>NC_139031.1:86412441-87012441 GCF_964662115.1 Mustela nivalis
CTTCTAGGAGTTTCCTAAATTTTCTGTTCTGCCAAAGGCATGTTTAATACTGGGCCTTTCAAATACTCTACAGTAACTGAAAGACCCAGACAAATCTGCATGGCATGTTCTCTTGTTTTATAATGCTATTTGATTTTGCTCCTTTTAAAAAATTATTTTTCTATCCTTTTAATAGTGCCTAGAGAGAAAAGGATGGTCGACAAATATTCTCAGTCTGCCATCTTGATTTCAATATTATAACCTATTGAGTTTTTTAATTTTATCTTAAAAATGTATACTTAATATATGAATGTTCTTATTGTACAAGTATTTAAACATGTTGTTAGGTAGACTAAAATATGAACTTATCCATTTGCCCACCCATCCTCAGTCCCAAACCCTTCTTAGGAGAGTACTACTTTTGAACTTAGTGGGGAGTCTTTTAGTTCTTCTCGGTACATACATGTAATGCATTTATATGTTGTAAGACGGAACACATTAGAAGGACTGTTCTGTGACAAACTTTCTTCACTGACAGTACTTCCTACAGATACTTTCATTCATTGCATGTGTGTTTATCTCATTCTTTAAAACAGCTGCATTGGTCTCCATATTATAAATTTCCCACACCTACGTTTATTAGTTATTTTCAGTTATTTTGTTATTAAAGTAAAACAATGGTACAGCACATATCCTTGCACATATGTCTTTGTGCGCATTTTTCCATAGGATAAATTTCTAGAGCTGTAATGCTGACTCCATAGGATAAATTTCTAGAGCTGTAATGCTGACTCCATAGGATAAATTTCTAGAGATGTAATGCTGACTCAGAATTACTCACATTTAAAATTTTAATGGATCTTACCAAACTATCTTCCAAAAAGATCCTACTAAGATATATCCCTCCAGTAACAGGAATGTTCATTTCCCTATATCTTGATCATATCCATGTATTAAATTTTTGTCATTCTTAGAAGTAAAATCATCTCCTTTTAAGGATGGATTGCCCTGATTGATAATGAAACACGTCTTTTTTTGTTTAAAGATTTATTTATTTATTTATTTGAAGGGGGAAGAGCAAAAGGAGAGGGAGAGAGAGTCTTAAGCAGACTCCACACCAAGCGCAAAGCCCAGTGCAGGGCTCAATCCCATTGATACTGAGGTCACAACAAGACTTTGGTTTTGAGCCAAAACCAAGAGTATGATGCTTAACTCACTGTGCAACCCATGTAATTTCTGTTCATTTGCCATTTATAGTTCTTCTTCCACAAATTGTATTGTTTACATTCTTTGCTGGTTTTATTAATAATATTGTCCTTCTACTTTATCGATTATGGGAGCTACCGATATATTCTGGGTAATATGTTTTGTGTAAAATGTATGTTAACTATTTTTTCCACAGCTTTCCATTTTTAATTTGTTTGTTCTGTACGAACAGATTATTATTTGTTTCTTTGGGGTTTTGCTTGTTGTTACTACAATGAATATATATATATATGTATAGATATATATATATATAAAATGTCAGTATGTTGTCTTAAAACTTGTGATTTTGGGGGGCGCCTGGGTGGCGCCCTGCTTTCAGCTCAGGTCATGATCTCAGGGTCCTGGGATTGAGCCCCACATCAGGCTCTCTGCTTAGCAAGGAGGCTGCTTCCCTTCCTTTCTCTCTGCCTGCCTCTCTGCCTACTTGTGATCTCTGTCTGTCAAATAAATAAATAAATAGAACAACAACAAAAAAAAAAACCTTGTGATTTTTTTGAACATTATTTTTGGAAAGTACATCCCCACCTTTAGCTGATTAAAAATATTCTCTTGTATTTGTTTCAAATACATATATATGTGCTTTTTTGGCTCCTTTTCTGAAATTTACCTGAGAGTATCATATGAAGTGTGAGTCTAATGTGATCCTTTTTAAAAACAGATGGTGAATTTCATAACATGGTGTATTGAATGGTCAGTTCTTTCCCTCACCGATTTAAATTTATCCTTTTAATATAAACTAAATTCACAGGTTGGTTTCTGAGTCTCTGTGCTCTTCTCTTGATCTGTTTGCCTCTTCCTGTGCCAATACCACACTGTGTATATAACCATGGTGTGGTGGCAGCTGCTGAGATGGCTCCCAATGATTCCTGCCTGTTGGCATTCATAATCCCATACAGTCCCCACTACTGTACCAAGATTGGCCTGGGTAATCAACAGCATATGACAAAAGTGATGGTATGGCACTTCCATTTTTTACTTCCCTCTCTCTCAATCACTTGCTCTGGGAAAAGCCAGATGCCATGTGCTGTAAACAGCCCTGTACAGAGGCCACTATGACAAAGAGCAGAAGCCTCCCGCGAACAGTGTGAGTTTGGAAAGTATTCTCCAGTCCCTTCTGATGACTGCAGTGCTAGCCCACATCTTGACTGCAACTTCTAAATAGAGCCTGAGCCAGCTCAGCCACTCTGGACTCCAGATCCTCAGAAACGGTCTGAAACTATAAATATTTGTTGTTTTAAACAAAGATGACAACCAGTGCCAAATCTGGGGGCACTTTGTTACACAGCAATAGATAAATAGTACATATTGTTTTATAATTCATCTTGGTATTTAATAGAGCAAGTCTTCCACTAAAGCTCATTTTCCCCCAACAGTTGCTTAGCAATATATGCTCATTTTATGAACTTCACAATTCCCTCTGCAAGTTCCATAAAGAATCCTTTTGGGATTAGAACTGAGACTACACTGATTTTAGAGATTACATTTGAGGTATTGGACAACTATAAAACATTGGGTCTTCCCATATAGGAGCATGGGTATGTCTTCTATTTATTCAGGTGTTTTTCATATCTCCAGAAAAGTTTTATAGTTCTCTTCATAAAAGTTTTTCATGTTTATCAATTTATTTCTAGGTCTTTTATGGGGCTTAATGTTATTGTGATATCTTTTTTTCCCCATCACATTTTTTGAATTGTTTATTGCTAATGTGTAGGGAAATTGCTGAGTTTTATACCTCAATCTTGATCCTTTCTCTTTTGTTTTGAACAGTCAGTTCAAGTAGTTCTACCATTGATTCTCTTGAATTTTCTAGGGAGGAAAATATCACCTGCAAATAGTGGCCATTTGACTCTTTCTTTCCAAGATTGATTCCTCTTCTACTTACATTTTATGACACGAAGAGCCCCCAAACAATGCTAATTAGAAGCAGAGATAATAAGTTTGCTGTGATTCTAGTGGAAATGGGCAAGGGTTTCACAATTAAGATTCATTTCCCTGCACTTTTCTAGTAGACAACATTTACCAGGTCGAGGAATTTTCTTACATTCCTAGCTTACAAATGATTATTTTTGTGGTTCTTTTTGTCTTTTCAAATAGTTTTTTAAGCATCTATTCAGGTAATGGTATTCTTTTTACTTTAATATTTTATTATGTTCTCAAACTGATAGTGAACCTTTCAAGTACAATGTGATAAATCCTATTACATCGTGATTTATTGGCCTTTTAATATTAATATTCTGCTGAAATCTGTTTTCCAAAATTTTATTTAGGATTTTTATTTCATAAGTGAGAATAGATTATAGTCTTTTTGTGCTATTTATTGCATGGTTTTGCTATTGAGACCATGGTAGTATGAAATAGTTAGAAAGCTTCTTTACATTTTGTATAATCTGGAAGAATTTCCACAGTATAAGAATTATTTTGGGGGCACCTGGGTGGCTCAGTTGGTTAAGTGACTGCCTTCAGCTCAGGCCATGATCCCAGGGCCCTGGGATCAAGCCCCACATCAGGCTACTTGCTCAACGGGGAGCCTGCTTCTCCCTCTCCTTCTACCTGCTGCTCTACTTGTGCTCTCTCTCTCTCTCTTTCAAATAATATATAAAATTTATTTTTAGAAAAAGAATTCTTTTCTTATAGGTATTGGGGAGTTTCACAATTAAACTATCTATATTTTCAATTTCTTTTATAGTTTTGGAACTTTTTGACTTTTTCTTCAGTCAATTTTGGTTATACATTTTTTGCTAGAAAAGCATCTCATTTTGTTTAAATATTCATATTGGTTGCCACACACTGTATTAGATAATCTCTTACAATTTTAAAAAATTCCTCCTATCTATATTGGTCTTATGTTGTTCATAATATTTATTAGTTATTTCTCTCTTCCTTTTCTTCATCAGAATTGTCATGGGTTTGTCTTTTTTACTGATATTTTACAGAATCATACTTGGGTATTGATCAGGATTACAATCTTAAAAGGATTTTGCTTGTTATTTTTTAAATTATTTTCAAAACAAATCAGAGATGAGGAACACAATAAATGAAAATAAAAATATGCTAGATGGAATAAATAGCACACTAGAGGAAGCAGGAGAGTAAGTCAGTGACCTGGAGGACAGAGTAATGAAAAGTAATCAAGTTGAACAGTGATAGAGAAAAAAAAAAATGTAAAAGGGAATAGACTTAGGAAACTTAATGACACCATCAAGTTTAGTAACATTCACATTATATAGGGATCCCAGAAAGAGAAAAGAGAGGAAAGGGGGCACAAAATTTATTTGAAAAAAATAATGGATGAAAACTTCCTGAATCTGCAGAAGAAAACAGAAATCTATGAGACACAGAGATCCCCCCAAAAAATCAACCCAAGAGATCTGCACTAAGGTACCTAGTAATTAAAATGACAAAAAATAGTGATAAAGAGTGAATTATAAAACCAGCAAGAGAAAAGAAAATGGTTATATACAAGGGAAACTCCATAAGGCTATTAGCAGATTTTTCAACAGAAACTTTGTAGATCAGAAGAAAGTGGCATGGTACAGTGAAAGTGTTGATGGGAAACCAAGAATACTATATCCAGCAAGGCTTTAATTCAGATTAATTAAATCCTTACATATAAAGGAGCTAGAACTAGAAGAACAAACAAAACCCAAAACTAGAGAAGAAAGGAAATAATAAAGATTAGAGCAGAAATAAAATAGAAATTAAATAAGCAGTAGAACTGATCGATGAAACCAAGAACTAATTCTTTGAAAAGATAAACAAAATTGATAAACCTCTAGACAGATTCATCAAAAGGAGAGAGAGGATTCAAATAAAATCATAAATGAAAGAAAAGACATAAAAACTGACACCACAGAAATACAAAAGATTGTAGGAGAATATTATGAAAAATTAGATGCCAACAAGTTAGGCAACCTAAAATAAATGTATAAATTCCTAGAAACATATAAACCACCAAAACTGAAACAGGTATAAATAGAAAATTTGAACAGACCAATTACCACCAATGAAACTGAATCCAAAAAAATCACAACAAACAAGTCCAGGACCAGATGACTTCACAGGAAAATTCTTTCAAACGTTTAAAGAAGAGTTAATACCTATTCTTCTCAAATTATTCCAAAAAATTGAAAAAGAAGGAAAGCTTCCAAATTCATTCTACAAGGTTGTCATTACCCTGATCTCAAAACCAGATAAATACACCACTAAAAAAGAGAACTACTGGCCAATACTGCTGATGAAGGTTGATGCCAAAGTCTTCAACAAAGTATTAGCAAACCAAATCCAACAATACATTAAAAAAATCATTCACCACAATCAAGTAGAGTTTATTCCTGGGATGCAAGGATAGTTTAATATTCACAAATAAATTAATGTGATACATCATATCAATAAGAGAAAGCATTTTAAAAACCCATATGATCATTTCAGTGATGTAGAGAAAACATTTGACAAAGAAAACAGAATAAAAGGCATCCAAGTCAGTAAAGAAGTAAAAATTTCACTGTTTGCAGAAGACATGAAAATATATAGAAAACCCAAAAGACTCCAGCAAAAAACTAGTACAACTGATATGAATTCAGTAAGGTTGCAGGATACAAAATGAATGTACAGAAATCTGTTGCATTCCTATACACTAAAATGAAGCAGCAAAAAAAAGGAAGTAAGAAAACAATACCATTTACAACTGCCAAAAATAATAAGATACCTAGGAATAAACTTAACCCAGGCCCACTCTAAAACTATAATACACTGATGAAAGAAATTGAAGATGACACAAACAAATCAAAAGATTTTCCATGTTCATGAACTGGAACATGAACAAATAGCGTTAAAATGTGCATTTTAGTGTTAAATAATGTTAAAATGTCCATACTTCCCAAATCAGTATACACATTTAATGCAATCCTTATCAAAATACCAACAGTATTTTTCACAGAACTAGAACAAATAATGCCAAAATTTGTGTGGAACTACATCAGACCCTGAATGGCCAAAGCAATCTTGAAAAAGAAAAACAAAAATAGAGGTTTCTCATTCCAGATTCCAACCTCTACTATAAAGCTATAGAAATCAAAACAGTATGTAGTGGCATAATAGTAGACATTTAGATCAACAGAACAGAACAGAGAGCCCAGAAACAAATCCACAATTATATGGTCAATTGAAAGTGCCAGAGTACCATATACACTATGGAGTATTACGCCTCCATCAGAAAGGACGAATACCCAACTTTTGTAGCAACATGGACAGGACTGAAAGAGATTATGCTGAGTGAAATAAGTCAAGCAGAGAGAGTCAATTATCATATGGTTTCACTTATTTGTGGAGCATAACAAATAGCATGGAGGACAAGGGGTGTTAGAGAGGAGAAGGGAGTTGGGGTAAATTGGAAGGGGAGGTGAACCATGAGAGACTATGGACTCTGAAAAACAATCTGAGAGGTTTGAAGTGGCGGGGGGGTGGGAGGTTGGGGTACCAGGTGGTGGGTATTATAGAGGGCACGGATTGCATGGAGCACTGGGTGTGGTGCAAAAATAATGAATACTGTTACGCCGAAAATAAAAAATAAATTAATTAATTATTTTTTTAAAAAGTGCCAGAGTATCCATTTTTATAAACATTAAAGAGTTTAAGAAGTCTATTATTTTCTCTTAGATTTTATATTGCTTTGTTTTTTATATTGCAATTTTTAAATTTATCTGAAATTTACTTCAGTATCAACTGTGAGGAAGATGTTTAACTTTATTTTTATTGAAATAGTTACCCAATGAAAGTAAGACGCACAAAGGTTATGTCACCAAAATACGTGGTCCCATTATCTGGACTATCTATTTAATGTTATGGCTCCTTCTAGCTCTATACCTCAGTTCTCATTTTCAAAGCCCTAAAATATATTCTAATATCTGGTAGGCTTTATTTTCCCCTCATAACTCTTCTTAAAAACTTCTTGGCTAATCTTATATGCATATTCTTACAGGTAGGTTTTTAAAATAACTTTCTTCAAGTTACAAAAGACCCATTAGGATTCTTATGAGATTGCGTTTTTATTACAATTTCCACTAAATTAAGCCATTGATACTACAAAAACTTCCCATCCAGGTTTTTTTTTTTCCTTTGATTAGGTCTTTCTTTATTTCCCTCAGCAAAATTCATAGTGTGTGCTGTTATTTAAGTCCTCCACAGTCCTTATTAAATTTGTTCCTAAGTAGTCTATATATTTTTTCTTATCTAGCTTATTTTTCATTATGTTGCTCAATTGTTGTTGAGATAAAAATTAGTTATTTAGTATTTATAATCTATCTGACCTCTACTGATACTTTTATTAGTTTGTATGCTCCTCTTTTCTGCTTTCTAGACAAACATATACACTGTAAATAATAATTTTATCTTTCTAATAATAGCATGTTATTTATTATATTTTTTTTGCCTTATATCGACTCGAGCTTAAGAACAATTAAAATGCTTTTGTCAATGATATGTGGCTCAACCATAATATCCCCAAAAGTTTTCCTATACTGAAAAAAGCAAATTCAACTCTGAGCTAAATATTTAATGCATGACTATTTTTGCTGGTTTATGCTATTTCCAAGTTATAGTACCTATAGTATTATATACTGATCATTACATTCCGGCACCCTCACTAGGTATGATCATTTTATACATGCGGTATAAAACTTATAATGTAAATTTCATATTCAAAATAATCACAGAACTTATAATGGTTGTATCATTGTTTTCATGATAAATTATTAGTTGAGCCTAAATGTATCTGATGCCAAAAGCTGGCTTATGAACATAAATCTAATATATAATGTTTCTATGGAAAAATACAGTCTGCTTTTTGACCATCCACTTTATTTTGGTTTCCAGGATCATATTCTAGCAAAAAAAAGAGCTACACATATAAAGTTAACTTTAGATATTAAAAGCCTTCTATAAACTGTTGGATCTCATGAGGGAATGCTGGGTATGTTGATATTGGAATAGTAAGCTAGGGACCAAGTTAGGATATCCTAAAAGCATGAGAGTCTCAATGATTTCAAACCAATGAGGCCAAACACAATAATACAGCTAACAAAGAAAATCTCCCAGGCCCTCTAACGACGATTGCATACATTAAATATGAACTCAAGAGAGAATTGCCCAAACTGTTTGGATCGTGGTTAGATGGTTTCTGCAGATTGCTTGATCAAGGTCATACAGAGTAAATGGTGTGCAAGTTAGCATTTCCTGATCTCTTTTTTTGTGAGAGTAATTCCTCAACCCCAAATCGCAGAAAATATTTTAACAATTTAATTACCAAATTCTATTAAGGTGGCTTCAATTTAACTCCTTTGTTCTTTGCCTTAACTAAGTTAAGTGACCCATAGGATACCCCAAACCCACCCTGAATCACTCCCCTCTCCTCTTACGCTCTGTTGTGACAGAAAGCAAGCAGCCCCTTGTGTAGGAGGTGGAGCTGAAAATTGGTTCGGAGGGCAATGTTCTAGTTTAGCTGGAGTTGGCAGTCCCCTGCTCAGGGAGAGTGAGTTCTGGGATTGGTCCTGATGGACCTCCAAGCTGTGGGCTATATCATCTCTCTGAAACATTGACAGACATATAGTTCTTGGTTGCTCTCAGCCCTCCTGAGGCACAAAATGGCAAACAGGATTGAGGTGCAGTTTTTATTTTCAAAGAAGTTAAAGAAAATGGCTGCCTATGGCTATGATGTAATAAGATGTGCCAAGAGAAGTCCCAAAATGCCCAAGATTGGCCAATCTCCATGTTGACCTGTTTTCAGTTGTTAGTCAATAACGTCCCCCAAATATAAGGGGTTTATAAAAACTTTAACAATAAATTTTAATCAAAGAGACTATGGTCAAAGAGATCAAATTTCCTTATTTTATTTCTCTAGAAACCAAGACTGTGTTTCATTCTGTGAGCACAGCCAACTGCCCTGGGGAAGTGACTCCTTCATGGTAAACAGTCAACCTGCCAAGATCTGTGAAAAGTCTGATATTACACTCAACTTGCAAACTGACAAATTAGCTACTACATTTCATGGATACTGGAAGAAGGGACAAGACTTCTAGGTCAGAAACAAAGGACTCTACCAGTCAGCGCACAGAGGACAGCATGAACTTGGGGCTCATGTCAGTTCCCCTGCTCCCCAATCCCACAGAGCAGTCTAGGTGGATGCTGCACGTACAGATTTGCATTACAGCTGAGAATTCCAAGCTTAAAGAACCTCGATCTGTTATAATGAGCTGTAAGCAAATCTGTCTAATCTTTGCCTCCAAAGAGAAATTTTCTTTATCATACCAGTCAGTAAACAAATCTTGCCCTCTGCCCCATAGGGAGACAATATCTTACTCTTCTAATGCTGTTCACTATACAAACATCCTTGTAAAGATAATCCACAAAATGCCGTACCAGCTAAAGCTAACACAATGTGATTTGTCAACTATACCTCAATTTTTTTAAAACACAGAAATGAAAGAAGAAACATAAGTACAAATCCCATGGGGTGAAAAAAAAATCCAGAACAAAGACAAACAGCACCTCCACATGCAAAATGTACAGAAATGTTAGAGACCTGTCTTAGTCAAGTCAGGCTGCTATAACAAAAATAGCATATATAACTGGTTGATGTAAACAATAAACATTTACTTCTTACAGTTCTGGAGGCTGGGAATTTTAAGATCAAGGTGTCTTCCGATTCAGTGTCTAGTGAAGGCCCACTTCCTGTGACCATCAGTTCACTGATGGTCAACTTTTCACTGTATTCTCATCTGGCAGAAGGGGTGAGGGAGATCTCTGGGGTTTCTTGTATAAGGGCACAAATTACATTCACAATGGCTCCATCCTCATGACCTAATGGCCTCCTAAAACTCACCTCCAGATATCATTACACTGGGGATAAGGTTTAAACATAGGATTGGGTCAGGGTGGCCCAAGCTTTCAGTCTGTAGCAAGACCTATGAAGAATTTTCCCCTCTCATAACTATGAATCAAACTCTCAGAAAAACCACAGTCGACAAACTCACCGCTGATATCTTACCTCACAATAAGGGTATTAAGAAAGGGTGTTTTCTCCCTCTTCATAAGAGAGTTTCAAAAGAGAGCCATAGCTCTAAAGAAAATAAGGAACATGATGGCAGCAGTGTCCATCTCAGGGCCTTACACCGTTACAAGCCCAGCTGTTAACCACTTGAGCCACAAAGAGTGTGAGAATAAAAATATTAGCATTATTTCCATTACACTGGATTCACATGATGATTATAGAAATAATCAACCTCAGCATACTACAATATTCATTTTGCTCTTGAATGTTGTAACAACTTGGGGAGGGGGACTATCTTTATTTGAGAAGAGTTTTAAATGAAAGCACCTGTTTCATATCTTTGCTGGGAAATGATGGGAAATGAGTTTGCTGAAGCCAGATGGAAGAGATGAAGGAATCAATTAGAAACAGAAATCTAAAAACAGAGAGAGAACCACACTATGGTAATCATACTATGAAGATGGATAACAGAGATCCATACAGAAAATGTTTCCTAGAATTCAAGGTTCCAGATGTCTGCAGCTCATTATACTTTTTTAAAAAAGACTTTATTTATTTATATGAGATATAGAAAGAGAGAGCATGCATGAGTAGGAGGAAGGGATGGAGGGAGAGGGAGAAGCAGACTCCCCACTGACCAAGGGACTCCACATGGGGCTCGATCCCAGGACCCTGAGATCATGACCTGAGCCAAAGGCAGACCCCTAGTCAACTGAGCCACCCAGGTGCCCCAGCTAATTCTATCTTTGGCTGAGGACATATAGTTCTGACAATTATCTTTAATTTTTCATGATCTGAATTTTTGTTTGCCTTTGGGATGAAATGGAAATAATAATTGAACTGGGAAGTCAGAGGACATTATTGGATGTCTTCTCAGAATGACTTTGGGTCTTAGTTTCCCCATCAGTAAAATGAAAGGCTACACAGCCTGTATCAAGTTGTCCAGCTCTGAAATGCTAGTGCACTCTTCAGAGTAGGGAATTTAATTCATTTTAATACAGCCCCATATTAATTGCTGCATAGTCATATACCTAAATGAACCATGCATGCCTGAAAATTATCATGAAGGAAATCACAGCCTAGGGTGGTAAAACCCAAATAAGGTGAGCAAATTCACATGAATTCTTTGAACTTATCTACTTCATCATCCCATTTAATGTTGTATGTGCCTTCCTTTTTCATTCAATGTAACTTTAGAAGACTCTCCACACCATCCCGGAACAAAAGTCATCCCTCTAGAACGAAATGATTGAGAAAACACATAACACAAAACAACCAGTCCAAATTCCGTAATACTTTTAAAATTAAAAACTTATTTAGGCCACCTGATGGCTCAGTGGGTTAAGCCTGTGCCTTTGGCTCAAGTCAGGATCTCAAAATCCTGGAATTGCGCCCCACATTGGGCTCTCTACTCAGCAGGGAGCCTGCTTCTCCCTCTGTGCCTGTGTACTTGTGATCTCTCTCTCTCTCTCTCTCTCTGTCAAATAAAAAAAAATCTTTGAGGGTGCCTAGCTGGCTCAGTGGGTTAAAGCCTCTGCCTTCGGCTCAGGTCATGATCCCAGGGTCCTGGGATTGAGCCCTACATCAGGATCTCTGCTCAGCAGGGAGACTGCTTCCTCCTCTCTCTCTCTCTCTGCCTGCCTCTCAGCCTACTTGTGATCTCTGTCTGTCAAATAAATAAATAAATAAAATCTTTAAAAAAAAATCTTTGAAAAAATTAAATTAAATTAAAACTTTTTTACTTATTGCATATATTTGGAAAAATAGTAAATAATTCACATTATTAACCCACTGAGCCACCCACGTGCCCCAATAATTCACATTATTAAAGCAAATACAGTACTTTGGGTGAATATGTTCTCATCACTGCAGTAACAGGTATCTTTTTCCTCTCACCAACTCCACCCCTAAGGGTCTTCACCCCATATGCCAAGACCTACTCATCTACAACATGCCACCATAGACTAATTTTAGAGATAAAAGGACTTCAGTGAAAACTTTTAAAGACTATTAGAAATGGAGAGTCAGAAAATTATCAATAGCAAAACAAGAGCTAAATGTCAGGTGTCTTGATTCTTAATTTCATTTCTATTCTGGAATATGACCAGTCATCCTTTTGTAGTAGGTACTATTGGTGCCCTACCCAGATCCCAATTACCCGGCCAATAATTTGGTCCTTCAACTGCTATATTAACTGCAACCAGCTCACAGGAGAGCCCCTCTCCTGAGACTTGCCTCCAACAGAGCTGACTTGTCTGGAAATCCTATGAAGGTTATGCCTCACCACCTCACATACACACATACCCATGGACATTCTACAGGCAGCAGTGGACTGATAGAGGGACAGAAAAGACCCACCTCCCTTGTCTCAAGGCAGGACAACTCTGTGATACCACTCATGCTCCAGAACTCCATGGGGTCGGATTGAGGTTAGACTTTAGCTGAACATTGTCTTTGCCAGCTGCTTCCCGTGCTTCTCCTCTCTACAAATTCCTTCTGAGAGTACTCTGTTGATGAATCACTCACATCAAAATCTCTGTTTCAGGCTCGGCTTCTAGAGAATATGACCTAAGACACTCTCCTTCAACTTTTCCAGAAATAGAGCTGACAACCCTGTAAAGCATGCCACTCTGTTTTTGGACAGCTCTGGTCATCAGAAGGTGTTGTTGTTGTTGTTATTATTATTATTATTATTATTATCATCACATCTGCCTTTTCACCCATGAATCTATGTAAAATGAATCTCATTCCTTTTCCACATGACAACCCCTCATATCTGAGAGGAGAAAAAGCAATTGCCCTACTTAAATCTTGTTTTCTAGGCTGTGAGAAAAAAAGTCTTTTGTTGTTTTTTAAATCACAGAATGATATTTTAACTCAAGATAATGTCTGTCTGACAACAAAATTGCATGAAAATAGAACATCTACCAGAAGAAAATTTGAAGAAGGCTATGTTCAAATCCACTGGTGGGGCGGGGAGGGGGGGTGCCGGTGGAGGATGGGGCTGGGATTGGAAGGAGTGTGGAGAGACCAACCCAGTACAGGAATGAGGGGAAAACCAAATCTCAGAAAAAGACAAACCAGGCATAAACTACTTAAAACCAGACACAGTGGGAGGCTGCAAAGATCCCATGGAAGAGAAACCTTCTCAAGAGGACATCTCATAGAAGTAGGTCAGGAAGAAAATTTAGAACCCAAGTGTCTATATGTCCAGGCACATAACATATATATATTTAAGATTTTTAGGTAAGGAAAGGTAAATACTGCCTCAGAATTATCAAGATTTATTGATGAGATGCATACCTAGACTACAACAATAAAAGAGTATAGGATGCCTTATTCAAAGGGACTATTTCATCAAAAGGACAGGATAGGAAAACTGTGTCAAGGATGTATATATTCTTCCTATCCTATCCTTTCAATGAATCATCCCCTTTGAACAAGACACACTATAGTCTTTTATTGTTGTAAGAGTTGCAACTCTTAAAAAAAAAAATACGCACATTCCTATGAAAAAATATACTTGAAGCTTTTGCTTGAACTGGGAAGAAATATCACCAGGTGAATTTTCAGAGTCTTCTGAATCCAAGATTGAATAAAGCAAGTCTTAAAGGTTAAATGGTGTGAAAAGGGGTTCCTGAGAATCATTGACTCTTACAGCTACATGAAAACTTGAAGCCATCGGCATTCCAGGTCAAAGAAGTTGTAGTCTCAAGCCTAATTCACATATTTTAATTCTATTAGAAACATATGAAACCCTTGGAGCACTTCCCTTATTTTGTTTTATCTATTCTTAGAGTATTTCTTAGAGGTAGAGCAGGCATCAATATCCCTGTTTTATTGACTGGAAAATGGAAGTGATTCCCCAGCTAATGTGTGGCCAGGCAGGATAGAAAGTCATTTCCTGCAGTCATCTGGTGATCTTCCTATATCATCACTGTTTTCCCAGCTACCAGTTATCTCAACAAATCTTGCCAAGATTTTCTAAAGTCAAATAAACAAAGTAAAACTAATTTTTATTCTCTTTAAAACACACACACACACACACATATATATATATATATACACATTTATGATACATATAAGGAACACATTCAGGAAAAAAAAACTGTTAGGGAGTTACAACAGCAAAAAGACTAGAAGTCAATATTTATTCAAGGCTTTCAGTCATTCAATATGACTTTGTCAGACGTTTCGTCATGTGACTTGGATCTCCATCCACATGGTTCCATGGAAATTCATTAGAAGCTAGTAAACAGGAGCTGTGTTTAAACGGAATTTTGCAAAGGCAGTCCTGGAAAGCCAGGCCAGGACCCAAATTCCAGGTCACCCCTTGAAAAAGAAACCTTGTACTGCAAATCCAGGATTGCATTCCAGCCTAGCGCTGCCACTGAACCCCATGACCTTGGATGAAATCAAGTACACACTCTGCACCTCAACTTCTTGGTTTCTAAAATTGATAAAGGGCTTCAACCACACTAATCCCTAATGGTTCTTCCAACTTGCAACATCTCTAAGTCATTGCCTCCAAGGAACCTGGATTTACTTGTGATGGCCTTTCCTTCTGCGATAGCCCACAGGCTGTTTTATCTTCTAATCCTCTTGATTTGTCATGTTTTATAGCCAGCTCATGTGGGCAGGAAGCTCGCATATACATTTAGCCCGATTTCAGCCATAGTTTTCATCTAACAAACTTAACCAAGCAATTATTTCTTGATCAGCACAATTTGGGATAACATTTTTAAAGAGAATATAACTTTATAACTTTCAACTGTACTACTACTATTTTGGTTCAGCCATATGCTTCTTCTTCCCTCCTCTCTGCCTCACCCATATTCAGCGATGTTAAAATATGCTGTCACACTAGAGACTCATGGGGGATTTAATGCCAGACTTTGTATTTTGGCACCCATAAACAGTCAGCCACGGTTCCAATCCGAGAAACATATAGATATGTCTGGAGTCTATTGGCTCTCAGCTGGTAGCTTGTCAAATGTCTCCGTTTCCCCCAGCCCTTTCACACTCACTACCAAGCAAATGGGTAGGTTTCTAGTGAGATTAACTGCTGGGTAATGATTTGAAATTGTGTGTTAGGTTGAGCTAAAATAACCTAGATAAAAATAAAAGCCCCATCATTCCCCATTCACTAGCTGCCCCACCACCTGGTTCAGTGGGCCTGAGTTCACAGCCCTCACTGCATCTCCTGCAAAGGAGCCAAAGGGAGCTGAGACCCAGCTCCTCCATCTCCTGGGGGACCTCATGGCCCCCAGTGACCCCCAGACCCTGTCTCTGACACCCAGGACCCAGTGATGGCTGTTTTTCTTACTGCGCTGACCTAAATCCCTGATGGACCCCACACACCCATTGCCCATAGTTCCTCTGGGAGCAGAGTGGGCCCCTACTCCACAGGGCAGGGTTTATTAACAAGAAAACAGTATTGGTTTGCAAAACAAAAAACAAACAGGCCAAAAACATCCAAAAACCCCAAAAATACAACAACAAAAAATCTCTGTAGTACATATATGCTCCTAACCTTGGACTTTCAGTTTCTTAAAAGAAAAACAAACCAAAAATAGAGAAAGTATATTCATCTCTGTCATTATATCTAATTCTCCACCAACAAGAATAGTCAAGTTTCACTATCCAATTGGGTGCTCAAATTAGGACATCTTTCTAAGGAAAATTTTCAGAATTTCATAACCTTGTACAGTTCATTTTTTGTCCACATTTTGATTTACTGCTATAAATACAAATAAAAATTAAGTAGTCAGAAGTTTGTATCACCTTAAAATAATTTAAGCAACCAATGACTGTATAACATTTTATTTGTATATTTGATATAAATTTTTCTAAGTATATAGTAATATATCAGTGTTTCTTTGGGTGAATTTTCATAAGTTATCAGTTAAAAATTGGGGGAGGGAAGGAACTTGGGGTGGGTGGGGAGCCCAAAAATGTTTCCTTTGCTGCCTTTCTTTATTCACTGTAAATATTTCAGTTAAAAGAAAGTCATAGGAGAGCAGGTGATTGGGTCTTTCTGTTTAAAAGCAGAAAACAGTTTTGCTTCCATCACCTATCCTATCAGTGGCTGCCTAACCTTGCTTTCTGATATAATGCAGGAAATGGGTGCTTCTAGGTACCAAGCTCTTACACATGTTCACAGTTTTCATCCTTTGATCCCTCACCTCTCTGCTGCTTTGTGCTGTCAAAACACCTCAACGCTTTGACTCAAGTGGTGTCAAAACATCAAGACTCACAGTGTTGAATCAGCTCATGAATCCTCAAAACCAGTTATTCTATCCCAGCTATGTGTCCACCATTTTCAACAGAGTAGTGAATCACCGAGCAGGGAAATGAATCACAGCCACACTCAGTTTCCCTTTTTACTCTCCCAGATGTTTCTGAAGAATTGTAGACATCTGAGTTTAACATGTGCCCAGAAACTATTGAGATGGACTTTTTCTCATGTACAACACATCAGAAACTATACAATCAACAGCCTTCAAAGTAGTCTGTTCATTTACAAAAAGAGTAAGCGTGTTTCTAAAATATATTTCCAACAGCTACAGAAAAAATTTTATTGACATTATTGTAGTCACAGCCCATGTTGCCCATGTGTGGTCCTTGGTTCCCTATTTCCTCTTCTCCCCTCCCTTTGTTGCACTAAATTGACCCTATCACTCCCTTTTTACCACCTTGTCCTCCTACTCCTCCTGTGCATCCCTGAGGTGTTACCCCAGGGTTGCATAATAATCCAAGAAAATAATAATAATCCAAGAAATAACAATAATCCAAGAATATTCTTGGGATTCCAAATTTAGGGGGCAGTCAGGAAAGCCTAACAGAGAATCTATAAGGACATAGTGATTCCTCTAAATCCATCCATGGGGTCCAAGTGGGTGAGGTAATTGGCTGACAAGCATTAATGTAAAATGCTAAAATTCAAATCTCTATGAAACAGCCAATTCTGTAAAAGAATTACTCGCTTTTCAACAATTGGTTCATTCTAAATTTGTCCTACCAATCTTTCCACCATTCATGATTTCATCTTTTCACTGTTGTATCCTGACGTTGGGCAAACCTCATGACTTAACACATCCAATAAATTGAAGTAACTTCTCTTGTCCAGTTTTGTATTTACTGTGGATAGCCAAGATAAAAGAATACCACACTCCTCTTTAGTGCTAATGTCTACGCCCATATTTTAGATGTTGCCTTGTACCAATGTTGGCTTTTACAGAACTTCAAATAATATGCATATATGTATATAATGTTTTGTAAATATAAAAATCAGCAACACCTTTTTTTTTTCTAACAGCTCATACTTCCCAAGAAGTGTTCCTATAACAAATAAATGAACAAGAAGTTGTTACTTCCCTCTCACCCTAAATTGTGGCCTCTTGTCATGTAGGACAGTGATCAATTACCAAGCCAGCAGGGCCCTGAAATATCATCAGTGAAACAGCAACTCCAGTCTATAGCATCACTGTCAAGGGACAAGGGCACATGTGTTTATAAAGGTATTTTTTTCATTTAATCTAATTTTATTTCTTTTCAGTGTTCCAAAATTCATTGTTTATGCACCACACCCAGTTCACTTTGCAATACATGCCCTCCACAATACCCACCACAAGGCTCACCCAATCCCCCACCCTTCCAAAACATTCAGTTTGTTTCTGAGTCCACAGTCACTCATGGTTTGTCTCCCCCTCCGATTTCCCCCAACTCTCATCTCCTCTCCATCTCCCAATGTCCTCCATGTTATTTCTTATGCTCCACAAATAAGTGAAACCATATGATAATTGAGTCTCTCTGCTTGACTTATTTCACTCAGCATAATCTCCTCCAGTTCTGTCCATGTTGATACAAAAGTTGGGTATTCATCCTTTCTGATGGAGGCATAATACTCCATTGTATATATGGACCATATCTTCTGTATCCATTCATCCGTTGAAGGGCATCTTGGTTCTTTCCACAGTTTGGTGACTGTGGCCATAACTGCTGTGAACACTGGGAGTAAAAATGGCCCTTCTTTTCACTACATCTGTATCTTTGGGATAAATACCCAGTAGTGCAATTATAGGGTCATAAGGTAGCTCTATTTTTAATTTTTTGATGAATCTCCACACTGTTCTCCAAAGTGGCTGCACCAACTTGCATTCCCACCAACAGTATAAGAGGGTTCCCCTTTCTCCACATCCTCTCCAACACACGTAGTTTTCTGTCTTGAGAATTTTGGCCATTCTAACTGGTGTAAGGTGGTATCTCAATGTGGTTTTGATTTTATTCTCCCTGATTACTAATGATGATGAACATTTTTTCATGTGTCTGTTAGCCATTTGTATGTCTTCTTTGGAGAAGTTTCCGTTCATGTCTTCTGCCCATTTTTTAAAAATTTATATTTTATTTATTTTCAGCATAACAGTATTCATTATTTTTGCACCACATCCAGTGCTCCATGCAATCCGTGCCCTCTATAATACCCACCACCTGGTACCCCAACCTCCCACCCCACGCCCCTTCAAAACCCTCAGATTGTTTTTCAGAGTCCATAGTCTCTCATGGTCATTTTTTGATGTGATTATCTGTTTTGTGTGAGTTAAGATTGAGGAGTTCATTATAGATCTTGGATATTAGCCCTTTGTCTGTAGTGTCATTTGCAAATATCTTCTCCCATTCTGTGAGTTGCCTCTTTGTTTTGTTGACTGTTTCCTTTGCTATGCAGAAGCTTTTGATCTTGAGGAAGTCCCAAAAGTTCATTTTCGCTTTTGTTTCCTTTGCCTTTGGGAGCCATATCTTGAAAGAAGTTGCTGTGACTGATGTTGAAGAGGTTACTGCCTATATTCTCCTCTAGGATTTTGATAGATCCCTGCCTCACATTTAGGTCTTTCATTTATTTCGAGTTTATCATAGCCATCCAAACCTCCCTCAAAAAAAATTGAAAAATCCAGAATACACCAGCTCTCTTTATACCTTAAAGAACTGTAGAATCAACAACAAATTAAGCCAACCCCACACACAAGAAGGGAAATAATCAAGATTAGATCAGAAATCAATGAGATAGAAACTAGAGACACAGTAGAACACATCAATAAAATTAGAAGTTGGTTTTTTAAAAGAATCAATAAGATAGATAAACCACTGGCCAACCTAATCCAAAAGAAAAGAGACATGACCCACATTAATAAAATCATGAATGAAAAAGGAGAGATCATGACTAACACCAAGAAAATAGAAACAATCATCAGAAATTATAATCAACAGTTATATGCCAATAAGTTAAGCAACCTAGACAAAATGGATGCATTCCTGGAAACCTATAAACTTCCAACACCTAATCAGGAAGAAATGACAACCTGAATAGACCAATATCTAGTAACGAGATAGAAGCAGTGATCAAAAACCTCCCAAAAAACAAGAGCTCAGGAACTGATGGATTCCCTAGACAAGTCTACCAAACATTCAAAGAAGAAATAATACCTATTCTCCTAAGCTGTTTCAAAAAATAGAAACAGAAGGAAAACTTTCAGACTCTTTCTATGAAGCCAGCATTACCCTGATCCCAAAACCAGACAAAGACTCCACCAAAAAGGAGAATTTCAGACCAATATCCCTGATGAATATGGATGCCAACATTCTCAACAAGATCCTAGCTAATAGGATCCAGCAGTACATTACAAATATCATCCACCACGGCCAGGTAGCATTCATCCATGGGAGGCTCAATCAATGTGATACAACTCAATCAAAGTGATACAACAAATCAGTAAGAGAAGAGAAAAGAACCACATGGTCCTCTCAGCTGATGCAAAAAAAGCATTTGACAAGATACAGCATCCATTCCTGATTAAAACGATTCAAAGTATAGGGATGGGGGAACATTCCTCAACTTCATAAAATCTATCTATGAAAAACCCACAGCAAATATCATCCTCAATAGGGAAAAGCTGACAGCCTTCCCTTTGAGATCACGAACACGACAAGGATGCCCACTTTCACCACTCTTGTTCAACATAGTACTAGAATGGGGAAGGTATGTGCTATGGTTAGTGCTGTGAAGTGTGTAAACCTGGTGATTCAGAGACCTGTACCTCTGGGCTAATAATACATTATATGTTAATAAAAAATTTTTTAAAAACTAAAAAACATAGTACTAGAAGTCCTAGCAACAGCAATCAGACACCAAAAAGAAATAAAAGGTATTCAAATTGGCAATGAAGAAGTCAAACTCTCTCCCTTCGCAGATGACATGATACTTTATATGGAATACCCAAAAGACTCCACCCCCAAACTACTGGGACTCATACAGCAATTCAGTAATGTGGCAGGATACTAAATCAATGTATAGAAATCAGTTGCTTTCTTATACACTAACAATGAAAATATAGAAAGGTAAATGAGAGAAACAATTCCATTTACTATAGCACCAAGAACCATAAGATACCTGGGAATAAACCCAACCAAAGAGGTAAAGGATCTGTACTCAAGGAACTACAGAACATTCATGAAAGAAATTGGAAAAGACACAAAAAGATGGAAGACCATTCCATGCTCATGGATCAGAAGAATAAACATTGTTAAAATGTCTATACTGCCTAGAGCAATCTATACTTTCAATGTCATTCCAATCAAAATTCCACCAGCATTTTTCAAAGAGCTGGAACAAACAATCCTAAAATTTGTATGGAATCAGAAGAGACCCCGAATTGCTAAGGAAATGTTGAAAAAGAAAAACAAAACTGGGGGCATCGCATTGCCTCATTTCAAGCTTTACTACAAAGCTGTGATCACCAAGATAGCATGGTACTGGCACAAAAACAGACACCTAGACCAGTGGAACAGAGTAGAGAGCCCAGATATAGACCCTCAACTCTATGGTCAAATAATCTTCAACAAAGCAGGAAAAATTATACAGTAGAAAAAAGACAGTCTCTTCAATAAATGGTGCTGGGGAAATTGGACAGCTATGTGTAGAAGAATGAAACTTGGCCATTCTCTTATACCATTCACAAAGAGAAACTCAAAATCAGTAAAAGGTATCTTTTAAAAGCACCTTTGGACATGGACATACCCCAGCTTACACAGACACTGATTGGGTCTGTAGAGTGAAATAACCAGGACTGCTAGCCCTGAAGATTCTTCACATTAATGCTCCCCCCATTCCTCTCCACAATGGGGTTTTATTGGAGAGGAGGTAGCATCTATTGCTCAGTACTTTCTAAAAGGAACAAAGGAGTACTCAGTGAATTGTGCATAGGAAGAAGCCAATTTAATCCCTTAATTAAGTCACATATCAACCTTTATACCACAGGTTTCAAGTGCCATCCAGACAAAACTACAGGGTGATTCTGGTGTTAGCTAACTTCCTTCACAGCATTCCCAGCCACATCCACCATCCTCCTTTTACCAGCCCATTCTCTTATTGCCAAGTTCTGGGCAACCCTCCAATCAATCACCGGATATTTGCTGAGCACATATTAGGTCCTGTTCTAGGCTCAGGGAAGAAAATAAGCACCAATAAACATCATGGAACCTGTAGGGGTGCCTGGTCACACAGTGTCCAACTCCAACTCTTGGCTTTGCTAAGGTCATGATCTCAGGGTCATGAGATCAAGCCCTGCATTGGGCTCCACGCTCAACACAGAGTCTGCTTGAGTTTCTCTCTCCTTCTTCTTCTTCCTCTCCCTCTCCCTCTGTCCCTTCTGCTCATGCTCTCTTTCTTTCTCTCTCTAAAATAAATAAATAAATAAATAATCTTTTTTTTTTAATTATGGAACTTGCATCTACTGGGTCACACAGAATAACCCACAATCACAGTACTTAAGTACATCACATAGTATATGAAAATGTAAAACATCCTATGGAAAAAACACATCAGGATGGGAGAGAGCCGGGGTGATGGGCAGGGTCTGGAACTTTAAACAGAGAGGCCAAGGAGGCATCTCTGAGAAGCTGACATCTGAGCAAATACAGAAGATGATGAGGAAAAAAGCCATATCATTACTTAAGGGGAGATCAGGAAGAGGGAGCACTAAGGGCTGAGGCTAAAAACAGGGTATGCTCTTGGTGTGTTCAAGGAAAAGGAGGGAGAGCAGTCTGGAAAGAGAAAGAAAACCACAGAAGAGGAGGAGGGGTAGTCAGGAAAGTCATGGTGGTTCCCAGATCTGGTAAGACTTTGGCTTTGACTCGAAATGAAGCAGAGATCCATTGTAGGGTTTGGAGAGAGAAGGGACTGATCTGGCTGAAGTGTTATACAGATCATTCTGGCTGCTACCTTGGAAACAGACTTCAGAGACGGGAGGCTAGTCAGAGACTGAGGCCTTCATGGGGTGATAGTGGTGGGGTCCAGATGGTCGCAGTGAGCATGGTGAGGGGGCATCGAACTCTAGACACACTCTGAAGGGAGAATCAGTCCAAGTTCCTCTGGGCTGTGAGGGGAAGAAGGCTGACTCCGGGGCAGTGGCCTCAGCAAGTGAAGGGAGCAGTAGAGGTTTGGGTGAGATCAGGAGTGCAGGTTTGGATCTGTTGAGGTGGGATATATTAGATATCCAAGAGGGGGAGCAGAAGAAGCAAATGCATATCAGTCTATAGACCAAAAGAAAGATCCAGGCTGGAGACGTAAACTTGATTTGGGTCATACCTAAACCTGTGAGACTGGCTGAGATCACCTGAAGTGAGTGTAGATGGAAAAGACAAGAGGTCCAAAGTCAAAGCCCTGGGGTTTGCAGAGGCTGGGAGAAGAGGAGGTACCGGCAAAGGAGACTGAGAAAACTGGGCCAGTGAGGTAAGAGGAAAATAGTAGGGCATCCTGGAGGCAAAAGGAAAAAAGTTGTTTCCAGAAGAAGTGAATGACCAACTGTGTCACATGTCACTAATAAATTCTATAAAATGAAAACTAAAATGGACCATTATACATCACAACTTGAAGGTCTTTGGTAATCTTGACATGAGAACTTTGAGAAGGGGGACATAAAGTTGATTATAAAGTACTTAAGAGAATGGAAAGAGAAAAATTGGAGGTAATAGGTATAGACAGTTCCAGAACTGTGCCGTGAAAAGCAGCAGAGAGTAGAGCTTGGGAGAGAGAGCTACCAGCAGATATGGAGTCAAGAAAGGTTTTATTATGCAATTAATACTAGAGAAATATGAATATGTTTATATGGTGAGAGCAACAAGCCAATAGAGAGGAGGACGTTGATGATATAGGAGAGGGTATGTTTGCCAAGCAGCATTAAGAGTCCATTTAGCATTTATGTTCATAAATTTAAAATGAGAAGAGTCAGCATGGTTATTTTTCTCCAGCCACATTCAGCTGCATAGGATCAAGCACTGAGCAGGTGGAAAGCTGGATTTTACCAAGGCTGTAGTTTAACCAAGAAAGTTCAGCAAAGTGAGACCTGCAAAAGAGAAGGCAAGGGAACATTTAATGAGATACAGGGGTATTGGTAAGGAAGGAATGGAAGGCATCAGGGAAGAACACAAGATAAGATTATAGGTCCTAGTGGAGTTGAAGGATTGCTGGAGATGGAGTATGTTGTGGGTTAAATTTGTGTACTCTCAAAATCTCTATGTTGAAGTTCTAGTACCTCTAAAAGTGACCTTACTTGGAAATAGAGTCACTGCAGAAGTAATTAGTTATGTTAAGATGAAGTCATATTGAATATGGTAGATCCTAAATCCAATATGACCGATGTCTTTATAGAAATGGGAGATTTGGACACAGACAACACACATAGGGAGAACACCACATAAAGATGAAGGTAGAGATTGGAATGATGTGTCTACCAGAGATGCCAGCAAACCACCACAAGACAGAGAGGCATGGAACAGATTCTCCCTTATAGCCCACAGAAGCAATTGAGCTGCTCACACCTTAATCTGGGACTTCTGGCCTCCAAAACTGTGTGAGAATAAATGCCTATTGCTTAAGCCCCACAGTTATGGTACTCTGCTATGCAGCCCTAGAAATAGGGTGCTGGTGGGAGTGCACTGGAGTAGGGGTTGGGGGGAGTTCTCCAGAGAGTGAGACCCATGCATTGCAATCACAGATGGCATATACAAGAGGTAATGACAGAGTCTGGTATGACCTTGGGAGTAAGGAAAGGTGACAGGCCACACTATGAGAGGAGGGGTAGACAGGAACTGAGAGACCAGGGGAATGGAGGGACGATCTACCTGTAGATTGAAATTGCCAAGATCCCAGACTGGAATTAGACCACAATGGTGAGACCAGAGTGCCAAGGAACCTTCTGGAGATAGTAGATGTCAGCGAAGTGAGAGGAACAGGTGGCATGACCTGACTACTTGAGTTTTGATACCAGCCATTTCTAAGGAGGAAAGAGGAATGATGCAGAAGTGACAAGAAGGAGCAAAAAGGAAATGCATCCCACCCCACAAAACCATGTCGGGGGGAGGGAACCACAGCCACCATGGGACAGGAATGCAGGAGAATAGGAAGTCAGTGTTCTCAGTGAAGAGCTGGGTTTTTATTAGAGCAAGATGGTGGTGGGAGCATTCAAGGGCAAGGCTGGGGATATAGATTTTTGCTAACAAAGAACTGGCAGAACTGGGAGAGGGGAAAAAATGTCCTCCTCTATGTTCTTGAGCAATGTTGATCCATATTGGATTAATTACTTTCTTGGCTCAAAACTGATATATTAGCAAATAAATATGCCATGTCCAGCTACAGTTACTCACTTTATCTTAGAAAAGACTCATCAACTCTCCATTTTCTGGCTCTAGTTAGTTCTGTTCCAAGTTATTACATAGCTCAGAGCAATATTGAAGATTTGCTTTTTTCTGGGACCCATAGAAATCATGGCTGCTGCATGAATATCTATTCCTTCTAGAAAGGCACTCTTTTTCTTTGTTGCAAGGACATGGGGTATTGCAAGGGGAAAGAACCCAAATTCCCAACTGAGCATCTCCAAGAAGCCCCCACCATTCTTCAACAAAGGGCATCATCCTGGTGTCCTCTACTGTATCCTGTATCTACCATATACTGTGTCCTCTACCATAAGCATCTCCCCAGGAGACATGCCCTTTCCCACTCCAGCCCAGAGATGATTGATTTCATGCTCACTTAGGGTGGACCATGAAAGTGCAGTCTTTATTCCTCACAGTACATGGACAATACCTTACAGCAAAGGCTGATGGTTGTATCCTTAAGGGTCGCTCATTTATTCATTCAACAAATATTTACTGAGTACTTCTAGATGGTGGCAAGAACTCATTAAGTATATAGTAAATAAACAAATTTATATGTAACATAAGGTCCAGTATTGAAAATTAATATGAAGAAAAATAAAGCAGAGTTGAAGGACAGAAAATGGATGCAGGAGATGTTATGGTTAGTATCAGTTGTCCTTTCTACATGTCTGAAAGGCTGCAATCAATTTCAAGCAGTTTCTTTTTTCTTTCTTTCTTTTTTTTTTTTTTTTAATATCTTTTTGGTGTTCCAGAATTCATTGTTTATGTATGACACCAAGTGCTCCATGCAATACGTGCCCTCCATAATACCTACCACCAGGCTCAACCAACCTCCCACCCCCCCCCCACCCCTTAAAAACCCTCAGATTGTTTTTCAGAGTCCATAGTCTCTCATGGTTCATCTCCCCCCTCCAATTTCTCCCTGCTCCCTTCTCCTCTCTATCTCCCCATGTCCACATATTATTTCTTATGCTCCACAAATAAGTGAAACCATATGATAATTGAATCTCTCTATTTGACTTATTTCACTCAGCATAATCTCCTCCAGTCCCATCCATGTTGATACAAAAGTTGGATATTCACCCTTTCTGGTGGAGGCATAATACTCCATAGTATATATGGACCACACCGTCCTTATCCATTTGTCCATTGAAAGGCACCTTGGTTCTTTCCAGTTTGGCAACTTTGGCCATTGCTGCTATGAACATTGGGGTACAGATGGCCCTTCTTTTCACTACATCTGTATCTTTGGGGTAAATACCCAGGAGTGCAATTGCAGGGTCATAGGGAAGCTCTATTTTTAATTTCTTAAGTAATCTCCACACTGTTTTCCAAAGTGGCTGTATCACCTTGCACCAACTTACCACCAACAGTGTAAGAGGGTGCCCTTCTTCCACATCCTCTCCAACACATGTTGTTTACTGTCTTGTTATTTTTGACCATTCTAACTGTTGTAAGGTGGTATCTCAATGTGGCTTTGATTTGAATCTGCCTGATGGCTAGTGATGATGAACATTTTTTCATGTGTCTAATAGCCATTTGTATGTCTTCATTGAGAAGTGACTGTCCATGTCTTCTGCCCACTTTTTGACATGATTATCTGTTTTGTGTGTGTTGAATTTGAGGAGTTATTTATAGATCCTGAATATCAGCCCTTTGTCTGTATTGTCATTTGCGAATATCTTCTCCCATTCCGTGGGTTACCTCTTTGTTTTGTTGACTGCTTGCTTTGCTCTGCAGCAGATTTTTATCTTGATGAAGTCCCAAAATACATTTTCGCTTTTGTTTCCTTTGCCTCATGCAACCAGCATATTGTTCTGCTCTGGACATATGAGGCTGAAAAGATTGAAGGTGTAGTACCTTCAACTTTGCTGACCTAGAATGAAGCGGCAGCGCTTCATTCACATCCCCACAAACAGCTACCGCCAGCCTCTGCTGAGGCCTAAGGCTCAGCAAGGTTCACCTCCTGGAGGTCAGACCTGGGGAAAAGCTCATGCAAAAACCTCGGTGCCAGCTCAGTACCATTTGAGCAGAACATTCCAGGGGCCCAGTATCCTGAACATGGTCTAGAAGTTCAGTCCTAGGCTGCAAGCTGGTATATCTCCTTGAGCCCACAGACTCGTCATCACATGGGGAAGGGCGTGGCCAGAGCTGGTCCCCTAAACCACAGAGCCTAAACTTGTTCCTCTGATTTGGATCTAAAGATGGTCCTGTCACCAATTGTTTAATTTTTATCTTAGTCACTTCAATGAGTCTTATCTTCTCAAAATGGGGTCCAGAAGTAGCCTGTTAAAATATAAATTCCTGGGGCACCTGAGTGGCTCAGTCAGTAAAGTGTCTGACTCTTGGTTTCGGCTCATGTCATCACAGAGTCATGAGATCGAGGTCCTCATCTGGCTCTACACTCAGCACAGAGTCTGCTTGTCAATCTCCCTCTGCTCTACCCCTGTCTCTCTCTCTCTCTCTCTCTTTCTCTCTGTCTCAAGCAAATATATAACAGCTAGGGATTGGAGCAAAGGAACCTACTTTTCATGCTGAGTCCACTGATTTTATCCCCCCAAAGCTGGGCCCTTCAGTGAACTGATAAACTTCCCTCCATTCTAGAGAAGTTGCTATCTCGACAACCCCAGAGGCCCTCCAGAAGCTGTGGCAATGGCCTTTGCTCCGGTGTTAGATAAACACTGCGTACATCGTACTCTCCAGTTCCAGGAAACCATTACTTAATTCCTGGCAAGCTGTACTGCAATGTGAGTAGGCTGCAGCTTCTTCAGACCAGTTGCAGTTAGTCAACTTCCTGGGAACAGCACGGTCTCTTGATGAAGATCCTGGAAACAGGCATGGTTTCCCAATGGTAGTGTGGCAATTCTTTATTATTATTAAGCTGTGTATTTTTAAATTCCTGTTACCCTTTCCTTTTACTTACTACTCATCAGCCAGTGGGTACTTTATGTACATACCACCCTCAAGGTAATATCATCCAGGCAGAACACAAACCATGAAAGAATAGATTTATCCTTTTTTTTTTTTTCCTTTTAAATACCAGAGGCTTAACTTTAAATATCAAGATCCAAACACCAAGGATTTGGAGAACCTTATACCATGAACCATTGGTGGGAGAAGAATGTACATGTAGATTAAAAGTAGATAGAAATTTAATAAATGGGAAATTAAATTAATTAAATTAAAAATTAAAATTAAATTAAAACTAAATGGGAAATTTAATAAATGGGGGAAAATAGTAGATAGAAATTTAGTAAATGGGGAAAAAATAGATAACACAGAGGAATGAATTCAGGCTCTCCATCCCCTCACAGGCAAGTTCTAAAGGGGACATGGGGATTAGCAAGTTAGACATTCAGATAGAAACCCCAGATACATTCGTGGAGGGTTCTAAAGGATAAGGACCAGAGCCCTAGCATGCTAGTGAGAAGCAAGCTTCCTAGAGAAACCCTAGGTCCAACATGGCATGTGAATGATAGATTGAGCAATGGTGGAGGCAAATAGCCAAGCAGATGGGCCTCATAGAGCCCTGCATACCCCCAGCAGGGCACAGGAAATGGAACTAAGAGCTACTACATTGCTGGTAAAGGGTACTCAGACCAGAAGGGCTCCCTGACAGAGAAGAACATGGAGTATATGAACATAACAGCTGAGGGCCATGACGGCGCCAGCAATGTCCATGCAGCAAGAGGATACGAGATGTCCAAGACCAAGAGAGATAATCACATGTCAGTAGAGGCCAGCAGAGACAGAAAATACCTTAGCCTGAATTTACCTCACTCCACCCCACTCACACGCTATAGCCAGAGAGAAATGAAAAAGAGCAAGAAGAAAAGGATCTGACTTCAAACTTGAAGCAATTGTCACCTTTGTCAATTTCCATCATCCACTATTGGCAGAGATTAGAACCAAAAAGGAAAGTTAAATTTCATTACAGAAAAATAAGATTACATTCTTGTGCCTTGGGGTTACACAGTGTGACACCATAACATATGCAAAATACCAAACCCACCACAGAAGTGACAAATCTCTCGGACCTTGTCTGTTCTGTGTGTGGCTAGTTCTAGACAAGTGTGTGTCAAGTTTGCCAGCCTCCTTTTGTAAGGTCTCTTTCCTGACTCTCAATTCCTGAATTCAGACTTGGGGAACACCCTATTTGAAGCTCTGTATGAGTCCCGTCATACACATCCTCAGACATCTTGCAAGTACGTGTCATTGTCATGTCAGGTCTAACACTGGATTTTATTCTGCATACAAGCACATCAGTTACTCTGTTACTTTTTCCTGGATGCTGGCAGAAGACATGAGGCTTGCAGGCCGATGATAAAGGACTTGATTACTCCCAGCACAGTAAGAAGCATGAGTTTATATTTGCCAGGATATATTTGAGTTTATCCTTATCAGTATACTTGCCTTGGTTATGAGTGCCCTCAAACTACAGGGAAGCATGATGCGCCCAGATAGATGATAGGTATGCAGGGGGTTTCTGTCATAACTGACTTTGAGGAATCCATACTTTTATAGCAAATAGTAAGGTATATTTACAGCTCACGGTGCTTGTTACCTCATCTTCTCTAGGTTACCAGCTCCAGAAAAAACCTTGAGAAGTGGCCTAGGTAAGAGAGTGGTCAGGGCCTTGCAAACTTGGTATAATCACATAATGTGCCAGAACTGAAGAGGCCCAAAGGGGACAGTCTTTCCCACAGTGCAGAAGAGGAAACTCAGTGACTAAGGCTACAACATGGTCTCATGGGCAAAGTGCCAAAGTAGGTCCTTCTGAGTTCCATCCTGTTCTGCCCTTGAGTAACCACGCGGTGTGGTCAAACTTAATCTTTCCAGGCCATAGTGTTGTCCTATCAAAAGTGACAGTATTACTCAGGTCTTGTCTTCCACAAAGAGTTGTTGTTAAGGCCAAATAAGCTATTTTACGTGAAATCACCTTATAAACTATGAAACACTACAAACATATAAGGAGTGGTTATAATGATGACAAATCCATCACCACCTTCCTTAAAAATAATTCAAATGACAGGTACTTCAAATATTTTGTGCAGAGAAACATAGGATCTAAATGAAAGGTACTCAGAGCACATTTTCAGTGACTTCCCACTTAAGATGATACTAACTTCCAGTTTTCTTCTATGCCGCACACTCCTTGAGAGATCTTGTCATGTTCATTTTTGTAACTCCAGCACCTAGCACAGTACCAGGCACATAGGAATCACGGGTATGCTAATGGAGTCTTGGTCTCCAACCTGATTAAATCCATCAGAAAATAGAACCAATTTTAACATAAATCTGCTTTGCGAAAGCTCATCAATAATGGATGAGGCCATGTCTCAAAGATGCCAGCCAAAAATTCAGAACTTTGGGAACTGTGTACAATTTTGTTATTTTTTTTCTTGATTATTTCACCAGCTCTCCTTTTCTGTCACAAGAACTCATATCAACAGCACACCCTTTCTCTAGACTCCAAATTTTTCTGTCCACTTTTCCCCCATGAAGTCTATCATCATTGATTAAAATTATAAAGATTTGACACATTAAATCAGTGGTCTTCAAACATTTTTCTCTCATACCTCCTAAAAGAATTTGGAAAAGCTTTGTGTCCTCTTGCACATTTTCAAGTAGACACCTAAAATTTTTTATCATAAACTTGAAGAGCTTCAAAATATGTACTTTCTAACATGTTGTAAATATTGATTTTTTAAATTTATTTGTTTTCTTTATTATTTTCTTAAGTAGGCTGTGTGTGAAGCCCAACTCAGGGCTTGAACTCTCAACCCTCAGAGGCATGAACTGAGATCAAGAATTGGATGTACCGGGACGCCTGGGTGGCTCAGTTGGTTAAGCAGCTGCCTTCGGCTCAGGTCATAATCCCAGCGTCCTGGGATGAAGTCCCACATCAGGCTCCTTGCTTGGCAGGGAGCCTGCTTCTCCCTCTGCCTCTGTCTGCCTGTGCTCACTCTCTCCCCCCCTCTCTCTCTGATAAATAAATAAAATCTTTAAAAAAAAAATTCTAAAAAGAATTGGATGTACCAATCTGAGCACCCAGATGCACTATAAATATCTGTTTTTATATAAAACTTGTTTTGGAGTTTCTATCCAATGGACTGTAAGTGCCAAAGTAATTTGATACCAATTCTCACTCATTTAAAAAATTCACAGACAAGTTCTTTTTTTGACAATTGGAAAATATATGTCATTCCTTTTTTTCCTTGATCTTATATTAACCAAAAAAAGGTCTCATTAATGTAATATATTTTTATATTTGAAAGATGTTATCTGATCACCTTATTAACTCCACTACAATAACAAAAATAATTGTCTTGGGTTGAAATTTAAACATTGTAATTTTGTATGATCATAACATTCTAAGTATTTTTAAAGTTTTCTGGGTTATCTGTACAATGATTTCTAGCACATGATTGAACAAGTAACATAAATATATAACATATTTTGAGAAATAATCATTGAACATATCAAGTAAAGTTTTATTGGAAAATTAGTATAAATGAATCAGGGAATCTTTTTTAACAGGGTCATACATCTTTGGCTGTTACTATTAGAATTAGAACAGATTCAGCTGGTTCTCTTGCTATTTTTCAATTTTATGTACAAAAGCCGTGAGAAAACTTGTTCGATTAAGTAAGTAATAAGAATGTTAGGCATTTTCTCATGGACATATCACTCTTTCATTTGAATGCCTTCTTAATTGTAAGTCAAAAAATGCATAATGATGCATTATCAAAAATTTTTTATTATCTGTTGACAACTCAGTTAGGTTCTCCTTTAATTTTCTTGGAAACAAAGAATTGGAAAGAACCTAATTAAAAAGCAAACCCAAACAAATCCATTGTTACCCAGTCTCTAGAGTTCTGCATTTTCTCAATTTCTAGGAAGTATGACCAAAAAAATGTTCAACCCAGACTTACTACTGATTATACTCTTCATATTTTACTTAGTGGCATCTTGTTTATGGACCTAACATAGATAAGACTAGGATTAAAAACAAAATTTAAAATTGTGCATTTTAGGACTTTGCTCCTATGAACAAAGACTTACATACTAATGTCTAATGTCACATTTCATTTTTTAAGGATATCTCAAAATGTGTACCAAAGATATGACAGAAAGATAGACACAGACACTGGAGGATATTTATCTCTATATTAGTGATTTCTGCCCAAAGTTGCTTGAAGTCAATTATGCTTATGTCATCATACATTTCACAGAACTGGAATCACTATGTCAACATCTAAAAGGGAGAAATTAATACTAATTAAATCAAACTGGTTTTCTAAAGCTTAAGTCATTCTATACTACATTTGCACCTGGGAAAAATTATGACTTGTTTTTGAACCTAAAATGCTTTTAAGAATATAGTATAAATATTTTATGTAAATTGATAGGAAGAGGAAAAAACCAAGTCACTAATAAGTAAAAGCTTACAAAGGTACATTAAGAATGGCTGAGCACATTATTTAGTGTATAATTTGCAAAATATTCCTGTTAAATTAAACCCAATGTTATGGACTGAATTGTGTCCCTCCATCTCCGACACTACTATAACAAAACCCTAACCCCCAGTGAATTTGGAGACAGGGCCTGTGAGGAGGTGATAAAAGTTAGAGGAGGTCATAATGGTGGAGCTCTAATCCAATAGGTGCCTTTATAAGAAAAGGAAACAACACCACACTTCTGTCTCTCCACTGTGGGAGGAAACTGCAAGAAGGAGGCTGCCTGCAAGCCAGGAAGAGCCCTCATTAGAACCACAACTGTATTCTGATCTTGACCTTTGCTTCCAGAACCGTGAGAAAACCAATTTCTGCTGGTTAAGCCATTCCACGTGTGGTGTTTTATTACAACAGTCAGGCTGTCTAATACTCTGGATGAGCACATGGTAGGATTCAATCTATGAGCAGAAAAGTCATTGGTGAGTGACAGTGAGCAGGAGACTGGTACTTTCATAAACATGATTATAGATTTTGTATTTTGCTAACTTTTAGCAAAAATCAATGCAAATGTTTCTCCTATGAATTTGAATATTCAAGAAAATGCAAAATATTAATTTACCTCTCATATAGGTTTCTCATTACAAAATACAGCATTGATATGCTGGAAGAAATCGTGGTCTTTTCATCTTGAAATCATGCAAATTATGCCATTAAGATGAGACTAAAATGCAGATAAATGAGAGTATTCACTGAACTTATCCTCATTACTGAGATGGTAAAATAGTGGAGAGAGTAGAGTTCATAGCAGACTGGCATTTCCCAGGATGCTTCTAAAAATCTTGAACATTGTAAGATAGCTAGCTAGCTGAAGTACAGAAACCTATCATGAGTTTGTCACCTGGGTGAATAACATGCTGCCATCATCAATATTTCCAGGAGATGTTCTTTTTACTCCATTCTCAAGAGATTCTTTCCTCAAGAACAATACCTTCTTTGTCAGGAATGAAGACACACACTCAAAAAAGCCATCATTCTCCATCGAACTCCAGCCCCCACCTAATCCATTATGTATCTGAAAGCCAAACATCTAAATATGTGTCAAACACCTGTTTATGGTATTGTCTTAGTTCAGGATGCTATAACAAATTATCATAGACTGTGGGCTTAAACAAGAAATATTAATTTCTCAATGTCCGGAAGGTCAGGAAGTCCAAGATCAAGGTGCTGGGAGATCTGGTGTCTGATGAGCACCCTCTTCCTGGTTTGCAGATGTCCCTCTTTTCATTCTATCCCCACATGGCAGAGAACAGAGAGGGATCGGACTCCTGTATCTCTTCTCACAAGGGTATTTAGCCCATTCATGAGGGTTTCACCCTCATTACCTAATTATCTCCCAAAGTCCCTGCCTCCTAATACAATCACTTTGGGTATTAAGATGTCAGTGAATGAATGAATGACATTCATTGAATTAATTCATTCAGTAAATGAGTGGGGAGAGAAATAAACATTCAGTTCTTAACACTTATACTTTACCCTTAACAGAGATAAGCATAAGACAGGGAAAGACATGATGCCCTATTATGTTTGGTTCCTGGTGCCATTTTGACTAAAGAAGACTCTCAAAAACCCATGGACTAAGTTGCCTTTGCGTGGTATCCCAGAGCTTTCGATACCCATGGCGATGTACCTTAGTATGATTAGGGTTGGATGAAAAATTTGTCTCTCTCTTGAAAGGCAGAAGAGCGGAAATTGTTAAAGGAAAGATGCAAAAGGAGAAGCAGCCTGATGAAGGTGTATTTATAAGAAGATGAATAGAATGTAGAACCTGACACATTTAACAAATAAAAACTAAGGATCTGCTGTGGGCCACAACACCAGGAACGTAACATGTTATATTCTTTCATGTCTAGATCCTCATTTTTTTACTTGTTAAATGTGTCAGGAGTTAGGTCTCAATATATAAGGACATTCACCACATGGCAAGATTGTATTTCAGTTTTGTTGGAGAATGTTGAATTGCTAAATAAATGTGGGCATAAAGGGGGGAAAAAGGAACTTGAAAAAAAAGGTAAAATCTGGAAATTGTCTTTCTAAAAATTATCTGAATCTACCTTCCTCTTTAATAAAGTTAAACAAATCTCAATCTGAATTAAATATTACTGTTATTACTAATAATTATCATTGCAATATACCAAGAGCCTATTTTATTTAGTTAGTTTTTTTAGAGAAAGAGGGTGTGTTGTCCAGGAGGGGGAGAGGGAGAGAGAGAATCTTAAGCAGGCTCCATGCTCAGCTTTGAGCCTAGCACAGGGATCTCACAACCCTGAGATCATGACCTGAGCCCAAATCACGAGTCAGATGCTTAACCTACTGAGCCACCCAGGTGCCGCCAAAAACCTACTTTAAACTAAGTATTGCATTGTGTTCTTCAAACACATCAGCTTATTTAAATTGGGTCTTTCATACGATAGGCATTATTAACCCCGTTTTACAGATGAAGAAATTGGGACTCACTCAGAGAAGGTAAGTAGTTTGCCCAGAATCTCAGCTAGTAGGTGCCAAAGCCAAATTCAGTCTAGCTCTATCTGACTCCAGAGTCTGTGTTTTGTGATAATCCTATGTGGCTTGTATATGTGTTCTTGATTGACAGCAGCTTAGTACGTCTCCCTCCTGGAGAGGTGGTACTCCCATAAGAATAGTTCTCTAAGAGTGGATTTTCAGGATTTTGTGGCAGACTTTTGAAAGACATTTTCATCAAGACAGCCTTCCTAGTGCTTCCTCCAATCATGGGGGAGAAAAGATACACATATTACTCCATTTCTTAATTTTAATGAAGTTGCAGTGGGGAACTCAAATATGAATACACATATTACTCTATTTCTTAATCTTTTTTTAAAAAGATTTTATTTATTTATTTGACAGATAAAGCACAAGTGGGGGGAGCAGAAGCCAGAGGGAGTGGCAGAAGCAGGCTCCCAGGGAGCCCAATACAGGAATCAATCCCAGGATCCTGGGATCATGACCTGAGCCAAAGGCAGATACTTAACGACTGAGCCACCCAGGCATCCCTCTATTTCTTAATCTTAATGAGGTTGCAATGGGGAACTCAAATATGAATAGCAAATAAGCATTCAAATTAAGAAAACTTGAGATTACTCTAAGGTCTTAATGTGGCCCACTATTAAAAATTCTCTCCTCATGTTTTCATACTTCATTTGTGGTCACTGGATTTTTTTCCCCAAAATATATCCCCCGAAAGGATTCTTATTCTTTAACTTTCAATTTTTTATCTAAACCTGTGAATGCATCTAAAAATACTTTTATTGATTAATCCCATAATTAAAAATGGAAGGCAGTGACTATCATAATGCCCATTAAGAGCAAACCCTTAAAAATACTCTACTGTTATCTGCAAAAAATATATATATAGACAAATTTATGGTACTTAAAAAAAAAATAGTCCTCTCTTCAAACTATTCCACACATGTCCACGCACAGTTTTCCGTGCAACTGTGCAACAAAATGAGTGTACAGTTCTATTTCATAATATTGACCAAACTAATACTCACCAGCTTATTCTTTAAGACAGATTCAAGCTTGGTTCCCTGGGTAGACTTAGGGCCCGTGTTTTTTCAGGCATGAAGACATCTGAGAAGTAGCAAGGCATAGGGTGAATAAGCCAGGTCAGTCCCCTATATTATAGATTTAGAAGAGGAAGCTTAATGATCTAACTAGAAACATGGTAGAGCAGTTACGGAGACAAAGGAGCACCTCTGATAAAGCCAGCCACTTTCTTCAGCTGACACACTGTGAATAAGGTGAAGAGAGGGAACAAAAAACTAAGGCCAAGTTTGGAGAAGGAGATTGTGCCAATTCTTAATGTATAGTCCATAAAAAGCGTGAACAAAGATATATATGTGTTACAGTGAAGTAACACAATGTCATATTTTTATGTTTTGGTTAAAGAACTTTCATGTAACTTTATTACAGCCCATGGAGTGTGAAGGCCAGACACTCTTTTCATTATGAGGCAGAAAAGGAAACCCAGCCATGGGGAGAGTGGATGAACTGACCATTGTGCCTCAGCTGCTTCTTGGACAAAATAATGACCAGACAGACTCCAGTGCAAGGGAGGCCCACCTCTTTCTAGTAATCTGAGGCACTCTTCACTTCCTCTGTCCTCCTCTCTCTTTTAATGTCTAGTATTTGTAATAGCTTCCTCCTCTCACTTCTAGGAACCTCTTTCTCCATCTAGTCAACCTTCCTATATCCCCATCTTCCTCCTTTCCTCATTTTCAGCAAAGAGACCATGAGAAAGATCCATGCCCCAGTAAACATTCTTTTAGTGGCCCCAAGGGGTGGGAGCCCAGAAGTCCCCACTATGAGAGGCTGAGAATCTAACTGATCCCACACCAAGTTATAAATATGAACTCGGCAATGCCCTTTTTTCCTACCACTGGGTTATGATACCTGCACGGAAATCATGACCATTTTCTAGTAGCTGATAATCTAAAGTAATGACTTGGCTTTGTAAAATGTCAACAAGAATATGAAAAATGCATTTGTGTATCTGTACAGTCCTAAACAATGGACTATTGTTTTCACTGAATGGATTTAAATTCCTTATTATTTTGACTCTATGTAAACCTTGCTATTTCTGGAGGAAGACATGTTTATAAGCATATATATTTGGACAAAAATTGTGCGATGATTTAAGTTAAAAATTTCAAGTAAGGGAGGCTCCTGGATGGCTCAGTCAGTTAAGTGTCTACCTTGGGCTCAGGTCATGATCCTGGGGTCCTGGGGTGGACCCCCACGTTAGGCTCTCTGCTCAGTGGGGAACTCTGCCCTCTGCCACTCCGCCTGCTTGTGGGCATGCACTCTCTCTATATATAAAATAAATAAACAAAATCTTTTTTAAAAATTTCAAGTAAGTTAGGTTAAGCTCTCCACTTCTTTGTATATACCAGGATCTTTTCCACATGGACTTCCTCCTTGGTAAGGTCTCCTCTCCCCTGTAACTGCCCATATTTTGTATAATAATAATTTCTCAAGGACAGTTCTAAGTGCTCTGTATTATTTCATTAAATTCTCAAAACAACCCTCTAAGGCAAATATTCTCATTAATCCCATTTTGGAGATGCAGAAACTAAGGTAGAGAGAGCTTACCAGAGTTCCCTAGGACTCCCAGGCGGAGCAAGCATTTGAAAGCAAGCAGTGTGGCTCCAGTACCCACATTCTCAACCATCACACTAAACTCTGATATTGCATGCTTATAGTTGTTTGGGTTTTCTTAGAGATGAGGGAGAGGGGCAGAGGAAGAGGAAGAGAGAGAATCTTAAGCAGGCTCCATGCCCAGTGTGGAACCCCATCTCAAGACCCTGAGATCATGACCTGAGCCAAAATCAAGAGTCAAATGCCTGATTGAGCTACACAGGTGCCCCCAAATGCTTATAAATTTTGTCTTCCTAGTTTATACTATATTCCAGAGGCCATACTACCCTTGTAATTGTGCCAATTGTGAACAAAATGAGTGTACAGTTTTATGTACAACCTTCATACAACTCTGCAACCTCTTTGACCTTAAAAATTGAGCATATCAACCTACAACGGTTTATGGACTTTAATGTAAAACGTAAAATGATAAAACATTTAGAAAATAGGAGAACATCTTCAGGATTAGGTGAGGAAATTTTAAATTTTACACCAAAATCATGATCCATTAAAGGAAAACTTTATAAATTGGATCTCATCAAAATGTAAAACTTCGGCAAAAGACACTGGTAAAAGGATACAAATATCAGTTATACACTGGGAGAAAATATTTGCAAATCACATATATGACAGAGGACTTATATCTAGAATATATAAAAAAAATCTCAAAATTCAAAAGTAGGAAACAAATAATCCATTTCAATCCAATTAGAAAATGCACAACGACATGAACAAAGATTTCACAAAGGAGTGTATACAGAGAGCAAATATACATGTGAAAAGATGTTAAACATTTTAGCAATTAGAGAAATGCACATTAAAACCTCAATGAGGTCGGGGCACCTGGGTGGCTCAGTTGGTTAAAATCTCTGCCTTCGGCTCAGGTCAGGATTCCAGGGTCCTGGGATCGAGCCCTGCATTGGGCTCTCTGCTCCATGGGGAGCCTGCTTCCTCCTCTCTCTCTGCCTGCCTCTCTGCCTACTTGTGATTTCTATCAAATAAATAAAAATAAAATCTTAAAAAAAAAAACCTCAATGAGGCATGAAGCACTGAGTGTTATATGCAAACAATGAATCATGGAAAGTTACATCAGAAATTAATGATGCACTGTATGGTGACTAACATAACATAATAAAAAATAAATAAAATAAAACCTCAATGAGGTATTACCATACACGTATCAGAATGGCTAAAATTAAAATAGTGATAACAGTAAATGCTGGCCAGGATGCTGAGAAACTGGATCACTCATGTACTGCTGATGGGAATGTAAAATGGTACATCTACTTTGGATAGTATTTTGTTAAACTGTTAAAATTAAACATATAGTTATCACATAACCCAGGAGTTGCACTCTCGGGCATTTACTCCACAGAGATTAAAACTTATGCTCAAAAACCTGTATAAAAATGTACAAAAAGCTTCATCAATAATAGCCCAAGCTGAAAAGAACCCAAATATCCTTTAGCAGGTGAATGGTTAAACTGTGGTATGTCCATACAATGAACTGCTACTCAACAATAAAAAGCAACAAACTACTGATACACACAACTTGGTTAGATCTCAAGGAAACTATAGTCATCGAGAAAAGCCAACCTCAAACATTACATAACATATAATTCCATTTATACAACATTCTTGAAATAAAGGAATTAACAGAGGTGAAGAACAGGTAAGGCGTTTTCAGATGAGGGTGAGAGATGGGGTGTGGACGTGGCTATAAAGAGACAGCAAGACAGAGCTTTATGTGACAGTTCTAGGTCTGGATTGTGATGGGGTTATGTGAACTCACACATGTACTAAAGTTGCACAGTTACACATATGCACAAAATATTTCATGTAACCCTAGGTGAAAGCTGAATAAACTCTACAGATTGTACCAATACTGATTGCCTGATTTTGATATCACACTATAGTCATATGAGTGTTATCAATAGAAGAAATAGAGTAAAACATACATGTTTCTATACATTTTTATAACTTCTTGTGAATTTATAGTAATTGCAAAATAAATCATAAAAATATAAGTTCAACAGTCAGGCCCAAGAACTTAACCCCATGGCACTCCACTCATTCTAGGAAGATACCTCATTCTAGGAAGAAAAATGACATGATCAAAAACTATTTGAACAAAGTTAATTCTACCAGCTGAAATTAGCCTAATAGTATGATCAAGTCTTCATTTCATCATCTCAACCAAAAAAAAAAAACAAAAAAAACAAAACAAAACAAAACAAAAACCAAGGGAGGACTTTAATTGCTTTTCTGAAATTAAGATAGGTTTTGTTCACAACCTTCCTCTGACCTACAAGTCTGAAGACTCTACCAGTGAGATTACTGGCAAGACCAGTGCTTGATGAAGCCATACTGGGTCCTAATGATGACTCCTCTAAATGTTAATAAACCATCTTTAGTCAAGTTTTTTTATTTCCCCATTTCCCCTTACTTATTGGTTGGTCTTAACTTCCTTTCATTCTTTCATTTATTCAAGCATTCATCACATACTTAGTAAATGTTCATCTTACATGCGCTGCTGTTCCTGCACAGGACCCTCTGCCTTTCTTCTATCTCTCGGCTCCAACTTGCTTTCTACCTTTCTGTGGAAACAGAAGACAGAGCAACTAATGCAGCCTAGAGGAACCAAGGATCTTCCCAGTTAGGGGCATTTAAGTTGGTTTACCAGGATTTTTTTCCTCCCTCTTCCAGAAAACTGAGTGGAAAAGCTTTCTTGATCAAGGCAGCAATTCTTCTGCCAAACAAATTCTTCTCGGTCTTTGAAAGGGTCCACTCTGTTATGTTTGGCTAAGATTCAAGAAATGTAATCTACTTCTCTAAGCCAACAACAAAAGCCAACTAACTCTTCGTTTCCTGAGTTCCTTCCTTCCAAAATCAACTGCAGAGGAAAAAAGAAAAAAGAAAACTCTTATCTATGCTCTAAAGTTCTATTCAAAACTCCAACAACAGAGATTAAATTCCAACCGTTTCTTACAGTCATGGAATTTTTTATCAGAAATGAATGGTAGAAGCCAGCCTTCTCATTATAGAGAAGAAGAACGAGCCTCGGAGCAGGGTGGCATGCCATGAGTTGGGCAGCCTAGAGAACAGACTCTCTCCCAGCCAGTGCCCCCTCCATTCTGCCATGTTTACTAAATCTTTTCTTCCCAATAGTTCTTGGTATCACACCATAGGATAGCTGCTCTTGGAAGAGGGCTCATCCCCTGATGGACAATATCCTACTCTCCACTACTCGCTTGTGTTCCTAAGAAACAGGAGAGGCTTCTTGAAGGTAACATCTGAGCTTCTTTCTGTTTCTCTCTCTCTCTCTCTCTAAATGCTCATCAGGGGCTGAGTCTCAAGAAGTCAACATTTACAAAGCTCCACCTGCCTGACAGAGGGAATCAGAAGGGAAGCCCACCAACATTCTAAGCTCCAGATAAGATCTTGGAACCCCTCCCAACTTCCTCTTCCACACTGCCTTTGGCAGGAGACTGTTCATGCTTCTGGCAAGAGCCTAGTCTATCAACTCTCCAACCCTCCCACTCCACACCACTATCCTCCTTGAGACCATCAAGACTCAACTCAGCATACGTTTAAACCATTTTGTGTCACCACAGGAAGCCCAGAGTTCCTTGTCCCCCATATAGCTCTATGAGCAGTGAGCAACCATCTCCCAACACACACAAACACACAAACACACACACACACACACACACAATCCCTATCAATCTTCTTGCCCTGTTTTTTTATTTAGCATTTTTTTGTCATCTGGCAGATCATATGCTTTATTTGCTTTTCCATTCTCCTCTCCTGGGATAAAAGCTTATAAAGCCAAGAATTTTTATAGTTTTATTCACTGCTCTACCCCAAGTGCTGGCACTTTGTAGGAGCTTAAATTTGTTTAACAAATAAATCCCTAAGACCATTTTTTAAAGTCTGAAACAGACAATATGAGGACCAAAGTTTGTCAGAAGTCTGAGAGAAAAACAAAGATCCTTTGTGACAACCAGAAAACATAAAGAGAGGAAGGCATGAACTCAGGCTGAGACCCTGGGTGCTGTCTTCCTCTCTCCTCTTTTTTCAGCTCTACTGAAGAATAATTAACAAATAAAATCATATGTATCTGAAGTGCATGACATGATTTGATATATCTACACATTGTGAAATATCTGCCACAATCAAGCTAATTAATATAACCATCACTCTCATAGTTATCCTGTATGTGTGCGTGTGTGTGTGTGTGTGTGTTGAGGACACTTAAGATCTATCTTAGCAAATTGCAAACAGACCACGCAGCATTATTAACTACAGTCACCATGCTGTATATTACATCCTCAGAAGTTATTCATCTTATAACTGAAAGTTTGTAACCTCTGATCGGTGTCTCATTTCCCCAATCTCCCAGCTCCCGGAAACCACCATTCTATTCTCTGCTTCCATGAGCCTAACTTCATTGTCTTTTTTTTTTTTTTTTTTTTTTTTTTAGCTCCCATATATATGCGATACCATGCAGTATTTGTCTTTTTCTCCATGACGTTTTTCATTTGGCATAATGCCCTCCATTTATCCAATTGTCATCAAAATGGCAGAATTTCCTTTTATTTTTGTACGGCTGAATAATATTCTGTTATATTTACATACACACACACACACACACACCCCACATGAGATAAACTAGAATCCATTAGAAAGTACTTTTAATGATTACATATTTTTTCTTAAATCAATACAGCTTTTACTGCATCTTTAAAATATCACAAATAGGGCAGTCTACTTCTCCCTCCCCCTGCCCTTGTGTTCTCTTTTTTTTCTCTCACTCTTGAATAAATAAAATCTTTTAAAAATAAATAAATAAATAAAGTGATGCCTGTGTGGCTCAGCCATTAAGTATCTGCTTTCCACTCAGGTCATGATCCCTGGGATCCTGGGATAGAGCCCCGCATTGGGCTCCCTACTCAGTGGGGTGACTGTTTCTCCCTCTTCCACTCCCTCTGCTTGTGTTCCTTCTCTCACTATCTCTCTCTCCCTGTCAAATAAATAAATAAAAACTTTAAGAATAAACAAATAAAAATTTAATAAGTAAATAAATATCACAAGCCACCCCAAAATTTTCTGATGTCCATGATGGCTTGTCTGAATCAAAGCAGCAGGGCTGAGACAAGTTCAATGGCATTCCCTTCAAGAATTAACTCATCTTTCTGGGCTTGAGCTACTGAACAAGGAACTTCTGGCCTCATCCAAACCCTGTGGATAGAGTTTCCATCCAAGGAATTTCAGATTTCAACAAGAGAACCATTCTCCTGAATAACAACATTGATGGGGAAGTGAGTGTACACAGACCTGATCTTGTAACAGAAGCCAAGTGTGATGCCCTTGATCACGTTCTGTACATGCTACGGAGCGTGCAAACAGCAGCTAGTTCTTTTCTAGTTCCCCACCATTTGTCAACTCTGAGCCTCTTCTTCTTCTTTCCAAAGAGACTGAGTTCTACACTGGTGTGATTACAGTCCCTTCACAGTGTATATATAATTATATTATGTTATAAAATATAAATAAAACCAGGAGAGAAAACGCTCCTTAAAACTAGGAGAGTTGCAAGAAAGATGCTTCTTAAAGATAGACTCATCGAGGAAGACAGAACAATTATATTATAATTACATTATATTATCATATAATATATATATTATATATAATGTATATGTATATTATACTACTGCCTAATTCTATAACTCTTTACTACTATACTATACCACATTTAACACCAGTTAAGGGCTCACTCCGTGCCAAGGAGATAGTTAGAATATAACCTATTGGTGCATTTTGTAAAGTTTTCATGAGTAGAATTTGACTAATCATTTCTGAACCTTAGGAGAACAAACAAAAGAAACTTTCAGATAAAGGGGAGGGATGGTTCTGTAACACGGCCACAAGAGGGTGATGAGACACTTGGATGAATTTTTACTGGGGTCATGATTCCCCAGAGAACGTGGAAAGAATTTACCACGTTCATCTCTGTCATCTCGGAGCACTTTCCATCCCGATCAGAGGGGGTCTGGCTGTTCCCACCAATAATCGAGGAGGAGGAGGACGCTCCCCATACTCTGGACCCACTTGACATCAACTGTTCACAGCTGTGGTGCTTGCAGAATTAAGGTCACATTTAATGAGTGTGATTATTGTTCATTATTAAATGGTAAATATATCTGTGGAATGTGATTAAAGGCATTTCGGGCTTTTAACATGTTAACTGGATGAAATCATCAAACCCGAGAGACCTAAAATCTACTACAGACCTTTACTTCTAGTGGGAGAAGTGGGCAACAAAAGCTTGAAACTAGTTGCAAGAAAGACGCTTCTTAAAGATAAACACGTGGAAGACACCAGTCGCTAAGACACCAGTGTGGCTGACACCGGTTCTTTCCCTACCTGCCCAGCAGGTGTCAGTGTAAGACAACGATCCTACAACTGACCGCGCTTTGGAGCAGGAACCAAAAAAAAGTATCAAGTTCTAAAACAGAAGACCTCATAAAGATGAGGCTACCAACATTTCACACAAGCCTTTAAATGTCCTCATGTAAAGAGAGCTGACCTTAAAAAAAAAAAAAAAGTTTCCTCATGACTAAGGTGACAGAGTTGGACCACAGGGCCTCAGAAGACCCCATCTGGCTCTCGAAGTCCTTGTCAACTCCACAGGAATTCCTGGAGCATCTCACAGGGCTAGACAGGAGTTGGCATTGTTGTAAGAGTCAGTCACCGTGAACTAGTGCAGTAACCGATGAACACTCCCGGGAAACAAATGTTCGGCCAAGTGTAAAAAACAGTTTGAAAAAACAGGTATAATCCCCACTCCCCAGAGATAATATTAACATAGAACTCCTATCATCCATAGGAACAGATCATTATAAGGTTTACAAAAGTGGAAAAGAGAAGGGAGTCCACATTTGTGAGTTTTGCGGAAGGTGTTGAGTCAGTCAGGATGAGCTTCCTAGAGGAATGGCCTTTGAGCTGTGACAGAAGAGAAAACGGGCACAAAACCCAAGCTGCACCCTAGCCCCACCTTTCTGCTTTGTGTTTAGTTTTCCTCCTCCAAATACAACCACCCTATACTCCGTTAAAGAGCAACCAATGAAAAGAAAGAAAATAAACAGGAATTATTTTTAAAATTCACACGTAGGGGCGCCTGGGTGGCTCAGTGGGTTAAAGCCTCTGCCTTCAGCTCGGGTCATGATCCCAGGGTCCTGGAATCGAGCCCCGCATAGGGCTCTCTGCTCAGCAGGGACCCTGCTTCCTTTCCTCTCTCTGCCTGCCTCTCTGCCTACTTGTGATCTCTGTCTGTCAAATAAATAAATAAAATCTTTAAAAAAAAATTCACACGTAAAGGTACTGTTGGTATTTTGAAGGGAAAATGGTAGAGGGAAGTCGATACCTTTTGAGTACATGTGTCACTCAGTTCATGCGTCATACATTCTCCCACTAAATTCCTGAATGTAAGTGGTATTATTCTCAGTTTTAGGTAAAGGATCTAAGACTCCACAACTCACCCAAGATTATGATATTTAATACTTATGAGTGATTAGTCTGCACCAGTATTAAGCTAAGTGCCCTCAAAACAATCTAATGAAGAAATGACTTATTATTCCCATTTTGTAGAGATGGAAATTAAGTCTAACATAAATCATTGCTTCCTCGAGATCACGGGACTCCTAATTAGTTGAAATTCAAATTCACCTGTTGCAAGTTGGGTTCTTTGGAAAGCAGACTAACCATGGGCTAGGGTTGTGGTTGTCTACTAGGGAATACCTTTAGGATTAGCACCTGTGGAAGGAAGGGACTAGAAACAGGTATGGGAGACCCTTCTTTTTTAATTTTTTTAAAGATTTTATTTATTTATTTGACAGAGATCACAAGTAGAAAGAGAGGCAGGTAGAGGGAGAGGGGGAAGCAGGCTCCCCACTGAGAAGAGAGCCCAACATGGGACTCGATCCCAGGACCCTGAGATCATGACCTGACCCAAAGGCAGAGGTTTAACCCACTGAGCCACCTGGGCGCCCCTGGGAGACACTCCTGAGTCGTTCAGCACAGACTGACTAGCTGAACTTACATACACCTGCCTCAGTCAGTCATCGGATATGGACATGACCCTGGGGGAGCCCCTGAAGGGCTGAGGGCTGACACCTTCCTGGGAAGGAACATCTGGGCAGCATATCTCCATACCCTTTGCTCCATGTCCGAAGAGTACTCCCAGCTCATCTTTTCCGGCTCTACCACAAGGGTGGGGGCCAGAAAGGAAGCAGCGTTGTCATGGTGAGGTTGCAGAGGGGTGAGCCGGGCCCCAGGCTTCATGGGGGAGATGAGCACAGAGCTCTCATCCCTTACAATTCACAAATAGCATCAGCCAGAAGTTAAAAGAGGGGTGGAGGGAGGGAGCGTGGAGTCAACAGCATGATCAACCATTAAATGTTCCTTGTTTGGTTGATTGACAACTTCCAGGTGGTCTAGTAAGGCAGGCACCAAGCCATGTGCAGACCCAACAGTTGGCAGGGCCACTTAAGCTATTTAGTAACATCTGATCTCCTGTTGCACGCTGCTCGCTCAGCCGGAGGCCACCCACGACGGCAGATCCTTCGGGTGTGCCACGTGCTGGCCGGCCCTAGGTGAGAGGGGCACGGAGGGTGCAGTGTTTCCCGTGAAACAGAGTCAGTTCCTGACATCGCAAGTGGTAAGAGCGGCAACCTTCCAGCCTGAATGGCAACCAGTTCTCGTCCTTCTGCTTGAATTCAGAGAACAGCTGACTTGACAGAAGGCAGAAGGCTGGTGAGGTTCGTTCGCTCAGTGACAAATGAGCACAAAACAAAACCAGCTTTCCCGTGGTGAAATGCTTCTCAAATGTCATCCTGGTTGTGCATGGAAGAGAGAAGCTGGAGAGGCTGTTGAAGTACCCGATGCCCAAGGGAGAAGTGTCTGCGGCACGTGTCTGCCTGGAACCTCGGAGCTGTCAGCTCCTCCCTGGGCTGCAGTCAGGGGGCCCCCGTGCATTTCATTGCCTTTGACCAAGCCACTCCTTGCTCTTGGAACATCACCTCCGTTTTCCCACGGGTAGCAAAATCCAGCCAAAGCCTTGGTTCAAATTTTCCTTTGTGCAACTGTCCATCCCCAGCCTCTAGCCGAAAGCAATTTCTCTTACAATTCAGTCGATACCTGCTACAAAGCAGTGGGAGTTCTGACATTTTTAATTGGGCATAAGAATCCCCCGATGTGCTTGATTAAAAGCCAGAGCCTTTGGCTCTGGGCTCCAAACATTCTGATTCCTCAGAAATAGAGAGGCCTGGGAATCTGCACTTTCCACAGTCAGCTCTGACATTCCTGCTGTCCTGGGTCTGCAGAGGATACTCTGAAGAAGACTGGCATTGTGCGTTTGAAAGATTTCTTCCCTCCAAAAGAAGGGAGTGACGGCCGTGCTACAGAGCCCGTGACCTCCTCTGAAGCGCATGTTTTGATGCACTAGGAGGAGAGAGACCCTGGCTTCTTCATCGCTCTCTCGCTCTCTCCTACAGTATGCATCTAGCATAATAATGTGTATTCAGTGGTGTTCAAACGTTGTTTGTTGGTCAGCTAAGAGTCTTTCTGATCTCCTGATTTTCTTTTTACTCTTCCAAATGGTGTGAGGTCGGCAGGGAAGCCTGCCTCTCACTCATGTTTCTCACATACTTTCCCCTCCTGCTCCAAGCTCTAGCCCATTCCACCAGATCTGCCCCTCTGTTGGTCTTTTAGTTGGTCTTTTAGTTATTTAACAAGATTTGGGCATGACTTTTTTTAGTCTTTATTTAATGAAAGATCATATTTATTCTGATCTTTTAAATATCCATATTCACTGGGCGTATTTTAGAGAATCGAGTTGAACAAGAATAGGGAATTGTGCAGCCCAAATACACACGAATTATTTTTAATAATTACAGTACAGTACTGTAAGTGCATCTTGTCTTCCTTATGATTTTCTTCACATTTTCTTTTCTCCAGCTTGATTATACGAAGATAGTATGTAATACACAGAATATACAAAATGTGTGTTAAGAGACTCTGTTACCAGTAAGGCTTCTGATCAACTGCTATTAGCAGTTAGGTCTGAGGGGAATCAAAAGTTATATGCAGCTTTTCAACTGCTTGGGGGTGGGCACCCCTAACCCCTGCATTGTTCAAGGGTCAACTGTAAAAGTATTAAGAAGAAAACTTACCTGTAATCCCCATGTCCTATTTAATGCACATTTTCATACATCCTGAAAAGGTCCATCTTTCTGGGGGCTGTGTCAACAATCTGCTTTATCTTTGGACCCCTTCCTCTTTTCTAAGAAAGCTGGGGTATTATTACAGATTAAGAAGGGGAGGGGAGCCAGGCTGGCTCGATCAGGTAGAGCATAGGACTCTTGATCTCAAGGTTGTAGGTTCAAGCCCCACATTGGATGAGGGGATTATTTAAAAATAAAATTTAAAAAGATGGGGGAGGAAGAGATGAGAATTTGGGGAGAGGAGAGAATCTGAAGTTTATTTTAGAAGAACAAAAGTTGTTCTATGATTTTACACCCTCCCCCCCATTAAACGTTAAACAAATACAAAGCTGATAGGCCAACTTTGACCAAGCACATTGCATAAGGGACAGACATTTGAGCAATAGCATTTTAAGGAACTCGGTCTTTTCCTGGCTTTCAGAATCCACTTACTACTGTAGCAGGTAGAGAGGGTGGCCACAGTGTGCATAATAATGACAACACAACAGGGAACACGTTTCCGTCTATGTGTTGGGCATTGAGATACATGCTTCTATGCATTAACTTATCTAACTTCACAATAGCCCTGTGAGGTAGGAATTTTTTGCCACCATTTTACAACTAAGGAAATGAGTCACAGAGAGGTTAAGTAACTTGCCCAAGTTCACACAGCTAGCAAGTGGCAGAGTGGGACTTTGAACCTAATCAGGTTCCAGAATCTATGTTCCTAACCCCTTACTCTAGTTAACTAGTGTTGCCCAACAGTTAGGATGTTTCAGTCATTTGAAAACCTTAAGTAACACTGGACTTGAACTTTTGTCCAAGACTCCAAATATTTCAGAGCCTCTTCTCGGAGAACAAGCCCACACAGCTAAGCCTCAATCAGACAACTGTTCCACTCACAATGATTAACCTACAGTCTTATCTGACAGAGCTTGCATACAGCCTGGCTGAACACCCACACTTTAAGAAGAGGTCTCTCTTATTCCTGAACCTGGTTGTTCTTCTGAATTCTTGTCTTCAAGTAACTGATCAAGCAACTACTATGTGCCAGGCGTTATTCTGGGTTCCTGACCCAGGAGATCAATAAGCTGTGTTGTTTACCCACCAAGAGAGGATTCAATCTCTACTGGGTCCATGGTGATGGACAGACAAAGAGATGGGGATGGGGGGCATATTCATAACATGAGACAAAGTGCTAGGCCACAGGTGAGCTTGGCTCTAAGACCAGCACCCTATGTAACCAACTATGGCATGTCTGAAGCATAAGAAACCCAAGTACCAGGACAGAAGAACGGGCATTTTGGGGTTTCCTCCTGGTAGGAAGAGCCACAGGCATAACCATGGCCACCAGCCGATGACCCACTCAGCACCAGTGTCCCTGGCCCTCAGAACTGGGTGCGCATGGGCCCTGGCTCCCTGTGTTGATTTGCAAAGCCATCCCCTCTTCCTAGCATCAACTTCTTCCAGCTTCCCTGTCTTCTACAGTGAATAAATATTTTCTCTAATTTGCCTAAGTATTAAATATTTCAGGGGCTGTCACTGACACACCCAACTAGAACAACCAATGGACAAAACGAAGATCTCTGACCACATAGAACTTACATTCCAATGGAGGAGGCCGACTGTAAATGAGAAAGATAGGTAGAGAAATATGAGGTAAAAAATACATTGAAAGGTGACAAGTGCTATGTGGAAAACAGGTTAGGGCAGAGTAATGGGGATCAAAAGTGCTGAGGAGGGAAGGGGAAAGGGATCAGGGCCGGCTTCCCTGAGAGGGTGGTATTTGAGCAAAAATGTGAAGGAGGAGTTTGATCTGAGGCTCTCGGGAGAAAAGCAGGCTCCGCAGAGAGAAGCACGAAGGTGAGAAGTTGGCTGCTGAGTAGAGGAAGATCGAGGAGGTGAGTGGGTTCAGACACACCAAGCATGAGGGAGAATGGGGTCGAGAAGGAGAGAGGTGACCGGCACCAGCCATGATAGCTCATGAAACGAAGAGCCATTGCAGGGTTTGGAACAGAGACATGAAACGGGTTTTAACAGGATTTCTCTGGCTGCTCTCCGGAGAACTGACCATAGGAGGCTCAGGAAAGGAAGAGGGAGTCGTGCTGCTATGGTAATCCAGGCAAGGGAAGACAATGGCTTGAACCAGGGGTAAGAGAAGAAGTGATCAGAGTCTGCATACTTTCTGAAGGGGAAGGACACTGGTATTTGTGCTGCAGTCACAAGAGAACCCCCCAGCCCAAACCAGCAGCTCACAACACTTCATGGCCGGTGCAAGGTGCCAGTCGGCCGTGGCTCTGCTCCTTGGGACTTGGCTCTGGGTCCAGGTCCAGGTTGGCCAAGCAACCTCTGTCTGGAACACTCTGGACTGTTGTGGAGAGGAGAAAAGTCACCCAGGAGAGTGAAAGAATAAATGCAGGAGAAATGCATGGCATTAAAGGCTCATTTGAGGTTTTAATTGAGGTCATTAATTCAATTAACACCGGGGGTGAGGGGGTGGGGAAATAGTGCCGCTGCACAGGTGCAGGGCAGCCTCAGATGGATACAGGGCTGTGGTTCAGCCAAGCAGGTTAGTGTGATGCAGAAGAGCTATGCAAGGGGGTTTCATTGCGATCGATCACAGTGATTATGGTTTTCAAAATAGAGCTTTCTAGCATGGGTCTGGACATCAAATCCATTAGCAGTTTATAATAGACATCATGGCTATCAAGGTAGACACATCCAGGTATTTTAGTGAAAATACTTTCTTGTTGATCTATCATGTAATCAACATCACCAATCCTTTCAATCAGCTCTGATTGCCTCTTATTCTGTTAAATGTATTCATGCGCTCTTTGAAGAGCCACTATTCCAGGGAAGAGGTCCTCTTTTGAAAGGACAGGCAGAAATACATTATTCACCCCATGCACATTTCCTTGCTATCCACCATGCGGGCCAAGGACTGCGGCCATCTTTGACTTTCTGGGTTACAAGTAGTAAATTCTGCTATTGTCCTCCGCCAGGGCTGACTGACCTCATGGTAGATGAAGTGAATAATGGCCCAGAAGATATGAGTCCAGAAATACAACTACATTTTTTTACTCCCAAATACATTTCTTGCCTAACGTCTTGGGCAATGTCTGAATGCCACCAGAATTATAGTCTTTCAGCGTGAGGCTTCAGTCATAAATTACAACTCAAGTGATCTTGTTATCAGTAAGTTATACTTCACACTTGAAATTTTCCTGTCCTGTATTTTGCACTTCTACAAGGTTTTGACAGAGGGCTGAAGGGTTGAGAAAGTCCGAAGACAAAGAGTTCTGTCTTAGGACTGACAGTCTCTGTACCTATCTCTCTGCTGAGGACCCCACTCATGGTCCCACTGCTCCAAGGCAGGGTCCACAGACACAGAAAAACACCCTCTCTTTTGCTGCCTTGACCCTGCAACCAAGTTCCCCCAATTCATTTACACCAGCCTGCTTGGGACAACTTCTTTACCAAAGGGTCAAGGAATTTTTTTTTTTTAAGCTAAGTGCTAGATTTGCCTTTCTTCAGAATCCAAAGTCGACAAGAGCCCAAGCTGTAAACTCTGCACAACAGGGTCCCCGACTGGGCTCAGAACCAACCTCTTCACATCCTGAATCCAGGGCCCTCATACCTAAATGTCTCCCTCAGAGAGATTCTTGCCTCTGGTTTTCAGAAGGAAAAGCTCCACAACTTCTGGGAAATTGTGCCCCTCACCCAGAGGGGTCCATTCTCACCCTAAAATCCATCCCCTGCCGCCCCCCGGTAGAATACATCCCACATCTGGGCCTTTCAGGAAGGGTTCCTGTGAGACGGGCAACAATGTCTATTGATGTCCCCATGTGCCTTGACAATTGGGAGGGCAAGGGGCTGTTCAGAGTGGGTCCCTTAGGGGTGAGTTAAGGGTGCTCACCTGTTTCCGTAACACCCATTCATTCCAAGGTAGACCCATGACACCAGCTCCAACCACACATCCTTCAGGGACAAACATTTGTGCTCATGGACAGTCTAAAGCCCTAACTCAAGAAGAAAATATTTACTGAAATCATTGTAATTTTTCCTGCCATAGAGTCAGGAAGTCACATTATTACACAGAAGAGACTCTAGTTTCTATCTTAGACCCACATTCTTGGTGGACACTTCCTTGGTTAAAACCAAAAGGCCTGAGGTAAGCATCTGTGGAGGGTTTGCTCTCATTCCACTCAGCTCTCATCTTGCGTAAAGCAAGGCCGTGGTCAGTTTGGCTCATCTCCACACTGACGATGTCCGAGGGTCAGGTGATATGACTTCCCAGGTCCTCCCTTCTCCCTCCTCAACTGGGCTCCCCACTATTACACTGAAAAGATTGCTGTGGGCCAAGAAGCGTTCACAGCATGGCAGCACAGAGGAGGCATGAACTTTGCAGAACTCGGATGGGGACCCGAAACTGGGGGAAAGCCTGTAGAGGAGTGACAGGAGTAAGCTTTAATGGCACACAGAGTTAGGTCATGAACAGACTGACAGGCCACACTGTTCCTAGTCCTTTGACAATAGAAGAAAGGAATTCTGAGGCCTAGCTTTGCAGACTGCTAGCCTGTCGGTGGCCCAGAAGGCTTTCACAGAAATAAAACTTTGCACCCTTTGGATTTCCCAGTATGGTTTTTGTTTCTGAGTAACAAAAAAACACCACAAAAAAATTTTTTAAACTCTTTGTTCAACACAGAATTTTCTATGAATATTTTTTATGTTCAACATAGAATATTTTCTATAGAAAATAGAAAATAACAATGACAATTTTTCAGAAATATTGATAAGCCTGCTGAACAAAATGGAGAAGCAATCAGCAGGAAGTAAATTGGTGACGAACCATTAGTCCATAGTATGGCAAGCGACTGATGAAACAACATACCCAATAATGAAAATTCAAAGAGTTACTATAAAGCATCAGTATCTTGACACTGAAATCCTGATTCTATGAAAATTTTTTCACCACTAATTTTTTCCTAAATTCTAGTTGTTAATAATACTACCCAACATTTGTCCAGAAAAATGCTTTTGCCTACACTACTTCAAAAAATTAAAAAAAAAAAAAAAGCAAACAAACCTTAAGCAGAGTGTTATCACCATTTCTCTCTGTGAGAAAAGAGCTCAAAGAATCCAGTGGCTTGCCCGAAATTACACCACAAAAATGAGACAGCCGCCCACATCAAGGGGACTCAACCAGTTCCTGCCACAGGACCTTTGACCTAACCATTTCCTCTGCTTGGAATGCTTTTCCCCATGCTTCACGGGGCTGGCTCCCCACTGTTCTACTTTCACCCCAAATGTTGCTTTCTTAGAGGAGTCTCCTCTAATGACTGGGTCTCAGGTCACCACCCCAACTCCAAGGAGCACTCCACTTCTGGAGGCATCAAACTATATTAGCAGGCCAAAGTTGACCCACTTGCTGTGGGTTCGGGGTTGACTGTTTGTGTATTTGTTTCTGTAAACCAGGTTCTATTGGAACACAGCCGTGCCCATTCATTTCCATATCGCCTCCGGTTGCTTTCCCATGATAGCTGCAGACTTGAGCAGTCGAAACAGATCATACAACCTGCAAGTCTAAGATGTTTGCCATCTGGTTTTTCACAGAATAAGTTGGCCAACCCTTGTTCCATCCTGTCACTCCATTTATTTTCTTCAGCACACTTCTCATCATGTGTGTGTGTCTACATCCTGCCCCTAGAAGGTAAGCTCCATGCCTATGGTCTTCACCATTGTATCTCTAGCGCCTAGATCAGTAGATGATCAATACATATTTTTTGAGTGATAAATGGCTCTTGGCATACCCTAATTTCATAGTCCCCAGGCAGTTTTCTCTTAATGGTTGGGCTGACCAAAGGAGAAAAACTGCCCCCTTTGCTGTTACAGATTTCGTTGTCCATTACCAGCACTGTTTTTGCTTTTCAAACAGGTGTCTGAAGAGCACTGCCACATAGTTCATTTCCATATTCTTACATTACATTATTTAAATTAATTGATTACTGAATCATTTTTAAATTATAATGAATACTGGCATTTTGATAATGATACTAATGCTCATTAATGAAGTTTTAATAGCCATAATCCACTTAGTTTCTTAACATGATATATATTTTTCTAACAAAACAAAGCTGGGAAGCATTACGTACTAAAAATGACACAGTGTAACCATAATAATCCATGTTCTATCTTCTCTCGTCCCTACTAGAACAGCCCTGAAACATTTATTATGGAGAATAAGAAAGGAAACTATTCTATTCTAGCGAATTCCTATTTGGTGCCTTCCACCATCATCTCTTGACATCTCTGGCCCAAGAGACCAAAGTACAGTGAGGATTCGTAAGACAGGAGGCAAATGAGATCTACCAGAAATATCTTCAGGTGAAACACTCAGGAGAAAGAATTTCTAAACCAGCTTTCCCCAGTGAGATCCCCTACCACATAATCCCAGACATTAATAGATTGGCAATCTCTTAAATTTTAGTCTGAGTCAGGCTCAGGAGTCCAGTCACCCCTGAAGCAGAACAAAATTCAGTCCTTCACCTTGACTATCTTCTCTGCAACACTATGACTTCAACACTCACCTGTCTTTCAAAGGTTTACTGTGTCATCTAATTTTTTTTAAGTTTTATTTATTTATTTGTCAGAGGGAGAGAGTGGGGCAAGCAGAGGGAAAAGCAAGCTCTCCGCTGAGCAGGGAGACCCCAATGTAGGACTCCATCCTAGGACCCAGGATCATGACCTGAGCCACCCAGGCCCCCCATACGCTGTCATTGAGATTCTCTGGGATCTTCAGTTTTAAACATCAAGTCTATCTTTATGTTCTAAGCCAGATGACTGTGTTTTCCTCTTCTCTACTCATTATCCCCCAAATAAGTTGGATTTTTTTTTTAAAGTTCTCACTCAGAATGGAGGTGTTTTCCAGTGTACATTATCAGACTTCTTAACATCCAGAACCAGTTTTCTTTTTCCTTTGCTTCCCCAAATATTTGCCTTGAAAACATTTAAAAATAAATGCAGAGGGGAGAAAAAAATTTTAAGGCATTTTATTTTATGTTTGCTGTTCCTTTGTCAAGAATACCTATTGTGATGGTTTTATTCAAATAGAAGGCTCACTTCCCTTCTCGGAGCTCCCTGTGAAAGAAGTTCCCAGGGTTAGGGAGAAACAATACACAATGCCAGCACTTCCCGAAGGATAGTCCCCTGGAAACTCAAATACATCTCCTATATAATTTGTTCATTTAACTTCCCCTGATGACCTTATCTCATCGAGTGCCCTGAGTCAAGGTCAGTTCCCTCATCCTGCTTTATATTCTTCCTAACATGTTTCACCATGTGACTGTCATTCATGGAGGACCTGACTTAAATTCTTTGTCTCCCTTCACTAGCACAGAAGCTCCAGTCTTAAATTCCACTCATTACTTGGGCTCCAAACGGTATCTACCAAAAAGAAGGTACTCAGTAAATATTTGTTGAGTGCAGCAGATGCTTTTGGGTTCTCCTTCCTAACCACATCCATTTTATTCTTGTGTTTCTGTGCATCCTTATCTTTTTCTTAAGATTTTATTTACTTATTCATGAGTGAGAGAGAGAGAGAGAGAGGCAGAGGCAGAGGCAGAAGGAGAAGCAGGCTTCCCATTGAGCAGGGAGCCTGATGCGGGGCTCGATTCCAGGACCCAAGATCATGACCTGAGCCGAAAGCAGACGCTTAACCCACTGAGCCACCCAGGCGCCCATCTTTGCATCCCTTTAAGTGCTTTTGATTTCAATGACCCCATTCCTTGGGTTCATCTTCAGAGCATTGCTCTGGGGCTCTCATACCTGTTTTGCCACCTCATGCAGAGGACCTGAGTGTCTGGCATTTACACGTCCCCTGGGCAGCCCACGGCTAAGGACTGACGGATGGCACAAGTATACGAGCCCAGCTCCCCTGCCCACGAGTACTCAGCTGAGTATCTGTTTCTAAGGAACCCGACCAAAGACACTGAGGGATCGAGTGAGTGTGCTAACATTTTTCACGAACTCAGCATTTACATGAACTCAAATCGTTCCTTGAAAACTTCACAGTAATAAAAAAATATCAACCACACTGCTCTGGATTCTCCTCAAAACAGTAAGGGATGGATATGTACCCCCTGAATCTATGGTAAAATTAATGACCTGGGGGAACTTTAGAAAAGGCTCGGTTTCAAAAGTAATTTCCCAAATAATAACTATACAGCATTGGAAAAAAGAAATGGCTGAGTCAGTCCCTGTTAACCACACAGAATTATACATCTTTGAATTAAGGTATGATTTGAAAAGAAAAGCATTGCTCCTTTAAAAACAACAGAACAATAACAAAGAAGAATTTTAAATGTGTTTGCCATCAGTGCTGCCTCCTTCTCACAACTCCCTGCTAATATGCTCATGTCTCGGTCCAAATGTGGATAAAATAAGTTTATTTTTCATTCTCCAGAGTATCATTAGCAAAAACAATAGCATCTTTGCATGAGTAATTTTGATCAAATTGTGCTTCATCTAAATAACTAAAATGCTAGGTTTGCTTTCCAACTGTCTTTTACGTAGCTTGCACTGCCTCCCACGATTCCTTTTCCTCTACTCGGGTGGTGAAAGGACACCACATCAAAGGCCATATCCCAACCATTACTGGCAGATCTGGAATTAGATAATGGTAGTATTTTTGAGTCCAGGTAAATAATTTTCTGAAATTCTAATAAATTCTAATAAAAAAAGACAACCAGTTACATTTCCATTTCCCTGCCCTCTGGATCTTGCTACGCAGGGAACGAGTCTTTTTCCGTAATGCTTTTAGGATCATGACTCACATTTAAAGAAATGAAGCATGACACTTTTTATAAGCAGTAGCTGAACTTAGCTCTAGTAACAAAATACGCATACCTCCATTTTTATACGTTCTGTTCTCGTCTATGTGGTTTCCTCAGCTTCTGTCAGCTTCTTCCGTTAGCAAAGTCTTTCTCTGTATCCCTCCTGATGCTGAAAGTACACGAAGTAAGAGTGACTCTCAATAAAAATCCACAGTGGCTTGGGGGTGCCTCAGTCAGTTAAGCATCCAGCTCTTGATTTTGGCTCAGGTCATGATCTCAGGGTTGTGAGGTTGAGCTCCAAGTTGGGCTCTGTGCTCAGCAGGGAGTCTGCTTGAGAGTCTCTCTCCCTCTCCCTCTGCCCCCCACCCCCACTCATTCTCTCTCTCACTCTCTTTCTCTTTCAAATAAATAAATAAATCTTAAAAATAATTCATAGTGTCCCATTTTACCATGTACACGTTTCTCCAGAAGTCCAGGCTATGAGCATAATACCAATCTTCACAGGATTTCTGTCTCTGATGTCAACTCCGAGGAAATGATTTTAGAGCCTAAGTCTCAAAAGACTTTGTTCACTTCATGGTTTTTGCTTACATGGATTTAGTGTGGACCCAAGTTCACCACAGTCACTTCTGGGGCCCATATCGAAGACAATAGGGTGTTTCTACAAAAGCCTTAGCCTCCCCCCCACACCCCGACCATGGCTTTATACCAGCACTACTTGAGGGGACCCCAACTAGATCTCCAGGGCATGGCCTAGTTGGTCCATTCTCAACCACCTCATCAAAATTTCTGTGGAGAAATATCTATGGAGATAAACCAACATCAGGAACTTCGTGGAGTCACATGAAGAGCATCAAGTACACCCTCTGCTTTAGGTAGACAAGCATGTGAACTGTGCAGTAAACTACAATACTTATGTGTGTGTGAACTGAGTTTAGTGTCACCAAAACCGTGCAGGAAAGCTCATTCAGCCCTTCCAGGGATGCATCTAACATTTTGCTGCAAAGTAATTATGACTAAAGGGTAAGCAGTTCTCCTAAGCAGCCAGGATCACTTTGTCCAGACCAAGTTTGATAGTTCATCTTGTTGGTGTGTTTGTTTTTTCTGTGTATGTGTGTGACTGGATAATGTTTGTAAATGTCAATATCAGCAAATTTCCCTATTTTCCCATCACATAAATCCAAACAATAAAAGACACCCGTCCAAAGACTGACTCCCCTCCCTCATCCCCATTGCTGGGGCTCACAGCAGACCTCACCCACTGACCCTAAAACCAGATATTGTGTTCGTAGCTTCATTGCGCTCTTATCCCCTGGCATGGTCATCTCCCAGCCTATTCACACCAGTGCTTACTCAACTTGAAAGCAGCATTATAGAGTTAATTAACACTCTTCTGTCTTTCTTCCAAAAAGCTAGGCTCCATTCTCTAAAGGCCCCACATTGTTACAAAAGCTCAAAAATAAATAAATAAATAAATAAATAAAAGTATCAGAGGGGCACCTATGTGGCTCAATTGGTTAAGCCTCTGCCTTCAGCTCAGGTCATGATCCCAGGGTCTGGGATCGAGTCCCACATCGGGGACTCAGCCGGGAGCCTACTTCTCCCTCTACCTCTGCCACTGCTCATGTTTGTGATCTCTCTCTCTCTCTCTCTCTCTCTTTCTCCATTAAATAAATAAATAAAATCTTAAAAAAAAATTATCAGAGAACACAACGTCACCTCTGTCCCTCAGAGTCTTGTACTCAGAACTGACACATTATAACCCATAATCCTAAACATCCATTCCCAAAGCTCACCCTCAGAGTCCAGGACCATATTTATTTCATAGGGCTTGTCCTATGCCCTGTGATCTCAAAATTAAGGCTGATTGCAGCTGAATGACATGAAAGTTCATGGAATATATCTTTGCTGATGACAGAGATACTGCTTTGACTTTGGGGGAGATCTGAAACACAGAGGCACTTAAGAGAAAAAACAAATTAATTCATTCTCAAATCTTTTCTCTCCAAGTGAATACAATATATTCTTGTATTAGCCAATGATGTCAAAGTTTCTCTTCATGTTCCAGCTCAGAGGGATTAGTTCTGGGGTACCCGCAAATTACCATTGTACTGGCAACACTAGTATATTGGCCTTAGGAATATATATCTAGTAAGATTAACCAGCTCATGTTACTCTTACATGATATGCATTCAGGCTTGGATGTGACATTCATGAAACACGACACTATTTTTTAACACTGATTCATGACTCTAGATACTGCTTTAAGAGACTAATAAATCACAATTATATGTAATAGTTACTTTTATGATGCAGAATGTGATATTGTGTGAACCTTTGCCACCCCCAACAAAAACTATTAGACTGTGACTGTAAAGAACTTTTAGCAATACTTCTGATAATTTCACTTCTATTTTTTTCATGCACACAATCAAATGGCTCTCTCAAAGTGTGTCTGCGACCCCCTGAGAGTTCCAAAACCCTTTCCTGAAACCCAGAACATCACATTTATTTTCTTAATAATACAGAAATAGTATTCTTTACATGGTGCTAACGTTGGCCCAAATGGCACAAAAGCAGTGATGGATATGACTGTGGGTGCCTCAGCACAAATTAACGGATGGCATGAAATCTAATAGTAATCACTGTATTCTTCACCACTGTACACTCACATTTAAAAAAAAAAAAAAAAGAGGAGTCACCTGGGTGGCTCAGTCAGTTAAGCATCTGCCTTTGGCTCGGGGTCCTGTGATTGAGCCTCAAGTTGGGCTCAGCAGGAAGCCTGCTTCTCCCTCTCCCTCTACCACTCCCTCTGCTTGTGCTCACGCACGCTCTGTGTGTGTGTGTGTGTGTGTGTCAAATAAATTTTTAAAAATTAAAAAAAAAAAATAGGAGCACCCACAGATTCAGTCCATGTAGGGTCGCTACACTTACCACAACGAATTTCATGTCGCTCTACTGAAGAATATAAAGAACCATTATCTGTTCTGAAGTGAAGGTGAGAATATTAAGCCCTAGTGCCATTAAGAATTTCTTTAATATTAGATTACCTCAATTTTCTACAAATAGTAGAGTAACAAAGTGTAACAATTCTTAATTCTTTTTTCTAATACCAGAAAAAAGCAAAGGTCACAGACTGTGGGACTGCACCAAATGTTACCTGCCAGTGCTGACAGCATAGACGGCTGAGCTTATAAACTGGTAGAGTGGGCCTTGAGGACCCAGAAGGGCCCTATTTGCCCCTTTTCCTTTACCACACCACCAGACCTAAAATTCCAAGACTAGAGATTGATGGGCTTAACTTTAAAATAAGAATCCCCCTGAGAGAGGTGAAACATTTGAGTTCTTCTGCCTTTTGCAACTAGTGGAATTGAGTTTATTGACTTCTTTCCCAAAGACGTGGGGCCTAGGAAACTTTGCTCCCTCTGCCTGGGTATCCTGAGCAGTTTCACTCAGGAGTCCTATTGCCTCCCCACGTACTTGGGGAAGCTGAGTCTAGGCCCTTGTACTCTATACACCAACCTCTCTCTTCTCTCTTCCCACCAAGCCCTGGGACTGGGGAGAAATGGCAGGCGGTATTTTTAGTCTAGGGTAGTGTTCCCTGCTATCATTTCTGACCAAGACAAGTTTTCTTTCCCACAATCCACTTCATAATCTATTCACAAAGCTGTGGGAACAAGATCAAGAATTTTCATTCTCAGGGCACCTGGGTGGCTCTGTCGGTTAAGCGCCTGCATTTGGCTCAGGTCATAATCCCTGGGATTGAGCCCCGCATTGGGTTCCCTGCTCAGTGGGGAGTCTTCTTCTTCCTTTCTCTCTGACCCTCCCCCCACTCGCACGCATACACACACACACACACTCAAATAAATAAAATTTTTTAAAAAAGAATTTTCATTCTCTTGTCTTCTATATCCCTTCCTTGAAGCAAAGGACACAAAACAAAACAAAAATCCATGATGATGTGCTCTATGATGTCATAATTCATCTATAACATGACTGCCATGAACTCCAGTCCTCCATCTGCCCCCTGTTATCAAACAAGGAAAGGTTAATTGTAGCAGCCTCCTAGGAGGGGCAGAGGAATGACATGAATGTAAGAGTAAGGCTGAATGGGAAGATGGTAGGCAACCCCAGATCAGAGAGCAGTAAAGAAGTCAGACCTCCATCAACAAACCTGGACATTTCCACCATCACCATGTGTAGTCCCAGAAGTCCTAGCCAGGAACAGGACTCTGTATGGCCCCCACTGAGAGATCAGCTATAGTGAATCACTACCATCAGGTTGTATAGGCAGACCCGTGGAAATCCTGGGGAGCTAGCCAAGCAGACTCACACCAGGCATTTCCTTACTCATGAAACAACTTTATCCCACAGTCTGTTACTGATGCTTGTTTTTGTTTTGTTTTGTTTTGTTTGTTACTTATGCTTTTAGGCCCTCCTCCTCTTATTCTTTGTGGTAGATATTCACAGTAGATATCACTGATCCTGCCTCATTAGGGAAAGGGGAAAGGAAAGATACAGGAATAAAACAAATATATGTCTTTATCACAACTAATATCCTCCTGCAGAGAATGTAGGAGATCGGATAGCATCTGGTCACTCAGATACCACATGGCGACGCCTTGGACTATGGTTATGGCAGTGGGATAGAAATGACCAGAGATGTAAACCGAGCGTTATATTGGAGTTAGACTCAACAGAACCAGAGGTTGGTTGGATAGAGCTTGTGAGAAGCAGGAATGGTCAAAGAGAACCTGCGGGTTTCTGGCGTGTGCATCTGGGCAGATGGTGGGGTCATTTAGTGAAATAGGGAACACAGGGAAAGAGGGGGTTTCAGCTGGGAGAATGATGTGTTCCTCTTTGGACAATTGGTTTTGAGATGCCTGTGGGCCATCTTAGTAGATTTCGAGGACACAGCTGCCCATCAGAAGAGGAAGCAGCCAGCTGTGTCGGGGGTGGCAAATGGGGCCTTCCTGAGTTCTCTGCAGCCAGGCTGATGCCTCTTAAAGATGGGCCCGGCTGATTGGTAATTAAGTAAATCAGAGTGGAGGCATGCATTTCCTTTACAGTGGCTGCAAGCCATTAACACGCCCGGCAGCACTCTTTACTTAACGCTGCTCTCAAACAAATAGCACATCTGGCAAGTTAGTGCCAATTCCATGGCCACTGGGGCCTGCAAATCAAAACATGTCTCTCAGTAACGTGCAGAATGAAACAAAATGGCATTGAAAGGGGCTAAGTGATGCTGTTTATGAACCTCATAAACTGTCTGATTGTCATGGTTCATTAACCCACCCGCCTTGCTCAATCCATAATTCCAAACCCTGGGTGAGGTTTGCTAGTGTCACGTTCCAGGGGAAGTCACAGGACCGATTTAGCAGGATGCTCATTAATAAACCCGTAGTGATGTATTGTCCATCACTTCATCAACAGCAACTACCCTCAGGGGACACAGGGCTTGACAAAAAGAATCTCCTTTTTCCCAAAACTGAAACCCAAGGTAAGCTGAAAAATATGTTGGTCCCTGTTATAGGGCAGGGATAGAAGTATGTCTGTATTGCAAAGTAACCTAAGCTAATTAGATCAATCAACAGATTGTCAACAGATTGTCAAATTAGAAGGAAGGAAGGCTGTCACTCCACAAACTCGCTACCAGGTGGATGATACAATAGAAATCTCAAACGCAATGTTGCCACACATTCGAATTTAATAGTCATCAGAAGCAAAACATGTTCACCCCAAGAGATCCTGGGATTAAGTCAGGCATCCGCTTTCTGCTCAGCAGGAGTCTGTTTCTCCCTCTGCCCCTCCCCCTCCTTATGTGTGCTTGAGTGCGTGTGTGTGTGTGTGTGTGTGTGTTCTCACTCTCTCTCTCTCTCAAATAAACAAAAAAAAATCTTTTTAAAAATTAAAAAGCATAAAACACTAATGCTAACCTTCTTGGAATGTGGATTTCCAGTTAGTGGACTCAAAGTGTTAATTAAACTATCCTGCCTAAAATGTGTATTCTTGGAGCGCCTGGGTGGCTCAGTGGGTTAAAGCCTCTGCCTTCAGCTCAGGTCACGATCCCAGAGTCCTAGGATCGAGCCCCGCATTGGGCTCTGTGCTCACCGAAGAGCCTCCTTCCCTTCCCCTCTCTCCGTCTGCCTCTCTGCCTACTTGTGATCTCTGTCTGTCAAATAAATAAATAAAATCTTAAAAAAAAAATAAATAAAATAACATGTGTATTCTTCATTAAAGCATCTCAAAATGTTAATTTAAGGCCCAAGGACTTAGATTTACGTTAACTTATACCCATATATTTCACATACTGAAATTTTTTTGAGAGAGATTTTTTGAGAGAAATTTTTTGCAAGCAAGGAAGGGCAGACAGAGAGGGAGCAAGAGAACCCCAAGCAGGCTCCACGCCCAACAGAGAGCCCATCGCAGGGCTTGATCTCACAACCCTGAGACCACCCAGATGCTCTTCACATACTGAAATATTTTAAAATGAAATCACATGTAGACAATAAGGTATTTGGGCTTTTATTTTTGTCCTTGCTTTGATGTTAAAAATAAAAACAGAACTTGGAGCGCCTAGGTGGCTCAGTGGGTTAAAGCCTCTGCCTTCAGCTCAGGTCATGATCCTGGGGTCCTGGGATCGAGCCCTGCTCTGCAGGGAGCCTGCTTCCTCCTCTCTCTCTCTGCCTGCCTCTCTGACTACTTGTGATCTCGGTCTGTCAAATAGATGAATGAAAAAAATCTTTAAAAAAAAAAAAACAGAATTCACAGCATGGGCTCTGTTCTAATCATCTTTTACTATGGAACAAAACTTAAAACTTAATAGAACCTAATGTCGGGCATGGTGATTACAGTTAATAATACTGTATTATATACTTGGAAGTCACTAAGAGACTAGATCTTAAATGTTCTCACCACAAAAAGTACTGGTAATCATGCTGTTTGAGAAAGTGTTAGCTAACAGCTTTGGAGGTGACCATCTTGCAACACACTAGTGTACCAATCAACACGTTGTGCCCCATAACCTTACCCAATATTATATATCAGTTATATCTCAGGGGAAAAAACACTAATCGCTATCTATTTTGTTCACAAGTCTACAAAATGGTCATGGCCAGTTGGAGGCAGAAACTCAGCTCTGTTCCACAGCACCTGGGGCCTCAGCTGAAGGATTTGGAACAGCAGGAGTCAGGTCCAGAATCCTAGGAAGACTTCTTAACTCACCTCTCTAATACCTGGGCGAGGAAGACTCAAACACAGGCTCAGCTGACACGTCAATCTGAGCATCTATACATGGCCGCTCCACTGGTCAACATTTTGGGCTTCTGACAGGGTGGTGGCTGGGTTTCCAGAAGGAACAATCCCCAGAGTGAGTGTTACAAGAGAATGGCCTTTTCAGACCTCTGCTCAGAAATGACACAGCCTCACCTCCACAATGTTCTAGAGTGACAAGCCACCCCCGATTCAAGGAAGCAGAATGAGACCTCACAAGCCTCTAGAAGGACAGTGGTTGATCACACTGCAGAAGGACATGGGGAAGGGATTCGGTGGCACAGTCAACCAGTGGGAAAAGCAATCTGCCTCAGGCTAGGACTAAAAATGATTACTATGTGGCCACTGGGTCTTTGTCCCGAAAAAACTCGTAATTTAACTGTGGAAACAGAAAAAGAATGAATAATTACAATACAAGATGGTGGTAGATCAGGGATCAGCAAACTGTGACTTGCCTCCTGTTTTGTAAATACATTTTCGCGGAACATAACCATGCTTACGCATTTACATACTGTCTTTCATACTATGATGACAAAGCCATGTAGTTATGACAGAGACCATATGGCCCACAAAGCCTAAAATATTTACTTTTTTGGTCCATTAGAGAAAAAGCTTGCTAACCCCCTATAATAGATTCTTTTAAAAAGGAAGGAAGGAAGGAAGGGAAAAAAGGAAGGAAAAGAAAAAAAGCTTTGGCAGTGTTGAGGAGGGGAAAATTAAATTTTGTTTAAGGTTTTATTTATTTGTTTGTGAGAGAGATAGAGTGAGAGAAATCATGAGAGAGGAGAGGGTCAGCAGGAGAAGCAGACTCCCTGTGCAGGGAGCCTGATGTGGGACTTGATCCTGGGTCTCCAAGATCATGACCTGAGCCAAAGGCAGTTGCTTAACCAACTGAGCCACCCAGGCACCTGGGAAAATTAGCTTTTTATTGGAATGTCAAAGATACAAAAAGGGTAAAATTTAGACTGAATTCTATTCAATGATTTACTCCTATTTGCCTTGTCTGGGAAAAGATTCAGGGTGGTTGACAAGGATGTGGAAAGGATAACTAGGTGTTCACCAGCAGTGGTGTTGGAGAAGGGATATTCCAGGCAAAAGGAACATGCACCTACCACGTGTCTGAGGAATGAAAATGTGCTCTGTTCAGAGAACTATAAAGATTCAGTGCAGTGGACCATGTGAACTATAAAGATTGAGTGCATCGGACCAGTGGGCTCCCGGGCCAGAAAGGAGTGAGAGGTCATGTGATACCAAGAAATAGGAAGTCTGGAGCCCAAAAACTCTCAGGAGAACCATGATGAAGACTGGACCCAGGCGGACCAACAGGAATGCAGAAGCAGGGTTATGTCCAGACACTCGTGGGGATCATTCCCTTATATCCTCAGCTTTCTCATTTGCAACCTCATCAGAGACATCTTCTGTAATCAACGTGTCTAAAATAGCAACACGCTTCTATTAACCTGTGTTCCCATACCTTGCTTCGTTTTCCTAGCCTTTAATACCAGTCACCACTATGCATTTACTTATCTGTTGCCTTTTTCCCCCATCAGATATGTTTCAAGAGCATGGTCTTTCTCTGTTTGTTGCTATTACCCCATGTCCAGTAGCAATAGACTAATTTGTTGAATGAATGAATGAATGAATGAACGAATGACCAAACAACTAGGAAAATATAGAAAAGCAGAGTGACCACAATTCAGAAACTAACTGGATGTGGGAGGTGGGAAGGGGAAAGCCTGAGGGTCACTCCAAGATTTCTAGTACGGTTGGCTGGGTAAGATGTTGATGCCATCAACTAAGGGAAGTAAGAAAAGGTATGGTGGGGAACGAGGCATTGGGTAGGAAGACTGCAAGTTTGGTAATTTGGTTTTAGACTGTTGAGTTAAAGGGGCCTCATAAAACCATTCAGCGTAACTATTCAGTTGGCAACTGGGAATTTGGATATTAAGTTTAAGAGAAAAGAAATGAGTGTGAAGATCTGAGATCACCTGAGTATAGGTGATAGGTGATACCATGGCAAGACTTTTTTTTTTTTAAAGGCAAAAGAGAGGAAGAGAGATGGTGACTATATTTGGGAAGAGAAAATATCCTTTAAGAGGTTGGTGGAGAAAAAGGAACCAAGGAGCCTTAAGGTATAGTCAGAGAAGAGAACCAGGGAAAAGCTAGTGCCAGGTGGGCCAAGGGAGCACGTTTTCAAGAGAGAAAATAGCCAACAAATTCAGATGCTGGAGAAGGCTTCTGATAGAAGGATGAGGGAGAGGATTTCCAAAGAGATCCAAAATGTTCCATGGTGACTCTTACTGTTGGGATATATTTCTCATTTAGAGATTAAATTTCTTCTGTCATCCTCAGAGAAATAATATTCCTCAATCTAGAGACCAAAATTCTACCTCTGCAGTCAACAGCCTATGTTGTCTCTGTGACCAGCTAAATTCTTGGTACAGGAAATGTTCATTCAAATCATGTTACTAACACAACTCCAACCACGTGGGCTGTCCACATCAGGGTGTCCACTCACTGGCTAATGAACTCCTGTCTTGGGTAATTTAAAAAACAATATGGAGTCATTGTTTTGAGTATAAATCACAGCCATGAATAGATTTGCTTCAGTCCTTAATTGATGTAAACAAGGTATTTCAAGGGACCCAGCTGTGAGTTCTTGGCTAAAGGTGGTAATCTCCTCTCTGAATCTCAACCCATGTTTTGATTTTTTTTTTAATTTTTTATAAACATATATTTTTATCCCCAGGGGTACAGGTCTGTGAATCGCCAGGTTTACACACTTCACATCACTCACCAAAGCACATAGCCTCCCCAATATCCATAACCCCACGCCCCTTCTCCCAACCCCCCTCCCCCCAGCAACCCTCAGTTTGTTTTGTGAGATTAAGAGTCACTTATGGTTTGTCTCCCTCCCAATCCCATCTTGTTTCATTTATTCTTCTCCTACCCACTTAAGCCCCCATGTTGCATCACCACTTCCTCATATCAGGGAGATCATATGATAGTTGTCTTTCTCTGCTTGACTTATTTCACTAAGCATGATATGCTCTAGTTCCATCCATGTTGTCGCAAATGGCAAGATTTCATTTCTTTTGATGGCTGCATAGTATTCCATTGTGTATATATACCACATCTTCTTTATCCATTCATCTGTTGATGGACATCTAGGTTCTTTCCATAGTTTGGCTATTGTGGACATTGCTGCTATAAACATTCGGGTGCACATGCCCCTTTGGATCACTACGTTTGTATCTTTAGGGTAAATACCCAATAGTGCAATTGCTGGGTCATAGGGCAGTTCTATTTTCAACATTTTGAGGAACCTCCATGCTGTTTTCCAGAGTGGTTGCACCAGCTTGCATTCCCACCAACAGTGTAGGAGGGTTCCCCTTTCTCCGCATCCTCGCCAGCATCTGTCATTTCCTGACTTGTTGATTTTAGCCATTCTGACTGGTGTGAGGTGATATCTCATTGTGGTTTTGATTTGTATTTCCCTGATGCCGAGTGATATGGAGCACTTTTTCATGTGTCTGTTGGCCATCTGGATGTCTTCTGTGCACAAATGTCTGTACATGTCCTCTGCCCATTTCTTGATTGGATTATTTGTTCTTTGGGTGTTGACTTTGCTAAGTTCTTTATAGATTTTGGACACTAGTCCTTTATGTGATATGTCGTTTGCAAATATCTTCTCCCATTCTGCCAGTTGATTTTGATTTTGTTAACTGTTTCCTTTGCTGTGCAAAAGCTTTTGATCTTGATGAAATCCCAATAGTTCATTTTTGCCCTTGCTTCCCTTGCCTTTGGCGATGTTCCTAGGAAGATGTTGCTGCGGCTGAGGTCGAAGAGGTTGCTGCCTGTGTTCTCCTCAAGGATTTTGATGGATTCCTTTCTCACATTGAGGTCCTTCATCCATTTTGAGTCTATTTTTGTGTGTGGTGTAAGGAAATGGTCCAATTTCATTTTTCTGCATGTGGCTGTCGAATTTTCCCAACACCATTTCTTGAAGAAGCTGTCTTTTTTCCATTGGACATTCCTTCCTGCTTTGTCGAAGATGAGTTGACCATAGAGTTGAGGGTCTATTTCTGGGCTCTCTATTCTGTTCCATTGATCTATGTGTCAGTTTTCGTGCCAGTACCATGCTGTCTTGATGATGACAGCTTTGTAATAGAGCTTGAAGTCTGGAATTGTGATGCCACCAACTTTGGCTTTCTTTTTCAATATCCCTTTGGCTATTCAAGGTCTTTTCTGGCTACATATAAATTTTAGAATTATTTGTTCCATTTCTTTGAAAAAGATGGATGATACTTTGATAGGAATTGCATTAAATGTGTAGATTGCTTTAGGTGGCATAGACATTTTCACAATATTTATTCTTCCAATCCAGGAGCATGGAACACTTTTTCAGTTCTTTGTGTCTTCCTCAATTTCTTTCATGAGTACTTTATAGTTTTCTGAGTATAGATTCTTAGCCTCTTTGGTTAGGTTTCTTCCTAGGTATCTTATGGTTTGGGGTGCAATTGTAAATGGGACTGACTCCTTAATTTCTCTTTCTTCTGTCTTGTTGTTGGTGTAGAGAAATGCAACTGATTTCTGTGCATTGATTTTATATCCTGACACTTTACTGAATTCCTGTATAAGTTCTAGCAGTTTTGGAGTGGAGTCTTTTGGGTTTTCCACATATAGTATCATATCATCTGCGAAGAGTGATAATTTGACTTCTTCTTTGCCGATTTGGATGCCTTTAATTTCCTTTTGTTGTCTGCTTGCTGAGGCTAGGACTTCTAGTACTATGTTGAATAGCAGTGGTGATAATGGACATCCCTGCCGTGTTCCTGACCTTAGCGGAAAAGCTTTCAGTTTTTCTCCATTGAGAATGGTATTTGCGGTGGGTTTTTCATAGATGGTTTTGATGATATTGAGGTATGTGCCATCTATCCCTAAACTTTGAAGAGTTTTGATCAGGAAGGGATGCTGTACTTTGTCAAATGCTTTTTCAGCATCTATTGAGAGTATTATATGGTTCTTGTCCTTTCTTTTATTGATGTGTTGCATCACATTGACTGATTTGCGGATGTTGAACCAATCTTGCAGCCCTGGAATAAATCCCACTTGGTCGTGGTGAATAATCCTTTTAATGTACTGTTGAATCCTATTGGCTAGTATTTTGGTGAGAATTTTCGCATCTGTGTTCATCAAGGATATTGGTCTATAGCTCTCTTTTTTGAAGGGATCCTTGTCTGGTTTTTGGATCAAGGTGATGCTGGCCTCATAAAATGAGTTTGGAAGTTTTCCTTCCATTTCTATTTTTTGGAACAGTTTCAGGAGAATAGGAATTAGTTCTTCTTTAAATGTTTGGTAGAATTCCCCTAGGAAGCCGTCTGGCCCTGGGCTTTTGTTTGTTTGGAGATTTTTAATGACTGTTTCAATCTCCTTACTGGTTATGGGTCTGTTCAGGCTTTCTACTTCTTCCTGGTTCAGTTGTGGTAGTTTATATGTTTCTAGGAATGCATCCATTTCTTCCAGATTGTCAAATTTGTTGACGTAGAGTTGCTCATAGTATGTTCTTATAATAGTTTGTATTTCTTTGGCGTTAGTTGTGATCTCTCCTCTTTCATTCATGATTTTATTTATTTGGGTCTTTCTCTTTTCTTTTTGATAAATCTGGCCAGGGGTTTATCAATTTTATTAATTCTTTCAAAGAACCAGCTCCTAGTTTCGTTGATTTGTTCTATTATGTTTTTGGTTTCTATTTCATTGATTTCTGCTCTGATCTTTATGATTTCTCTTCTCCTGCTGGGCTTAGGGTTTCTTTCTTGTTCTTTCTCCAGCTCCTTTAGGTGTAGGTTTAGGTTGTGTACCTGAGACCTTTCTTGTTTCTTGAGAAAGGCTTGTACCGCTATATATTTTCCTCTCAGGACTGCCTTTGTTGTGTCCCACAGATTTTGAACCATTGTATTTTCATTATCATTTGTTTCCATGATTTTTTTCAATTCTTCTTTAATTTCCCGGTTGACCGATTCATTCTTTAGAAGGATACTCTTTAGTCTCCATGTATTTGGGTTCTTTCCAAACTTCCTCTTGTGGTTGAGTTCTAGCTTCAGAGCATTGTGGTCTGAAAATATGCAGGGAATGATCCCAATCTTTTGATACCAGTTGAGTCCTGATTTAGGACCCAGGATGTGATCTATTCTGGAGAATGTTCCATGTGCACTAGAGAAGAATGTGTATTCTGTTGCTTTGGGATGAAATGTTCTGAATATATCTGTGATGTCCATCTGGTCCAGTGTGTCGTTTAAGGCCTTTATTTCCTTGTTGATCTTTTGCTTGGATGATCTGTCCATTTCAGTGAGGGGAGTGTTAAAATCCCCTACTATTATTGTATTATTGTTGATGTGTTTCTTTGATTTTGTTATTAATTGGTTTATATAGTTGGCTGCTCCCACGTTGAGGGCATAGATATTTAAAATTGTTTGATCTTCTTGTTGGACAGACCCTTTGAGTATGATATAGTGTCCTTCCTCATCTCTTATTATAGTCTTTGGCTTAAAATCTAATTGATCTGATATAAGGATTGCCACTCCTGCTTTCTTCTGATGTCCATTAGCATGGTAAATTCTTTTCCACCCCCTCACTTTAAATCTGGAGGTGTCTTCGGGCTTAAAATAAGTTTCTTGGAGGCAACATATAGATGGGTTTTGTTCTTTTATCCATTCTGATACCCTGTGTCTTTTGATTGGGGCATTTAGCCCATTAACATTCAGGGTAACTATTGAGAGATATGAATGTAGTGCCATTGTATTGCCTGTAAGGTGACTATTACTGTATATGATCTCTGTTACTTTCTGATCTACCACTTGTAGGCTCTCTCTTTGCTTAGAGGAACCCTTTCAATATTTCCTGTAGAGCTGGTTTGGTGTTTGCAAATTCTTTCAGTTTTTGTTTGTCCTGGAAGCTTTTAATCTCTCCTTCTATTTTCAATGATAGCCTAGCTGGATATAGTATTCTTGGCTGCATGTTTTTCTCGTTTAGTGCTCTGAAAATATCATGCCAGCTCTTTCTGGTCTGCCATCAACCCATGTTTTTGTTTACTCTCCATTCACCCTTTCAGATTCACTGTCACCTCAATATGACATCTATTCTCCCCATGCCCCCAAAACTGTTCTCTCCACGTCATGACCAAACACTTCCTAATGAAATCCAATGACCTATCAGCACCTTCTTCTGCTGCTTCTTAACCTGGTTGGTCACCAGCCACCTTTATCCTCTCCTGGAAGGCTCTCCTCCTTTGGTTTCTCTGCTGTCAGGTTCTCTGGGTTTTTCTATTGCTCTGTGTATTTTTGATTTCTTTGAATGGCTGGATTTCTTCCTTTTGCCCCTAAATGGTGGTTGTCTCCTAAAATCCAGTCTTCATTTTTCCAGCCTTCTACTACACTCATCCTTGTCTCCTCCACTTCTCTATTCTCCTTCTGCTTTCCAGCGGGTCATATAGTTTATATTTCCTGTAATGGTCGTCATCGTATGGGACATCAGTATATGTATTTATATACAAAATATTTCCTACAATGTATTGGTAAGAATGCCATCTGTTTAAGACTGTGGCCAGCTCAGGTCGTCTTTTTTTTTTTTTTTAAGATTTTATTTATTTGAGAGAGAACAAGTGAGAACATGAGCTGGGGGAGAGGCAGATGGATAGGGGGAAGCAGGTTCCCCAATGAGCAGGGAGCCCAATACGGGACTTGATCCCAGGACCCCAAGATCATGACCTGAGCTGAAAATGCTTAACCATCTGAGCCACCCAGAGGCCCCTGAGGTCATCTTTTTATATTAAAGTCAAAGATGATATTCTGACTTATGATATAAACAAAGCATTTTGAGACAATATCCTCTCATCTGAGGATGAGATTGGGCAGAGTTTAATTCACCCTGGGGACTAGAAAAGTTCAATTAAGAAAGCACTGACTCAGAGGGAAAATTGTATTAAAATTAAATAACTTTAGGGGCACGTGGGTGGCTCAGTTGTTAAGCATCTGCCTTTGGCTCAGGTCATGATCCCAAGGTTCTGAGATCAAACCCCACATCTGGCTCCCTGCTCAGCAGGAAGCCTGTTTCTCCCTCTCCTGCCCTCTCTCCCCCACTTGTGTTCCCTCCCTCACTGTCTCTGTCAAATAAAAAAATAAAATCTTAAAAAAATTAAATTAAATTAAGTAACTTTGGGGTACAATGCTAGGTGCTCATTTACATATATTAACAAGGGAATTGTATGAAGCTAATTAAAGCTACTTCTGCAATAGAATTCACAACAGAGATTAAAAGTTCATTATTTCACACATTTTCTTTTTTTTCTTTTCTTTTTTTTTTTTAATCATGAAAAAACTGTATTTAGATTTAGCCAGCTAGACTCAGTTTAGATGATCCCAATTTTGTTGGCAACATCCAAAGCATCATAGTCAGGGGCCAGCTGAACGTATGCCTTCTTCTCTCCATCAGGCCTGATTAAGGTGTTGACCTTGGCTACATCCATGTCATCGAGCTTCTTCACAGCCTGTTTGATCTGGCGCTTGTTGGCCTTGACATCCACAATGAACACAAGTGTGTTGTTGTCTTCTATTTTCTTCATGGCTGACTCAGTAGTCAGGGGGAACTTGATGATGGCATAGTGATCAAGCTTGTTTCTCCTGGGGGCGCTCTTTCGAGGGTATTTGGGCTGCCTTCAGAGACGCAGAGTCTTGGGTAGTCGGAAGGTAGGTGAAGTGCGGATCTTCTTTTTTTTGTGACTGTGGACGCCTTTCAGCATCGCTTTCTTGGTTTTCAAAGCCTTTGCTTTGGCTTCGGCTTTGGGAGGGGCAGAGGCTTCCTCCTTAGCTTTCGGCGCCATCTTCGTAAAAGGGCCACACATTTTCTTTAATAAGAATTTAATTCACTTAATGCTACATATGTTTATTTTGCTATGTATTTAAAGTTTATCTTTTGTCTGTACCCTTTAAGGTTTTTTAAAATAAATCTTTTCAAATCAAAAGTGAATATTAGACATTTACAATGTCACCAAATTTTCAGTCATTCCTATCAGATATTAAATTTATCTGGCAAATCCTCCAGCCAAAATAAAACACATATTTGTTTAAAAGGAACAGAAGGAAGGGTGAAGTCAGTAAACTTGAACCCCAAATATAGTAAGTGATGTTCAAGATGTTGGTCCTTCAAATGCAATCTTTTCCTAGTTTTCCCATTTCTGCCAAAAGTAACATTATTTTCCTGGTCCACAGGCTTAATGTCTTAGAGATTCCTTTACCTCTGCCCACTCTTTTCTTACTCATCTCCAGCTTGTCTGCAGTCATTACTCATTCTTCTTTATTTTTGGAGCTACTATCCGGTCTAGGCCATGAGTACTTCACAAGGGGAATGAAATAGCTTCTCCCTGGTCCTCTTGCTCCCAATCTCTCACTAGGTCAAGTACTTCTTACCTGGTACCTCTTTCGTATGAAAAAGGGCTCGAGGAATTTTTTTAAAACATCATTTTGAGGTAAACTTTTTAAAATCCTCTGAGATAAAAAACACGTTGATGACTTTATATGAGCAGGTAGATACACATCAACATTATGTTCTTTGGATTCATTATATGTAATTGGAGATAAAATCTGTCTCCATTTTTGCCTCCATCTTTGTAACATTTGGCTCTTAAACTTCTGAACACTTCTATTGTTTAACTAAAAATTCAATCTTAAGTTGAAGATGGAAACAGGTGGACCACTTGATGTACTTCTAGGAATAGAGACGTGAAGATAATCAATTATCTTGAGAGGTAAGTAAAAAATATAGATTCAAAAAGGAGTTAGATACACTTGAGAGCAAGGGATCCATAAGGAGTTAAACACACATTCAGAGGCTTATTCATAGTCATCAGGATATTATCGTGTGCAGCATAACAAAAGATGTCAGACAAGTTTGCTGACATGAACTACTGGCTGTTTCCTGGGCAGTGTGCTTCAAAGGCTCTCTATGGCCCGTCATATAAAATCCAAACTGAGAATCTGTGCTTCAGTTTCTTTAATTATGAAATGGCCATGCTGGTCTTGAAGAGTGGTCTTCAAAATTCTGAGTAACCCAAAACATAAACCAGATCAAAGTGGAACCATTAGAAGAAAGCATTCCCAGGAACCAGATCCTACTACTCCCACCATGCCCCTCCCCCCTTCCCAGCACTCCCCACAGATAAATCGCTGACCTGGAAGATCTCCAAGTTTCTTCCTTGCTGCTGGGATTCTCTTCTGAACTTAGATTTCAACGTCCTCCATTAAATGGTCTTGCCTTCCAAACTCAGTTTTCTCCATTCCCTCTGAGGGTTCCAAACTCAGTTTTCTCCATTCCCCCTGAGGGTTCAGGATACAAATCCAAATGCCCACGGACAAGGTGGAAATTGAGGCAATCCTGAAGTCCATCCCTCATCTAAAAGGTTTACCATCCAGAGTTGCCAGATCTTCCCATTTGTCCGAAGAATCTAGAAATCCGGCTCTTTCTTTTAAAATCTAGAGATTTTTAAAATGTTGGTAGCTATGATGGTTACTTTATGTGTCAGCTTGCTAGGTTATGGTGCCCCATTGTTTAGTCAAACACTAGTCTAGGTCTTGCTATTAAGATATTTTGTAAATGTGGTTAACATCCACAATCAGCTGATTGTAAGCAAGGGAGATTACCTCTGATAATGTGGGAGGGCCTCATTCAATCAGTTGATGGACTTAACAGCAAAACAAACAAACAAACAAAAAACTGAGGTTTCCTGGAGAAGAAAGAGTAAGGAATTCTGTCTCAAAAATGTAAATAGAGGGGTACCTGGGTGGATCAGCCAGTTAAGGGGCTGCCTTTGGCTCATGTTATGATCCCAAGTTCCTGGGATAGAGCCCTGTGTGGGGCTCCCAGCTCAGCAGGAAGCCTGCTTCTCCCTCTGCCACACTCCCCTGCTTCTGTTTTCTCTTTATCAGGTAATTTAAAGAAAAAAAAAATGTAAATTGAAATCCTATCTGAATTTCCAGTCAGCCAGCCTACCCCAGTGATTTCAGACTACACACACACACACACACATTTTCTTGGTTCTATTTCTCTGAAGAACCATGCCAGATAAAGTAGCTAACCCAGACTTTTGTGAATCTCTGTAGGCCAGACAAAAGACATGCACGAACCCAGACTATTCCTACCACCAGGATGTGGCCTCAGTGCCCTGCCATCTAGCCCATCTTCTTGGGAGCCCCTGTTTTATGTGCACCTCCTCTTGGTACCATCATGCCCTTTCCCCACACGGAAAGCCTTCCCCATTTTTTATTCCCAGGAAATTCAATGCTACCCAGATGCACCATGCTCAAGGCTCTCCTCGCTTTCAGGAAGCTTCCATAATGATTTGATGCCATGATGACCTCTAGGCCTTACTTTCAATTCCATCTACATTTAATGTTCACAGATAGAATGTGCTATGTGATGCCATCGTCGTGATTTTTTAAATCGCTCTCAAAACATTGTTCACTTTGTCTCTCAAGGACTAACAAACGTCTCACCTTTAGAGATTTTCTGTCATCATTCAACAACTTGTGCCAAAAACAAATTGTTCTAGAAATCAGAAAACAGGATGAGTTCCAGTCTCAGCTCTGACACAAGTTAAGGGCATTGCCTTGGAAAGGTCTCCAGGCAGCTCTGTGAAGCAGGATACAATTAATTAATGGCTAAAATTTACCCACTGCTCACCACTCTCCAGTACTATGAGCTTTACATGCTTTGATTCATTTAATCCTTAAAATGTTATGACATAGATACTATTGTATAGAAGAAACTAAGACAGAAATACAAAGTAATTTGCCCAGGGCTAGCTTGCAAGCAACAGAATCAGCATTTGGACCCAAGCAGCCTGGTTCCTTAGCCCACATTCCTTTTTTTTTTTTTTTTAAGATTTTATTTATTTATTTGACAGAGAGAGACACAGTGAGAGAGGGAACACAAGCAGGGTGAGTGGGAGAGGGAGAAGAAGGGTTCCCACCAAGTGGAGAGCCTGATGCAGGGCTCGATCTCAAGACCTGGAGATCATGACCTGAGCCAAAGGCAGATGCTTAACAACTGAGCCACCCAGGTGCTCTGCTTAGTCCACATTCCTAACCACTACACAAAGGAGACTCAAAATACATATTGCATAACTTCCAGCAGCTCTAAAATTCTATGATTTTACTTCTAAGATTACCTTCACTCAGTATGTTCTTTATTAGAAGAAACAATAAGGACTCACTAGATGTTTGTTAAAATGAGTCACCTACTTTTCAGTTAATTTACATTTCCTTTCCATGATGGCAGGTCAGGTTATGTGAGTGTGGGGGACGAGGTTTGACTGAGCTCCTAAGTCACTAACAATAGGTTCTGATCACAGGACTGACATGGCCACTAAATTCCCTATCTACACTTTATCCTATTCTTAGACTTATAGTCCCATGAGATTAGATTATACTGAACATCATTTGTTTCCTGCAAAGCAGGATGAAAAGATATCTCCAGAATTGGTGTGTAAGGCAAGCCTTTACCCAAAGAAAATGAAAACACTAATACAAAAAATTGTATGTACTTCTATGTTCATTGCAGAATTAGTTACAATAGGCAAGATACAGAAATAAGTCAAGTCTCTGTAGATAGATAAATGGGTAAAGAAGATGTGGTGCACTGGAATATTATGCAGCCATAAAAAAGGATGATTTCTTGCCATTTGCAACAACATGGATGGACCTAGAGGGTATAATACTAAGGGAAATAAGTCAGGCAAAGTCAAATACAATATGCTATCACCCACGTGTGAAATTTTTAAAAAACAAAATGAACAAACAAAGAAAAAGAAAGAAAAAAACAGACTCAAATATGGAGAACGGTGGTTGCCAGAGGGGAGTTAGATAGGAGGACGGGTGATAAAGAAGATTAAGAGTACACCTACCCTGCTGAGCACTGAGTAATGTACAGAATTATTGAATCATACTGTAAACGTGAAACTAATGTAACACAGCATGTTAATAATAATAATACTTTAAAAAAATAAGTAAATAAAATTTTTAAAAATCTTCAATTAGGGGGTGTCTGGGTGGCTCAGTGGGTTAAAGCCTCTCTCTTTGGCTCAGGTCATGATCCCCAGGTCCTGGGATCGAGCCCTGCATCTCTGCTGAGCAGAGAGCCTTCTTCCCTTTCTCTCTCTCTGCCTGCCTCTCTGCCTACTTGTAATCTCTGTCTGTCAAATAAATAAATAAAATCTTCAAAAAAAAACCCTTCAATCAGTGCCACACCTGAGTGGCTCAGTAGGTTGGGCATCTGCCTCTCAATTTCAGTTCAAGACAGAATCTTGGGGTTATAAGGTCAAGTCCTACATCGGGCTCTGTGCTCAGCATGGAATCTGCGTGAGAGTCTCTTTTTCTCTCTCGGTCCCCACCACTCATACTCTCTAAATGAGTAAATAAACAAACAATCAAATAAAATCTTCTTTAAAAATAAGTAAATAAGGGCACCTGGGTGGCTCAGTTGGTTAAGTATCTGCCTTCAGCTCAGGTCATAATATCAGGATCCTGGGATTGAGCCCCACATTCAGCTCCCTGCTCAGTGGGGAATCTGCTTCTCCCTCTGCCCCTCCCTCCTGCTCATGCTCTCTATCAAATAAATAAATTATATAAAATAAATAAATAAAATATTGAATCAATCAAAAAAAAGTACATTACATGCTATGACTGATCATACAGTTGAGGTCAAAATAGGCAGTTCCAGCTGGTGGCACAACCACAGAAAAAGAGTTAACTATTTGCCAACAGGGGCAGAAACAATGACCTTAAAAGATGAGAGTTAGGCTGGTTATAGCAGATCCTGTCAATAATCCATCCGTATGCCCCTGGCCCAACATGCCCACCACCACCCAGGTCTTCAGGAAACGGTTCCCACAATACTGACAGCTTCCAGCCTCAAGCACTTGTGTCTCTCTGCTGAAGGGCATATTTGGGCCAAGCCTGAGAAGGGTCAGAAATGTGGAAGGATTTATGTGGCCAGGAGTAACCCCTGACCAATGAAGTGTAAGTAATCAACTTCCTGCTCCCGTCAGTAGGATGTTCCTGGGGCTGCTGCACATATTTTTTTGGAAGCATCCCAGAGGGATCGAGCCCTGTGCCCACAGTGGTCATTGACCTTCCCCCACTTTCTGTGTCTCCATCTGATTCTATCACTATGCTTCCTGGGATCATTTCCCAAATCAAGTTCTGGCACCCAAATTTTTTGTCTCAGTTTGGAGGCTGTGGTTTTGGAGAAACATAAATGAAGATACCAAACCTTCCATTCCCAGTTTTTTCACTCCTACGTCTCAGTTTCTACAGCAGCAATCTTCAGATCCACACGACATCCTACTTCCCAGTGGTCTGAGTCCGCCATTGGGGGAAGCCACCAAATTGTGCGTGACGACGCTTTCTAAGACTGTGTAAGTGCACATGTGTACACGGGCACACGGAGAAGCAGCAAAATGATGTGGGTCAACATTTTCCAAAATACATCCCAGGGAATGGTTTTTAATAAATTTTGCTTGAAAAATAATCTTAATGTCAAATTAAATTTTTTAATGTTAAATTTGGGGCTGGGTTGCTTAAAGGACAAAGAGGTCCATAGTGTACATCCCATGATTCTGTTGTGCAAAGACAAAAAGGTGTCCGTTTGCTCTGACTTCTCTTTTTCTTGAGCCTCTATCCTCACCAACTGGGAAAAATTACACTTGCCAATTAAAAGTCCCTCCGTCTTGTCAATTTTTTTTTTAAGATTTTATTTATTTATTTGACAGAGAGAGATCAGAAGTAGGCAGAGAGGCAGGCAGAGAGAGAGTTGGGGGGAAGCAGGCTCCCTGCTGAGCAGAGAGCCCGATGCGGGGCTGGATCCCAGGACCCTGAGACCATGACCTGAGCTGAAGGCAGAGGCTTCTACCCACTGAGCCACCCAGGCACCCCAGTCTTGTCGATTTTAAAACGTCTCTTTTGGGGGTGCCTGGGTGGTGCAGTCAGTTAAGTGGCCTACTCTTTCTCTTGGCTCAGGTCGTGATCTCAGATTCATGCAACTGAACCCGAGTTGGGCTCCCCACTCAGTGCACAGTTTGCTTGAGATTCTCTCTGTCTCTGCCCCTCCCTTCTGCACTCTGTCTCCTTTGGGGTACATATTTAGTTAACTCAAAGTTCAAACGTTCTATCAGAAGTTTCTCTCCCTCAAAGGATCTCACCATCTCACATCGTAAGTGGTTTAGGGGCCCAGAGGCCAAGAAAGGATGGAGAGGGCACGCTGCCCACTGGAGGTGGACCCCACTGTCCACCAGAATCAACTGGAGAGATTATAAAAATGCAGATTCCCAGGTCTTCTGTCTGGATGTTTTGATTCAGGGACAATGGAGTGAAACCAAAAATCCTGTGTTTTTAACCAGTTTCCCAGAGGGCTCTGACATAGCCAGAGCAAAGCCTGGCATTTGGGAAATGCTAGCGTGGTCTGTCTTGTTGCCCACCAAGTTTTGAACTTCCTGCCGTACTGTAAAGTAGGAAAGACTCACAGCCTGTTGTCTCACGCTGAGGTGTATGGTGTAGCACTACCCTCGCCTTTATTCATCATGAGGCATATTGGGGCAGAGGATAATAAGGTTTCCACGTGAGTATTGGCACTAGTGGTAATATACACTGATGCCGCAATTTAAATATGGTAATCATAGAATTTTTAAAGCAGAACTGAGGAAATAAAAGGAGGAGAAGAGCCTCTGGTATTAATTCCAGTCATTTCAATACCACAAGAAGGAGTAAGTTTTGGGGCGCCTGGGTGTTTCAGTCAGTTAAGCGTCCGGCTGTTGCTTTTGGCTCCAGTCATGATCTCAGGGATATGGGACAGAGCATGGGCTCTGTGCTCAGTCAGGAGTCTGCTTGGCAATTTCTCTCCACCTCCGTCCCTCCCCTCTGCTTGCATGCATGCTTACATGCGCTCTCTCTCTTTTTCTCTCTCTAAAATAAATTTTTAAATCTTAAAAAAAAATTAAAAAGGAATAAGTTCTAAGAAAAGCCACACAAAAATCCCTGAAGAAAAAGAGGAACAGTTTTATGAACAAAGACAAAAAAAATTAATATATAATTTACTTAATAAACTCTACATCTACAACTCTGAAAGTAAGATCTCTTTTAAAAACTGCTGGGGAAAAAAAAAACTGCTGGAAAAAGAAGTTAGAGGTTATTTTTCTATAATTGTGTACTTTAAAAGCATTAGATAAAATGCTCTTTCTGTGGTATTCTTTATAATAAAGAAGTTTATAGCATCACTTTTGAAGTATTTTCAAGATGGCTATTGTATCTTAATGAATACATAGGAAGGGTTTATACCACTTCAAGTTGATATCATTACAATCTTTCACCCAAAACAGCTTTGCATTTCAAATTCCCCAGAGTGAAATTTAACCTTCTAAAATCTGATCCAGAATATTACGTCAGCCTGTTTCTTCAAAGAGAACCTTTACCCGACATGGGAGTCAGAACATAGTAGGTTGGATTTTGGTTATAAACAACAGCTTGCCCATATGCAAGCTCAACATGAGTAAACTGGGTAGTTCAGCTGGTCCCAGCCTTTCAGGGGCCGTGTTGACATCTCAACATGGGCTCAAGTTCTTCAAGTTTCCCACAGCAGAGGGGAGGAAACATGACAACTTGTGACACAATTCTGCTCACCTTTCATAGGTCAAACCAAATCAATGATCATCTTAACTTCAAAGAGGGTTGGAGAATATTGTCTTAGCGCTCGCCTTCTAGAACTGGACAATTTGTCACCAACCCTACCGGGTATCACTTCTGCTTTGCTTCTTACTCCTCTGTACATTGGCACCAGGTAACAATCCACGCTATCTATCCCTGTTTGGGACTCATATTTTTTTTTTTTAGGTGAGTGGGAAATAATTTTAATCAAAGAATTGTACATTTTCTTCCCACATATCTTGCTTTATATTAGGAGATGACACTGCGATCCATTTCACTAAAATATTACAAAGTATTTATAAGAAAATATTAAAATAACTCAAACACAAAAGGCAAGCTGGGGTAAAATAAACTGTTTTTTCAGAAATCTCTACTCCAGTGCCCACTGCACACAAGAAAAAAATCAAAACAAGTAAGTAACAAAGATCCCCCTGATCACAAGTTTCCAAAGAATTGGAGAAGGGGAACAAACAGGATGAACACGGTGGTATGAAAGGGAATGTATATTAGCAGCACTGCTTCAATAACCCATCTATTCTGAATGAAATAATCCTCTCTTATATGCAAGAAATTCTAAACCTTAGGATATTCCTTGAACTGAAATTTAAAAATACCCTGACAGTGAAAGTCGCTCTTTCACTAAGTTTAGTAAGAGCCTCTTTCCCCACCAACCACTGATATGAACAGAAACCTGCTCTGGCATTAAAAGCTGCTACAGGAGCCCTTCCATCTCTTTCATGAAAGCTTCATAAACATCATCCTTAGTCTGCACTGAGACAGGAACAGATGGGCCAGACTTGGGAGCTTCTTTGGCAAGAGGCACAGCAGAATCATCCTGTGACTTTCTTTGGGGAGCAGCAGTGGCCCCTTTATCCTTCCGACATACCCTCAATGCAGTGGGCACGAATCGAGGGATCTCTGCCTTGGGATTAGTCATCTGTGGCTTGGTACTGATGGTTGCTGATGCTTTCTTCTCAATGGAGGCTGCACTTGTATCATCCACCTTGGGTCGCTGAATCAAGTTGGGTGGAGCACATAAAACCCCTGGGTTCGGCAACAGAGCTGGTGGGAAAAGCCTAGATGGGGCAGGTCCAAGTGGAGGCACCAAAGATGGGTGCATCATGCCAGGACGAGGAGGAGGGATACCTGAAGGAGCAGGGAGATGCACCAAGGAGCCTTGGTAGGGGTCCCCGAGGAGGAGGACCAGGAGGCAGACCTGGAGGTGAACCTGGGGGAGGGCCAGGAGATCGGCCTGGTGGTGGGCCTAGAGGCAAAAGTTGGGTTAAAGGTCCTCAGAGTCCCGACATTTCAGGCAGTCTCAGGAATGGAGGAGCTCCTAGAGGTGGTCCAGGAGTAAGGCCTGTGGGAGGTCGAGGGTGGAGCCAGGGGTGGTCCAAGAGGAGGCAGTCCCAGCATGGGAGGTGCTTGAATCTGAGGAGGAGGGAACAGACTGGGGGGTGGGGGTTGCTGCTGCGAAGAAGCAGTAGATGTGCCATCAGAAAGAGATTCCTCTTTATGCTGTTTTTGTGATTGCTCTTCTGCTTCAGAATCATCAGAATCATCTTTGTCATCATCCTCTGAAAATTCTTCTACTTCTCGTCCCTACTCGGGGATTTCCTGACCTGCCCTTCAAAGCATCACGGCTTGAAGGGGAGTCAGTTCCTTCATGTTCTTCTTTTTCTTCCTGATTTTCCAGGCATATCTTCAAATCTCACACTCAGACCTGACTTTTTTCCTTCGTTGTTGTCTCTCTCATTATCATCACATCCACAAGGTCATCCCCTTCACGTTCTCCATCTGATCTGTCGGTGTCGCTGTCATCAGTATTGTCATCATGCTTATCTTGATCCATGTCCTCAGGATACCCATCATCTTCACTGGAGCTGGAAACATCATTATCATGACCCCGATGAGCAAGTTCTGGGCTATATAACAAGTCTTCATCCTGCCTACGAGGGGGAAGATCTAGGGCAAAGCCCAATTTACAGCCATACATTTGCAAGGCTTGAGGAGGTGGTGGGACCAGGAGGTTTTCTGCCAGGGGGCAAACATGGCACAGCAAACATGGCTGAAGTCTTTTTAAGGATGGAGGGTGGCTGGGCACCAGGCCTGTCCTGGATTAAGATGTTGGAAGGAGCATGGCATATCTGGCAAGGGAAAGCTCTCCACTTCCACACGCTGAACATTCTTGACAGTGTCAAAATATCGGCTAAGTTGAGCCCTTTTCTGTTCATATTCTACTTCTAGTTTTTTCAGTTCTTTGTAAATACCCGGACTGTCTTTTTCAAAGAATCGTAGATTACGTCCAAAGGTTTCATGCAGCTTTTTACACTTGTCTTTCAGCACCTCCTCATTTAACTGTGGTTGCTGCACCGGGTTAAACTTCATTTCCTCCAATTTCTCCATGTCCTGGATAATCTTGTGATCCTGCATCTTCAGAACTGCAGCTCGTACCATCATGTACTGTTTTTTTGTTCTTCTTTAATTCTCTCTTCCGGGCTTCTTTTTGGGCTTGGTCTGTGGGTTTCAAACATTTTCCACTCTTGGTGGATGATGTCGATCTCCATCCCATCTTGACCATTTGTATGGTTCACTTGTTCATTAAAACAAAAAACCAGAAAAACCTCGTAGGGACCTTCACCTCTGTGTACCAGTCAGCCACCCAGCCACTGCCATCTTGAAAGCTTACACCCCTCCTTTGATACTTACATTATCAATCAAACAACAAAATATTTCATCCTTCTAGACCCATCGTATTAAAAGCAAAATCTCCTTTTTTTCTTAAAACCAGCATCCCTAGTATATCACATTTGGGTAGAGCTAAGGTAGGTAGGTTCATTTTTTAAAAAGAGGAGATGCTGGCCCCACTGTGGCAGAGATGACCAGCTGTGCACCAACCCCATCACTATCTCTGGGTGGTCACTGGTGAACTGCAACAGAGGCTCAGACCCTTGCAGTAGGCGTAGTTATACGACTCCATTCTGGTCAACGAAATGTAGATGGAAAGGTCATTTCCCACTTTCAGGCCCAGCCCATCAAAATTGACCGTGTCAGGGGCACCTGGGTGGCTCAGTGGGTTAAGCCACTGCCTTCGGCTCAGGTCGTGATCTCAGGGTCCTGGGATCGAGCCCCGCATCGGGCTCTCTGCTCAGCGGGGAGCCTGCTTCCCCCTCTCTCTCTGCCTGCCTCTCTGCCTGCTTGTGCTCTCTGTCTAAATAAATAAATAAAATCTTAAAAAAAAAATCGACCGTGTCACATGCCACTCGCACCTTCTGGCTGGATGCCAATGCGGGCAACCACAAAGCCACATGTTCAAGATGGTAGACTTCCCTCAGCCTGGTCTCCAAGGGACCATGTGACCCGAGCCTTCCCTCAGTGCTCTATACTGCTGCTGATACATATGTTTTAGTAAAAATAGGTTTTCTTAAGATCATCAAAATAAACTTGGATTATGACTGATAAACTTTGAGATGGGATGGTATAATAATTCACAAAATACTCTAAAAGTGTGACTTAAAAAGTGTTTTGGTTGGCCTCGATTCTGACAAGATCAACTAATGTACTTGCTCAGCTGTTTAGGAATCTCTGTTCTCTAAGGCAGATTCTCTGGGTAACTGCGCCGCCTGATGAGACCATTTCCCAGCAAAAGCAGGAAGAACTGCGCTATTCTCGAAGATCGGGAAAAGGCTACAGAGGGGATGGCCAGTGTCTGGTTCCGTGGAAGCCTCTACTCATCGCTGACCCTTCCGCATAGACAGGAGATAAGATACAATCATGTCAGTGACGGTCTAACGCTGATGGGCCACCTTCTAAGTGTCTCATGACAGAAATAATCCAGAACACGTGAACTCAGATGATATTACTTACATTGTATCACGCTCCTCAAAGCGCTGACAACGCTCCTATGTTGCTGCCAACAGAACGCTCCATTTCTTCCCCTCCCCCACGGGGGGGGGCACCCAGAGAGGCTGCTCCCCAGTCCCCGGGCCGTTCGGTGGGTCACGTGACAGAGTTCTGACCAATGAAGTGACGGCACGAGAGCCACAGGCAGTTCTCAAACCCAGTGGAGGCCTCAAGGGCCAAGCGGAGAGCAGAACCTCTAGCTGGAGGGAGCCGGTTCTGGAGTGAATGCTTGGAACCCCCTGTCCCCAACCCACCAGCTCTAGAGGCCAGAAAGCAGTAAACCACTGAGATTTTGTTATGCGATTAGCTCAGTTAGGATACCCTCATGACTGCATTAGGACTGTGGCCTTGGCCCTAGAGGACCAGGAGCAAGGTTAAAGCTAAAGGGAATGGTACGTAAAGTACATCTCAGGAAAGCCGTTACTTTTTATGAAAGAAAGTCCAGGGGTCCCGAGGGTCCGGCACTGCCCCCACCAGGAACATCCAGATTCACAAGGCAGGGGGTCTGCCAAGAAGGCGGGGGGAAACCCTCTTAATTAAGAAAGTATGGAAAGTTGCTTAAATTTCAGACATTTTTAAAGTAAAAATGACTTTAGGTAAATACTATGGTTGATCCATATTGACGTATAACGCACTCGCAGAAAAGTGACCATCGAGGGTGCAACTCGATGAATATTCAGCAAAGTGGTCACTCCGCGCCGCCCCTACATCATCCAGAAACAGTGATCTCAACAATCCAGAAGCCCCTCCCCCGCTCAAGACGGTAAATACTATTTTAAAAGAAAAGGAAGGAAGGGCAGGGGGAGGGGGCAGATATCCACTATAAAAGAAAATGAGAAACCCGGGGTGGGGGTGGTGGCTACTCACACCCTCGTGGAGCCACGCCCATTGGGGCTTTTCCGGACCCGCGGAAAATTCTCACCGGATTAAACAGAACCACGAAATGGGTAATCGCAGAGCCAGCGGCCGGGCTTTGGAGGCGAAGAAGATTCCCCCTAGATACCCGAAGGAGCGAGGCTGTGGGGTCCGCCCGGCCCGCGCGCCCCGCGGGGAACGGAGCATGGGGCGGGGGCCCCGGGGCGGCGGGCAGGTGGCGCACGGCCCCAAGTCCAGTCCGCCACTCCAGGAGGGCGGCGCAGGGCGGTGGCCTCGTCGCGTCCCCAGCCCCGCAGGGCTTGGCTCGGGGTCCGCGCTCCCTTCCCACTTCCCATCCCCCCGCCCGCACTCCTGCGCTCTTTTTCTGGAACCTGGAGAAGCAGGGCATCCTCTGGGCTTCCTTCCAACGGGATGTGCCTCCGCCAAACTCTTAAGCAGAGAACCCAGGGCTTGGAAAGGTTCAAAGTCCCACGTAAAGGCCTGAGAAGCCGCTTCTGTTGCCATCGCTCCAGGTCTGGACCAGAGCTCTGAGAGCAGGCTCCATTTAAGCCTGTTGTACGTCTCTGCTATGCCCTAGAACAGGGAAATCAGGCACCATCTTTGGTTTGGAAGCTGCACTCGCTGTTGCAGTTCCGTCTCTGTCACGATCTCGGTACCTGAGATAGAGACAGTCATGTGATGAGATAGTAGATAGGTGTGTAGGTAGATAAAACTTCTAGAGTGTCTGCAGGTAATTCTGCAGACAAGGTCCCAGGGCTGGGTCTTAACATCCGTGTTGGGCGGGGGCGGGGGGGGCGGTGGATTTCGTGTTTACAAGGATGGGTGGTACATGGAGTTTAGGGTTTTATATTTCAGTTCCTTATATTAAGGGAACAACAAAGAGAACTAATAAATTGGATCAGGCAGGGGGGCTATAAGGGGGATGTTTCTAAACATCCTTACAGTTCCTTATAATCTTACACTGAGTTTCTTCCCACCTGCCACAGTCTACACAACAGTTTCCTCCCGTATTTCCTGTTCTGAAGTTTCCAGAGAAGGCAAATTGCAGGGCTTTGGGTTACATGGTTAGATGGGAGGGAGGGGATACCTGGGTTGTGGTTGATTTGGGAGACTAAAGGGGGATCACCCCCATATTCCTGTTGCTTCCTGTAAATGCAAGGAGATCCACTGATTTTTTTTTTCTTTTTTTTAAGATTTTATTTTTTTGTCAGAGAGAGCACAAGTAGGGGGAGTGGCAGGCAGAGAGAAGCAAACTCCCTGTTGAGCAGGGAGCCCAATGCAGGACTTGATCCCAGCACCCTGGGATCATGAGCTGAGCCAAATTCAAGCGCTTCACCAACTGAGCCACCCAGGCGTCCCTCCGCTGATTTTCAAAACGGAGATATCCTACACAAACTATCCATTTCACAAATATTTATCAAGGCCCTTGCTTTGTATGTACACTGTGTCAGGCCCTGCGGGATTCGGTGATGAGCAGACCAGTCACTGTCCACAAGAACTCACAGTCCAGTGGAGAAGACAGCCCAGTAAAACAGCTATGGTCCCCTGGAATAAACACTGTGACAGCTGCCGCTTCCCAGCTGTGGGACCCAGGGGCAAGTCACCCAACTTTGTGCATTATTTTCATGACCCGTGAATGGGGATAACAGGAGTGCCCTCCTTGGGATATGATGAGGATTAAATCAAGTAATGTATCCAAGTGCTTGGAACAATGTAAGTCACATAGAAAGTGCTATGGGAGAGTTTGTTCTTGTGGGTGATGATAGTATTATTATTCTTGGGGTGATTACTAATGGAAAGAAAAGCTTCCCTCACCCTGTGCTTTCCTAAGCCGGAAAGCCCACCAAAGTGATCTCTTCCCTCAAACTGTTGCATTTTTGTAGCAGACATCATATAATGTACTTAATCGTACCTATACGTACTATCTCATTGTACATCTTAGCTTTGTTTCTGCACATCTTATCTCTCCAACTAGACTGTAAATAAACTCTCTGAAGGCTAGCACAATGAGCTTTCCTCATAGCAAATGATTCATTCTTAATCTGTTCACTAACCACTGACAGATCTTACTGGGTTATTTTCTGATCTGTCCTACCTTGTCATTCTTACGATGGTTGGGAGTGATACAGAAGGTCTTGTAGATCTACTGATAAGAAAAACATGGTCCTAGATGCGTGGAGATCCACAGAATGGGGTGGGGGAGAAGAAAAGAGAAACATATCAATAAAGCAGATTAATGATGAAGTCCAGGGGTCTTCTGAAGCTGAAAGAGGCCCTAACTCGTAAAGGATTCTTCTGCAAGGAGGAAGTATCCACAGAAAGGAAGGAGACATTGACCACAACTTCTGCCTTGGAGCGCTTATGACATATAGTCAAATTTTAGCAGCTATATTAGGATTTGGGGAAGGGCAGAGTATTTTTAATCTCAAACCACCAATAAAGCCTGAACCATTTGCAAGTTTAGTCATAGAACAGACAATATTTGTATAATTGGACTTAGCTGAGTAGTTCCTTCAGTGGAAAGGAGACCCAAGAGCCAGTGTCTAGCTCTTCGGAATAACTAATGTAATGGGAAGTGGGGGGTGGGGGGGTAATCAGGTTGGGATGTGCCCCCCCCCCCGCCCCGAGTGTGATTAAGCCAGGGCTAGGAGGGGGATCTGCTGAATAGTCTGGGAAGAGATCTGGCCAAGTTCATGGTCCCTCTGTGGTCAGCTCTCCTGCCCCAATTAGCCCCCCTTCAACAGTCGGTGGGGAAGCACATTCCCCTCATTCAGAATCCACCAGGAGGACAGCTCTGAGGCTTCTAAATCCACCATCCTCCTAAGGGAGGATTCCTAAGTAGGAATATACTTTGGGAAGCTGATGAGGCCCCTCTAAATTTTGGGGAGGCAGTCCTCGCATCAAATGGTTTGCAGGCTGCTGTCCATGATTACAGGTACTATTTGACTATTTGTAGAAACTATCTGCAGAAAGCTAAGACCCAAGGGGTCCATGTGAAAGGAGACTGATCAGATCAAGGATAATTTATCTTGATGTAAGAGTAATTCAGAGAACCTCTCAATTACATACCTCCAAGAAAGCTATGAGGCCAGCACCATCCTCCCTGTTGTTCCTGGGGCTCAGCTAGAGTCCAGGAGAACCCAGATTGGGGATGAACTCTAGTGTAGGAAACCCTGGAGCAGAGGAGAGGGGACACTGCTTCAGGATCTGAGTGGGTTTAGGGGTTCCAGAAAGAACTGAGGTCACCTGGAAAATATAGAACTCTCTAAAAATTATTTAGGATGGTTTTTCTATGGATTCTCCACTCCCATGGGACTCAGAAGCTATCTCTTAGTGACTGTCTATCTGATGGTGTGTCAGTGCTCAGCTCCCCAATCTTCCCATGACAACCATTTTTTCTGTAGACAATATCGGTCACAGTAAGTCTCCCCCAACAGCACACATGGATACGAGCACACACACATACACACGCTAGTGATATTTGGACTCTGAATGCTCTGAAAATATAGAGAAATGTCTTAGCAAGGTGAAGAAACAAGCTCTCAGAGCTTATCTTTGAAAATGTTCATTCAGCTTGGTAACTCGGGCCCCTAGATCACTAGGTTTCTCCCCACCCTCCACCCTTCAGTTACAGCTGATGAGCAAGGGTTCATTTGAATTCCGGGGGGTGGGGGGGGAATAATTCAATGAGCTTTGCAGGGCTAATGGGCTTACCTGGGCTCTTAAAAAGCTTCCAACCAGACTGTTTCTCTAATATTGCGGCTGTTAGGCCTTTCCTTCTCAGGACTATCTAGAAAGAACTATTTCTGTCTCGCATATTTATGCCTTATGAATGTGTATTTTAATTTGTTTCAGTCTCTGCCCTTCTAAAGCATTCATTCAAAGGGGAGAATATACACACCGTAAACATCGTTCACTCTCGTGCTTCCCTCTGTGCTATAACAGGAAATGCATTTCTGACACTTTTAAAATGAGCAATCACACGTATAATCAACTTGGTTAAAACTTCCTTCCTGGTAACTGCAACACTTCCTCTGCATCTGGATATGAAGGGAGACCCAGAAAAGCGGAAGAGCTTAGAGGCACACGGGGTTGATTCGAATTCGTTTTGTTTGCAAAAACTAAACAAATGATCCTTCAGCATCTCCGCCTCGCTCTCGGTGGCTTTATCAGGTATTACTTCCTTCTATTTTTTGCCCTTTGTCGGGTCTGACTCAGAATAGTGACACTTCCGCCTCAGCTCGAATATTTTTATCTGGAAGGGTTGTCGGTTCTCGAGATGATACCCCCGCTGAATGGCTCCGGTTCACTGTCTAGTCCAGCCTAGACGTGTGGATATTCACAAGGTTCCGGCCAAAGCGTCTGCAGGTGCATCTGTCCTGTTTTGTTTTGTTTTTGTTCAGGAGGAAGCGGGGAGGGCGCGGGGGCTTGTGCCCACCGGCTTCTCGGTCTTACAAGTGCATGCTCACTGCTTACTGCGCGTAAGGGTGTTTCTGACGCCTTCCCTAAATAGGAGAAAGCCTGTGGCCTCGGCCATGAAGGAGAGCAGTGAGTACTTAGCCAGCCTGTTTTCTTCTGCGTCCGGTATCTCGTGAGATGGTTCGGTATCACTGAGGCAGAAGCGATTGCTGTGCATGTATCTTTTGCCTCAATGTGGAACGATTTTATTTCAACTCGTGTCAGTATAAATGTACCTTATGGTTCTCTTCTTCCACCGTTAATCTAGGACATAGGCACAGACCAAAGAGTGAATTAAAAGCTGGGAGAGAGAATCCTCTGGGTCAGTTAATTTCATGTCTTTACTAAATATAACTTCATCATATTTGAAGAGAGGGAATACTGACTTTAAAAGTAAGTTCAGGTCAAGATTTGAATAGAAGTTTGAATCTAATGAAACTTGTCTTGCTTATCTTTTAATCAAACTCCTTTCGGTATATATCAAATGGTCTGCTCTTTCTTAAGGAAATAAGTACTTATGAATCTCACTAACATTAGTCATTTAAGAGAGTAAATGGTATTTTCTGAAACATTAACTTTTGTTTCGATATTTGATTCTTATTTAGAATATATCTTACAATGTGTTGATACTAAATGTTAAAATCAAAACACCTCGTTTGTATTTCAATTTTAATATTTTTACTATTTATTGGAAGTGTTTCCTATTGCATTCTGTCACATTTGTACTCAAATGTTTTGTGAAGAGGAGGTACTTATTAAAGATTTGAGGAAAGAGTGAAATGATGAAAATGAATTTGTGAATTCTCATCACAGAGATGAAAAAATGAAGGCAAAAAAAAAAAAGTTAAATAATTGACTGGGGTCCACCTAGCAGGTCACTAGAATCCAGAAATCCTTGCTTCCAGCCTGTGGTTTCTCCACTGTTGGAGGCAGAGCAGATGGAATGAATTGGTGCAAAGTGAAAAACATCTGAACGTTCCTACTACAAGAGTACTGCCTTGGGTGACTCCCCTAAGATCCTCCCTTAATGTAGCAATGACAGTGGCAACGTGTACCCATTTCCCAATTCAAAAACTTAAATACTTGCAAATGTTCTTACTCTGGAATATCACCCAATCTGATGGTTTTGAATATTATCAATGCAATTACTACCTTTTCTAACTAGAAAGGAAAAAAAAAAAAAAAAGACAGACAGGAAGTTGGCTAGGAAGTAAGATACCTGATCCAGACAGTTTGAAAAATCGAGAATGTGCAGCGTGGCTGGGTGAGGTGTCTGGGTCCCAAGGAGAAGTGTAAGACTGAACAAAGACGAAACAAGTCAAAGGCCCATTTTCAAAGTGGGAGGGGGGGTCAACATCTCACACTGCACCTTGTAAATTAGAACTCGGCCCTTTAACTGTGTGATTTTAGTCCTCTATCCATTTCAATATGCTTAAAAACAGCTATTACCCTGGAGCCGTTATAACACGTGAGGGACCGTGCGAGATGAGTGCTTTACGTCTCTTTTTAAATTTTCAGATGTAAGTACAAGATAAATGAACCCCCATATGCCTATCGCCCATGCTGAACAAGGATATCACCTAATTTAATCACCTCTTTCACCCTCTGAGGGATTCCTAATCCCAGCTGACAGGTGGTAAACAGGCGCAGAGATCCCTGAACTTGCTCGAGGCCCCCAGATGCCAGGGGCGGGGTCAGGATTCCCACGCCCGGATTCCAAACACCGCTCCTGCCCCCACGTCCCTTCGTCCCTTCATGTGCGCGCGTCATTACCATTCTTCTCCCTTCTTCTGCCACCTCGTGGGACAAAAGTGCCTTTCCCGTGACAAAGCCTCTTGTGTCCCCGCTCCCAGGTCGCGTAGGGCATGGAGCTGGAGAACTATGAACAACCCGTGGTTCTGAGAGAGGACAACCGCCGCCGGCGCCGGAGGATGAAGCCTCGCAGCTCCGCGGCCAGCCTGTCCTCCATGGAGCTCATCCCCATCGAGTTCGTGCTGCCCACCAGCCAGCGCAACAGCAAGACCCCCGAGACGGCGCTGCTGCACGTGGCCGGCCATGGGAACGTGGAGCAGATGAAGGCCCAGGTGTGGCTGCGCGCGCTGGAGACGAGCGTGGCGGCGGACTTCTACCACCGGCTCGGCCCGGACCACTTCCTCCTGCTCTACCAGAAGAAGGGTCAGTGGTACGAGATCTACGACAAGCACCAGGTGGTGCAGACGCTGGACTGCCTGCGCTACTGGCAGGTGCTGCACCGGAGCCCGGGCCAGATCCACGTGGTGCAGCGGCGCGCGCCCTCGGAGGAGACGCTGGCCTTCCAGCGGCAGCTCACCGCCCTCATTGGCTACGACGTCACTGACGTCAGCAACGTGCATGACAACGAGCTTGAGTTCACGCGCCGCCGCCTGGTCACCCCGCGCATGGTAGAGGTGGCGAGCCGCGACCCCAAGCTCTACGCCATGCACCCGTGGGTGACCTCCAAGCCCCTCCCGGAGTACCTGCTGAAGAAGATCACCAACAACTGCATCTTCATCGTCATTCACCGCAGCACTACCAGCCAGACCATCAAGGTCTCGGCCGACGACACCCCAGGCACCATCCTCCAGAGCTTCTTCGCCAAGATGGCCAAGAAGAAGTCTCTGATGGATATCCCTGAGAGCCAAAACGAACAGGACTTTGTGCTGCGCGTGTGCGGCCGCGATGAGTACCTGGTGGGTGAAACGCCCATCAGAAACTTCCAGTGGGTGAGACATTGCCTCAAGAATGGAGAAGAGATTCACCTGGTGCTGGACTCGCCTCCAGACCCAGCCCTGGACGAGGTGAGGAAAGAAGAGTGGCCCCTGGTGGACGACTGCACGGGAGTCACTGGCTACCACGAGCAGCTGACCATCCACGGGAAGGACCACGAGAGTGTGTTCACCGTGTCCCTGTGGGACTGCGACCGGAAGTTCAGGGTCAAAATCAGAGGCATTGATATCCCCGTCCTGCCCCGGAACGCTGACCTCACGGTTTTTGTGGAGGCCAACATCCAGCACGGGCAGCAGGTGCTTTGCCAAAGGAGAACCAGCCCCAAACCCTTCACGGAGGAGGTGCTCTGGAATGTGTGGCTCGAGTTCAGCATCAAAATCAAAGACTTGCCCAGAGGGGCTCTACTGAACCTCCAGATCTACTGCAGCAAAACTCCAGCCCTGTCAGGCAAGGTGGCCTCAGAGAGCCCCAGCTCCGAGTCCAAAGGCAAAGCGCAGCTTCTCTATTACGTGAACCTGCTGCTGATAGACCACCGGTTCCTGCTGCGCCACGGGGAGTACGTGCTCCACATGTGGCAGATCTCCGGGAAGGGAGAAGACCATGGGAGCTTCAATGCCGACAAGCTCACGTCGGCGACCAACCCAGACAAGGAGAACTCCATGTCCATCTCCATTCTTCTGGACAATTACTGCCACCCCATCGCCTTGCCTAAGCATCGGCCCACACCTGACCCTGAAGGGGACCGGGTTCGGGCGGAAATGCCCAACCAGCTTCGCAAGCAACTGGAGGCAATCATCGCCACGGATCCACTGAACCCTCTCACTGCAGAGGATAAAGAACTGCTCTGGCATTTTAGATACGAAAGTCTTAAGCATCCAAAGGCCTATCCTAAGCTGTTTAGCTCCGTAAAATGGGGACAACAAGAGATTGTAGCCAAAACATACCAACTGTTAGCCAGACGGGAGGTCTGGGACCAAAGTGCTTTGGATGTTGGGTTAACAATGCAGCTCCTGGACTGCAACTTTTCGGACGAAAACGTAAGAGCCATCGCAGTTCAGAAACTGGAGAGCTTGGAGGACGATGACGTCTTGCATTACCTGCTACAGCTGGTCCAGGTAGGGCTGCTGCTGTGCTCCCCAGAGCACTGTCCTTCGAGAGTGTATTTGCATGTACACAGTCTCCCCATGCAGTGGTCATCAAATGCCTTTTGTCCATGGTGTCACAGTCAGTCACAGTAGATCTGATGAAGCCACATCAAAAAGTGGCAAACTGTCCCATTTACTTGTGTACTCTCTTGGAGGGGCCGCCAATAAGCATTTTGAAGACCTGAGCAATTTTGCTCTTTAGGAAAACTGGCCCTACAGGAGTCCTTTGTTCTCATTTACTGTATGAGTGACAGATCTGACTTATTGAATGCTCCCTTTTGCCCAGACTGGGAGGCTCCAAGTGATTTGCATGCTTTTCCTGTATTCTCACATTGAACTCTCCCAACAACTATGATAGAGGTCAGATTAACATTTGCATTGTATGTGTGAGGGCACAGAGGCACGAAGAGTCTAAGGAATGTACTCCAGGTCACATAGTTGGGAAAGAATCAAACCAGAAATCCAACTCCAGGCCCTGCTCTTTGCAGGGCCTCCAATACCCTGCAACAATCCCATGGCAGGAGAGTGTGTCCTAGAGAGAAAAGATCAGCCTCTCTGATCGCACCCATCACCGTCCATAGAATAACATCTCCTATCTGGGTGGCACCTTGAAAGCCCCTCTCTTTAGACAGGTCTGGTCCAGGATTTCCACTCCAGTTCTCGCACCTTTCCCTGTAGTCCAGAGAAGCTAAGCGATTTGATTACGGTTTACCTAGGAAGTTGAAAAAAAGGAGGCATGGTTCCAGGCACCACAGCAGTTCCCAGATGGTATTGTGCTGCTTAACAAGGAAGAGGAAGTAAAGGAATTAGAAGAGAATTGTTTATTTAGAGTGCAGAGATGTCCCTACATTAATTCAGTAACATGTACTGAGTGTTTCCCGCATTTTGGATGGTAGATACAGACCCATGATCACAACCGGGTCTGTCTCTGCCTCCCCATAACTTGTGGTGCTGTGGAGAAGATTGACAGCGAATGCATACACATACAAACAGATATTTAATAACAAATTGTGCACATGCTTTGGGGGAAGCCTGCAGAATAGTATGAGAAAATCGGCAGGGGTCCTGGAGATACTTAATGTAGCTAGAGGAAACCAGGGACAGTTCTAAATACGTGATATTTTGACCCAAGATCTTTAAGATTAGCCAGGCCAAGTGTCAGACACTAAACTGTCAAATCATTAACAACCATTAGAAGAAGACCCCTGAGTTTTCTGAGGAGCATTTTGGATATTCTCAACTTTAACTCTGAATCTTCACCTTATCATTAGGCAGATCTTTGAAATATGATATTCAACCTTTGCTTTCATCTATTAAATGTACCTAGTCTTTCTCTCAGCCGACTAGTTCAGATCCTGACATAACACAAGTGAAAATTAATGAAATTTAATTCACTGATGAATTATCTTTTATTGTCATCTTCACAAGCAAATTGTGCAGAATTGAAAAATGAATGACATTCTTCTTGGAACTGTTTTAAATGAAAGAGGTCAGTAAGTAATACTACCATTGAATCTGTGGTCGTAAATGTGAAAAAGAGTCGTCATTTGTAAAACTATTTGAGACATTTTCCGATATGGGGGAATGACTCATTCCTGATGAAAATGGTCTCCTGGTTGAGACCAGCATCATGTTTACAGAAGTGAAACACGAATAAGGTCAAAAAGACTCACGTTCAAGCCAGAAACATACAACTGATTCTGAAGTCAGTACCATGGCTAAATAACCACATTCTCAGAATTCAGACCCTCATGGCAGCTACAGACATATTACTGGCCCACACTTGAGAGGCGCCATTGACAGCATGGAGATAAGAGAGAGGTTATCGTGTCAGAATTGATCATTTCCAACCTGGAAAACCAGAGTAAGAACTGGATGTTGTACCTAGAAACCCACAGGCCTGCAAACATAAAGCGGAATGGGAATTTCTTTGGTTCCTTGGGAGAAAAAAGATAGACCATTTCTATTTGTAAAGGAAATACTAAGAGTATTGCTAATTTCATTGTAAGCCTCTCTTTATGCATACATGCGATATCCACCCTCTTTTTGCACCCATCTTATTTGCTAGTCTTGCAGCTGTTAAAAAGATGAGCTACTGTAAGTACAGAGAATGATATTGCAAATATGTATACACCCACCATTCTTAATTATTTTTTCCACTTTACTGGTGCTTTTCCTTCCGTCATAGAGCAGTCTGCCCCCTGAGTCCATATCTCTGTGATAGCCAAGGGATAGGAAAATAACTAAACCAGAAGGAGCATCTAAATTCAGAGTCTTTTCTGCCTTCAGTTCAGGTCATGATCCCAGGGTCCTGGGATCCAGTCCCACATCAGGCTTTCTACTCAGCAGGGAGCCTGCTTCCTCCTCTCTCTGCCTGCCTCTCTGCCTACTTGTGATCTCTGTCTGTCAAATAAATAAAATAAAATAAAATCAGAGACTTTTCAGACAAAAAGCTCTGTCTACACTGCTCCATGGCAGAGGGGTAGTGATCACTCTGTGTGGACGGTCCAGGCCTGCTACTTACTTGCAGTAAGGCCCATGAGGCAGCTCAGGGAGATGCCAAACACAACTCTTGAGCAAAAGGGAACCGACAGGATTTTTAGGATTTCCACATCTAATCTTTTTCTCCTTATATGTACTGTTATCTCCACTGTCCATTTCCTTTCCAACAACCTCTTTTACGTATCACTTTTGCCGATTTGTTGTAGCCCTCCCCATGTGTCCCCTCTGTCCTTCCAGTAAATCAGGGAAGCCCTTACCAGGAGCTAAAGCCTCACAGCTTCACCTTTGAGGTTATCAAAAGCACGTAACGATGAGTCGAGAGTTCTGGCTTCTGATCCCAGGCCCTAAGCAAGTGGTTCACTCTGGCCCAAAGTGTCCTTGAAAAGAAAGGGCTGACTGCAATGGCTGGTAAGAGTCTTCTCACCCTAGCCCGGAAAGACCCAGGAAGACAGACGATTTTCCCTGCAACCCCTTTTTCCTGATTAACCCACACAGAGTGCAATCGGACAAGTGCCCATGTGTTCTTCCTTCAGGCTGTGAAATTTGAACCTTATCATGACAGCGCCCTGGCCCGATTTCTGCTGAAGCGAGGCTTAAGAGTAAGTCCTTCCACTTTGATCATAGTGGGGCATTTCCAAAGTTAGAGAGAAGTGGCTGCGGGAGCCTGAGTCACAATAATTTCATCCTTCTCGTTCCCACCCTCAGAACAAAAGAATCGGTCATTTCTTGTTTTGGTTCTTGAGAAGCGAGATAGCCCAGTCCCGGCACTATCAGCAGAGGTTCGCGGTGATCCTGGAAGCCTACCTGAGGGGCTGCGGCACGGCCATGCTCCACGACTTCACCCAACAAGTTCACGTGATCGAGACGCTGCAGAAGGTCACCATTGATATTAAGTCACTCTCTGCTGAGAAGTATGATGTCAGTTCCCAAGGTACAGTGGCTGTGTTTTCGTGGTTCCCTTTCCAAAGGCCTTCATCTCCAAGTGCCCTCATCCTTGTGATTCTTCTCCTTGAGGAAGGCAAGTCGCACCTTCTGAAAGGGAGCCAAAGACAGGTTTTTTTAATCCCCTTTCTCCGTGGAGTAAGCAAATTTAAAGCTCTCTTTTTACAAGATCATATTTTTTTGAACTATACAAATATACATGCTAATGATGAATTTTTGAAAATAGACATTAAACTCCATGAAAAATTAAAAAAGCATTATGCCAATGTAAGATGTATTAAGAACAATTGTTTACACCCATCCAAAGATTAGTTGCTTGCAAATACTTACCTATTTCCTCCCTTTCAATATGTGCATAATTTTCAAATTTTCAGTCATTTAAAGAAATAATTAAGAAACTAATTTAAAATATGTGTGTGAAACTAATTTAAAATTTGTGTATATATATACACAAATACATTTATTTTATTTATTTATTTATGTCAGTGGATTTATACATCTCCTCTCTGAAGTCATTTTCAAAATGATCTTCTTATCCCTAAGAAATCCTGCCCCTGCCTCTAGGAAAATTAATCACTCTTTCTCGGTATTCCCATAGCTTTGGGTTGATACTGTATTAAATTAGAGTCATTAACATGTCTTTCTGGTCTGGTAAATTTCATGACCCTTGAAACAAGAGGCTATGTCTTACTCATTTGTGTATACCTAGACCCAGCACTATGGCCCCAGGTGGACACACTCTAACATACTCAGCCAGTATTTTAAACTTAATATTCCAAATTTCCACTTTTTCCCTTTGATTCTTTTCCAATACACCAGTAGTACTCTCCCCTAAAACATAATAATGGTAATAATCATCTTTTTGCATTGCAGATAAGAAAGGGAAACACTTGTTCTGGCCTCCAGTATGGTATCCAGGAAGCCATTTTAACCTACATATTTTGACTTAGACTTTAGAATTCTGAAGAACTCTTGAATTTTGAGGCTATCACGTTGTCTCCACATAACCTAGCTTCCTCTTTTGAAAAGAATCTACAGAACCCTAACCGAATGGCATTTCAAACAGTCTTCAAATGTCTGTTCCCCAAACCACATGGCAGTTGAGAGTTTCACATTGGAACGAAAACTACAGTATTCATTCCTTAGCATTACCCTCAAGGTATCCTCCCTTACCTGACTGGCTTGGGATCCCACAGAGGCACTCCCACGCTTCTATCCTCTGCTGTATCACGCGTCACGGTCACATTGCTCACAATAAGCCTGATTTAGGGGTGCCTGGGTGGCTCAGTGGGTTAAGCCTCTGCCTTCGGCTCAGGTCATGATCCTGGCATCCTGGGATCAAGCCCCCAAGGGAGCCTGCTTCCCCTCCTCTCTCTCTGCTTGCCCCTCTGCCTACTTGTGATCTCTGTCTGCCAAATAAATAAATAAATACAATCTTTTAAATAATAACAATCCTGATTTAACCCGCCACCTCTTATGGTTAGTTCCTCAAAGACAGAAACCCAATGCCCTGGGTTCCGGCTCCACACCAGACCAAATGGATAGAATGTTATGAAGAGATGTGGCCTCAGGAAATGTTCTAGATAAAACCGGTGACTCCCTGAACTTACGTAACTTTTGTGTGCTTTTGGCAATTACAGTTATTTCACAACTTAAGCAAAAGCTTGAAAACCTGCAGAATACGAATCTCCCCAAAAGCTTTAGAGTGCCGTATGATCCTGGACTGAAGGCGGGAGCCTTAGTGGTAGGTATCACCTTGATGTCCCCAAGTGTCTTTGTGTCTTGAAGCTGTCTGTGCACGCTTTACAGGGCCCAGTGGGTCAGAGCTAACATGTATGTAGAGACAGAGAAGCTGGAAAGTCCCCAACAGGGTTCTTGTCAAGGTGTTCTCTACGTACTAGCTGCTCGAAACCTCCACACCAGGCGTTTCCCAACCACTTGGTTTTAAATCAGCTCTCTTAAGGAATCATTCACGTACAATAAAACTCACTCATCCAAAGTGTACGTTGCAATGAGTTTTGACAAATCATATAACCACCACCACGATCAGGATAGAGAACATTTCCAAAGAGATGTCGTAGGAAGGGTCCTTTCATGTGCCTTTTGCAATTAGACCTTCCCTCCTGCCATCCCCCATCCTAGACAGCAAATCTGCCCCTGCCACATCGTTTTACTTTTCCTAGAACTTCATGAGGTGCAATCATACACTGTGTGTGTTTGTTTGTTTCTGGATACTTTTCCTTCGCATAGTGCTTTTGAGATCCATCCACGTCACTGTGTGTGTCAATATTCTCTTCCTGTTTTTATGACTGAGTGGTATTCCCCTGTCCAGATATACTGTGACTTGTTTTCCATTCACCTCTTGAGGAAGTATTTAACAGCAAGGCAGTGGAGTCATGGTACATGTGTGTTTCATTTTATAAGACACTGCCACACTGGTTTTCCAAAGTGGCTGTACCATTTTATTTTCCCACCAGCATTGTGAGATCCAATTGTCTCTCATCCTTGCCAACACTTACTATCACCAATTTTTAATTTTAGCCATTCCAGTGGTGAACTGGTATCACCCTGTTGCTTTTATTTGCATTTCTCTAATGATGTGGAGTATCTTCTTGTGTGCTTATTTTTTTCCCCAAGTTTTTTTTTGTTTGTTTGTCTTTTATTAACATATAATGTATTATTAGCCCCAGGGGTACAGGTCTGTGAATCACCAGATTTACACACTTCACAGCACTCACCATAGCACATACCCTCCCCAGTGTCCATATGCTTATTTATTTTTTTGAGAAGTTTCTGTTCCCACCTTTTTTTTTTTTTTAATGTGGGTTGCCTTCTTATTTTTGAGTTATTTATATATTCTGGCTACAAATCCTTTTTTCTTTATCAGGTATATATTTTATGAATAATAGTCCATGGCTTGCCTTTTCATTTTCTTAGTAGTGTATTTCAAAGAGAAGAGGGTTTAGTTTCAATTAAGCCTAACTTGTCACTTTTTTATAGTTTTTGTGTGTATGTGTCCTATGAAACATCTGTTTTATCCAGTAATTCTCAACCAGGGGTGACACCCCCCAACAAAAACACATACATGTGGTAATGTCTGGAGCTATTTTTTATAGTCACAACTGGAACAATGCTGCTGGCATCTAGTGGGCAAAGACCAGGGATGCTGTTTACTATCCTACAGTGCACAGAACAGCCTCCCAACAATGAATGATCTAGCCCAAAATGGCAGCAAGGCCAAGCTGAGAAATACTGCCTAATTCAACATGACAAATCCTTTTTTCCTAGAAGTTTCATGGTTTTCACTCTTATATGTAAGTCTTTGACCCATTTTGAGTTAATTTTTGTGTAGAGTTGGAAGTAAAGATCAGGTGTGGGTTTTTTTAGAATCAAATATCTGACTTTTCTGGCCCCATCCATGGAAAAGACTAACCTATTCCTGTTGAAATACCTTGGCACTTTTGTCAGATATCAACTGATCATATTTCAGAGGGCCTATGTCTAGATGTTCCAATCCACTTCATTGATCTAAATATCTATCCTTGGGGAGCCTGGGTGGCTCAATGTGTTGAGCTTCCAACTCTTGATTTGGGCTTAGGTCATGATCTCAGGGTCAGGAGATTAAGACCTCCATCAGGCTCTGCACTCATTGAGGAGTTTGGCATTCTGTCTCTCCCTCTCCCTCTGTCCCTCCTCCCACTTGCTCTAAGATAAATAAATAAATAAATAAATAGATATCCTTATATCAATACCACGTGCTCTGGGTTACATTTAGATGATAAACCACTCCCTATTTGCCTAAGAATCTTACAACAGTGTATTTCCATTACCTTCCTCCCATCCTTTGCACTATTTTGTCATGCCTTTAACTCCCACATATGTTATAGACCCAATAATAATAATAGCTCTTGTTATTATTGCTTTAAATAGTTAAGAATAGATTAAGCAGATTTAAGAGATTAAACATTTTTTATATTTACCCACACACTTAACCACATTTGGGACTCTTTATTTCTTTGTATCCGTTCCTGTGTCCCTCTGGTATTGTTTTCTTTCAGCCTTAAATACTTCTTATAATGCAGGTCTTCTGGCTAGAAATTCTTTCAGCTTATGTTTGTCTAGGAAACCTTTTTATCCCACCTTCATTTTTTCGGAAGATGTTTCCCCTAAATATCAAATTCTAGGGTGATTTTTTTCCCTCCCTTTCAGCAGCATTTTCTTCTGGCTTGCATATTTTCTGACAGTAATTCTCCTATCATTCTTATCTTTGATTTCTGTACATGTCTTTTTTTTCCCTAAGATGCTTTTAAGATTTTCTGTTTTAGCACCATGAGTTGCCAGCAATTTGATGATGATGGGCCTTGGTATGGTTTTTCTTTACATTTCATCTACTAGTATTTGTTGGGCTTGGATAAATGGCACATGGGAGTACCAGGGCCCTTGGAGGTGGGTATACAGATGGCATCTGCCACTGTTTCTTGGGTACCTCCACAAACTCTGAGGGTTCCTTGGAACACAGTTTGAGAACTCTTGCTTTCAGGTACTATGACTTGCTCTTAGAGTGCATTTCCAGATTTGGTTGGAATCCTTTCTGTGTTTTCACCCAAATCGTTAAGCATCATTTTCCAGCTAGGATGCCGTACTGGTTGTTTGTAGTGGCGCCTTGCAAGAGGATTTGTATCTCCACAACATGTATTCATTATGTGTTGGAAACACATGACCCTTTTCTTACAGATTGAAAAATGTAAAGTGATGGCCTCCAAGAAGAAGCCGCTGTGGCTTGAGTTTAAATGTGCCGACCCCACAGCCCTATCCAGCGAAACGATTGGAATTATCTTTAAACATGGTGATGACCTGCGTCAAGACATGCTGATTTTACAGGTACGCCACCGCTAAGGAAATTTTTGCACAGTTACCTGAAAAAAGAATCCCGTGTTAGAGCTAAAAAATGCCCCCCATGACTTCCATTCCCACTCTCCTATTCCATCCACACACGGTGAGCCAGCATTCCGTAACAGTTTCCACAGCGGGGAGCATGGCTGCAGACTGTTCGATGCGCGATCAGGGAACAGCCCGTTCCATCCATCCGTGAGAAGATGCACAGCCAGCCTCCGCATGGGGCCAGATGGGTCTCCCTCCCCGTGCCCTTCTTGTGCACACCATATTCCTACCGCGATAACATAAAATACAGACCTCTTCGGCCCCCCTGGCATCCCCTTTATGTATATTTATAGACACAGATGTGCACCCACAGGTGCTCTCCTTAGAGACCCATAGACTCTGATACACATCCACATCTGCAAACCCAAGTAAAGGATTTGACAGGAAAGAGAGAAGAAGAACAGGCAGGTGATGTCAGAACTCATGCAGTTAAACAGCAGGAGTGAATGGATTACTAGAGCAGGAGGCAGATGGTAATCGATGTTGGCCATCTTCCATATTGTCTAACGTTTCTGGATCAACTTTAGGTTTGCAAACCGGTAAAGTAATATTCTCCATATTCTAGCTCACCATTGTAGAAGTAACATAAGTTCTAATCTTTAGTGGGTTTTTTTTAAAATAGGCAGACCTCATTGAGCTAAATGTGGCCTGCTTAAAAACTGGTCGTGTTTCGTTCTCTCCGTTTCTGCTCGGACTTATTTCTGATACGGAAGCGATAATACCTTTTGCTCTCTTTTCGAGAATCCTAGATGTATTGTCTCAGAAGTATTCAAAAGAAAGAAAGGAAAAGAAATCCTTCAAACCTCTTGGAGGTTTGTTGCATTTCCCATAAATCTGCAGACTCCTTTGAATTATTCGAAGACAAGAACTCGCATCACTATGCCATTCCTCTCAATTTGCGGGAAGGTTTGCACTTGCCTTTTATGTTTTGTTTTGATGCTGAGGCATGCTGCTTACAAGAGCTCAAGAAGCCTTAGTCTCTCCACCTGCAAAATGGAAATGATAATCATACTCCCGTGAGAGGGTAAATGCAAAGGAAAGACCTAGAACAGCACTCAGTCAATTTGCCGGCATTTTCAGCACTGCTCCTGTTGTCTTGGGTTAGCCCAAGCGTGCCTTGTGGATAAAAACTCGTAAGAACAGCAGAGCAGACCATAACCCCAGAATAGCTAAAACGTCATTACCACGTCTCCCCACTCAAAATCCATTCACCCTCTTCCCCAGAGGACATCTCAGGGACTGAACTTAAGAGGCCCCCAAGGAAGGGGAATCTCAAAGCACCCCTTATAAATAAAGTACGGCTGTTATTTATAGAGTGTACATTAACATACATATTTCATGTTACCAGATAAGATTGTGGGGCTTTTTAAGGGAGAAGAAAAAGACATTAAGCAAATATAGATTTCTAATGGAGACTTTTTTTGTGTTCACTGTCCAGATTCTACGAATCATGGAATCCATTTGGGAGACTGAATCTTTGGATCTGTGCCTCCTGCCATATGGTTGCATTTCAACTGGGGACAAAATAGGTATGTGGTCACCTCGGGAGATGAATGTACTGCTCAGCTCGCTTCACGGGATCCTAAGCTCTTTTGTGTAGGCATTTAATACCTGAAAAATTACACACATAATACATATAAAAAGGAAGGCAGTGTTCCAAGGCTGGTGCATGTGACTCGAGTTAATGTGGATCTGTTGGAAATACACAAGTGTGGGATTCCAGTCCTGTGACTATACATGGCAATGATTTTAGTAAGAACTTATTCCCTCCTCTCTACTTCTCCATGTCTAAACTGTAACTCGTTTCACTGCACATTAAACGTCTCTCTCACAAATAACATTTAAAAATAGATGGAAAGATCTGTCACTTACTTTAGTATCTTAGAATTCACATTATTGAAGTGATTATGTAGTCATCTCTTCGGTGCTTTTATAGACATTTAACATTTTTTTTTGAGCCACACATATTTTTATTCAAGCTTCTGATCTGAGAACTGTATAAAACCACTTCCATTTGACCCTGGGATTAAAAAAAGGAAAAGGCACCATTTGCCAAACTCCTATGCTCAGCACATAAGTGCTTTTTACTTATGACTTTTCAAAACCAGCTTTCCTCTTTTTTCATTCAGGGACACCAAAAGCAGGTCCCACACAACTTCCTCCCTCCTCCTCCTTTACTTCCTGTCCTTCCTAAGAAAACCAAAAGCACAAACCTGGAAAATAGCCCCCTGGTTGAAAAGCCTTCTGCCCCCAACCCCCATCAACAAAGACAGAACCATTCACCCCGGGGTCAGGCACCAACCAGGTCCCAGTTTACATCAGATTCTGTGCCTCCTATAGGAATGATCGAGATCGTGAAAGATGCCACAACAATTGCCAAAATTCAGCAAAGCACAGTGGGCAACACAGGTGCATTCAAAGATGAGGTCCTGAATCACTGGCTCAAAGAAAAATGCCCCATTGAAGAAAAGGTGAGCTCCTGCTTTTTGCAGCGCCAAAGGCTCCTTGCAAGCTGGTCATTTATGTAGCAATAATGGGTTCACATTTTCAAAGCATCTACCAATGTCACACCTCCTGATGTTGGGCAAAATCCTGTCCTCATGAGGCCAAGAGGGTTTTAAGCACCTTCCCGTGGAACACGGCAGATTAGTGTAAAACGCTCCATTCAGAATGCTGTGAGCATTTGTTTCTCCTTTGATTATCAGGCACGCTTTGCATCAAATTTGGTTCTATGAAATGATGTGTTGGCACTTTTTAGGACAGTCCATTGTTGTTGTTCAGCAGAAACATGTAGTCACTGTGTTATCAACCCCTTCCTCCCTGAGAAACGCCACCTACCCTATCAGCGAACTTGTAATTTACACACCCGCCCCCGCCCTCCCATCTAAACGGTGAATTATGGATGCGGCAAATGTCAGTTCCAGCATCTTTCTGAAGGACATATGCTGCGTCCTTCACAAGCTGCGTGCTGGGGCTGCTTGGCTGTCGCTTCAAGTTCTGCTGCGCCAGATTAGCCCTTCTCATTTGCATGGTTAGCAGCCTTTTGGGGAGGAAATATAACTAGCAGCACTTATTAGGCGGCTATACACGTGGATTTGTGAACCCGTGCCTACTGGGAGTGGTCACAAGCAAAACATACGTTCACGGATGAAGGAGGAACCATTATGGGTTCTGTGGAGTTGCTGGCAAGCGGTGCGGAAATGAACCCTTCGATCAACTGTTGCTCCCTGACTCTTCTTTCCTCTCCCCGCTCTCGTGAGTCACCGAATCTTCACCTAAATTGTAAGGAGAGCGGTGACCAAGTTGGCAGTTCGTAGAATGTTAATGAAATCAGGGGCAACCCATTTGCTCTCTGAAAACAGTTCCCAGAACTGTCCTTTTCGGAAGTCACCTGTCGTTGGGGTGCGCTGTTCTTTGTGGTTAGAACACAGCTAATGCCCGGATGCCTTTGCATTAGTTTCAGGCAGCCGTGGAGAGATTTGTTTATTCCTGCGCTGGCTACTGTGTGGCTACCTTTGTTCTTGGAATAGGCGACAGGCACAATGACAATATTATGATCACGGAAACAGGTGAGTTTATTTATTATCATTTTTCTATCACGGTAGAATATATATAACAGAATTTAGCATTTTGATCAGTTTTGAGTGTACAGTTAAATGGCATTAAATACATTTACACTGCTGCACAACCATCACCACCCATCGCCAGAACTTTCTCGCCTTCCCCAATGGAAACACTGTCCCCACTGAACTAGTACTAACTCCCCTCCTCCCCTCCCCTCGGCACAGAGCAATATTTAAGCAGAGGTCCGTGTGAGAGCACACATCCAGAAGTCATTACCATGCAGGGACATAGACACCGTGATCACTCCCAGACAGAACCCAGGAGTGAATAACAGAAGAAGATGCCAGAAATGTGACTTCAGAAGGAAAAGCCAGAGAGTAGCTAGAAAGCTTGGGTGGGGACATATCCCAGAAGCTGGTGACAGCGGGTGTGATCAGTAGTGCCAGACACAGCAGGGAAGTGACAACAAGAACTCCCAGATGTCCTTCCATCGGAAGCGCTCTGCCTTCCTAACCTACCCCTCGTCACCAGTTCGCTGACTGCCCTGACAGTGGTCAGTAGTGGCTACCGTGCCAGGAAAGGGTTCTCTAAGAAATCTGGACCAGTTTAAGAATGGAGCCTGGAAAAGGCACCAGATGGGGGTAAACTGCTTCCTCTCTGTGGGAAGCAAAAGACATCACGTACTTACGGGCTACGTAAATGAGAGGAGATGGTGGTCATCGTGGTGGTAATAGTGACAGGGGTAGAAATGGACCCAAAGGAGATTCAAAATGGTTTATTTCTGTGGGGCTACTCCAAAGTAAAAGGTGAATGCCCTTCCCCCAAGCAGCACCGACCCGCCTTCTCTCCCCAGTCCCATAAAGGGCATAAGAGGGTCCCAGTTATAACGATGGCAGATTAGCCAGAGAGTGTAAACTTCCATTTCTAAGAATAATTCTGAGACGAGTCAAGGATTTTTTTTTTTTTAATGGCATTTGGCTGTCATTTAAAGAACACCAGAGGATATCAAAAACACACTTGGTTCAAAGAGTGCTTTGTGGTTACTACTACGCACACCTGCTAAGCTGAAAAAATATCACAAGCCTCTAAAACAGGGTAAAAATAGCTCTCTCACCCAAGATAGCTCATTTTCAAGCAACTTGAAAAAATACTCCAGGAAATAAACAAACCAGAGTGTTGTTACAAGCCATTGTGCCAGTGTAATGATGTCCAACATTTTCTTCTCCGAAGGAAACCTATTTCATATTGACTTTGGACACATTCTTGGGAATTACAAAAGTTTCCTGGGCATTAATAAAGAAAGAGTGCCGTTTGTGCTAACCCCAGACTTCCTGTTTGTGATGGGAACTTCTGGAAAGAAGACAAGCCTACACTTCCAGAAATTTCAGGTAATTGGCCTCCTCCTGCGTGGCCTCCGGGAACACCAACCGGAGAGTGCCTGCCCGGCCCAGCAGCCCTGCCCCCTCAGCTCCACTAAGGCTTTTCTGCCCACCCTCTCCGGCAGAGGCACCCGGTCCTCCCTGTTTCCTGCGTTCCATCCCCAAGTACACGATCCCATTCCTCTGTTACCTCCCACCCCAAACCAAACGGCAGGTGAAAGCATTCCGTAATCCAGGGACAGGCGGATCCAGAACACGGGGATGGCCCCTGTACTGAAGGGGGGCTTGACCGGGGAGCCCCTCCGAATATTTCTTTCTCTATTCAAGCCAGGGCCTAGAAAATCCAAATCTTGCGTGTCCCTTTCAGGACTCTCCAACAATCGGGAGCTCCTCTTGATGTCTGCGACAGGTGTGTCTTTCTCAGAGCACTGACAGAGGGCATGGTGGCCGCACCCCTGGACTCTTGTCTCATGTGTGTGAAGGACAGTCCCTTCTCTCATTCGAAATCCTGTCAGTGTGTGTGCAGGGGGTGCGCCCAGCTCTGACACTGGTCAGCGGGCTCTGACACGGGTCAGCCTGTCTCCCCGGGGCGTTCACGTCCTCCTTGCTTTTATATTCCTTCCTGGTCTCCATCCACATTTGACTAGCAAATATTTCAAGCACCCGAGGAGGAACATTTTGGTACTTGCAAACTTAGTAACTGTGAAGGAATAGAAGTGAAAATGACTACGCGACGGGCTGCATGAAATACATGCACGGTACCCCCCACGAACACGAAACAGACCAGGGAGGTCGAGTGTGACTTGACCGGCACCTGTGCTTGGGTCCCCTCTAGAGACCCCACCCCCGTCCCTCACCCCCAGCCTTAGGGCCTCTTCAGCACAGCCTGGTTTGCAATTAGCATTTCAGGAACAAACCTTTTTTCCGGGCGTCTCTTCTTGAGTACCCTGGGATCCTTGGGAGGTGGCCCAGGCCCCACCATTCAGCGCAACAGGAACTGGGAGATACGCATTATTTTGAAAGCTGTCTGTTCTTGTTTGTTCTCCTGGCTGATTTCGATCTGATTACAGGACTTAATTCTCCCATGGTTCCAGGAGTGTTGTCAGAGAGACTGAGATCTCTGCGGCCAGATGTCTTAGGATTTGGGGGGTGTGCGTGCGTGTGTGTGTGTGTGTGTGTGTGTGTGTGTGTTTCTGTGTGAACTCAACTGGGTTTCAGACTATTTCAAGGGATTTGACACATCTCAGTCCTGTTTTTCTTTAACGTTAAAAACCATGTTTTTTGACAACTTCCTGGAAGAGAAAAATGGTTCCCAAAAAAAACCCCAAACCTGGAAGATCTTTACCATTTAAAGAAGAGGGGGACCCCAGAGGAGGGGGCGCCCCAAGGGGCCTCAAGCACAGCCGCAGTCATGCCACTGAGAGTCGGGCACACAGGAGTCCGTCCTCTCTGACAAGCTTTCCTGCGGTCTCTGTGTTTGTTCTCTTTCTCTCGGTCAGAGGTTTTCCCCAGAATGACTGCCCGTCTCTGATGTTCCTATGGACCCCACAGTGTCCGTGCCACCCCTAAAATCCCAGCAGGACTTCCCCCTTTCCTCTTATTCATTGTTATGCTTCAGAATAGTCTTTAATGAAGATTTGGGACATGGAAGGCCAAGGAAAGGTCACTCCTCGTCCCAGGCAGCTTCTACCCAAAGCAACAAAACTCTGCAGGGAGCCTTGGCACTAGTCTCTCAGTCCAGGACCACTGCGCCACCTGTTGTGACTAAAGCTGTCTTCCCAAACCTCTAAAACCTCCTTCACCAAAGTGACCTCTAGGCGGTGTGCACTGCTAAAAACACACCTTTGTAAATTTTACGGAACTGACGTATCTGTGTTCTAGAGTACTGGCCTACGGTTTAAATACCTGCGAGCCTTAAACTCAGATCCAGAACAGTACTGTGGCTGAAGGATGGCTTTGGAGCAGAAAAATGAGCTTGAATCCTAGTCCTCTACTTAAGTATCTCTGCGTGTGATACAGAGAACTCATCTGTTCAGAACCTGGGGTTACTGTTCCATAACAGCAGGAGCAGGAAGGGATTATCTAAGCAGAATGGGTAGAATGCTCTTCCCAGTGCCAAGACCACAGCCGAAATCCAACACCCGGCAGCCCCCGGTGGGACGTATATATTGCAAGGGATCTGCTAACTTGGAAAGCTTTTAAGCTGAGAAGCCCTCTTAGACATGAGATCACAAGCACAACAGCAACGTACAAAACACAGAAGAGTAGCCTTTTTCTGGGGAAAGAGCGGGGGCGGTGGGGGGTCCAAGCTCTGCCTGCTTGCCCCCCACCCTGCCTCTTTATCTGCTCATCCCCCGCACCTCACTCACAACAGGGAAAAAGCTGGCCACAGACACGTGTGTATACCATTATCTCATATCCAGGCTTCCTGACGTTTCAGCCTGAGCAAGATGAGCAGCAGGTTTTCATCATTTGACTCAGGCCTTGTGACAATTTATTTTTTTTAACATACTGCGAAACCCTCCAGAAGTTTTTCTGTTTCTTAGTTTTATGTTCCCCTTTTGACACAAAGTCCTTCAGGCTCTGGGAGGACGTCTCTAAGCTCTCGAAATAGCGCTACAGGATCTCGTATAATAAAGCCACCATTTTTAGGTAGGCTAGAAAATGTTGTATATATTTACATTTTGAATCAAAGGTGTCCTCATTTCCAGCAAACCGCTAATTTAGAATGGTGAGGTTAATTAACGCACACAGCACGTTTGAGTAACCTGTTAGGGAGGGTGGAGAGAAGCTGACCCACTTTTCATTAAGGGTGAGGCAAGCCTTCTCCATAAGACGTGAAAACATACCTAGCTCCTGGCTGAAGGCTCGAAGGCCGGAAACTGAAAGAGGAACGCGCTGCTTTATTGCCCCTCTCCCTTTTTTCCAAAATACTTGTTGAGCCCAGGACCATTTTGATAAATTATTTCTAGAATCGGGTCAACTTCAGGAGCAAGCTGTGATCACACAAAAGGCACAAAACCAAGGCATGCTGACTGTTTGAACCCAAGGAGCTCCGATGGCCTTCGGAGCAGCGTCCTGGACGCCACATGCTAAACAGAAACATTTCAAAGATGACGGTTTTGATAAATAAATTCTCTTTTGGAAAATGTCTCCCTTGCTGAAGGGTGAAAAGGAAAACTGCGTTTTACTCAGACAATTGATTTGAGAACCACTGTGCTTTAAATTTCACTAAATGGTTTTAGAACCTCTGTGACCTACAGATACATTTATATCATTAGCAAATGAAATTTGGCTCCCTCTTTTCTTAATCTAAGAACGTGGGGGCTTTCTCCTAATTTTAAAGGTGGTAAATGTGGTTTCTTTTTTTAAGGCCAGTGAAATATTAAAAATATCAGGAAGATACTGAAAACCCACCTTCCAAAAAGAACGCTGTCCGCATTTGAGCGTTTTGCCTTTATTCTACTCTTTGGCCTCGGAGAAGATTGTAAATTCATCAGAATTTGGTTAAAACCTGAACTGAAGCAACAGATACACTGCTACTCCCTATAAACTGTTCAGCGGCTTCTCACCTCACTTTGAATCAAATCTGATTATCGAAGCCTGCCCAGGAGGCTCCATTTCCGGGAGCCCACTGCACACCCCCCACACTCACTTCCGAACAGAGCAGTCGTCCACTGGTGGGGCCCCCGGCCGTGTGCTTTGCCCTGCACTGTGCCTTCATGGCACCTGGGACCACATATTGCCGTCTGGGCAAGGCTATGGCAGCCGGGCCCGGTCTGACCTGAATCCCTCTTGTGGGGCCTGAGATGTAGGGAGCGCTCAGGAGGTATTTGCAGAGTGGAGAGGAGAGGGCGGAGGGTCAGTTCCTGCCTGCTCTTGGCACACAGTAGGCACTGAGCAAATGCATGTTAGGTAAAGCAAAAGAAAGCTGGGGAGCCAGATAACACCTTCTCGGGCACATCTATGCAAAGCAGGCAGCTCGAGGAGCACACTTAAAAGGCATTTGCCCCTAGATGTCACTCTTAAGAAGCGTTTTATAGGAGAGAGTTCTGGAACTTATTCATGGTGTTACTTTAATCTTGGGGGCCGGCTTTACCACCCCTGGCAGTGAGGTCCCTGCACCCGATCTCCGTGCGGAGTCCTGACCGGGGTTAAGAACGATCTCAGCTGTCGTCTTGCTCTCCTCTTGGTCCCAGGTTCTTTTAACTGCCTCTGCCTCAGTTTCCCCAGCACAGCCCTGCTTGTTAACCTGCCTTTAGGAGCGGGGCCCTGCCCCCACCTACCAGTTGCCTTGCTGGAAACTCAAGCACTGTCCTAACCCCCGCCACAGGGACCCTAGCGCTTGACACTTCTGAGGACTGTGGCCTCCTCGCCGGTATTCCCCATTCCTGCTCTCTGACCGCCCTTCCCCACGTGGTAACCCTGGGTTTGTCTACACTGAGAACCCCCTGTACTTAACGGGCTGCCAACCTGCACCTTTTCAGCCTCCTGCTCCGCCCTGTTGTGGTCACCAGGCCCTGTTTTTCCCTAGTTCTTACCAGGCCCTGATGGATAAGATCCATTGCACTTTGCGGGCAGATACAGGAAGGGAAGGAACATCCAGGCAGAAAGAATAGCATTAGCCGGGGCATGAAGTCAGTATTTAGTATCCGTATTTAGGAACAAAAAGTACAGGCGCCCAGTATGAAAGCCACGCAGGTATAGACAGAAATGTGGGGTGAAATTTGGGTCAAGGAAAGAAATTTGCATCTGGTTTGGTCTCCAATAGGGAGACCACAAGCTTATCTGTCAATATCTCAGATGTGCCCAGAACACACTGAGTTGAGAAAGGATTCCCTCCTGGGACCTGCACCCTGGACCATAACAAGGTCAGGCTCAGCCTGCTCTCTCCCCGCCTGAGGATGCTCAGTCTATACTATCCACCGGAAGATAGCTTCAGAGAAGGGTCCAGCATCAGTCATCCGTAGGCATTGGGGTTCACGGGTGTGGATTTTGGATCCCCGTAACTTTTAAATATCTATCAAGAATAGCCTTCCAACTGGCATCTCCTCTCCCTGTTTAGTTTCTTCTAGAGAATTGTTTCGTCTACCCGAAGAGTATTATTGAGGCTGTTACTCCCCATGTTACAAAAAAGTGTACTCTTTTTATAGAGATCCTCTTGCAAAATCTCTGTTAGGTCATAGTCTCCAGAAAGACTGTGTTTCTCCTACACAAAGAGTTTCTTAAAATCATCTGACCATTGGGTGAAGTAAGGGGTTTGATTTTCCTTTTGGCTACAGAAACATTTGAAGATGGCCCACAGCAAGTACATAGCATTTGTGATGTATGGCCTTGAACTGGTCTTTATCCCAACTCCCTGTGATCATGTCCTTTGTCCTTCCTTTCCTTTTTCTACTCACTTCAAATTAATGTTATTTTGACTTCTGTGTACCCAGATCATCCGACCTCAGTCCCTTCTGAAACAGGCTAGAACACGCACACATACCCTACATACAGTCCATTTAGAATATCTGACTAATAATGCAAGGCAGTGTAACCGGTAGGTTTCTAATGAGCTTCTAAGTATTTGAGAACATGGCAACACAGCCCTTCGCCTGGTAGACGGAGCTGGTCTGAGATTCATTTTTAAGAGGTCCTTAGAGACAAGATTCCTAATTCAAGCTCAACAAATGCACACCCAAGTGTCAGACACACTCTTCCTTCAGATTATCCAGAAAGTGCTTCCTCCTGCGTTATTGAGGTCTGCTAGCCGGTGTCTCTCCATTTTGCCAGAATAACTTCTAAAAGCATAGCCTGGCCAATTCATTGATTTTTTGTTGTTGTTGTTGTTGTTGTTGTTACAAAACAAAATAAAATCCTCTCTGACAGGAATGTTTTTTCTCTCCACTGTCTCCTTCCTCTAGCGGACGGAGGCACCCTTACTATTTAGAAAAAGTCAGTGGGTACGGACATTGCTTTTCATTGATGAATCTTTGTGAGGTTTTCTCCTCTCTCTCTTCTCTGCCCTGGAGTTCCTGTTTTGTAGGCCTGGGGTCGCTTCCTCATTTTTGTTAGTATGTGTGTGCAGTACTAGTTCACTTCCACTTTGTTTTAGACGAAAATGGAGGAGTTTGTTTTAAGAAAAAGGAGGCCTATTCCCTATGACCTTGGACAGCCTAAAGCAGCCAGAGCTCATTGGTGGTTAAAAAATTAGTAGACGGGCACATGGGTGGCTGAGTCGGTTAAGGCGGTAGGCTCAGGTCACGATCCCCGGGTCCTGGAATCGAGCCCAGCATCAGGTTCTCTGCTCAGCAGGGAGCCTGCTTCTCCCACTCCCTCTGCCCCTCCCCCGGCTCATACTTGAGCTCGCTCCGGCATGTTCTCTCTCCCTCTATGTCAAATAAAGTCTTAAAAAAAAAAAAAAGAAAAGAAAAGAAATTAGTAGACTGTATACAGAAAGCTTTCAGTTTAATGAACGAGTTTGGGCCCAGTTAACAAAATGACTCTAAGTCTTAACCCTGAAATGATAATGAAGTCCTTTGTTTCCAAGGCTTCCGGGAGTGGTAGCTTTGTAAAAACAAGCCTTTCCTTTGGTACTGGATGCTATAATTAAGGCACTTGAATCAACGATGAAATTAGGAGCTGAGGTGCTGTGTAGGCTCAGTCTATCTGTTAACGGCTCCTGGGTGGTGTGCCGGCTCACAGTAACAATACTACTGCGTTCCCCACACTCGTGCTCATTAACAAGTGCATCACGCCAAGTTCCCGAAATCAGAGTCTTTCTTTACCCCTTCTTCTCCACTCGGCATCATACAGCCTTCACCAGCAAGCTGAGAAGGAGAATGAGGATGTCTGAGGTCGTGCCAAGCAGCCTGGGCGGAAGGGAAAATTCTGCTGCTCCAACCAGTCACTTCTGTGTTCTGTGTTTCCCCCCAGCTCCGCAGGCCACATCCGCAGCCCCTCAAACCACAGGCCTCCGGCCCAGGGCAGCCCATAGCCAGGGCGCTCTCACACACGCCCCAGTGGCTGAGTACAAGAGCAGAACTGAAACTTCTGGGGCTTGAGGGGGCGGGGCCAGTGCCCAGCTGAGCCCCTCCCCTGCCAAGAGAACCCCCCCTGCAGGAGCTGCCAGGCCACTGTCTGCTTCCGACTGGCTCCCCACCTCCGCGTCGAGAAATAGGCGTTCGAGAATGCAACTTGGTGTTCTATTAATAATAATCGCCAACCACCCACACCGCCCTTAAATCTCACCACAACCCTATGAAACGGGTCAGGGTATTCTTCTTATGCTACAGATGAGGAAACTGAGCTCCGGGGAGGTTAAGTGATTTCTCCGATGACAAAGAGCTTGTCTGTAATAAAGCCAACTTTGAATCCAGGCTGCGAAGTGCAACCGCACGTCTAACCCCTACTCTGCACGCTCGCTAAGCCAAAGACCATTAAATCTCTAACAAAGGTTCGGTGTCTGCTCATCCAGTCAGAGTGTAGACACGGTGTCTGCCCCATACGGGGCAATTGGTGGGTAAGATTTCTCCCTCACAGACATGACCCTTCGCACACAGTGACAATCAGAGCTGAGTAAACTCAAGCCAGCAGAGATGCCTCATGTAGAGGAGATGGCCCGAGAGGGAGAGACACAGACACAGGACAGTTCTTTTCCTTTAATACATTTCTGTGTGCCACAGTGAGGAGTGAACCCCTGGGCTGCCGCTTTAAAACATACACAGCACCTACGGACTGGTGTTCAAATACCTTGGCCCCACGCTCATTTTCCTTCTCAAAGATTTTCTATTAAGGAGTTTGACTGCACAGTGAGCTCAGACAGCAAGGGGTGTGCCTGGAGCCCCCAGTGTACAGAAGGCTGGGAAATAATTAAAAATCAGAATATACTCCAATTCAAAACCAAAAGGCATCCCCATCGACGCCCTTGTGAAAATCGTGTGAGCTGACAAATTAATGAGCCAGTTGCCTGGGGTGAAGTCTGCCCTTCACCTGTGTAATTACCAAGAAACGAAAGCGACATCGGTGTGTCCTCTGGATGAGCAGAAGGTAGTGATTTCCGGCCATGAGCGGAGTCACGAAGGACGCAAGAGCGCTAATGCACTGGGGCCAAGGCAGGAACAGCCCAGGCCCTTGGGTCTAGGAGCTTCCAACTCCAGGGCAAGCAGGCAGGCAGGAGACACAGAGTGATGACCCCTCCAGACAGGGACAGGAGGTGAGGAGCGTTTACTGAAGGAGCGCTGTGTACCGCCCCCTGGACCGGGCATTTTATATATATTTTCTCGCTTAATGCCAGAATCATCCATGGGCTTTTCTGCTTAGATGGGGTGACGTGTCCATGGTCCAGCCTTGCTGTACAGATGTGACCGCCATTACCGTGGCTCTCAGTCGGCCACATGCGAGGGACACAGACAAGACCATCCAAGAGCAAAAAAGGAAACTCACTACCTTAACATTTTGGCCTGTTAACCTTACAGTCTTTTTTCTCTATAAATATTTTCTGTCCATTTACCAATACGGGCTTACGCTGCATGTGTTGTCCAATGACGCTGTTACATGGCCATTCCACATTCCTGTCCAGTCTCACTCCAGCACTTACAGAGCCCACAGCTGGAGGGACTCCCATCCACCCTTTTTATCAACCCGCACTTGTAAGATGTCTAGGTCCCCTTTAAGCTCCCGTGTTTTAAAATAATGTTCTGCTGAATATTCTTATAGACCGAGCACTTGAAAAGTGATGCAATTTTTTTTTAAAGGTAAAAATCTAGCATGGAAATTGCTGGATAAAAGGATAGACACATTTTTTTTTTAAAGATTTTATTTATTTATTTGAAAGACGGAGATCACAAGTAGGCAGAGAGTCAGGCAGAGAGAGAGAGAGAGGGAAGCAGGCTTCCTGCGGAGCAGGGAGCCCGATGCGGGGCTCGATCCCAGGACCCTGAGATCATGACCCGAGCCAAAGGCAGCAGCCCAAACCACTGAGCCACCCAGGCGCCCCGGATAGACACATTTTTAAAGTCCAGTTTATTGAGACATAATTCACCTACAGCAGAACTGGGCCTTTTCACGCGTACACTTTTTTTGATTTTGGATGAATGGCATCGGTCACTTGATCGGTCACCGCTGCAGTGATGTTCTGTAACACTTATTAGTAATTTAAAGCTTTTGATGCATATTATCAAATTGTTCACTAGTAAATTTACACCTATTCCCACCTTCTGTCATCCTGTGAAAGGTGAACATTGGATTTTATTCTTTTAAGAAAAAAATTTAAGATTTCCCAATTTGGTAGGTGAATGCTTCCATCTTGTTTCATTACATTTATTTGATTACTAACGAGATGGTGTATTTTTTCGTGTTTATTTTCTGGTTGTCTTGTAGTGTGAATTCGCATTTATATCATTGGCTTATATGTCTGCCAACTACTTAATTCCACTCTTTCTATTTGTAAGAGCTGTTGGGGGCCGGTAATCAAAGAAGTGATTTGTCGTGTTGCAAATGTGTCTTCTCTTGCTGTTTGTTTTTGGTTTTTTCTGGTGTTGGTTATAGCTTTCCCACCTCCAGTAACATTTCCATAATCTCGCTACCTTTGCTTTAGAAGACTGCACCTTGGAAAGTGATCTTCATAAAGGCCTTTCCCACTCCATGATTATTTACATGTTTGCCAATTTCCTAGGAAAGAAATTGACCTAAAAGGTAGTGTAAGCAAAAAGATGAAATGTAGCATATTTAATCTTTAATGCATCGGGAATTTATTTTCGCCTATCACAAAGGATAGGCTTTGTCACCCAAATGTTGAGCTGATTGTACCAACCCCTTTTATCCAATAATAGATCTTCTCCTCACTAATTGGAGAAGTCAACTTTGATAGATATTACATGGACATTTAGTCAGATCCGTGTGCTGAACTTTTCCATTCTCGTCTACACAATGTCTTCTCTTTTTCTGAGGAAAAGAATAGGCGCTATTTCCCACAGTTTTAAATACCATAGTTTTAGAATATGTTTTAGTATCTGGCATGCCAAGGACTGGTTTTCATTAACGTCCTCGTTCAAAATGTTCTCTCTGGGCCTAATGGTTCCAGATAAACTTAAAACCATATCTAGGTTTTTGTTGAAATTTCATCGTAGATCAACTTGAGAAGAATTTGTGTCTTTATAATAAGCAGTTTTCTGAGGATCATGCTACATCACTCCACGTGTTCACGTTTTCTATTTCTCAGTAAATTTTCGCATCTTTAGAAACAAGGGGCTCTGTGGGTTTTGTGTATGCATTTATCCCAGGAGTCATGGGGTGGGGGGTGGTTTTGCTGCCGTTATTCACAGCATTTATCTTTTCACTCTACTTTCTAACTGGTGGCTCCAATTTATAGCATCCTATGTATTAAATTTATCAAAAGCTATTTTTTTCTTTTTTTCAAGATTTTATTTATTTATTTGACAGAGATCACAAGCAGGCAGAGAGGCAGGCAGAGAGAGAGAGGGGAAGCAGGCTCCCTGCCTAGCAGAGCGCCTGATGCAGGACTCGATCCCAGGACCCTGAGATCATGACCTGAGCCGAAGGCAGAGGCTTAACCCACTGAGCCACCCAGGTACCCCTCAAAAGCTATTTTTTAAAGATTTTATTTATTTCTTTGACAGTCAGAGATCACAAGTAGGCAGAGAGGCAGGTAGAGAGGCAGGCAGAGAGGCAGGGGGAAGCAAGCTCCCCGATGAGCAGAGAGCCCAATGTGGGGCTCGATCCCAGAACCCTGAGATCATGACCTGAGCTGAAGGCTCAGGCTTAACCCACTGAACCAATCAAGTGCCCCCTCAAAAGCTATTTTGATAAAAACTAGTTGCTACAGTATTTTTGTTTTTTCCCCTCAGTGTACGCGGGAGACAGTGAAGTTATTTGTAAATACTCACAAGTTTACCTTCCACATTACATTTTAGTTACATATTGACATGTGAATTTTAAGAAATCAGAAGCAGAGGTCACCCGGCTGGCTCAGTCAGTCGAGCATGCAGTTCTGGATCTTGGGGTTGTGCATTTGAGCCCCACGCTGGGTGTTAGAGATTACTTAAAAATGAAATCTTTTTAAAAAATAAGAAGTGGGTTTTAATACAGTACCTTACGATGATCCTTGCAATTTGGGAATAAATAGTCTTTGGAGATGTATATTATTCTTTTAGCATTTTACTCTATTTTATTTGAAATATTTCTATCTGTAATCATTAAATCCTGTTTTCTTTAACACGGTATCTTTGCCAAGTTACGATATTAGGACTGGGTGGTTCTCATACTGCAAAATTGAGAGCCTTGCAATTTCTTCTCTACTTTGGCACCCTTTAATTGGCATAAGCCCTTAGCCTTGCTTCCCAAGTGGACCCAACTCACCTATCTCATCTGCTCAAAGGCTTTTGGAGGAGGTTCAGCCAAAGCATTGGCTTAAAGCCCTCTCTCTCACTCAGTATCCAGCATTTGTACTAAAATCCCCACATTTATTCAACATTCTGAGCGTCAGCAAAACGCTAATACATCTGTCTTCTTAGACTAGGACAAATTGTAAAATAAAGATGAAAACAAAAATCTCCCAACACCGCATTGCCTTCGTTTCTCTGGATTCCATGAGCCATTGGCAAACACTTAGGCTTACATCAAGTTTACTGCTTCCAGTATGGTGTTCAAAAACGGACTCACCCCTGTGCAGAGCCTGCAGACATTTCTACCCTCGATGTCCTAGGACAGAAATGGACGTAAAAGGTAGAGTAAGAAAAAAGATGAAACGTAGCCTATCAGTTAATTTTCCTGGAGCCCAGCCGGACCCTGGGTGACGACACCAGCGTGCTTCAGAGGGTATAAACACGGTCCTACGTTCTCATCAAGGCTTCCATCTGAGGCGCGGGACCTGCCCTCTTCCTGACGGCTTCCACCCGAGAGGACAGGATAAGGCCGCGTAAATTCCAGGACAGCCCCTTGGCCTTCGGCCCACTCAGTTACCGCGACAAGGCTAACAGCGCTGTCTTTTCCTTTTTCCTTTATGCAGGACGTGTGTGTCAAGGCTTACCTCGCCCTTCGTCACCACACAAACCTGCTGATCATCCTGTTCTCCATGATGCTGATGACGGGAATGCCCCAGTTAACCAGCAAAGAAGATATTGAATATATTCGGGATGCCCTAACCGTGGGGAAGAACGAGGAGGAAGCTAAGAAGTATTTCCTGGATCAGATCGAAGTCTGCAGAGACAAAGGGTGGACGGTGCAGTTTAACTGGTTCCTGCATCTTGTTTTGGGCATCAAACAAGGAGAGAAGCACTCCGCCTAATTCTCCAGGATAGAACGCAGAACCAGTGCGGGTCCTAGAACTTTAGGTCAGCACGTCCGTCATCAAACTCGGATCTGAAAGGTAACAGGACATCGTGAAGGTTGGCATTTCAGAAAGACAGACCTGTTCCTAGCTGGACTCTTCGCTGCAGGAAAATACTGGCATGTCACATTGTCTAAGTCACGTTGGGTTTTAGGCTTATGCCCAGGTTTGTTTTTTCTCTCATTCGCCTCAGTGATGTCGGAGAACAGTCTAAGTTTAAACAAACTAATTACTTCCTCGTGGTGCCTGCTGATTTGATTCTCTGGTCACTGAGTGCTTCTCGAGAATAATTGGTGACATGTCTTTTCATCTGGGTTTACCCTCAATTTTGGTTATTCTTGCATTCCTCAAGCCTTTGAGAGAAAATGATGTTATCTCTGTACCTTTCTCTCATTCCCCAAAGGACACTTCCAAACACCCGCTCCTTGTCTGTAGAGGTTAGTGATTTGCTGAAAGCAAAGGCGAGCTGGCCTTTTTAGTGTCTCTTATAATTAGGGTCTTTTTCAGCATACAGTTGAGACGCACGGACACACTGGAAAACCTGAACCATTGGACCCTGGCCCTCCCCTGTGGGTCTGGCTGCAGGGTTATGAAGAGAGTAACAGAGATAAGACCCTTCGTCTCAACTCCACCCAAGAGTCAATGGTCAAGTACAGTTACACCAGCCTTCACTAGTGGAAACAGGAGGAAACTAAAGGGACCCCCCCAATATTTTTTTAACCTTTTAATCTTCCTCCCTGCCTCCCTTCTTCCTTAATGGCTAACCCTCCAACAACTTGTTATCCAAGTTGTGATATCCTCAGAACAGATCTACCTTAGAATTCGAACAGTAGTTGAGAAACAATTTCTCCTCTAGGGTTACTGAAATTTTAGGTACTTCTTTGTAGAAATGTTTGGAGTTTTTGGTTTTTTGTTTTTTGTTTTTTTAAGTATATTAATAAAGAGGACATTCTAGGAAATAGGGGTTCGTTTCCAAATGCCTTAATTTTAAATTTTAGCCTAAGCAGGATTTTTTTTTCTTCTTTTTCAATGGAAGAAGGTCTTTGAGCTCTAAACAAAACATCCAGTTAGGAAACACACTACGTGATCTGGCCATCTCTCAGTTTAGAGGACTTTGAAACTCTGACGTATTCTTTAGATTTCCTAGAAGCTGAAATGTCTTCTCTAAAAACCATTTTCATCTCCTAAATATTCTATACTGGAAGCGTTTAACCATAGAGAAAGATCGTTAAATTATTTATAAAATATTTTAAAACTACCTATAGTTGGTACTTTACCTAGAAATAACTCTGGTCACAGTGCGTACATTTTTACATGATCACTTCTAAATAGATACTTAATTTAAAATTTTTCTGAATAGATGTCTGTTTGACTTCAGTGGAGCCCAAACTTTTCTTTTTGTATATGCAAAAGCCCTTGAAGGTATATGCAAAAGCCCTTTGCCTGGCTCACAAGGGGTCTAGAACGATCTCTTCCTTGACAAGCTATCCTTTTAAAATCACACTCTATCCTCCTGTAGAGAGAACCATGCCCTGTAATGAAATGTTTAATCCTGTCTTAATGGAAGATGGATGTTTTATGACATTTTTCCAACAACTGTTCCCCACCATTCTTTTGAAGAAAAATAGGAAGAATGATGCTTTCTAATTCAGAAGAGGCTGTATTCATTATTCTTATAAAGAACAGACAAACTTGGCCTTGCCACAGATTCTGCTTTTTATTTAAATTGCTGAAATAATCATCTGTGACAGAAGAATCACAGAGGAATGTGTTTATATTTAGCTTACTGGCACACGGGCACACCTATTTTCACTTCAAACGAACAGGTTCTTACGCTGGTACACATCACCTTGGGCTTGACTCCTCCATATTTCGCTGAACTTGAACTCTTCAGACTTGCCGATAAAAATCACCTTTACGTGTTTCCTTCCTTCGTTCCTCCCAGGGCATCACATGATCCACAACTTTTACATCTTTAAAAACGTTCTAGAACGAGGGCCCGCTCCTCCTGGGAGGAGATTTGGGGGAACGACCCACCACTCAGTCTTCCCTGACAGATGAAAACAGAGATTACAATTCAGAGGATTCTGGCCAAAGCAGCTTTTGTGTGTGTCTGGGACTGGCTACGTAATTTGCAGAGCCCAGTGCAAAATGAAAACGTGGGGGCCTGCCACTCCAAAATTAAGAAGCTCAAGACAGCAAGAGAGCATGGAACCAAGCCCAGGGCTAGACCGTTCACAAGCCCATGAAGCTGAAACTGTATATATCTGAATAATGGCTTTGGTGCTCACTTTTCCATGTGGACTATGTGCGAGTTCCAATAAAGTGCCCAGATCAAAATGTTATTTCTGTTCTAATTAAAATACCTCATCTCTATGGCTGTACATTAGGACTTCAAACACTGACCCATTGTTTTGGACTGGAACCATGGCCACTAAAAGTAGCACAAAGTAGGTGTTCGAGCCCTAGCCCTCTAGGACTGTATTTGACTAGCTTTGGTGAAAGTGTAAGGGAGTGCAGACATTATAGATAAAGTATGGAAACCCCGAGAGAAAACTCTTGACTTCTAAAAAAATATTAAGTATATATTTTACAGGAGATGAATTATTTTTTTAAAGAAAGATTAGATATAGGAAATCTGCAGGAAAATTTGGAGGCTGTGAGTCCTTTGTAAATGGAACATATTTTTGGAAATGAGCCAAAAATGATCAAGGAAGTAAATTTCTGGAGTAAATTCTGGTATTTGGTAAACCTAGGCTCTGTTTGCCATGGCCATGAAATAAATTGCCAATTGTGTTTTATGATACCAAAAAAAAAAAAAAAAAAATGGGGTGATTTTTAAGGGTTCTGCCATCTTATTTCTGTTTAACTCAACCTAAAAATTCCGGTCAATAAATGTGGTTCTAGTCTGTGTTCTTGCCTGCGTACTTGTCTGCACATTTGCAAAGACTCATTTTTAGGACAGATGCTGGGCAAACCTAGAGCATGCTACTTGGCAAACAAACTCATTCAGAAAGTTGAGACATTTCCTCTTCCGGGATGGTCTAGGTCTCCCCAATTGTATTTGCATCTTAATTGTTGAATGTAAATTCAAATGAAAGAATTGACATCTTGTGTTCTCTGTACACATCTTTTCAATTTCTGAAAGGCCAGAGATGCCTGAGAGTCAAATTCTTTAAGAAACCCATGGTGGGGTGCCTGGGTGGCTCAGTGGGTTAAGCCGCTGCCTTCGGCTCAGGTCATGATCTCAAGGTCCTGGGATCGAGTCCCACATCGGGCTCTCTGCTCAGCAGGGAGTCTGCTTCCCTCTCTCTCTCTCTGCCTGCCTCTCCATCTACTTGTGATTTCTCTCTGTCAAATAAATAAATAAAATCTTTAAAAAAAAAAAAAAAGAAACCCATGGTGTTCCCACAACATACTAGTCTCTATGCTAAGGACTGGGAATTTGAATATAGAACAAAATCAACCCAGCCTCAGTCCTTCCAGGGTCTATAGTTTGCTGGCAATAGCAAACACTTCAAAATGGGGAGGGTACTCTTGTGGGTTGAAATGTGTCCCCCCAAAAGATATGAAGTCCGAACCCCTGGTATCTGTGAATGCAATTTTATTTGGAAATAGGTTCTACAGATGTAGTAAAGTTAAAATAAGGTCATAACGGTGGGTCCTGACCCAACAGGACTGGTACACTTAAGAGAGACTGTAACAGAGGTAGAGATCATAGTGATTTAAGCCAAAGAACACCTGAGGCTACCGGAAGCTGGAAGAGATGAGGATGAAAGCAAAGCGCCCTCCCCTAGAAGCTTCCAAGGGAACACAGCCCTGCCAACCCCTTGACTTCACCTTTCTAGCCTCTAGAACTGTGAGAGAATAAACTTCTACTGTTTGGAGTCACTCAATTGGTGATATTTTGTTATGACATTGCTAGGAAACTAACAGAGTGTCAACAATCATCAGTTTTGTGGGGGTTTCTTTTTTCAGGGCTGGGGGGTAGAGACAGTTTATGTAAGTAAACTTGATATTTGATATTCTCTGCTTTTACCAAAAAGATTCAACTTCAGGCAAAATACGTGACAAAGTGCGAATATACTTAATATATAAAAAGCGCTAATAATTCAATAAGTAAAAAATAAGCACCTTATCAGAAAAAAATATTGAATTCACCAAAAAAATGCACATGGCCAATTAGCATATGACTGTAGACCCCAAATTACTGTGGATTAAACAAATTCAAATTAAGATAAATTGAGCTTCTTTTCACCATCAGATTAACAAAGAGTGGCCAAACCTAGAGTTGATGATACTTGGGGAGAAAGAAAGCTCTATCACACTGTTGAAGGCAGAGCAAATTGATAAATTTATGCATGGCATTTTGTCAAATTTTATCAAAATTAAGAAGATATTTATTCTCCGGCCCCTCAAGTCCACATCCAAGAAGTTATCCTTTAGCAATTATTGGACAAACGTGCAAAGACTTAGAGGCAGAACTAGCTACGAGCTTTCTCTCTAATACAACCCCAAATTGCAAACAGCCTGAATTGGTTAAGTCATACTCATAGAATGGACTACAGTGAAGACCCTGAAAAGATAAGATAGATGAAAATATATTGATGTCCATGTAGATCTACGACCTACTGAGGAGTGAAACAAGGTGGTTATAAGCCAGTATTACAGTACAGTTCTAATCAAGTAAAAATGGAAGTTTGTAGCAACATAAAAAGGCTGGGAGAATATATTCACACCAAACTGTCAATCGTGATTTTTTTTTGACCTTGTGGTTTTTTTTTTCTTTTTCTCTTGAGCGTGACTTGATAGTATCTGAATTTTTAATTTTTTTTAAGATTTTATTTATCTATTTCACAGACGGAGATCACAAGTAGGCAGAAAGGCAGGCAGAGAGAGAGAGAAGGAAGCAGGCTCCCTGCTGAGCAGAGAGCCTGATGTGGGACTCGATCCCCGGACTCTGGGACCTGAGCCAAAGGCAGAGGCTTTAACCCACTGAGCCACCCAGGCACCCCTGAATTTTATAAAAATGGGGGAGAAAAAGTCTTTTAATTTTGGAAGAACAATACAATCTGCATAATAATCCTGCCTTTTCACTTATACCAAGCCTCACTAAAAGTTCAGAAAATGTTCTCAAAAGAAAAAAAAAAAATCATGTGAAATCAATAATTATCGAGTGGTGACATGCGAGCTGTTGCCAGAACCTTCTGGCATATAAATGACTAGGTCAAGGTTTCCTGCCTCACTGTGATCTTTTGCCCCTGTGCCCACACCGAACTCTCTAGCACACAGGTGAGGTCTCCTTGGAGGTGCAAACCACCTCATTGTCCCTTCTCAGGAGTGTCCAATTTTTTTTCTATACATGCACTCATTAGTACAAGTCAGATCTCCCTGCCTGCTCCTTTGTAGGACTTTTTCCTTCTGGGATCCAGCTTCTGGGTCTGGGTTCAGAATGCACAGGTCACCTGATTGGGAGGATATAACAGGGACAGGGGCACGGCCAGGAATACAGAATCCATCAGCAGCCCCCCAGCGACACTTCTCGGACCTCACAGCAGAAGGACAGTCCTCTAAGAAGTTTTATACTCAGAGATTCAACCTCAGAATTCTTTTGATTACACTTAAGTGTTGAAATGGGTCCCTACTCTCTTCAGAGATGCACACCCCCATCCCCCGATTACCCCTGCCATTTCCAGCCACGTCCAAGGTTGTGGCAGAACAGCATCTCCCATTACCAGAGGTGTGTGGTGGCCAGAGCCACAATGGTCCCCAGCATCCCCACCCCCATCCCTATGTCTTTTTTTTTTTTTTTTTTTTTTTTTTTTGGCATCATCACCAAACACCTGTTCTATAAACTAACCCGGGCCTCCACTGGGAAAATCCCATGACCATAAACCACTGCCAAATCCCTGACCTCCCCCTGGCTCTGCTCTCCTCAGTCCATGGTTCTGGAAACCAGAAGAAAGAATTCCTCAGTTTTGCAGCAACTCATTGCTTAATAATCGCTCATCGTGGCAAAGCACATTCTGCAGGAGTTGGACTCTTTTCATTTACAGAGATTGAAAGGAGTCTGAGACTTGAGATACCCTGATGGAATTGCAGGTAAGTGTGCGTGTGGCTGTAGAAGCAGAGTGGACCGGAAGCCAGCGGTGTAGGGTAACCCACATCAGAGTCTAGGCCAGATGCCATAGGAGCAGTTTAGACGAGGCGAGGCAGTAAACACAGCATTGGATCCTTCCAGATTCAGTACAGACTTCCACTTGAAAGACTTGTCTAATCTCACTAAGCTTTGGCGCTCTCCTCCGTGAACTGGGAAGACAGACAGGAGTGCCTCATTCACAGAACTGTGGTGCGGATTAAATGAAATCATCAAAGTGCAGCTGGAATGTCTGAAGTCATTGTTCAACGAATGAAAGCCATCATTTCCATGCTCCTGCTCAAGGCTGAAGAAGCTCCAGAAATCAAAACAAAAAGTTCGAAGGCAACACACTTGAAATGTGACTTCTCGGAGTCTTTTAACTGGTGGAAATCTGAACAACTTTCTCAATATGTCGTCTTCCCAGAAGGACTTCAAAGGAGAAATACGTCAGATACCAAGGATATCTTTTAAATAACATCCTACGCTGACGAGTTCATCTAATCAGTGCTCTGGGCCTATAGAAAGCTAGAGGACCCAAAATCAATTCAGAAGACTCCTAACTCTTTTTGTTGTCGTTTGAAGCAAAATTTATTTATTTATTTTTAAAGATTTTACTTATTTATTTGAGACACAGAGAGAGAGTGCACAAGCAGGGGGAGTGGCAGTCAGAGAGAAAGGGCGAAGGAGGCTCCCTGGCAGCCCCATGAGGGTCTCAATCCCAGGACCCAGGGACCAGAACCCAAATGCTACTAATTCCTACTTAACATTTTCTCCCCATCAACTTTACAGAAAGTTAATTTGTATAAAATTCAGCCATTTAAATATATAATGTGGTGAGTTTGACAAATGTACACATACAGTATCTACTACCACAGTCAAGAGGCAGTCCAGTCCCATTCCAGAAAGTTCTGTCAGGCCTCCATGCAGTAAGTTTTGGTCCGTGTCTCCACTGAAATGCTTTGGGTCACTGCAGTTTTGCTTTTCCTAGCACTACACAGAAATGGAACCGTGCCATAATTGGTCTTTTGTGCCAGGCTACTTTCACATAGCATGATGCTTTGGAGATTCATCTAGGATGCCTAAATTTAAGAAGGCTCACTCGCTGGACAGATTCACGCTAGTTCACTCCAGAGCCAAACGCCAACTTTCACGTTCGTCCACCATCTCTGACAATGCATGCCGGTGGTTCCTGTTCTACCTTAGATTACAGATAAAGACCTTTCCTTCCTCTTCCCTTGTTGGTAATACAAGACAGTAGGTGCCTTCATTTCAAGGGCTGATTCTCAAATTAGTGCAGTGATAGATGGTAATATTCTCCACTACTGCTGAGGGGCAAGCAAGGAGCAGCGCCAGCAGACAGAGGAGCGTGGGAACACGGAGGTCATCAGAGAGTCTAGAAAAGGGACCTTCTAGAGCAATATTTCTGCAATGACCTTCTAGAGCAATATTTCTGCAATGTTCATGTGCACGCAGCTCACCAGGCATGCCGATTCTGATTCCATAGGTCTGGGACAAGGCTGGAAGGTCTGCATATCCAGCAAGCTCCCTGGAATAGCTAATGCTGCTTGGCCCCAAACTACACTTCTCATAGCAAGGTCCTAGAGGACACAAAGGCAGATTCTGTGGGCTGGTGGGGAAAGTCAAAGCTATAGGAGGCTGAAACGTGTACCAACCTATGCTCAAGAAATACAGCTCAGAGACATGATTTTTCATCAATACATATATATACATCATCAATCATCTCTGTTTTTTTCTAACGGCATCTCAATTTTCTCATCCGTAAAATGGGCGTTAAACTATTTACTTATTAAACTAAGTAAGCCTCCAGTACAGTCCCCAGTGATCTTTGACTCCTGGCATCATCCCCTTGTGTGATCTCCTCCCCTTGAGTACAAACTGGGCCTTGCAACCTGCCTCTAACAAATAAAACAGAGCAAAGATGATGCGATGTCACTTTCAAGACGAGGCTGCAAAAGCCTGTGAGTTTTATCTTACCAGCATTCTCTAGCTCATTCTTTCCCACCTGTTCAGCTCAATGAAGCCACCTGCCCTGTCAATGAAGTCACTCTCCGGAGAGGTCTATGTGGTAACGAACCCAGGGAGGCCTCCGGCCCACAGTGTGAATGCTGTGAATTCTGCCAGCAACCACCTAAATGAGCTGGGAGAGGGGTCTTTGCAAGTCAAGCCTCTGAGAAATCCAGAGCCAGAGGACCCAGCTAACCTGTGCCTGCATTCCTGATCCACGGACACCGGTGAGATAATAAATGTTATGGCTTCAAGCCATAAAGTTTGAGTAATTTATCATGTGGCACTAGATAACTAATACATTTCAGAGTTGTCTCAAAGATTAAAAAGGACAAAGGGATTAATGTAAGTGAAAGAACTTAGCACAGTGCCTGGCACAGTGTCTGCTTGGCAATGTTTGTTGAATCTAAAAACAGCAGCGTCATAAACATCACCAGGATCTGTAAACAGCAGCGGTAGCCACTAATCTAAGAATACTTCATGTGTATAAACTCTGCTACTTTCAGCCTTGCCAGGGAACCTGCAGACCCGGAAGTTGGACGCATCCCTGTAAATGCCACGCGTGTTTTACATATTTATGCAGGTATCTCACTTCTATATGGTAAGCTTGTTGTTTCATGGATCTTAGGGGCATGCTCACGTACCCCAGCAGGGAGGAAGAGGAGAGAAGGGGGTCACAGGAACATCAGAGGTCATCAGAGACTCTAGAGACCTTCTAGAACAGAATTTCACTCTAGAAGAGGAGGAGGAGAGAAGGTGAGCGCCCACCGAACCATGACCTGTCAGGGGGCATTCCCACTTTTTTTTCTCATCCTCTCCCTCCTAGCTTCTAGTTGATTCAAAGATGCAAGTTCAGCAGCGTCCCTACAGCCAATGGAAACTGTTAAGAACCACGTGCCGGTCAGCCCAGGTCCAGAACCTCCACTCCAACAGCCATCAGAGCCCTTCACCAGAACTGGAAGCTCAAAACTCTATGATGAAAATCACTGTGAAACGTGTGAGAGCATTTCAGAGCGAGACCAAGTCCACCCTGTTTCACAGATCTCTATTCAGTGACCGCCCTGAGCTCCTGGCATTCAGCCCTCCGTGATCCCGGGAAAGAAAAATAAGTAGAGCGCCATCTGGTGGATGGGAACAGGCACAGTCACGCTTGACCATCCAGGAAACCGGGAGGCGGAGCATCATCTACTGCGCTTGCTCCTTGGCAGGCTTGGGAGTAGGGGTGGGGAGGTCAGGCTGACCTCTTGAGAGCGAAGACGGGTTGTGGCAGTATTGTAATAGAGGTGTAAACAGTCAAGAAAATACAAAGATGCCCAAAGTTAATTCTGACTCAGGGCTCAGGAAAGGCTTCTTAATGAAGGTAACATGTGCGTGTGGTTTTGAGGAATAAACAGGATCTTACCACGTGGGTAACAGCATTCCAGATGGGGTGAGAGTAGGTGCGGCCCAGACAAAGGCAGTGAGGTGGGAAAATGGGAGGTACGTCCAGAAATGCCGACGAGAGCGTCACCATAGGAGTATCGGCTGTATGGCAGCAGAGTGGGAAGCAAAGGCTAAACTGGGGATGATCATAAAAAGCCCGGGGAAAAGAGACTGGATTTATCCTGCATGTAACAGGAAAGCATGAGTACCTTTTAAGGACAGTAGGAATTTGGCCACCGTTAGCCAGTATGCTTTGGGCTGCCAGTGACTGAAACCCAATTCAAACGGGCTTAAACAAAAGAGTATATTGGTTCACTCGACTGGAAAGTGAAGAGGTGCCTCTGGCTTCAGCTGGTGCCAAAGAATAAGTGATACCACCTCTCAGTACTATTTCCCCCTTCTTGACTTCTTTCTCACGGGACTCTGTCCACACTGTGGCAAAGATGGCGGTCAACAGCTTAAGACCTACATCCCATGGCTAGGGTCTCCTGTAGGAAGAGAGCGCTTCTTCCCCAATTGTTCCATCAAAGGTCTGGGAGCTGAATCTTTCTGGATAATCAGCATCACCCATTACCAACGTAAATGCTAGGCCAGGGGAATGTAGTGCCCCTCTTTGGAGATTGAGTGGGTGGGGGAGGGTTGGCCCTATCCAAACTCTATTCACTGAAGGGGGCTGGATCCTCGGGAAAATTCAAGGGCTATTTTCAAAAGAAAGAGAAATAAGTGTAAAGCTGACCAAAAACAAACAAACAAAACAAACAAAAAAAAAAAAAACCACAGCAACTTGAAAACCAATACCCTGTCCATTGCAAAATAAAAGAGGAATTCTAGAGACAGTCTTTTGGAGAAGATGCAATACCGCCCCTCCCCCACCAAGGCCAGAAAGCCTCTGCAACAGACCAGGCAAGACAGTGGTGTGAACCAGGACACATCAGCACAGGCATGACAGGAATAAAACAGTGGCTCATAACCTCACACAGAGTACTGATGGGCCCAGAGGGAAACGTTTTAAGTGAATCTGGAAATCATGTGTGTAATCAATATGATTTAAGGGGTTCTGCAGTAGGAAGACAAAACTTAGATTTTATTGTGTTTCTACCCATGTGAAATGAGTTCAGGTTATCGTGGCTTATTTGTTGTCAGAACAAACAGAGGCTAAGATAACTTAGTTTGAAGTTAGATAAACACCATATATACAAGTCTACTTTGAAAAAAAAAAATTTACTCGTTTGCATTACCTGTGGACTCATATTTTTCTTCAATTTGCTTTAAAAATTAAAATAATTATCTAATTGCATTACAAGCACCATAAAAATTCCTAGCTATATATGTGGTATAAGTACTTTATTAGATACATGCAAATTTTAAAAAAAGTGCAGAAGACAAGATCTCAGGTGAAGGAGTTCAGAATGTGCACCCCAAAATATGCCACTTTGGCTTACTGATTATTTTTAACTAAAAGCACTTAAGAACCAGCAGATGCAAGAACGCTCCGAGCTCCCCTTTTCTATAAAAGCTTCCATGAGAGAGGTGCCTGTCCTCCCTGCATCAGGAAGAAAAGTACATTCTTATCCCCGGAGACTTGGAATTACCACCAAAATGGATCTGGACAAATACACAAAAATAACTCTTCTCTTTCCCTAGCTTCCCTCACCACTATATCTCTTAGTAACCTCTGCGCAATGTACTGTCCCTAACCCAGACCCCTTCATCTTGCCTTTTCTTCCCAAGTGTATCATTTCCTTATCTAAAAGATCTGAAAGCTTTCTGTTCTGGTCACTTCTTTGGGTCCTCATTCTCCCCTTCACTGTGAAAATTTAATAAAACTTGGATGCTTTTCACCGTTAGTCTATCTTATGTCATTGTAATTCCAAGGCCCAGCTGGAGACACTCAGAGGGCAGAGAATGTTTTTCCTTCCCTACACAGGAATCTAAACATAATTTTCATGAAGAAAGTGCTAGAGGCAGCGTGGGGTTGGGCAAAGAACATGGGGCTAGGGGGTGGGGGTGGGGGTCCTGATTCCACCCCAGGGCAAACCAATCAGCCCCCCTGGGGGTCAGGATTCTCATCTGGACAAAGAAAAGTTAGAGCTGGACTCTGCGGGATAAGGTTCCTTCTCCACCTAATCTGCTGTGTATTTTTGAACCAGAAAGTTCCCCTACACCCATAAGGCTCCCTCCCGGGGACAATTCTGAATATCCTGAACTCTAGACCTTTTCTGGTCAGCCTGTTGGGTGGCAGTTCTATAAAAAGTCTCACTGACACTTCCACCAGAGCCCATCACATGAGCATGAAGCAACATTTCTGTGCGGATCACCCAGCCACACCCCATGTAAGCGCATGACTAAAGCCACACACCCACCCCTCAGATGGCCAGTGGAGGAGGTCGGCGTCCTTGCAGTACCACAAAAAGGACACCTACCACAGCACCCAGGCAGTCAGAAATGACAAGACCCAAAACTCGGACCAGGGAGAGACATGTGGTAAAAGTTGATTCTAGCAAAGCGGATTATTTTATGAGAGGCCTTCTAATTGGAAGGAACAGAAAACCACTCTAACTTGAGAACAAAGTGGGATTTATTTTAAGGATATAAATCTGTCTCATAAAACCTTGGATCAAGAAGTACATCCAAGCTTCCCAAAAAAAAAAAAAAAAAAAAAAGGAACTAAAAAGCATCAAAAAGACTTTACCATCTCTCTCGCTCGCTCCCTCGTCCTTACCTTTTCTCCTCTGTGTGCTTGTGCCTTCCTCTCTCCCTGCGGAGCCCCTCTCCTCCCCTTGGTTGAGCAGGTCGTGAAGCACGGCCACATCTCAGCCCTCCTCTGGTTGGAACATCTAATTTAAACCTCCAGCATCTTTATGTTCCAATTCAACTACACTGAAGGTTATGATTGGCTCAGCTTGTCCACCTCTAGGCCAATCAGTTACGATCAGGGAGGCGGGGCCATGTGGTGGAAACATGGTTGCCAGGACCTACCCCCCACTACCCTGGAAACCTGGGCAAGGTAGTACACCAAGTTCCTGAAGATCTTCGGCCACGAAAGAGGATATGGAGGTGTAGAAACACTTCGGCCAAGTTTTCTGTAATTTTTTTCCTTGCTTAAATATTTCTTTGCATATTAGACAATATACAGAAAGACATCCTATTGTCTACATAGTCTAATGTACAGAGGATCTAACTGCGAAGACACAGCTGCTGAATCCGAACATGACTATCATTTCTTAGTACCCATCATACTAACAGAGAAGAAAAGCAATTCAAGCAACTGGAGTTAATCTTCCCTATCTTTCACCCCAGAGATGAACCCAGGTCACTTAATTCTCCCCAGCTGAGTATGCAGCTGACATTTTAGTGAAGGAAGCATAAAAATGATTTCTGGCTATGTAGGTGTGTTTCATGCAAACACTCTTCTTCAGCAGCTCCTGACTTCAAACGAGAACTCCAAGCACTAGCAGGCACGTTTAGTGCTTAATACGTTTAAGAAAAAAGAACAGGAGTTATATGGTTTCCCTGGAAACCTCTTTCTGAAGAAACTCACACAAGCACCTTCTCCACAAGCAGGATTCTTCCCCACCGGGCGGTTCACTAAAGGGTCAAGGCCAAGGCTCTGCTGGCTGGAGCTGCAGGAGCAATGGCTGACCTTGTTTTACTTAGAGTTACTTAGTATCAAGTCTCTCTTCACTACCTGCTTTTAGGAGAAAAGCCCCAGTGGCTTTTGGCATATCCAAGTCCTGGCTGATCCAAGGGAAGTGGAGGAAGTCCTATCATGTTTATCAGAATGGGTGATGGGGATTTGTCAGGGAGTGAGCGGAGATAGCTCATCAATTACTGTAAGGGATTTGAATCTGAATTCCCAATGCAGGCATGTTCAGATTCTAATAGAAATGACCTGGGGAAGAGCAGTGGAGATTGGTATCAGGTTCAAGGCCTTTTTCAATAGATTTGGTCTTTTAGAGTTTGGGGGAGAGGTTACCCCAAAAAAAGAACTATCAGATTTATAAAATGTTCTGGAAATTATTGATACCTTGATTCCCAAAGTGCCATGGGAGCCAGGTTGAGAATGATTCCTACCTATCTTAAAGGAATATTATGAGCCACCAGCTTATATAAGTAACCCCTTCTTCCACTGCACATTTCACAATCCTCCTGTTTCCTCCCCCTCCCATCTCCATAACAACCAGGGTTGTTATCAGAAAGAAATCAGCCTGCTTCTTTGACTTTTGTCTCTAATTTAGGATGCTTAACTTGGGAGGTCTACTTTATTTCTTTCTTGGGAACTCTCCACATTTTAAGGCATCAGGTCAATATCTTGGTTTCAACATCCTCCCCCACACCCAGCATCAATTGAGAAGATGCAAATCTAGCAAATCACACTGGGAAAGGGGATATCATTGTAAGATATGGAAGAGACTGCGTGATTCCTTTTAATAGATTAGGACAGGCAAGACAATTTTAATATTGACTAGCCTTGTATAGGCAAGGAAAAGCAATGTTAGCCAGAACAACACTCACTCCAGATTCCCGTACTAAGCAAAGCCTCCAAATTTCCTGGATCTCTATTAAAATATTATATTTATCTTAATGAAATATGTAAGGCACATTTTGGATTCTTGTAATATTTTGTCTTCACCAAACATGTCAATTGACTTGAGAATATTTTGAAGTGATACAAATCTGGATGGATATAGAAACTGCAGAAGAGAATAAAAGATTTTGAGACCTCTAACTAGACTTAATCAAATGAATAATATTGTGATAATTAGAATTGCTAGAATCCAAAATACTCAAATTAAAAGAAAATCCTCTCATGGACTTTCCCCAGACAGCCGCAGAATGTACCATGGACACTTGCAAATCTAATATCCAAGAGTTCAGGTACTGAAAGGCAACTCCAAAGGTCATTTTTTGTAGGAAGCCAACTTTGAACCCAAGCTTTGAGGCTCATGTGAGGAGTTGAGGCACTTAGCTAACGAGTGAGTCTTTCTGACCCATCTTATTCATATCTCCACAATTCTTCAGGGTGTATATAAAAGTATTCACAAATGCAATGTCAATGCCAGTTGTTTATTGCTTTGCCTGTTTAGTAGTTATTGATGCTATGCTTTTGTAGTTGGAAAATCCCTTTATTCCCTACTGCACAAAAAATTAGCCTGTGTTAGTCATTGGAAATTCTGTAGCAAGCAAATACATGTAAAATCTCTGTTCTCATGGACTTACACTGTGCAGGATAGATAGACAATAAACAAATGAGATAATTACAGATTTTCAATGGGTGTGATTAAGGCAATAAACTTGGTAATGTATTACCAAGTAAAGGCAGAAGGACTACCTTCTACATAGATGGGTAGGAAGAACCTTCTGAGGAGTTGACATCTGAGTCAAAATTAGAAGGAAGAGAGAATTGGGATGCCAGTACTTAGTTATTAGCTGTTGCTGGAGAAAATTAAGTCCAAATAGAAATAAACAATGCTATTTACCTGTTCCAGGAGATACTTAAGAATCAAAAGGCCTCAATGGGATGGATATGATAATTTAAATGCCTTTGAATTATGCATCTGCTTTTCTATGAGTTATTTCAGTCCTCAGGATGAAACAGAGCCACTGCTTGGCTATAATGTGTTATTCATTAGCATAATCTATTTAGAATGAACCGTATTTCTTGTGGATATTTTCTGTTACCAGCGTTAAGTGTTACCTTAGAATACAAGTGAATCAATCGTACAAAATTCAATCACATTTCTATACACTTGCAAGAAACAATCTGAAAATGAAATAACGGGAAAAAAACTCACTTACAATAACACATGAAAGAATAAAATGCCAAGGAATAAATTTAATAATGAAGTGCAAAACTTACACTCTGAAAACTACAAAACATTGTTGAAAAATGTTAAAGGAGATCTAAATAAACATAACAGATGCCTGGTGGCTCAGTCGGTTAAGTGTTTGCCTTCAGCTCAGGTTATAATCCCAGGGTCCTGGGATCAAGCCCCACCTCAGGCTCCCTGCTCATTGAGGAGCCTGCTTCACCCTTTGCCTGCCATTCCCCCTGCTTTTGCTCACTCTCTCTCTCTCTCTCTCTCTCTGACAAATAAATAAATAAATAAAATCTTTAATAAATAAACAAACAAACATTGAAGCATGATATTGCTTAGATTAGAAGATGTTATTGTTAGATGGCAATACTCCCTAAACGGATCACAGAATCAACACAGTCTTCCCCAAAATCCCAGCTGGCTTTGTTGTAGAAATTGACAAACTGATCCTAGTATGGACATACAAGGAACCCAGAATAAATAAAACAATTTCTAAAAGGAAGAACAAGGTTGGAGGACTCACATTTCCCAATTTCTAAACTGACTACATATCAATCAATGGACTAGAACTGAGAACCCAGTGTGGAAATGGACATAGGATCTGAACAGACATTTCCCCAAAGAAAATATTACTCAATAAGCTCATGAAAAGATGCTCAATATCATTAGCCTAAATCAAACCCACAATGAAATACCACTTCCTACCCACTAGGATGGTAATAATCAAAAAGAGATTAAAGAGGCTGGAGAGAAGGTAGAGAAATTGGAACCCTCATACACAGCTGGTGGGAATGGAAAATGGCAAAGCCACTTTGGAAAACAGTCTGGTGCTTCCTCAAAAGACTGAACATCGAGTTACCATATGACCCAGCAATTCAACGCTTAGGTGAGAGAAATGAAAACCTACATCCACATAAAAACTAGTATAAAGTATTCTTGGCAGCATTCTTTGTAATGGGCAAAGTTAGAAATCCCCCAAGACTCACCACTTGATGAATGAATTACAATGTACAATGGAATGTTATTCAGCAACAAAAATAAAGAATGAAGTATTAATACATATTGATACTATGCTACCCCACGATGAATACTGCCAACAGTACCCTAAATCTATGTGAAAGAAGCCAGTCACAATACAATTATTTCATTTACATTAAATGTCCAAATCTGGCAAATCTATAGAGACAGAAAGTAGATTAGTGGTTAGCAAGGGTGGAGGAGGAGTGGTTGGGGTGCAAAACAGGGAGTGACTATTCATGGTCGTGGAATTTCTTTTTGAGGTGATGAAAATGTACTAAAATTGATTGTGATGACAGTTATACAACTCTGTGACTATATTACAATTATACACTTTGAATGGGTGAATTGTATGGTATATGAATTATATCTCAATAAAACTTTTATGGTAAAAAAAAAAAAAAAAAAAGCCGGAGACAATACCAGAAAGCATTGATGGTCCAGAAGATCAGAAGAGTCAACAGGAATTATTTATTTATTTGTTTGTTTGTTTGTTTGTTTATTTGAGAGAGGGCATGGGCACAAGCAGGGAGAGGCAGAGGGAGAGGGAGAGAGAGAACCTCAAGCAGACTGCCCACCCAGCAGGGGCCCATCCCACGACCCTGAGATCATGACCTGAGCCGAAATCAAGAGTCAGATATTTTGCCAAGCGAGCCACCCAGAAGTCCCAACCAGAATTTCATAGGTCAACTTATCTACCTTATTTTTACATACAACCTCTGTGTAATAACACTAGATGAAAATCTGTTGTTTTTAGGCCCTCAAGTAAAGGAGCAACCATCAGGCACTTCAACAAACCATTCCAGTTGTGACAACAACTCCAGGAATCAACAAACAAGAGTCTTTTCTAAGACCAACCGCATGTCATATTTTAGGCTAAGATTAATCTCCCTTGAGGAGAAAAGATTAATACAGTAATTACTGTATTTCCTATTTTTCTGGGTGTGTCTAGTCTAGAAACAAGAGCCTGGTACTAATCTATTATGCCTCTGCTCTACTGGTCTCATCAGGTTTGGTTCCTTCCTGCAAAAACTGAGTGCAAATCTCCCATCTTAATTTAGGGTAAGAGAGACACTGCACAAATGCATTACTTTCCCCTGCTTTCATGCCCATCAATTTCATGGGCTACTATGTGATAACTGAGCGTATACACAAAAGGAAAATTATGACCCAATAACAATAGCATTGTTTTAAAAATAAATGATAAGATGCTGGTTACTATTTTATAGTTTTCCCAAACCAAAAGGTCCTTTTTCTTCTCCTAAGCGTGCTTTTAAGGGCCTTGGTTTAAGGTTCTTCTTACCTTCTCTTTGCCTGATGCTTTAAGTATGTTAGCATCAGGAGGTTTTTAAATATACCACAACCTTATGAAAATCTGAAACCAGGGGCTGGAGAGTGTGTAGAAAAGAGCTACAAAGACAGCGGCAAAGGGTTCTCCAAGTGAAGGTAAAAAGTAATGAGGTTTTTAATGTGGGGTTCTGCCAGTTTTTCTCTCTTCTACCCAACGTAGTTAGACATTAACCTGCCCTTAGTTTATACTCTCTATAGATGGTCTCCGAAGCTGTCGTAGAGAGTTCTGGTTGAGCTATCCTCATCTCAAAAGTTCCATAATGGAATAATTGTATATTATTTTAATATGTATTACTTTAATGCAGTAAGAGCTTTTCACACTGTGAGAACCTTTCGCCCCAGTTACACTGTGTTTACTATGTGCTCCTTTCAGAGTCCTTTGCTGAGAATATCCTAATTTTTCCAAGAGGGGAAATTTTTGTATTTAAATGAAAGTCCATTTCAGCACAGGGATTACTAAATACTGTACAAAGCACCATGGGGGTTCATAATGTAACGTAGACACAACTGTCAAGGATCTTAGAGTCTAATGAGTTGAGAAAAGGCACAAATAACTCAGATACAGAGGGGAGCAGGTCAAATGTCACACACCAGCATCGGTGTTTAGTTCCCGATTGCTGAAAGCTTTCCTCCTGTGTTTAGTTCGAAGAGCTCCTGAGAATTTGAGTAAAATGCAAGTAATAAACAATTATGTAAATATGAGGTCTTCTATTCACAGTTATATGTCTTTTTCCTCCAGTTTGATTTCCTGGTAAGAACAACACTCAAGGCTTCCAATGCTCTAGCATTTAGGTATCTCTTCATTGGGAGATTTACATCCTATAAAAGAAAGGACAATGATAAGGCTGAAAAGCAGAGGAAGCTTTCAAAAGTAAGCTGGAGAGACTCTGATGGAAAACTACTTAATTCTCTCGGATCTGAAAAAAGCCAGGTGTTTTTAGATTCCCTCAACAGGTGAATGTTCCTACAGACAGCTCTTACAGAAATACAAGTAACACTCTCAGCTTAAAATTCACCAGTGTTATGCATAAATATTGGAGACATTCACGGACAAATGCAAAATGCCCAGCTCCCTTTCCACACCGCAGGACTAATGGAGTGTTCTCTTAAAACAAACAAGGAGGTTTCTCCCTGGCGGAGTTACAGAAAAACGTTTCCTTTTAGGAGATGGGTAAGTGGGGGATGGGAGGCAAGATGTTTCTACAGACTCTTCGTCCTCTGGGTGTGAATGCCACCTATGTGCCGCACAGGTCCTGTCTGTTGTATTTTCTCACCTTCCTCTAATGCTTCAGCTACTTACCCCTAAGTAGCAAACCCATTATTCAGCCTGAAAGTTTAGTCTTTGATAGGCCAACCCGATAAAGCTTGCTGGTAAAGCCAAGCAAATCTAGTGAACCTCTTAAATATTTTTTAGTTGCCCTGGTCTGGCAAAAAAAAAAAAAAAAAAAAAAAATCCCTGAACCCATATGAATTCATCTGTGTCCCTGATGGCAGATTGATTCTATCCTCAAGAAGTTTTGTTGAGGGGCGCCTGGGTGGCTCAGTGGGTGAAGACTCTGCCTTCAACTCAGGTCATGATCTTGGGGTCCTGGGATCAAGCTCCACATCGGGCTCTGCTCAGCAGGGAGCCTGCTTCCCCCCTCTCTCTGCCTGCCTCTCTGCCTACTACTTGTGATCTCCTTCTCTCTGTCAAATAAATAAGTAAAATTTTTAAAAAAAAAAAAAAAAGGAAGAAGTTTTGTTGACATTTGTTTGCTCCTACTCCAAACCCCAAAGTAGACATGGGTTTCTTGTCCAGGAGCAAATATCAGAAGAACCTGCGAAAGCACACACACAGATATCACTGAGAGGATGTACCAAATAGAACAGCCTTGGTGCCTGTCCCACCCACAGTGCCGCCGAGGGAACTCTCTGCTTTGTTCTAAAGGACGGTGACTTCACGGGGCTAGAGCTAAATCTGAGCCAATCCGTAGCTTGGTTAGTGACCTAAGGTGAGTCCTGGTATAGAAAATTAATGAGTCTTTCTCTTGGAAATTTAAACTAAGAAATATTGAGAGGATAAGAGAATAAGCACCCCACTCTCTGTTTCTCTTGTCCGTAATGGGAACTGTAATAAAAGCATTTACAACATAGGGTGCCTGGGTGGCTCAGTGGGTTAAAGCCTCTGCTTTTGGCTCAGGTCATGATCCCAGGGTCCTGGGATGGAGCCGCACATCAGGCTCTACTCAGCAGGGAGCCTGCTTCCTCCTCTCTCTCTGCCTGCCTTTCTGCCTACTTGTGATCTCTGTCTGTCAAATAAATTATATATAAATATATAAATAAATAAATTTTAAAAAGCATTTACAACATAATGGAAACTAATCAGTTCTATGAAAGCTTAGAACAAGATCTGGCATAATAATAAACAAGCCATAAATGCATCGCCGCCATCATCATCTTCATTTTGAGTAGTTGTCTTCTGTTCAAAAACCTTCTACGAGACTGCACACATAGTAATACACATGTAATAAGCTACAAAATGAAAGTAATGAGTACTTTTTGTTCTTATATTACATACTTCTGTGCTATTAAAGTATTTTTAGAATGTATATATTATTTTTATGATTTTAAAAACTCATAGAAATTAATTTCAGATCATGACCTGAGCTGAAGGCAAATGCTCAACTCACTAAGCCACCCAGGTGCCCTGAAATTAATTCCTTTTAAAAAAAAAAATCCTGGGGCGCTTGGGTGGCTCAGTGGGTTAAAGCTTCTGCCTTGGGCTCAGGTCATGATCTCAGGATCCTAGGATCGAGCCCTGCATCGGGCTCTCTGCTCAGCAGGGAGCCTGCTTCCCCTTCTCTCTTTGCCTGCCTCTCTGCCTACTTTCGATCTCTGTCTGTCAAATAAATAAATAAAATCTTTAAAAAAAAAAAAATCTGAGCTCCTGGATGGCTCAGTTGGTTAAGCAACTGCCTCTGGGTCAGATCAAGATCCAGGATGGATTCCTGCATCGGGCTCCCTGCTCAGCAGGGAATCTGCTTTTCCCTTTGACCCTCCCACCTCTCATGCTCTCTCTCTCTCTCTCTCAAATAAATAAATAAAATCTTAAAAAAAAAAAAATCCAGCCAAATCCCTGTGGCCAAAAATAAAGCTCAAACTCCTTAGCACACCAAAGGCTGCCATGATTTATTTCTTTTTCTGGTTAAGATTGTATTTATTTATTAGAGAGAGAGAGTGGGTGCATGTGAGCATGAATGGGGGACAGCAGGGAGGACCGGAGGGAGAGGGAGAAGCAGTTTCACCGCTAAGCAGGTTGCCCAATGCAAGGCTCGATCCCAGCACCCCGGGATCATGACCTGAGCTGAAGGCAGACGCTTACCCAATGAGCCCAACCATGATTTATTTCTAAATCATCTCCTCTTTTCTTTTCAGCCTCATCTCCTATAGTCAGAATTGCCTTGTCTTCCTTTTTTTGCCCCCCTCGGCCCCTCATTGGTAATTCATCTGTCTGCCCTTAGATCTACTCCCTGCCCTCCTCCCTTTGCTCTGAAAGCCATGTGAGCTGCCATGTGACCATGTCATAGTCTGAGCAATAGGACCTATTTATTAGATGAATGAATAAACAAATGACAATGACCTTTGCTTCGGTCATGGAAGGCAGAGGGAAGAATGAAAACCATTGGTAGAATGATACCAATTCTGTCTCTTTCCACACTCATCTAACTTTCTCTCCCTCTAGCTTGGAAAGCTCTGGCTTCACGGTCCTTTCTCAGATTCTTGGACCCACTAAGATCTTTCCAAACGAAGCTCCTTCTCATCTTTAGATCTCGGCTACAATGTTTCCCATTTTTCTCTCCTCTTGTTTCCTTCATCATGTTCATTAAAATTTGTAGTCATCTATTTGATTCCCTCTTTAGACTATGAGGTCCATTAGGGTCCGGGCCATGTATCCCTAAAATCTTTGTCTGCATATATCAGGTACTCACTGAAAAACAAAGTTTAAAAATTGTTGCTGAATGAGTCACAGATAAACTTGGCTTCATAGTTTTGATCGTGGTCTTCTGGGTTGCCCAATAGTTATGGGGGTCAAGCCAGAAAATAGAAAACTCCCTGACAGTGATACTAGGAGATTCCTACTTCTCACCGTTGTATTCAGACTGGAAAGTTTCCCCTTCCACTACTCTCTTTGCACAGATGAGACCCTGTTCATCAAATACCACTGCTTAGGGAGAGCTCTATGCTGTGGCTAGGATGGGATGGTTCTGTCAACCAATGGCTGAAATGAGTTACAGAAGATGCTCCTAGAGAAGACCCTCTTTCACACAATCTGATTGCTGAAGGCAATTTCAAATTAATTTTGTTAATTTCAAATAATGAGGCTTTTAATTGTATGTGGGAGACACGGCATTAGTAGCAATTCAACTCCCATTCTTTTAAGGAGCTAAAGATTTAGCTTCTCCTCAGCCTTTTGGCTAAGATGGGGTATAAAGAATTAGCTTCTGAGGCCATACATTCCATTATCAGGTTTTCCAAGAAATGAGAAAAACACTGAATTTTTTGAAGCTTAAGCCTATATTCTGAGTCTGTTTTTCATTCCCACTTAAGTTGCCTTGTTAAAAAAAAAAAAAAATCAGAAGTTGACTAATTCCACCAATTACCAGTACAGTCTTCTCCAGAGCTAATAGCACCATCCTTCTTCCCCAGGTTACATGGGCCATTTGACAATATTTTTGAATATCCAAGGCACACACTCAATACTTAACGAATCTTTAAGGAAGTACTGCTGTTTGCCATTTTTTTAAAAGATTTTATTCATTTATTTATTTGACAGAGAGAAATCACAAGTAGATGGAGAGGCAGGCAGAGAGAGAGGGAAGCAGGCTCCCCGCTGAGCAGAGAGCCCGACGCGGGACTCGATCCCAGGACCCTGGGATCATGACCTAAGCCGAAGGCAGCGGCTCAACCCACTGAGCCACCCAGGCGCCCCTGCCGTTTTGTTTTTATAAAGAAAACTGACACACAATGACATTTTCACGATTTGGTAAATCACTTTTGTAAACCCTTTCCTGGGTAATTAGAATTGCCAGTAAAATCCCAAGTTCTTTGTTTTATTTTTTAAATGAGTTCACTTTTGCACTCAGGTGCCTTGTAATACCTCCTTTCTCTTCCTTTTGGTAATACAAGGCATCACGTTCTCGCTCTAGTTACAAGATGGTGCTTCTTAAAAGCAGTGCAAGCCAAAGTTGGAGTCCTGTGTGTCTTGCCCCAACACGCAGGTGCATTTGCAGAAACCAACCCCCAGGGGTCAGAATTCACAAACAAGAAGTGGCCTCAGGCTTCCTTATTAGCTCAAGAGCCTTCAGCTCTAGCCCTCTGTGGAGACTAACCTCTTCTATGTCAAGAGAGAAGTGGGGTTTTCCCCAGAGGATATTTGACTTCTCTTCACTTGGTGATAAAAGATCCAGATGACAAAGAATAAGACATGTCAAACCATTGTGGGTAGCTAACGAACCTTTTGTATATTGCACAAAAATGTCCCTGACTTGACCATTTGGTAACTATTTTAGTCTTTCCTAATCATTAAGCAACGAAGAACATTCTTTGCTGATGTGCCAACTTGGACTAGATAGACCCTACGTTCACACTGACAGAATTCTTACTCCTCGTTATGGGACTACTAAGTGTATCTTCTTAGAGAAAAAACGTGCTCTTAATACATTTTTTAAAATTATAATTCAGAGGACCCGAGGTGACTCAGTGAGTTAAGCCTCCAACTCTTGGTTTTGGCTCAGGTCATGATCTCAGGGTTATGAGATGGGGAGCCCCATGTCAGGCTCTGTGCTCAGCGCAGAGTCCACTTGAGAATCTCTCTCCCTCTTCCCTCCCGCCCCCACTTCCACTCCCTCTCTCTCTCTAATAAAATAAATAAATAAAATCTTTAAAATAAATAAAATTATAACTGATAAAAACTTCAGAAAATCATCCTCACGGCAGTACATTTCTATGTGATGTCAGCCAACAGAGCGTGGCAAATGCAAACAGGTGAGAAGTGCTTAAGGTTTGAAATATTCATGGTATCAACACTTCCAGGTAACACTTACTACCTCTCGGTGGGTATTCCTGCTAGAGAGAGAGCTTCTTCTCTAGCTTAGAGTGGGAAATGACTCCTTTGGGAAGAAACACAAATCCCAGAGTTTCCCACATCCCAGGTGACTTTTGCCCATGGAAGGCCAAAGAGTGGGAGGGGCACCATGGGGGGGGGGGTGGTAGTGACCACCGGGCCTGAGGAACCAGTGTGAACCCAGGCTCCCTTCCACTTCTAAGAATCCACCAACCTCACTGGACAGCATCAGCATGCCAGACCCCTCTGTTCACCTCTCCCCTTTCTGTTCCTCTCCTCAGATCCAATTTCCCACCATTCTCCTCGTTCATAGCTCTTACTGCTAACCTGTCATGCCCTAGTTGATGGTAAAATAAAATAAAATAAAACCACGCCTTCATTGTTCTAAGCCTAGTTAGAGAGGTTCCCTGCCTTCTCTATCATCTGTATGGTCTGCTATCCTGCACAGAGGGAAATTCTGATCTCCCAGGGATGACCCCTTTTCTGAACTCACCTGGATAAAAGCTGTTCTGTATTTTCAAGCTCAGCTTCTGGGCAGAATTCTCCCATTTGCACTTCCGGGTCATTAACACTTCCCTCAGGCCCTGTCATTCTCACCTCTGACCTCACTACCCCTTCACCTCAAACTCCCGCCTTGTGGCAAGGCTCCCTTCCAGAGAACTTCCATCTCTGTGCAAAAGACCATCCATAAAACACCTTGGTCTCATAGCACCTTGACCTTTCAAGACCACAACTGAAGTTTAATTGCTGTCTAGAATTACTCCATCTCTGACATCTTAGACTCAAATACCCACCCCCCTGACCGCATCCTGTTCTTCCAATCACCACAACTTAGCTGCCACTCACCCAGACTGGCGCATCTAGTTCTGTATCCCACCCACTCTCTCCACCCTGTCAAACCCCTTTTGTGTTCCCGTCACTCTTTTCTGCCCCCACCCAGATTCCATGCTCAGCCCCTTCACTCTCTCACCCCTTGACCTACTTCTACTATCTCTAACGCCTCACCTGTGTGGGCTACTCACCTTCCCCCAGCTCTTCCTTCTTCAACTTTCAGGCTACCTACTCTTCCTGAGTGACCTCATCTACTCCCACAGTTTTAAGTACTATTTACAAGCTGATGCTTCCCAAATATCTACCTCCAGCCAGATAGTTTTCCTAAATTCAGGAGGAGGCACATGCCGGAAGGTCTATGGAATATTTCTACTAGCACTTGCATACTCACTTTGTCAAAAATGAGCTAATCATCCCTCCCCCACAGGTGGGGTGGAAAGAATGATCCTCATCTCAGTGAATGGTACACTGTGTACCTAGTCTCTCAAATTTAAAAGTCAAGTCATTCTGGACTTCCTTCTTTTCCTTCACCACAAGGTTCTTGTGATCACAAATCAGTGACTGATTCTCAAGAGTCTGTGGAATTCACCCATTCCATAGCCTAAGGACCCTATTCATTTCCTACTTGAACTTGACATCGGGCTACTCTAGTTGCAAGCAATGGAATCTAGTTCTGGCTAATTTGTTATGAGAGATGTATATATATCAGAAAGATACTGGGTAGTTTCCAAAATGGAAGGAAAACTGACTAACTAGAACTTTGGAAGGCTAGGAACCAATGGCTTACAGAGGTAGAAAGCCCCCTAAGGTGTACCATTAGCTTATGTTTCTGTGTACCTTCTGCCTAATTACCCTTTTGTAACCCCTTCCACACCACCTTCACGCACTTGCTTTCCAAAACAGAAATCCCTCGTTCTTAAAATCCTTCACTGGTTAATCAGAGCTTTCAGAATAAAGTCCCCATATCCTTAGTATTCATAAATTGGCTTCTCTTGGTCCCGACCATGCCTCTCCCCCTCTTTCCTACTCACACCAGATTCTGGGTCCTATGTCCTGCAGGGTCCAGACTCCATCACGTTCGGGTGCCCACTTCAGTAATGATGATCCTGGCAGAAACAGAACTCACCTGGGATGGTTCAAGTGAAGATTCTCGAAGGAAAGAACCACTTTCAGAAGTATCAGAAGGGTTGCATGAATCAAGAAAGGAAGATGGACCGCCTATAGACTAGCCATGGTGGGAAGCCGTGACCAATCGGGGCTGGAAAGACAAGGGCTATACAAAAAAAAAAAAAAAAAAAAAAAAAGACAGAGCTATCAGAGCCCAGGGAGAGCTGAAGACCCTGTGAGAGGATCAGCCCTTCGGAAGGGTCGCCTTGGGAGATGCAACGCCTACCCCGCGGTTAGGACGCCCGCCATATCCCCACGTGATCCTCTGCTACTCTGTAGAATGCGTATCACAACTCGTTTCATACACCAGTGCAGCGCTCGTTTACGTGGGGCTTCTACATTTTTGGAGGACAAAGACTTCTCGCTTCGGCAAGCCCCAACATACACAGGCCAGTACCCAGCACATAGAGCGCTCTACAGTATTTGCTGAATTAATGAGCAAATTCATTGATCCAACTAGCTTCACATCTTTTCCTCTTCTTAGAAAAGATTTTATTTATTTATTTATTTGAGAGAGAGAAAGTGAGGAAGAGAAAGGACGTGAGTGGGGGAGGGGCAGAGGGAGAAGGAGAAGAACACTCCCACCCCCCAACACCCTCCCCCCTCCCCTGTGCCCCCACCCTCTTCCCCCCTCAAACCGGCCATCCCAGCCCAGGGAACTGGAAGCGGGTCTCCATCCGGGAACTCTAGGATCATGACCTGAGCCAAAGGCAGACGCTTAACCAACTGAGCCACCCAGTCGCCCCAGTTACACATTTTTCAAAGTGGAATCTGAAGGCAGCAGGTTTACAGGTAAAGGAGGGTAAGTAAGAATTGCAGGCAGAGTTTGGCAATAAGCTTCTGGAGATGGGAAAGGTACCTGTTAGGCTCTTTCTGTCTCCAGGATTGGGTCTCCCAAAAAAGTGTTTCATGATATTCGATTAATATGAAAATAACCATTTGCGGAGTCTGACTTTCAATGAAAATCATGAGCAAGAACTCTACACTCACCCAGTGCAGAAGGTGAGGGATAGCATCTGTCTTCTCTGAGGAGAGAAATGAGGGGGCCATGGGTATCAATGAGATTCTCAAAAATAGGAGGACAACCACAGCCAAGAGAGGAAAGATTAAGCTTAACTAAAAGTGAAGGGATCTCTCTTGTTCCATAAAGTATGTGGAAATGTGGAAGACCTCTCTCTTGTTCCATAAAGTATGTGGTATGTGGAAATGACAGTGAGGTGTCCAGAAAGAAACAGAAATAAGTTGGCTCTCTGAAGGTAAATATAAACCAACACTTAATAGAAGAGATTGGAGATAAAGTTGCTACCTCTTGGGCCTGCAATTAATTCACCTTAAGAAATATGTAACTTTGGAGCTGGGATCAGGTGTGTCAGCAGCCAATGTCTGGAGCACAGGTAGGGCTGAGCTCGGGGAGCCCTCAGTTCTGAGAACCTGAGAACCCAAGGTCCTTGGACCAAAGTGAATTTGCTAAGGTGTCATGGATGGTAGAAGCCAGACTGATCTCTCCTAGAACCATCTGCTATGGGCTAAATTGTGAGACCCCCAAAATTCATTATGTTGAATGTCTAAATCTAGCATATATTTCTGACTATATCTGGAAAACAAATCTTTTTTTTTTTTTTAATTTATTTATTTGACAGAGAGAGAGACAGAGATTGAGCACAAGCAGGGGGAGTAGCAGAGTGAGAGGGAAAAGCAGACTCTCCCCTGAGCAGGAAGCCCAAGCTGGAGCTCAATCCCAGGACCCCAGGATCATGACCCAAACTGAAGGCAGATGCTTAGCCAACTGAGCCACCCAGGCGCCCCTGGAAACAAAATCTTTAGGAGCTAATTAAGGTTAAATGAGGTCATGATGGGCTCTTATCTGATAGAACTGTAGCCTGACAAGAAGAGGAAAAGGGAGAGAGATCTCTCGCGTGAGACACAGGGAGAGGCCACAGAGAGAAGACAGCTGTCTGCAAGACAGGAAGAGAGCTTCTGCCAGGAAGCAGATCAGCTGGCAAACCTTGAACTTGGACTTCCCAGCCTCCAGAACTGTAAGAAATAGATTCCTCTTATTTAAAGCACCCAATCTGTGGCATTTTGTTATGGTAGCCCAAGCAGACAGACAACACCGGATATCAACTTGGGCTCTATATTTGAACTTTTCTATACTCTGAAACAAAGGGTTTTCTTGTGCAAAATTGGTCGTTTAAGGCCAAAACTTGAAGCCAGGGGACCCTCCATGAACCACCTTCTGTGATCCTCTGTAAAATGGGAATGCCAATCCCTGCTCTGCCAGCCTCACATCACTGCTATGATAACCAATTACACGAGAACACTCTGGAAAACCAGGCCTGCCAGGACGTGCAAGCATCCGAGGATCAGCCCTGCCCACCTCCCCGCCCAGAAGGGAGCCGCATGCACGCACAACAGGAATATTGGCTCATAGATTTCTTTCTGAAGCAGAACAAAAGGTTATCCTAATTCCCACTTGGAATAATTAAACGAGGAAGCATTCAGAAGCAGCAGGAAAATTTCAGGCAGCTAATGCAGGGCGAGTCTCAAGTCAATGCAGGAGCCAAACTTGGAACGACTGAGACAGGGGAAGGAAGAGTAAAACAAATGTGCAGCTTAGAGAAGAGGAAAGAGCCAAAAAGCTAAGAGAACTCTGGCTTCTCTTCCCCAGGCAACAGTCTGTCCCACAGCAAACGACTGTTCCAAGGGGAAGAGAGGGGTTTTCGGAGGCTGGGATCTTGGGCGGCGGTGGGGGCTGCCGGGGGTGGGCGGGGAGGGGCGGGAGACAAATCGCTCGCACCGAGTATGCGTAAAAGTGAACGCAGCAACGAGAGGAAGGCTAACGGCCTGAATGCGGGCTAAAGTAAATCTTGTCAAACATGATGAAACGCCTAGCGCCGAGGCAGGAGCTCAAGTTCACACGTGGCCAAAGCCCGAGTCCCTCGCTGCGGTCCCTCGCTCGCTCGCGTCGTGCGCCTGCGCGGAGGGGACGGCGGGCCTGGCGACCGGCCGACTGGGGCGCTGGGGAAGGTGAGGCCAGGAGGGGCACAGGTCAGGGCGCGGGAGGCTCCCGGGAGGCCAGGGAGCGCGGTGGGGGGAGCCTGAGCGAAGGGGAAAGTGAAAGTCCGCACACGCGTGCCCCTCCCCCCCCCCCACCCCTCACCAGCCGGACTCTCCGACTCTTCGCTGCAGCTCTGGGGACCCCGGGCTCCTCCTCCGTAAACCGGGGCTGACAGAACTGGCTCAGCTTGCCCTCCGGAGTTGTTGGGAGGATCGGAAGAGTTCCAAGAGAAAATTTCCTAAACGGAAATGAATCCTACACCTGAATGGTATTCAGTACAGGTATTTCCGCGGAGCCCAGGTACCTCCCCCCTCCCCCCATGGAAGCACACTGAGGGTCGCTCAGAGCTCCTTCCCCTGGGGCCTCTTCCTTGTCTGCTCTCAGGAGCACCTGGCCCCCTTCCTGGTGACCTTGGTTGGGCCCAGGCTCCCTGGTGGCCATGGTGGTGGCAGGAACGCCACCACAGGGTGCCCTTTTCTCTCCTTCCTCTCTAGTCTTAGAGCCCTGCCCTATAACCGCAAAATACAGAGCCTCTAGACTCCTGCTCCCCCACCTACTTCCTCCTGCTCCAGTTCCTCCTCTCCCTGCTTTCCCAAAAAGGGCAGTGCTCATGGAAGCCCAACAGGTTGCAGGGGACGAGCTCCATCGCCCCCATCCTTGAGTGCGACAGAATGGTGCCCCTGTCTCCTGCCAGTGCTTGCCTTTGCCAGGACGCAGCAAGGAGAGTACTGGGGATGGTCCTGTGATGCTCTAGAGAAGTGCCTCCCACCCACAGGGAACTTTCACGGCCCTCTGGGAGATTCCTGAGGGGCACAGAGGTAGCTAGGGGGTTCTGTAGGGTCGTGGAGGGGGCTGTAGTTGGCTGCCATATCCTCCCCACCCGCTCCACTTGCAGCACCCCTGCCACCACATTGCCACCTGGCCCTATCCTGGGAAGACTCTACCCAGTCCCTGGCCTCCTGTGGGCCCCAGTGGTCTTGAGACCTGCCCATCAGTGTGGGGATGCACGCCCAGCTTGCTCCAGGTGTGGCTGCCTGCCCGTGACCGCAGCAAAGCCAAGTGGACAGTAGGAAGGACAGAGTGAAAATCAAGTCTCCAGTGAACGCCCACAGGGGCAGAGGTCTCCCTACTCCTAGAGTTGGCTGTGCCCCAGATGAACCAGAGACTTCTTCTTGCCTGCTCTCCCAGGGCAGCCTCCAGGAAGGTGAGGTGAGAGGTGACTCCAGGTAAGCACTCAACCTCGTGCACATTGGAGTCACCTGGAGACCTTGTTAGAAACACTGACGGCCCCATGCCCTTGAGCAATTGATTCGGATGTGGCTGAGCGAGGGGCCTTGGAATGTGTGGCTTTGTACACTTCCCTGCCTGCTTAGAATGACCTAGAACTGCCATTCTAGGTTCTCAAACAAGGGAGACGAGAAGAAGGGGGCATCACAGAACGGGGGTACCCCAAATTCGAGCTAGTGTCCCATCACTCCTTTTCTTTACCCTCCTCAGACCATCTGTTCCCCTTCTTGAATTTCTGGGTCCTGCTCGGGGTACCTCTAAAAATGGCATAAGAGAGGAGTGCTGGGCTGGTCAAGGCTCTAACTTTGTACAAACCCACTGTCTCGGTGCCCCAAGAAGAATATACCTTCCCCACCCCCACTGTGTCTTCAGCTCAGATTAGAACCGCAGAGCCTGCAGCTTGCTCAGGGCCACTCTAAAGATACCCCTTCTGTTTCAAAAGGTTCCTCACTGATGGAGAGGAGTGGCAAGAAGAGTCGGCAGGCCGGGCCAGGGAACTGAGGCTGTGATATGACGACTTGTTTGTGCCGAGATGCCAGCTACAACTCAGCACTTCTAGCTGGAGACTGAGGCACTCGGGGTTCGTTATAGCCATTAGCTTTCCTTTCAGGCACGTATTTATCTAAAAGGCTCTCTGAGCCAAGCTTCTGTCCGATGCCTCCCCCCGCCCCCCCACCCCTGGCTTCCTGCCTCCCGAGGCTCAGGCAAGTAGCTCCTTTATCTAGCACGATAGTCAGTAGTGTCCCCAGAAGATAGGATACCGCTTCATTGGAACTCTTACCACCCCAGAGAGTCCCATGCCCAAATCACACAGCAGGAGCAAGGACTAGAAATGGTCTTCCTGCATGGAGGGGCAGGGCAAGGTACTTAATGCAGGAATATGCAGAGTTCTCTCCCAGTGTGTATCATACAAAGGGAGAGGGTAGATGCTTTTAGAGCTGTTTCAATAGTCTTGGCAACAATCTGGGAGATAATGATTCTGATCTGTTTTATAGCTCAGTAGAAGCCCAAGAAGGACATATATCCAGGACGGAGGAGGCAGTAAATGCAAAAGCATTTGGATGCAGGCTTCAGGCTTGGGGGCTGGGGCATGCTGACTTCTCATCAGTGCAAACCTGTGCAGAAAAGTGGGTGCTACAGAAATCCCCCTGGTGCCTGGTGCTGATTACACGCAAGAGGGAGTGGGAAGTCCGGATCCATGCAAGAACGTGGATGGCCCTTGGAAGCATTGGGTTAAGCCAAGGCCACATAGTGTGTGATTCCATTTATACAAAAGGTCTGGGACAGGTAAATCCATTGACACAGAATGTAGATTTCTGGTTGTTGGGGCTGGGGCTGAGGCCAGGAGTGAGTGCTGAGTAAGTGTGAATGGCTATGGGTCTCTTTCTGGGTGAGAACGATGTTCCGGAACTAGATAGTGGTTATGGTTATACTAAAAACTACTGAATTGTATACTTTTTATGGTATGTCAAAAAGAGGGGGAAAAAAAAGAATCCAAGCATGAAGGTCTTCAAAATCTGGAAGCTTCCCAGGATTCCCTGGAGTTCCTAGAATAACTTTCACAAGGTCCCCCAATGAGTAAGGGGAAAAGGCAAAATGTAAGTCAAAACCTGGAAGAGCCTGGTTCTCTTCCATCCAATGTCAAGTTCAGCTGGTCCCTTAACTCATCAGCAAGCCTTCTTCCATGCAGGCCTCTAGCTCCTGCCCTCCTGACATCTCACCTGGGTCTTCTGCAGGGGGAATTGGGGCTGGGGTGAACGCAAGATCAGACTAGAAGAGTATATTGGCATGCAGACTCAACAAGCCCCATGGGTGGTTAGGGAGCTGGGCTGGAGTGGGGGTGGAGGGTACTGCCACTCTGGAGGGCTTAAGGAAATCTAGAGGACTGGGGAGAGAGGCAGGATAGGGCCTTTGCATGATCCGGGTACCTGGCACATTGTGCCACCCACCCGTCCTGAGCCCCAGCTCATAAACACTGTGACACTGGGTCCAGCCTCTCTGTGAATGGCAGCTGCCAGCAAACACCAGAACAATGTGCCTTAGGAATCCGAGCCCCGCCCTCGCCTCAGCCACCTTCAGGCCTCACGTGCCTGTGTAGTTTAGTCACCTCCAGAGGTCCAGCTGCCCAGACATTACCACTGCATTTGGTTCTGTATGTCCCTGATCTACCAGATACCCAGGCTCCTGCCACATAACATACTTCCCTGAGCGTTCCTGAACTCAGCACCTGTACCATAATATCAGAGTTCTTCAAAGCCTTTTTTTAACCTCTTCATCTCAACCCATGCCCGGCTCTTTGCTGAGAACATCACCTGAGAATATGACCTCCCTGCCATCCCCTTACCAAGAGGTCAGCTTTTCTCAGCCTAAATGCACTGCCCTAGCAGCTCCCTCATTTTTTAAAGATTTTGTTTATTTGGTAGAGAGACCGTCAGAGAAGGAACACAAGCAGGGGGAGAGGAAGAGGGAGACACAGGCTTCCTGCTGAGCAGGGAGCCCAATGCAGGGCTTGATCCCAGGATGTTGGGACAATCCATGACTTGAATCAAAGGCAGATGCTTAACCACTGAGCCATCCAGGTGCCCCCCCCCCCCTAGCACCCTGACTACGTTGCACTGTTTTCCTTCGGCCCCTTCTTTCTTTACTTTGAAGCACCTGTTATAACATGAATTATTATTTTGTCCTTTACCTGGTTGCAGACGTTCTCCTTCTAGAACATAAGCTCCACCCGTACAGGAATCAGGTCTGTCTCCTTCACTGCCATATCACTAGCACTTAGCACGCACGACAGGCATGCCGTGGATGTCTGAGGAAGGGAGAACGAGACGAAGTGAGGGGACAGGACGCATCAAGGAGTTCTCCATATCAAGAGGGCCAGGTACAAGACCTGCTGAAGAGGTTCTGATGACGGAACCTTGGTGTGGAGGAAAGGGGAAGGGGGTCAGCCGGAAACAGGAACGGCTAGAGCCAATTCCAAGCATGCTGTCTCTCGCTTGCTTGATGAAGGGATTCATGGTGGCTAAGCAGCATCCACCCTGTGGACACAAGATGGCGGCCCGAGAGCCAACTCTTCCAGTCCAAAGGGTGATCACGTTTCCTTGATCTTCTAGAGAATTCCAGGCTAGTCCATGGAGTGATAACAGAGGCAGCAGCCTTTTCTCCACATTTAGAATGGCCAACTTGTCCTTGGCACCAGCCCTCCACTGAAGGCTTACCAGATGCTCCCAGTCTCAGTCTCGCCGTAAGCATGTGACCTAGCGCTCACCCTTCCCATGTGACAGACGAGGAGCCTGTCACATGAGTGGGAAGCGGGGATTAGCACTCGGGCAACCTGGTTCCGAAGCTTACAGACTTAACCACTGCATTTTTACGGATTCCTTTCCCTGCTACTTTCTTCGTAAAAGAACTCCTGTAGTTCCATCAACAAGGATAATACCCTAGCTTTCTGTGCTCAGACCCAAACTGTGACTTGTTTATAAAGCCAGCCCTGTGGACGGTGCAAGGGAGCTTCTAGCTTGCAACAGTGAGTAGAGATTCTTAAAAAAGAAAAAAAAAAAGCTATTGTCGACAATTGCCTATACATTACTTTTTTTCTAATTATCGTCCCGTTGGAAACTTGTCCTTTTCTTCTCATTCTGTGAAAACGGGAAAAGCCACAGAGTGTCAGCAACACAGTGGTCACCTCCCCTGCGTGGCTGGGGCTTCTCATGAGCCACCTCCTGTAAGGAAAATGAAGTCGACAAGGATGAGGCCTTAGGAGAGAGTTTTCACATTGCGAACAGCTCCCGGTGCATCACTTACTTCTCCTTTCCAAAAATAGGACTTTTATTCAGATCTTACTTTGTTCTCCTTCAAGGAGAAACTGCATTTGAATAAAAGCATAAGTACCACCCGTGGGGCTTTGCACATGACATTGAAGGTATTTCTGCACCAGGGGACTCTGGGGTTGGGGCGGGGGGAGCAGCCTCCTACAAATTGTACTTGGCATGTTCTGAATTTCAACTTGAGCCCTGTGTGTGACTCTGGTCTCTACCTTAAGTGCTGGCTCTGTGGGAAGCTTTCTGGGGTGCACCAAGCTCTTCTCCAAGGCCGTTGGAAGCAGGTGTTTGGGGGGAATTCTGTATCTATTTAGCAAACAGAATATGGTTAAAAGAAGCATCTAGAGCAACCCAGAAATGGAAGAGAAAGGGGGACAGGGAGAGACTAAGGTAAAACATCTAAAACCTAGAAGCTGGAAAAACTGGTTGACGGAAGAGGGTGTCATGGGACGTCTCCAAGGGGTGGGGACCTTGCATCGGCAAGAACAGGAAATCAAAGGGACACCTACTTCCCCCTTCCTGAAGCTGAAGCCCACACTGACCCTTATGAGAAAGGCAGAAGGTGATTCCAACCTGATCTCTGAACTTGCAGGTAACCGCTCCCCCTGCCTGTTCTTGGAAGCCCCTCCAGGTGCTGCAGGAGAGCGGTTCCTCGTCTTCTCTCCAGATGTCACAGCAGGCAGGAGCTGGACGCCACTCTGAGGGGGCCCTGCTGTGGGATTATAATAAACCGAGCCCTCAAAGCAAGCCTTTTAAAGCCCAGGCCTATTCTACAGCCCCTCTGCCACCTGACTAGAAGCCATAATGTGGATTCCTTGTGGAGGAAATCCCCTGAAAGTCAACATTTCTCTTTAAAATCTTGATCCTCCAGGAAGGGGAGACTGTCCTCAAATATCCAGAACAGTGTGATCTGTGGTCTGCGGACCATCTGCATCTCAGTCAGCTGAGGTAACTTAAAAATCCCGGTCCTGGAGCCCCTCTCAGACCTACTAAATCCACTTCCCCGGGCGGGACCTAGATTTGCATTTTGCAGGGTTTTATGGAGTCTGGGACCTACTAGGGTCTGGGACTCACTAGATTTGAGAATTCAAGACTCAGTCTCTTTCTCAGACAAATTTGGCCCAGGTGAGATCCAAGCATTTTTAGACCCATATTTTTTTCTCCAGCTCCCTCCTTGTTACGCTAACAACAAGGCGCCTGGGAAGTGGCAGATTCATTACGGAACAAAAGCTCTGTACCTAGAGCCCAGACTGCTGGCATCCAGTTCAGGAAAATGCCTTTGCCTTGCTAACAGTGCGATCTTTCGCTGTGTGATGGTAGTTTGCTCCGAACAAAAGGAGCAGAGAGACAGGGTGTGCAGGTGAATCTGAGCTGTGCTTGCCATCACCATGGAAACCGCAGCCATTATCACTACACAGGATCCCCGCAGGTCCATTTTCAAAGTCCCTGCCTCTGCTCGCTTCAGCCTGGAAATCCTGCCTTCTTGGGACGTGGCTCTGAGGGTCTATAATTGGGTATCCAAAGCAGAAGCAAATAGGCAATTGTGCATTATCTACCGCTTCTGTTTTCTTACTAAGCGTCCTCTAAAAGCATCTCTGCGTAATCCAAACAGGATGGAAATTCTTCTCATCTCTTGGCGCCCGTCTCATCTTGCCTCTTGTTTGGAGGGGAAAGGGAGGGGCTGTGTGGGGCTGCGATCATTCGTTTGCCTTCCTCCCTCCCCTCCTTAGTTCATGGGCCTGATAAATGCTTCCACACCGGGATCTTAATTAGGTTGAAATTTCAAAACGTTGTTTATTTTGTGGAGAGCTTTTAAAAGGATGCCTATGAGGGAGACAACGCTGCATTTTTGTTCCAGGAGCCTAAATGTTAGTGTTTACTGGGCCGTGCCCGGTAAGCACTGTATCCTACATTATGAATCAAGCATTCTATCTTTGCCTAAAAATGGTAAAAATCACTGCAGCTAGAAGCATATGTGCTTATCACATAGGAAACCAGGCTCGGTGGCTGTGTCCTTTACCAAGGAGAACATTCCACATTCCAAAGTCAGGAGGGCCTTCCCCCTTCCATGCTCAGAAACCCAAGTGTTCCCTGAGTATGTGAACCTCCTCAGGAACAGACTCGAGGCCCTAAGCCCCCCAAACTGGAAGGCCAGCTTTTTCACTTGCAATGAGAAATACCTCCCAGGATCAGGAACTCGTAAATTACATAACCAGTCCTTTCTCCCCCAGTTGCCAACCTGCAGGGGAAGCCAAGGAATACAGTGGTCAGAATGCCATTTTGTTCATTTCTAATCAGAAAAAAAAAATTTTTTTTTAAACCACTATATGTAATGGAATGCTCAAAGGCCTGGTAGCAGATCCATTTCCGTAGGCAGCACGGTAGAGGAAGTCAGATAATAATCAGAGATTGCCTGAAGAGCAGGAAGTCAGAGAAGAGCCGTTCAGATAAATCCAGTGCTTGATGGCACCAGGCTAAGAGAGCCCGATGCTTCCACGGACATGATAGGACCCGCCCTGCCAATAGAAGGGGCGGGTATCTTTCCCCTGGACAACGCTTGCAATAACCCAGCCAATTGCCCCCTGGTGACTCAGTTATCTACGCTTCAACCTCCTGATGTTCCGGTGATTTCTTTAGCTCTGATTAATGTCCGTTCGGCTACCCTCTTGCAGGCTTGGGGGGTGATCGTCTTTCAAATGGCTTTGAAGTGCCTACGCAGTGGTCTGTATTCTGGACCCCGTTGCGCTGACGTCACGGCTGAACTCTGTGCCAACTATTATAGTTCAGTCTCTTGAGGGCAACCTCACTGGAGCTCCAGATAGGTCGGCAGCATTTCTGAGTACAACGTTCTAGTTCTTCTGAGTTGCAAGGGACTCGAGCTTGCATTTGAGAAGCATCTTCCTCAGCATGAATTTGGTTCAGACAGTGAGCAGGACTGAGCCACCTCTAAATGCTGTTGTAGGGCCATCAATGGTTGCTTTAGGGACACTCCCTTCCTTATTTCACTGCTTTGCCTTCTCCCCTGGTCACCATCTGTCCAACAGTTACCCATTTGGTTAATGCTTGTGGGGTGTTTTGTTTTGTTTTGTTTTGTTTTAGAGAGAGAGAGCACACAATTGGGCATGGGTGGGGAGGGGCAAAGGGAGAGGGAGAATCTCAAGCAGGCTCCATGCCCAGTGTGGAGCTCAACTCGGGGCTTGATCTCATGACCTGAGCTGAAATCAAGAGTCAGATGCTTAACTGACTGAGCCACCCAGGTGCCCTGGTGAATGTGTGTATTAAAAGGAAAGGGCTAGGGGCAGATGGGGTCATTGGGGGTGGGTAGGATAAAGCAGAGGGAGTGCAGATGGGGACAAAGATCCCCTGGGGCCCTTCTGAGGAGGCCCAGTAAAAAATTTTTTAAGTTCAATTTGTTCTATTAATTTTTGTTTTAACTTATTGGACTGAACATCTATTGCATAATAGAAGCGATTTTGCACATAATTTATTCACATTCAGGTAAATTCTGGTAAGCAAAAGAAAAGGGCAGAAAACACTTTCTATAACCCCTAGGGGCCATTTGCTCTTTTGAGCTGACTGGGGGAAAGGAGCTTGGGACTCAAGTGCTTCTGAAAGCGTTAGCCTGGAATGAAACTACCACTCAAAAATGAAGCATTAGGTCAGGGCAACAGATGGAAAGTGAAAGACAGACAGACAAACAGTGCTGCTCAATCCATAGATTCTGAAGACATGGGTGGGGTGGGGACATCAAGGGATGGTTCGGAACCTATTGGAGGGGTCCAGGCTCTACCTTTCCCTGCCCTTTGATCCTTTACTTAAGCATGTGGGTCTCACGTTGTGGAGTAGAGCCCATTAGTTGTGGCTGCAAGGGCACCATTAGGGTTTCTGCATGGAAAATGTGAACACAGCATTCAGCATTCACCTTAAAGAGGCAGCAGACCCCGGAGTGGCTCTTGCCTCCTCTGGGGGATGTTGGTGGGACACTGCAGCAATCTAAAGGCATGAAGAATTCCAGCCTGGGCTGGTGTTGACTCCAGAAAGTTGGGGATCCAACCTGAATGAGGAGAACAAAAGTGTCTTAAGATTCTGAAAAGGGGTGCCTTAGTGGCTCAGTGGGTTAAAGCCTCTGCCTTTGGCTTGGGTCATGATCCCAGGGTCCTGGGCTCTCTGCTCAGCAGGAAGCCTGCTTCCCTCTCTCTCTCTCTCTCTCTCTCTCTGCCTGCCTCTCTGCCTACTTGTGATCTCCGTCTGTCAAGTAAATAAATAAAATCTTTAAAAAAAAAAAGATTCTACTGAAAAGGTTTGGGGTTGGTGAGTCTGATCCGTTCTCTGTATTGAGAGCTGTGCTGTTGCGGGCTGATGAGTGAGTACATGACCCCACAGACCCCTGCAGAGCTGGTAGGACCTCTTCTCCAGCTCCGGAGAAAACCAGAGAAAGAGAAGACGTGATATGCCACAGGACCTACCAAAGTTAAAGCCTAGGAATTAAGGAGAGCCATCCCAGAGGAGCAAAAGGAGAATTTACCGACTGTAGGCCACAAAACATGAACATCCTAGAATCTTAAACTTTGCCATCTAGAAACATATTGATGCTGCATTGGTTTCAGGATTCCTATAAATGATGTTAAAAAGAAATTAATTAATAGGTATTTTCTGAACCATTACTAAACTTCTGTGTGGGGGTGAAGGAAAAAGCAAGGTAAAAGGCAGAGACTGGGAAATTTTTATCATTTGGATATACCAGCATTTTATTTCTTTTTTAAGCCGAACCACTGGAACTACCCAAGTTATATATATATATATATATATATATATATATATATATATATATATATGTAAACACAGTAGAAGAAAGCTATACTAGCTACTCAGTCTTTCCCTCTTACATATGAAAAGACACTTTAGGATTGCCAGGCATAGGAAGAAAACCAGCAATGAGAGAGACCAAGATAAATAACTGGAAAAACAGAAATAATTCGGGAAAAAAAGCAATGAAAAGCTTCAGCGTGATTAGCTATTCATAAGTCAAGGTTAAGGTACTATAAATAAGGAGAAAACCGAGAACAGAAAGAACCACTAGAAGTTATCAGCTGCTGATATAGAAAATGTAATAAAAGAACGGAAAAGTTAAGAAACTCTCTCAGACCTTAGAACAAAAAGACATAGAGATACAGAAAAACTGAAATCTCAAGAGACAATTTTATGTTTCATGTATTTTACCACAATTTAAAAAAAAAAAAAGATGAGACAAGGCTAATTTAGCAAGCCCAGCATGCAACAAATCAAATTTCAAGAGAAAACAGAGATCATGCAGAAGAGAAAACTTAGCAAAGAAATAATGAAAAGCTTTTAAAGCCAAGAGGTCACAAATCCACAAGCTGAAAGGAGCTATTAAACCCTCAGTTCAAGAATTTAAAAATATCTGTTCCTAAACACATTACTATGAACTTTTAGAACACCAAACCTAAAGTGAATATCTTAAATCTTCCAGAAAGAAAACCAAGCCTGCCACAAAAAAACAATCCAGACTAGCATCTGATTTCTCATTAGTAACAGTGGGTGCTGGAAAACAACGGCCTAGGGGCACCTGGATGGCTCAGTTGGTTAAGCAACTGCCTTTAGATCGGGTCATGATCCCAGGGTCTGGGATCGAGTCCCACATTGGGCTCCCCACTCCACAGGAAGCCTGTTTCTTCCTCTTCCACTCCCCTGTTTGTGTTCCCTCTCTCACTGGGTCTCTCTCTCTCTCTCTGTCTGTCAAATAAATAAATAAAATCTAAAAAGAAGAAAACAATGGCCTCATGCTTTCAAATGTCAAAGGGAAAATAATTTTTGACCTATTGCGGTAAGATGATATCTTGAAGGATTCATCTGTATGTTTCCTGTGTGTTTCTTTCCCCCTTTACTTACTTGAACCCCTAGGGCCTTTCCTTCTACCACTCAGTCCTACTCAAGAGAGTCATGAGTCACCCACTTTGGAAGCAACAACAAAGAGTATAAAATTAAAAGGAAAAAGCCTTTAGACAAAGGATCAGACAGAAAGATATATCAGCATGCTTGCAGAGCTAGCTTTTCCACACCGAAGACTAGGGAAATTATTAACTGGAGAAGGGAAGAAAAAGTCGGAGGGACCACCTCACAAAGGAATGAAGAATACTGCAGATTTAAGAGGGGCAGTTGGTAGGATGGGGAAAGCCTCTTGTCACAGGTGTCAGCTGGTTGCCTGGAAACTGATTTGGTGCTGAGCTGTCCACACCAGTTGCAGTCTCTGGTGAAGAGCTCCGCCCTTCTAGTCTAATGGCTGATCATTGCCCGCTGAGTGTCCAGTTGGGCTGGGACACACATTAGCACAAGTGGACTATCCACTGTCTAATGTGGTATGCCTGAGACATTTTGTGGGGTTTTGGTGAAGTGAACAGAAAACATTTTCCTCTGATCAAGACAAGGCTGTGCAAAACCAGTTGAAAATTACCCTATTCCAGATACACTTAAATACTATACCCAACCAAACTATCAAAGGCACTGACAAAACTGAGCTATTTTGAGACATTTCGTATCTCCCTTTAACACCATTGTTAGGGAATTACTTGATCTCTTAGCAATATTGGGAGGGAACTGAGAAAGAGGAAGATACGGTGTTCAGGAAGTAGTAGATGCCAGAGAAAGCAGCAGTGAAGGAAAGTTCCAGTATTTCAGAGTGGTGGCTGCCACGCAGGACTAGAAAATAAGTTTTTTTTTTTACTTTTTAAAAAATATTTATTTATTTATTGTTTGAGAGAGTGTGTGTGCATGGGGGCATAGAGGGGCAGAGGGAGAGGGAGAGAGAGAATCTTATGCAGACGCCACACTGAGTGCAGAGCCCAATGCAGGGCTGAGTCTCACAATGCTGAGATCATGATCTGAGTTGAAACCAAGAGTCAATGCTTAAGCGACTGAGCTACCCCAGGTGCCTCCCAAATAACCCATTCTTAAAGAAGCAGAAGGATGGATCTCTCTGGAACAGAGCGAAGTCTTTGGGAGGGTGGTCTCTGTTAGAAAGGGAAGCTTGATGAAAGAGGTGGTAGATGGACCAAATGTTTGTGTCTCCCTGAAAATTCGTATGTTGAAATCCCATTCCCCAATGTGATGGTATTAGGAGTTGGAGCCTTTGGGAGGTAATTAGGAGTAGATAAAATTGTGAGGGTGAAGCCTTCACAAATAAGGTTGGTGCCTTTATGAGAGTCACAAGAGTTTGCTTCCTCCTCTCTGCTCTCTACCATGTGAAGACACAACAAGAAGGTGCAGTCTGCAACTGGGACAGGGTCCTCACCAGAATCCAACCATACTGGCACCCTGATCTTGGACATCCAGGCTCCAGCACTGTGGGAAACATGCTTCTGTTATTTAAGCCATCCCACCTATCGTGTGCTGTTCCAGCAGCCGGGACTGACGAAACAGATGGTATGATGGCATAGATCGTATAATGGAAAGGATCAGCCAAACGTGAGTGCTTTAAGGGGTGGGGGGACATTTAGAAACTTAAAAATAAAACTCCACAAGAAAAAGATATCTAAATATACAGCAAACTCAAATGCATAATGGTTTGCAGAAATTTTTATAAATTGTAAGAAAAGAAAATCCATTTGACTTTGAGGAAAAGAAATCCTCCTACTGATCCTGAGTTTCTGTCATTTGGCCCAGTACAGAACTGAAAGTATTTCCGGCACATAAGTTGGGCCAGCGTTCGCACGGGCCGACTAACACAAAAACTGCTTTTTTGGCTCGCAAGGAAGACTTGACTGTGGTAGCAGAACAGAATGCAAATTGGTAATCATGATAATGTAAAAGGATAGTTGACAGAAGGAGGGCCACAGCAGGAGGGAGAGAGCCAGAAGAAAGAACGGGGCACCAAGATATTTCATTAAGCTGGGAAGCAATAGAAAAATGCTAAGAGTTGGTGACACACAAGACACAGAGGTACAGGTATATCACCTTCAGTTACAAAGGAAACCAGTGGGGGAAAAAAAATACAAGCTAGACATCCAAACGTTGACTGTCTTAGCCAGTTTGAGCCGCTAAAACAGATTCTTGTACACGGAGGAGCTTAAACAACAGAAATTTATTTCTCACAGTTCTGGAGGCTGGGAGAGGCAAGATCAAGGCACGGGGAGGTCCAGAACCTAGATGAGGTGTTCTTCCTGTTTGCAGGGGACCCTGTTCTTTTTATATCCTCATGGTGGAGAGAGGGAGGGAAAGAGCAAGGGAGAAAGGGATGGAAGGTGAGAAGAGAGAGAGAGAGAGAGTTCTTTTGTGTCTCTTCATCTTATAAGGGCACTAATCCCATCACAAGAGCCCACCCTTATGATCTCATTACCTCCCTAAAGACCCCACCTCCTGACACCATCACAATGGAGATTAGGGTTTCAACATATGGGGTTGGGGGGGGACATAAATATTCATTCCGTAGCATTGACTCCTGAGGCTGGAGAGAGGTGGAGAGACTACTGTTTTTTACTATAAACATCTCTATGCTCTTTGATTTGTTATTTCAAACACATACTGTTTTGATTAAATATTGTAGATGCATTGCAGGAATCACCTCCTCCATGAAATCTTCTCTGACCTCTCCCCACCAGTAGAGTCAGACACTCTCATTTATGCCCTAGTTGTACTTATACCACGTGTTAGGGCCTGGATTGTGTCCCCCAAATGCATGTTGATGGCCCTAACCATCCATGTGACTATATTTGGAGATAGGGCCTTTAGAGAGGTAACTAAGATTTAAAAAAGTCATACTGGTAGAGGGCTGATGAAGAGAACTAGTGTCCTTATACACCAGAGTTCTCTATACCATGTGGGACACAGCTAAAAGGCAGCTTTCTGAAAGTCAGGAAGACTGAGCTCACCAGAACCTGGCCATATTGGTATGGCCTTACCTTACAGAACTCTCCGGAACTGTGAGAAAACAAATTTATGTTGTTTAAGCTACCCAGTTGATGGTGTTTTGTCATGACAGCCCAAGGTGACCGGTACTACCCATGTTCTACCACTGTGATTTGATACATGTCTATCTCCTCTTTTAAAATCTAGACTTCTTGAAGGCAAAGACCCATAGTCACATAACTGCCATATATTGAGGGCTTACTAATTGCCAATCAATGTAAGAGACACAACACGATATCATTTAATCCTTACAATTTCTCAAGGTCAGAGCTATTATCCTCATTTTATAGATAAAGAAACTAAGGTTTGATGAAATTATATGGTTTGTCTAATTTCATTAGGACCCATCCCCACCTGGCTCCACATCTCCATAATACTGCCTTCACCATCATCTGTGTTTCTTTGCCTCCTCATGGTTCCCACACAGCTGGCTTTGAGAGGGTGTTAGTTTCCTGAATAAATGCATTCTAATCTCTTTAAGGGAAAAGGACACTGTTTCTCTTTACAATAATGAAATTGCTAAACTTGATGTTCTTGAACATTCCCACCTCCCACGATAATCAAATAAAATAACATAAAATAAAATGAGCTTAAAAGCTCCTTCAGACAGATTATCTACATAACTGGTGGAGCTTAGTGCAAAATGAAATTGCAGGGCCTCTTGGTCAAAAGTTATTAAGAATTTCAAGAGCTTCCAGGTTGGTGAACACATGGCGGTTCAGAGAGAGTGGCATACCCAGAGAGCATGGCAGCTCCTTCCCACCTACCTTGCCCTATGCATCTCTTCCATCTGAATATTCCTCAGTTAAACTCTTATAATAAACTGGTAAACATTGCCCATTTTACACACCCACCTTGCATTATTCATAGAACAACCCACCCTAGTGATCTCTTCCCAGTACTATGTTGAGATATTCTTTTTCCTTTTGCAGCCTCAGTGTCCTCCATTGTGTGGCTTATTCAGTCAGTTCCTGCTAACGTTTCCAGTCTTTTATTACTACCATAGAGTTACAGTGAATTAAAAAAAAAAAAGGAGGAAGAAGAGGAATTTCAAGATGGCAACAATAGAGCAGACCTTCTACACATAGGACCTTGGGTGACTGCACAGCCATATGCTCACAAATCCAGCCCACCCCATGATATCTCCCTCTACCTTTCTTTGAGATCAGTCATAGACCCAGTTTCTAGCCACCCCATATGAAATTGTTATGTTCAGATGGGGTGAGAGTAATTTGGATAGGAGCTCATCACACACTCATTTCTCCTTTATTTTTCTGTTTCCTGGAAATGTTCCATTTGCTCATCAAGAATCAGCACTTGAGAAACAGAGAATTCTTTTTTATTTTATTCTATCTTATTTTATTTATTTATTTATTTATTTGTCAGACAGCGTGAAAGTGAGAGTGAGCGAGCACAAGCAAGGAGAGCAGCAGGCAGAGGGAGAGGGAGAAGCAGGCTCCCCGCAGAGCAGGGTGTCCAATGTGGGGCTTGATCCCATCATGACCTGAGCTGAAGGTAGACGCTTAACCGACTGAGTCACCCAGGCATCCCAAGAAACAGAGAATTCTTAACAGACAATGCAGAGTGGCACTAGTCGACAACAACAAATATTTGTGGAATGTGATAATCTGGTGAAGGGTCTGAGTGCCTAGGACCCACATTTTTGAAATTTTCTCCTTTATAAAGGGCAAATACCCAAAACTCCACATAAATATATTACAAAATGAGAAGACATATTAATCACAGGAGATTAAAACATTTGGTCCATTGCCTTACAATCTCCTTAATCTTTGAATATATTTAAGTGTTGGCATCAAAGTTGCCAACTCTAGCAGAATGATTCCATATGGAATACTCCATTTTCATCTAGTGGTTGTGGAGCATTAAACCAAGAATTGCAAATCCAGTGCCTCAAGGAGCCAGATAAGAACTGCGAGATCTGCCAACTGTGGCCTTGAGCAGCTGGAGAGCACAACCAGATCTCTGTTACAGCTGTTCCCCTAATCGGGTAAGCTCGTTCTTACCTCATAGGAATATGAGCTAATAGGGTCAAACCTTCTGAACTGTCAAGCACCATTAGAAACTAGTGTATTCCAATTTCATGTGTTAGCAGCTAACTTTAATAATTAAAAAAATCTGGGGCACCTGGGTGGCTCAGTGGGTTGGGCCGCTGCCTTTGGCTCAGGTCATGATCTCAGGGTCCTGGGATCGAGTCCCGCATCGGGCTCTCTGCTCGGCAGGGAGCCTGCTTCCTCCTCTCTCTCTCTGCCTGCCTCTCTGCCTACTTGTGATCTCTCTCTGTCAAATAAATAAATAAAATCTTTAAAAAAAAAAATCTTTTCTGGTCAAATGAAAATTGCCTGGGGGCTAGAAATGTTCATGGGCCCTTAGTTTGAGTCCTACATGACAAAAGACTTCTTTTATCATAGAGTCCTAAGAAAACCAGAGTCCCACAAATAAACCTATCATTCACGAGAATGAGTTACTAGGATGTCTGAATTAGGAGGAACAAAATTTCTCTGGCAGTGGCTCACAAATTCACCACTCCAGGGGACACTTGGCAATGTCCGGAGACATTTTTGGTTGTCGTCATGGAGAGGAGAGTGGGAATGCTACTGTCATCTCGTGGGAAGGATGGCACTAGGGATGCTGCTAAACATCCTACAATACAGAGAACAGCCCCACAGCAAATACTCATCCAGCCAAAATAACAACAGTGCTGAGGCTGAAGAACCTGCTCGTAGACAATGATTTACCCTCAGAATGTGGTTTTCAGTCCACAGTTTAAAATTCAGATCCTTGAGGGGGAAGACCTGTGCTCTGAAAACTATAAAACACTGATGAAAGAAATTGAAGATGACACAAATGCAAAGATAGTCCATGTCCATGGATTGGAAATACAAATATTGTTAAAAGTCCCATACTACCCAAAGGAACATACAGGTTAAATGTAATCCCTAACCAAAATACCAATAGCATTTTTTTTAACAGAACCAGAACAAACAATCTTAAAATGTATACAAAATGAAAAAAGACCCCAAATAGCCAAAGCAGTCTTAAAAAAGAAGAACAAAGTTGGAGGTACCACCATCCCAGATTTCAAGCTATACTGCAAAGCTGTAAGCAATCAAAACAGTATGGTACTGGCACAAAAATAGACACAAAGATCAAGAGAACGGAATAGAGATCCCAGAAATAAACCCACAATTATTTGGTTAACTAATCTTTGACAAAGGAGGCAAGAATACACAATGGGAAAATGACAGTCTCTTCAACAAGTGGTGTTGGGAAAACTGGACAGCAACATGCCAAAGAATGAAACTGGACCACTTTCTTACACCAGACACAAAAATAAACTAAAAATGCATTAAGAACCTCAATGGGGGGGCGCCTGGGTGGCTCAGTGGGTTAAAGCCTCTGCTTTCGGCTCAGGTCATGATCCCAGGGTCCTGGGATCGAGCCCCACATCGGGCTCTCTGCTCAGCAGGGAGCCTGCTTCCTCCTCTCTCTCTGCCTGCCTCTCTGCCTACTTGTGATCTCTGTCAAATAAATAAATAAAATCTTTAAAAATAAAAAAAAAAATTAAAAAAAGAACCTCAATGGGAGACCTGAAACCTAAAAAATCCTACAAGAGAGAGATCACAGGCAGTAACTTCTCTGACATTTGCTGTCACAATCTTTCTAGATATATCCCCTGAGGCAAGGGAAACAAAAGAAAAAATAAACTACTGGGACTACATTAGAATAAAAAGCTTCTGCTCAGCAAGGGAAACAACCAACAATACTAAAAGACAAGCTACTGAATGGGAAGAGATATTTATAAATGATATATCTGGTAAAAAGTTAGTACCCAATATATATAAAGATCATATACAACTCAACACCAAAAACCAAATCATCCAATTTTAAAAATGGGCAGAAGACGTAGACATTTCTCCAAAGAAGACATCCAGATGGCCAAACAGACATATGAAAAGATGCTCATCATCATTCATCATCAAGGAAATGCAAATCAAAACCACAATGAGATATCACCTCACACCTGCAAGTTCCAAGTGTTAGTGAGGATATGGAGAAAAAGGAGCCTTGTGCGCTGTTGGTAGGAATGCAAACTGGTGCAGCCACAGTATGGAGGCTCCTCAAAAAGGTAAAAACAGAATTACCATATGATTTCGCTTCTGGGTATTGACTCAAATAATATGGAAACACTAATTTGAAGGGATATATGCACCCCTATGTTTATAGCAGCATTATTTACAATAGCCAAAATATGGAAGCAGTGCAAGTGTCCATCGATAGATGAATGGATAAAGAATGGATATATATATCCATACATATACATATATACAATGGGATAGTACTTGGCCATAAAGATGAATGAAATCTTGTTATTTACAACATGGATGGATCCAAAGGGTACTATGTATGTTAAGTGCAGTCAGTCAGTCAGAGAAAGACAAATACCATATGATTCCACTCAAATGTGGAATTTAAGAAACAACAACAACAAAAAAGAACAAAGGAAAAAAGAGACAAACCGAAAAACAGACTCTTAAATATAGAGAACAAATAGGGGTGGGGGATGGGTGAAATGCGCGATGGGAATTAAAGAGCACACTTATTATGGTGAGCACTGAGTAATGTATAGAATTGTTGAATCACTCCATTGTGCATCTGAAAGTAATACAACACTGTTAATTATGCTAGAATTAAAATTTTTAAAAACATAAAATAGATGTGAACCAATAGAAAAAAAATGCAGAACCTTGGACGCTAACCCAGACATCTCAGTTATAAGCTCTGAAAATAACACGCAATGTGTGCATTTTAGAAATTATCCCAGGTGATGTTAATATATGCTAAAATCTGAGAGCCACTGAACTGAAACAACAGATTTTAAAGAACTCATTTAAATCTATAGAACTACCATGGCATGCTCGCTCAACAAGGACGCATGTTCAATAATGACAGAGAAAACTTTCACTTTTAAGTTGCAAAATACTGCACACAGCCAAAGCAATAGTATCAGAAGAATCCGCCCACGATCACAACCTGTTCCAAAAAGATAGGAGAAGTTATAAAGAAGAAAAACTGCCATCATATCCTTACCCTCCAAGCACAGAAGATAATTTCTTAGATTGCTAAAAGTATTTTTTAAAGTTTATCAATAAGAAAAACAAAACAGCTATAAAAATCACAATTTCAGAAGCAGTCCATATTCCTTAGGCTTTGCAAATTCAAGCATTTGAAATCAGGATACGATGAAATTAGAGACTACAGACATCCTTACTACCATCGGCACGCATCACAGCAACTGGAAACGAGTTGAAGCTTCATAAGCCAATCTATATTGTAGGTTTGTTTGTCATTTCCCACTGAAATACTAATACTATATATTTTAAAGGAAACAATGCCTGGACCCCTATCTTTCATGTGATGTATTAGAAGCTTCCCTGCCGTAGAAAAGCCAATAGCTACTCTTCTCTTCTATGGCCCACTAAGTTCCCACTGGTCACAGAAGTGTGTCCAGCCCTGAAAGATCGAGCATGCGTAGCCGCCATCATCCCTGGTGGACATAAGTGGAAAACTCAGCCCAGAAGCATAAACAAGGGTAAGGGGAGTTTTGTCCCAGGGCTGATGCAACAAGACTTCCAAGGCTGTGAACTCAGACAGAAGGTCTGAGATATGGAGTTTCCTGCACTGTAAAATTATTGTCTTGTATGCTAGTGTAAATCTTTTCTGATTTGAAGCATAAAAGGCATCTTTGCAGGCCAGCCAGATCACCAAACTCTAGAAAGATCTCTGGAAGATCAAGGGAGACAAGGGGGAAAATGGGGAGCTGTTCCACACTCTGGCAAACTTAACCTCGTTTCTAGCCTTTGTGGTGCTCTTTTTCATTGCTTTTGAAGAAAACCAAAGGAAAATTGGTCATGCCTACACCAGATTGTCATTATAGCCTATCTACAAATCCAGATGAGCTTCTGAGGTCTGATCCAAACCAGGGTGGGGGGAAAGGCTGAGAGACATTGCTTACCCTGAGCAGTAGGTGGGGGGCTCACTTCTGGAAGCAGCACTATGACCAGAAGTCCACAGAGGAAGTCATCAGAGCCTTTAGGATGGAAAGGAGCCCTCAGAGACCTCTCCTTCTCTCCCAGCCTCACCCTTCATGACGTCCACCCAGCCCTTTATTCATTTCGGGAACTCTCCTATCACCTTCCAATGCCTCTCCTGCATGTCTTTCAAGGCTTTCTGCCTCCTCTCCAAAAGATAAATATTCAGACCTCATTCTTCCCAGTTCTTTCAGGTAGAGGAGATGGATGTAACAAACTCCCTACCTCTGTAAGGGTTCAAATATGTTACCCTCAAATATGCCGCTCCGACATATTGATTATTTTGAATTAAGGACTCAAGAAACAGCTGGTATAAGGACATTCTGACCCTCTCTATGCCCCTGAAAGCAGGAAACAAGTCTCCCACATACCAGGAGGGTAAAAGGCACCCTTATCACCAGAGATAAGGAATTTAGGGCCAAGAATACTGTATAAACAAACCTTGTTACTTCTTCGCCATTTTACCAGCCCTAGTCCAAATGTTTTTGTCTTATCAATTCTTCACATATTTATTGTTTTTCTAAAAGGTATGAAACCTTCCTACTTTGGCTACTTCCCTGAGTCTCATATCTCTGGGGATCCCACCACATACCCATGTCATTAAATTTGGTTTTCACCCCAAAACCTAGAAAAGTGGAAGAATAATTATTTTTCTTCCCCTATGTCTCTTTCCAGAAATTATTTACATTGTAGATGTCAAAAAAGGTAACACTCCAAAATAATTGATCTCTAGAGGTAAATTTTCAAGAAATAAATCTCCCAAATGGAGGTGATCTTATACCCCTCTAATCATTGTAGGTAGTCAGAAATATGAGCCAGGGAGGGAGGGAAGGAGAAGCCCGCAGGAGATCTTGTAAAGACAGGTTAGCTGGTGAGGAAACAGTTCTCCATAAAGAAATGGAGATGCCTGGGTGACTTAGTCAGTTAATCGCCTGACTCCAGCTCAGGTCCTGACCTCGGTCCTGGGATTGAACTAGCTCCCAGCTCAGCAAGGAGTCTTCTTGTCTTTCTTCTTCTGCTCCTTCCCTGATCATTCTCTCTCTCTCTCTCTCTCTAATAAATTAATTAAATCTTAAGAAAAAAAGAAAGAAATGAAGATGCCTTTTCCCAAACTTATGCTTGAAAACAGAAAAGTTGGAAAGCTTTCTTCCTGGAGACTGTGGTTGTAGAGAGCAAGATGGAGTCACTCATGTCAAGCAGTGACATAAGCAGTCAGGGGCATTGCACCTAAGACCACATACTGCCCAAACCAGCACAGGCTGATGATACCCAGAACTGATACCCAGCAGAACCAGAGGAGTCCTGCAAAGAGTCAAGACTGATTAAGCGTCTTTAAAAAGGGAGGACTTTGGCAGCCAGTGTCAGACTCCCCAGAGGCTGATCCATTCACGTCTCACCATATTGAAAAGGCAACAGCCCCCAAAGTCTCTGCCAGATAGATCTCTGAACACAACAGACAGTCTGCATAAAAAGTAGCCTGTGCTTAGGGCTGACCCAGACCAGACTGTGGCCTCATCGCAGCCCTGCCCTCAAATCCTGACCTCATGTTTGGTTCCTTGACTTCTTACCCTTTATTGTATCTTGCTTGTGTTGTGACTCTGTACTGTGCTTTGCTTTGTGTGATGTATACCAGGCCAAGCTAAAGGCATGGTGAAATGTCATTGAGTTTGGAATCCCGACCCTGCTTTACAATGATGTTAACCTTGCTGTAGGATCGAATGAAGCCAACGTTATGGAAACGCACGACTCCTGTGTGGACCTTCACAGCATACTTGCGACAACAGTACAAATGCCTTTACCTTCAAAAACCACAATGGCAAAATTCAGAGGACAGCGCACCCCGACCCAAAAAGGCAGTCATTTTCCATGACCTTTGCCCGTGGGATGAGGGGAAATCAGAAAATCTGTACATCACTTGACTTCTCTATGAATGCCCTTGCTCACCTACGAAGCCAAACCGCGCCTGCGCACGCAGCACAGAGATCCGCGGTCGCGTTCACTAATTTTACCTCAACAAACAATCGTGGGCTGTTATGTAAGGAACAGTTGTTGTTGTTGTTGTTGTAATAAATGTTAAGTTATGGGTCAGAAAATGTGGCCATGTTTGCAAAAGCATTAAGAGAATGATCAGTGGACAAGGGCTGTAGTTCCGGGTGACAACCCAGAGGAGAACCTGCACTGAGTGCCATCTCCTGCCCTCCACGTGGTGTGATCCCAGTGAAGACAAGGGAAGCTAGGTCCAATGTCCCGGAGTGGTTTACAACTGAAGACCACTCAGGTGGCCAAGAGTTCCCTCAACAGAGAAGGAGAGGAACCCCAGCTGGCGAGGGGGTGGGGGGATTCCTGACTCAAAGATCAACTTCAATCTTAAGCCAGAGACTCATGAGAAAGTTGAGCTGTGAGATGTGTAGCATGAGGGTTATGCCCACCATTCAGGAAACAGGTTGAGTAAAAAGAAGAATATAGTGAGAAAAGAACTATTTCAGAAGATAAGAGAGATGTAGTAGTTAGGTCAAAGTTGAGCGCTAATGTGCTTCTCACCGGAAACTAAGCTGTATGTAGGCAAGTCTTACTCATGGCCATCTATACCCAGCACCTAGAACAACGCAGAGCACCTATTAGGCACTGCGTTGCTGCCCAAGGAATGAGATCCTGAGCAGCCCTTGTGAAAGTTGCTGATGACGTCATCAACAGTGATGCTCAGGAGGAAAGGCACGCGGTGGGGCCGTGCGGGTGGGGCTCTCCGAAGGCAGGTGTACCGGCCAGAAGGTGAGGCAGAGCATTTGGCTAACTGTGAAGGGAGGTACGCACTTGCTGGAGGAGGGAAGGAGAGCTGGTTGCAAGGGCAGCAGCAACAGCAGCCGGACAAGGGGCGAATTTGTTTAGGTGGAGCAGAAAAGTGGTGTAAGCAGCCCAGTTCCCCGGGGCTTCAGCCCAGGGGCTCATGAGGCTGAGGCTATGACCAAATGGAAATGCGAGGACAGAGTTAGCAGAAGAAAGGTGTAGAGCTGGGACAGATGGGTCAAAAAAGCAAGCTGGGGCTGGACTAGCTCTTTGGCCTTCCCCAGAAAAGAAGAGGAGGAGAGGGCGTGAGAGCACAAAGGACAGACGAGTATCTCACCCCCAAATCAGACATCCAGACTCCCCATGACGTTCTCAATTTTGATTCATTTTGTTTTCACTAAAGATGATCTCTGCCTTGGTTCTCTGCAAAATAGACCTTTTGGAATTTGTAAGTGGTTGATTTTTGGATGTGATTCCTGGAGCAAGAGGGCAAGACAGGAAAAGGGAATGGAGAAGGTGGGAGAAACAGTATACAGATATGAGACTGAGCCAGCCATGGCTAAGGGCAGTGGGTGTCCGTCCTGCCAGGACCTCCCGGAGAGCTAAGGAAAGGCACCTCCAAACTGTCTACCGAGGAGATAACATGGGGAGCTGTCATTAACTTACCCACTCTTCTGGGCTGTGCATGAACAAGCCCAGGGTGACTTCATATAGGTGGGTGTCCCATACCTCGGCATCAGCAAAACCCCAGGCCAAGAGTGAGAGGTTCACTGCATAGGCTCAAGTGTGTCTGCACAAGGCCCATCAAAGCCCACAGGAAACTGGCCGAGGCAGCAGTGGTTGGAGTAGGAGGTGGGGCCAGGAGCTGGGGATATGGGATACAGCCCACGCCTTGATCCTCTCTGATCTGTAAGTGTCCCACCTGCCGGAAGTCCAATCCTTCACAGAGTCCTGTCAAGGTGGTGGCTGGTTGCAATAATACACAAGGGCTAGTGAGATAAGGTGCAGCTGGTCCCCAAACCATTACTAATATTTAAGACTTCCCTTCTTATGATATAGTTAGGTTCTGAAACTTTGCAAATTAGAAACATTCGCACAACTTTTCTTATTTTTTTAAATGATTTTTATTTGTTGATTTGAGAGAGAGAGAGAGAGCAAGATAGAGAAAGCACAAGTGGAGGGTCAGAGGGAGAGGGAGAAGCAGACTCCCCACTGAGCAGGGAGCCCGACTCGGGTGTCGATCCCAGGACCCTGAGATCATGACCTGAGCTGAAGGCAGACACTTAGCCAACTGAGCCATCCAGGCACCCTTCTAGCAACCTTTTAAAACCCTGATGCGGGGGTGCCTGGGTGGCTCACTCAGTTAAGCCGTCTGCCTTAGGCTCTGTCATGATCTCAGAGTCCTGGAATCGAGCCCCTTGTTGGGTTCCCTGTTTGGTGGGGAGTCTAGTTCTCTCTCTCCCTCTGTCTGTCTCCACAGATGGCTCTCACTCCTTCTAGAATAAATAAATAAAAATTTCTAAAAAATAAAAAAAAATTTAAAGTAAAATAAAACCCTGATGCCTAGGCTATTGCCCAGATGGTAAGTCAATAATTCTCTAAATTAGAAAATTAACACAGTGACTATACTTAACAATACTGTATTGCATATTTAAAAGTTGCTGAGAGAGCTTTTAAAAGTTCTCATCATGGGGCGCCTGGGTGGCTCAGTGGGTTAAGCCGCTGCCTTCGGCTCAGGTCATGATCTCAGGGTCCTGGGATCAAGCCCCGCATCGGGCTCTCTGCCCAGCAGGGAGCCTGCTTCCCTCCCTCTCTCTCTGCCCGCCTCTCTATCTACCTGTGATCAATCTCTGTCAAATAAATAAATAAAATCTTAAAAAAAAAAAAGTTCTCATCACAAGAAAAAAGATTTGTAAGTACATGCAGTGATGGATATTAACTAGATTTATTGTGCTGATCGTTTTGTGACCTACACAGTTACCAAATCATTATATTATCCACCTGAAACTAATATAATATGTCAATTAAATATCAATTTAAAAAAAACATAGGAAAAAGAAAACAAACATCAATGATAACATTACTTAATCTGCAGGTAACACTCAAATTTCACCAGTTGCTCTCTACTGTCCTTTTCTTGCCCAGGATCCAAGTCAGGTTAAAGGGCATCCAGTTGTCCAGTGTCCTTAGTCTCCTCTAATCTGTAACATTGCCTCAGTCTTTTCCTTATCATGACCTTGACACTTGGAACTTGTAAGTAAATCATTTATTTGGGAATGGTTGGTTATTCTATGGAATGTTTCTCAGTTTGGGTTTTCTGATATCTCATGATTACATTGAGGTTATACATTTTTGGCAAGAATGTTATAGAATATTGCAAGAATCTCGTGCATTTTACCATGGTCATATGATGGTGCTGTGTCTCATTGGTGGTGATGCTATCCTTGATCACTTGGTGAAGGCAATGTCTTCTGGTTTTCTCTAGTGTAAATTTATAATTTTCCCTCTTGTAATCAATAATACATTTCTTAGGGGGAGATTCTTTGAAATTGTGCAAATATTCTGTTTCTCCTTGAACTTTGCCCAGAATTTTTAGCATCCATCAATGGTTCTTAAAAAAAAAAAAAAAAAAAAAAGAAAGTTATTTATTTATTTGAGAAAGAAAGAGAGAGAGAGAGAGCATGAACTAGGGGAGGAGCAGAGGGAGAGGCAGAAGCAGACTCACCACTGAGCAGGGATCCTGATGTGGGGCTTGATCCTGGGACTCCAGGATCATGATCTGAGCTGAAGGCAGACACCTAACTGACTGATCCACCCAGGCATCCCTCCATGGTTCTTACCTGTTGCACTTACTACTGTGTGGTGTTCATCACATTCTTCATTCCTTCCACATTTATCAATTGGACAAGTTATAGTTATAACTATATAAATAACTATATAGGTTTAACAGCCCTGGAGAAAGGGCTGGTCTGAAGCTTAAATTAAAAGAATGAGGGGGCACCTGGCTGCCTCCATTGGTTAAGCATCTGGCTCTTGACTCAGGCTCGGGTCATGACCTCAAGGTCATGAGATCAAGTCTCCTGTCTGACTCCACACTGAGTGCTTGTTCCTCACTCACTCTCTCTCTCCCTATCTCTCAAATTAATTAATAAATTGAAATTTTAAAAAGGAATAAATGAGAAACAGAACTGCTGGCCTGCTGGTATGAGAAGAATGAAATATTTGTCAGTGGTTTTCATTTAGCACTAATACTGTTGCTTGTTATGGGAGGCAGCTAGAGATGAAGTATCAATAAACCATCCTAGTGAAATGTGTAATCTGGGAAGATCTGGGGTAGGAAACATAATAGGGCCATGTCTAATATGGTAACAAAACAGAAACAGGCTGGCAGGGTGCGGGATGGTCAGTATGTGATCTCTGTGTCAAAAAGGAACACATGTATACAAATGTCCCAAGATTAAGACCAGAAAACAAGAAAGACATAAGGATACTGGCTGCAAAGACACAGAACAAAAACAAAAGAAAAAACCAAGCTTGATACATCTGTTTAAAGGAAAACAGAGAAGTCATCTGAGGTGATTAAAAAAAGAAGAAAAAAAAATGTAGGGGAATAGCCATAGGAGAGACTCAGAAAGAAGTGAAGAAATAAGAATTTTAGGTCACAGTTGGTGAACCTGGCAAAGGAAACTAGGAAAATTAGCCAAAGGTGGAAAACTCCAGAACCAGGAAGAAAGAGGTAGGTCCTGCCACATAGAGTCTGGCTGTGCCAATTCACTCAAGGGCCTAGAAAGCAAGGGGTCAAAGGTGGGGAAGGAATGGAAGCAAGAGAAACGCACTGCAAAGGGCATTGTAGCCATGAGTCTTCTATCTACAAGGACAACTCAGTTCAAACCACCCTAAGCAAACACAGAGTCTCTTTTGGCTTCCTTCACCGGGAAGGTCAAGGCTTACCAGCCGCCAAGGCTCCCCGTCCCCAGGCCTTGGTCCCTGCTGCTCCTTCCCAGCCCTGTATCTCTAAGCTCTTCTTTCTTCTGTGGGTTGGCCGCTTCGCCTCCCATCTCAGGTGGGCCCATCTGTGTGGACAGAAAAGGTGGCCACCCCTATCTCGAAGTTCCCATCGAGCTTTTCAAAGCTTTTCAAAGAGAATGCCTTTGAAAGTCTTTTTAGACATTTACAGTAGTGGAGACGGGCCAAGCACTGCTGCTCTCCTAGAAAAGCAGTTGCTTGCAGACTGCTGCAAAAAGTGTGCTTCAAAAGAGTCAGTGGGAGCCCGCCAGCTGGGCAGTAGGGCCCCCGGGGGTGGGGGGTTGGGAGCCAGCTGTCATCCTCTGGACACTGCCCTCTGCCCTTGCCACCAGTGGCTTAGAGCCCTGTTCTCTTTGCCCCGAGTAGTGTGTTGCAAGATAACTCAGATGTACATGTGCCCTCTACCTCCCCACGATATTTCCACAGCTTTGAACTTGTACCCAGTTTGCCCTTGTATTTGTCATCTGTAAATTTCCCTTGGTATTTTCTGGGTCTCCTCTAGGCCCGAGGCCTCTCTGACCTCCTTAAGGGCCATTGCATTTTCTACAATGGCCCAGAGGAGCACTTGGACAGCATGGTACATTCTGCCAAGCATACAACTCTAGCTGTAGCAATCCGCCCTGAGAAAGACCTTTAAACTTTCATTCAGTGCTGTTTTGTACCCTTTGTCATTTCTGAATAGAAACATGGGACTGGGGCTGAGCATGAGCTGTCCCTTTTCTCAACCTATTACAAGTGACAACTGTCCCATTTTAAGACATCTGGAGGCATTTCTCACATTCAAAAGTAACTGGGGTGCAACAACCCTTGAAAATTCTACCGTGATTCTCATCTGATGCCATACGTTGAAGTTTTAGCCTGCTATTTGTTGAAGCACAGATTGTTTCAATCCTGGTTGTTCTCTAATACCTTTTCTCCTCTTCTCTATGATGCTAGAACCCTCAACTGGCAGACATTCACATGGACTTTGAATATAAAACCAGCATTGTTCTGCATGACATCTTACCAAGAGCTAACCAAGTGCATATGATGGGAAGCGACATGGTCAGTGTGGGCATGTGTCTTAATGGAAGGTGCGTGCCTCCTGTTGTCTGCATGTGCTGGTACACTATCTTTACCACTGGGCAAGGGCAATGTCCTAAGTTTCACAGAACAATAAGATGGAAGAAACTTGGATCTCAGGATGACTTCATGGAGCAAAACCTCCATATCATCCCTGGAACCAGCTACATCTTTTTTTTTTTTTTTTTTTAAGATTTATTTATTTGAGAGAAAGAGACAGCAAGAGTGGGAGAGGCAGAGGGAGAGGGAGAGAGAGCATCTCAAGCAGATTCCATACTGAGCGTGGAGCCCAAAGCAGGGCTCCATCCCAGGAACCTCAGATCATGACCTGAGCCGAAACCAAGAGTCAGATCCTTAACCGACAGAGCCACCCAGGTGCCCTGGAACCATCTACTTCTTGACTGTAACATAAGAGAGAAATATATTCCTATCTTAAGTCACAGTTAGTTTGGGTCTCTGATAAAAGCAGCAGAACCTACAAAACAATAAATACACTGGTTCTCTGTCTCCGAATCTTTTCTTAAGGCCAAACCATCACACTCATTCTTTTGACCCTCTTGAAAGAAATCGCTGTTTTCCCCTGTCCTTGTGACCTTCCTGTAAACTTTCTCCAGGTACCCTCTGTTTTTCATTTTGGGTGACCTTCAGACCTCTAAAAGTTACAAATTACAACAAAAGGATTAGCTTTCAAATTATAGACTCTATTCCTTCTTCCCTCCCTCCTTCCCTTCTCTCCCTTTTCTTTCATTTCCTCCCTCCTTCTGTCCTTTCTTCTTTCCCTCCCCTCCTTCTTGCCAAACTGTAACAAATACAGTGCTTCCACGGTACACTAGGCTGGACATTGGAAGAAGATACTTAAGTCCAATATGTATCAGAGTCCCTAGTTGCCAGCAACAGAAACCTACACTGGTTCATTTCGGAGGAAAAGACTAGCAAAGAAGATTGAGTATCACAAAGTCACCAAGATGACTGGGTAGATGGTGGCTGTGCTGCCAGGACAACCATCCAGAATCACACCACAGAATGAGTGGATCAGAAGAGGTTGCCTCCTGACCAGCACCAAACACTGGACATCTGTAGGGCTCATACGACCAGCCCTCAGCTCCTGCAGTGACTCCAGCATCACTGCCTCTACTGCCGTGCCCCCTGCCCCCCCGGCCCTGCCAGGGAGCCTTCCTCACCATCCCCTCCTCTATGTCACCCATTTCCAGGTCAAGGTCTGGGGCAGGCACAGCTGCTGCTGGTGCCTGCATCACCTGCCCAAGGCTTGGCCTCCAGGGAAAGGGAAATGGGAAACATCTCGAATTTTCACCTTGTCAGGTGCTAGCAGTCTGCCCATCACGGTAAAGCACAACATGAAGAACTTAGCAACACAGGAAGGCGGTTCAGAAGCCAGGCTACCAAAACTAATGGAAATATCTTTCATGGAGGAACTTGACCTTGTCTCCCTGTATCTATTGGACTATTAATTTTGAATGCATCAAGAAGCTTGTGCTTTTCAGTTCTGTACTTATTAGGCAGCAAAACTCTAAAGAAAGAGACCTTCCTCCTCACTTGTAGAAGAATGCAAGGAGTCCCAGAAAAAAAAGATCAGCCTTTCTCTTCTTGCCTCTGGAGTGATGGAGCTGATCCTCAGTATGCCAAATGAAGAAAATTTGTACAGAGGGGCTCCTGTTTGGCTCAGTCAGTTAAGCGTCTGCCTTCAGCTCAGGTCAGGATCCCAGGATCCTGGGATCAAGTCCCACATCCGGCTCCCTGCTCAGCGGGGCATCTGCCTCTCCTTTTCCCTCTGCCTGCTGCTCCCCCTACTTGTGCTCGTTTTCTGTCAAATAAATAAATTTTTTAAAAATCTAAAAAAAAAAAAAAATTGTATGGAATTTGAAGGAGCCCTTACCTATGTTTGGGGGTATTTCCCCATTACATAGGTCTGAGTGGACCAGTCTGATCTTCGATTTCACCGTCACTGGAAGTTTGGGCTCAGATATGTAAATGAATGATGGCCGATCAGACGCTCGTGCCTGAGACTTTAAATCTGAAATGAGTGGAGCAAAGAAGCTGGAATAGTCAAGAATTCATCTGTGCCCTAGGGGGCCCAAGGGACCTCCAGCATTTAATGCAAACAGCAGACACGTCCTGATCATGTGTCCTCAGCATGATTTGGGTTGGATTCTCACCTGGGTTTTGAGCTTAGCCTTCCTGGAGATTCTGTGACTTACCCTGAGACCCTTTCAATAAATTGCTTTTTTGCTTAAATCAGTCAGAATTCCTCTTGCTTGCAACTAAGATGCTAACCCACACACCCACTATGTTTTTTAAAAAAAGATTTTATTTATTTATTATGGGGGAGAGAGAGAGTGCATGAGCACAAGCAGGAGAGGCAGAGGGACAGGCAGACCCGTCAGTGAGTGTGGAGCCTGATGCAGGTCTTGATCCCAGGACTGTGGTTCATGACCTGAGCTGAAGTCAGACACTCCACCGCCTGAGCCACCCAGGTGCCCCTATGTTTTTATTAGTACATTTTTTTCTTTCACGAGTGTTTCACTTTAATAACATATTCACATATAAACCACTAAAAACTGTTAGCTCTTTTTCAGCTTTGACTACCATATTCCTAAAGTTTTTCTTCATCTTCCTATGACCTAAAGACTAAGACTAGAAGGAACCCTGGGGACTGTCTAGACCACTTCCTTCACTAAGGGAAACTGAGACTCCAAGACGTTCATTCCCATTTTGGGGATGAGTCTCATTTCTATGGACAGTCTCTGGTAATTTCTCCAACTAAATCAAAACCATTCCAAATTAAGGGCCTTTCTCTTCTCGTGCTGAAAATTTATTTTAGAAATATAATGAGCTCCTTCTCTATTACACAAACCACCAAAGGCAATAAGAGGACTGGGCTCCAAACCAATCCTAAGGAAACATCACCAGTTTTCTTTGCTATTCAGCCCAGGTTTGGCACCTGTTTATCAATTCACTTAGTCAAAACCACATTTTCTGAATTTGTTAATGAGCATGTTGACGGGAAGGACGGAAGGACGGAATCAAAAGACTTGAGGAGGCAGCTGGTAGGGGAGCCGGAGGTAGCTCACACTTCCTTAACAAGCTGGTGCTAAAAATGTGAAAAAGGATCTGAGGAACCAACATTCAGAACGGACAGCAGCAACAGCGCAGCCAAATCAAAGGAACCTGGGTCCCCGAATAACGGCACAACACGGGTCCCCTCCCTCCCCACACCCGCAGACTCAGCACCCCTCAACTCCAGCTGTGATAGGAGCCCAAGATGAACTTCTGTTGTGTGAAGTCATTGAGATTTTGGACATGCGTTAGCCCGCTCTTCTTAGTTTCATGCCTAATTATAGAAGAATACATTTATACCCATCAAAGAAAGCCTAACAGAGGGAGAGACTTGGACAAGAATGGAAAAGTTTAGCCAGGCTAATATAAAAAGATACGACTATAACCTATTTCCTGGGTGACCCTAGCTTACTTAGCGCCTTGCAGTTCCGGAGTCCCACTTTGCCCGGACTTCACCATCTCTCCCAATGCAGACTTTTGGGTTCTAGATCTCTTCCTTGAAGCCAACCCTTTACCTCCTCTAGGCTTCTTCCAGGTCTGTGAGGGCTGGCTATTGCTCAGGGTTGACTCCCTGCTGCCCTCGAGTACTGGCCCTTGCCTCTCCTTGGCTCGGGTTCGTCTCCTTATCTTCACCCTGTGCCTTGTTCTTGGCCATGGCCTTCAGGCTCCTGGCCTGGCTCCCACCAGGTGCCCAGAGTTCTCCCTGCATACCCTCTCCTAATGCAGGAGTGATCCCAGTAACCCTTGGTGGAGTCACCTTCTGAGGGGTAGCCCAACACGTTGTAATTATTTTTCCTTTCCCATAAGTTCTGAATGGATTAAGTTCGAAGAATATCCATATTTATGCTCTTAGCTATTCCTGTTATCTGAATTACATGAAAGAAAAAAGCCCTTTATCTTGAACACCTGTGTGTGAACCAATGTGTTAAACATTGGTGCGTTTCATTTAATCTACTACTAGTAGCCTTACTACCCTTTGAGGGTAGTATTGTAGCTGCACGTTTCCAGAAGAAAAAAAATGAGGCTTTATAAAATTAGGGTTTGGCTGAAGGTCACACAGCTAGTAAGAAGTGGGGCCAGGAGTCTGAACTAGGTTTATTTCATCCCAAAGCCCTTTCCACTCCACAGTATTGACTGTGACCACCCCATTCTGGGCTACAGGGTTTCAAACAGGTATACAGAGTTCAAGGTGAACTGGGGAAACAGAAAGCACAAATGTATGGGATATCTCCTGGCCATCATACTAATTCATATTTCTCTTAGCAACATGAGGAATAAAACAGACAAGTGCCTATCATCTTCCAGTAACATCAAGGTGAGTAGTTGGGCAGTAGTCGAAAATAATCATGGTGGGGCACCTGGGTGGCTCAGTCTGTTAAGCCGTCGACTCTTGACTTCAGCTCAGGTCACGATCTCAGGGTCCTGAGAACGAGCCCCACATTGAGCTCCATGCTGGATGTGGAGTCTGCTTAAGATTCTCTCTCTCTCTCTCTGCCCCTCCCCACTGTGCACTGTGTGCACGCTCTCTCTAAAAAAATAAAAATTTTAAAGAATCATGGTAAAATTTAATAAGGATAAAACCTCAAATGGCAAAGTACAAATGTACTCCTCAAGAGGGCTTATTTTGCATAAACTTACTTAAAAAGTATTCTTGGGTTCATAGTGACCCAGCAGAACCACCCCACTGTTGCTTTTGATGTTGATGATTATGTTGAACATTTTATTATTTTAAGATTTTATTTATTTATTTGACAAAGAGAGAGAACGAGCACAAGCAGAGGGCCCAGGAGAGGGGGAAGCAGGCTCCCCGCTGAGCAGAGAGTCCAATGCGGAGCTCGATCCCAGGACCCTGGGATCATGGCCTGAGCCAAAGACAGATACCAACTGAGCTACCCAGGTGCCCCCATCTTATTGTTATTCTTTAAAGCACACCTCCAGGAGTTATTACCAAAAGCACGGCATGGAGAAACCACGATGTCCTCTTTCCACTCTGTTTAACCTTGGTCAGGATTTCATTGGATTAATGCAGTCATTTTTGGAGCCACTCATTGCGAGTGATATGTGAAGATCTTGGACATGTCTCAGGGCAAAGCAATAAAAATGACTGGCTTGGGGTAAAGAGCCTTATTAACAAAGTCCAGGGGAACCAGATTTATTGAGTAGCAACAGAGATCTGTGATTAGGATAAAAAAGTCAGGAATTTTGGTCAGTGTAGTAGTATTTTTCAAAACATGCACAGACCCATATGTATTGGCATCAGCTGAAATGCATGTAAGAAATACAGATCTTGGGAAAATCCCAAACCTCTAAATCATACTTCCGTTGAGGGGGGAGCCCCCCCCCCAAGGCTTATGCACACTGAAGTTGACAATCTTTGTACCAGTAATTCTTGGCCTGAGCTGCAGGTTGGAATCACCTGGAAACCCACCCCAGAGATTCTGATTAATTGGTCTGGTATGACCTTAGGGCATCAGCTGTTAAAAACAGCTTTGGCAGGTGACTTTAAAGTGCTCCCAAGGTTGAGAACCTCTCCTCTGTGCGAAGCTAGAAGGTCTGAATGCCAGCAAGCAACTGTTCATCTTCAATTGAATGGTGGAGAAATGGGCTTATTAAGTTTGTGGAACATTTTCGTTAGATAATTCCTTTACATGCACGGTGAGTCACCTTTCCAAGATAAATGCATTTTATTTTTATAACAGTGATTTGTCTGCTTTCGTAATTAGAACCTGGGACTCCGAGTCACTGTGAACCAAAGTCATGATTTTCTCTGGCTTTTGGTTCTTCCCTCTCCCTGTGATTCTGGTTTCTCTCACAAGATGACTGGGAGCAATGACAAATAAAAATATTATAGAGTGCTTTTAAACAATGATGTAGGTCACACAATGACCTGAGGCGTTGGGGCTCACTGTGGTCTTCCTCTTCTCTGGGGTTCTGCATTGTCTTTGACTCCTGCTACCAAATCTGGACTTTAGGGTTGGAGACAATGACAGCAGGTGTGTTTGCAGACAACATTTGATTAGGGCCCAGAGAACAGGTACTTTTCCAGTTGGGGAAATGTCCTGGTAGCCATCAAGTACAGCAGAGCAAGAAGAGTAAGGGTGATGATGTTGCTGCTATTAGTCATTGTGCCTTACGTTACATCTGAGTCCACACCAGGGATCTTTGCATTCAGGACCTTATCTGATTGTGTAATGACATTAATTGGCCCTGGAAGGGATTTGATGGAATTTCTGGTACTGTTTCTTCCGTTATACTCTTGAAATTACATTTTAGGTAATTGGTCTCTTTCTCTATAGAACATAATTTTGCTCGTTACCTTTCTGTCTAATTGTGGTAAAATACCCATAATAAAAGCTACTACTGCAACCATTTTTTAAATTTAAATTCAGTAATTAACATCGACTGTATTACTGGTTTCAGAGGTACAGGTCAGTGATTCATCAGTCTTATATAACACCCAGTATTCATTACATCGTGTACCCTCCTTAAGGTCCATCACCCAGTTACCCCATCCCCCCACCCCCCATCCCTCCAGCAACCCTCCGTTTGTTTCCGTCGATTAAGAGTCTCTTATAATTTGTTTCTGATTTTGTCTTGTTTTATTTTTTCCTCTCTTCCCGTGATCCTCTGTTTCTTAAATTCCACATATGAGTCAGATCGTACTAGTGATGATCTCTGATTGACTTATTTCACTTAGCATGATACCCTCTAGGTCCATCCACGTCATCGAAAAAGATTTTATTTTTTGATGGCTGAGTAGTATTCTGTCATGTGTGGAACACTACATACCACATCTTTATCCATTCATCTTATTGCATCCATTTTGAAATGTACCGTTCAATGGTGGTAAAACACTCACACTCTGCAACTAATCTCCAGAATTCTTTTCACTTTGCAAAACTGAGACCTTACCCATTAAACAACTTCTTCTCATTCTCCATCTCCCCAGCTACATACCATCTCTTGAACCTGAGAGTTATCAATTTAATCTACTTTAAAAATTTCCTAAATTTCACAGCCCTACAAAGTTTACTCAGTGTTGCCACATTTGCCAATCCAATCTTTTTTTTTAAATATTTTATTTATTTATTTGACAGAGATCACAAGCAGATAGAGAGGCAGGCAGAGAGAGAGGAGGAAGCAGGCTCCCTGCGAAGCAGACAGCCTGATGCGTGGCTCAATCCCAGGACCCTGTGACCATGACCTGAGCCGAAGGCAGAGGCTTTAACCCACTGAGCCACCCAGGTGCCCCCCAATCCAATCTTTCCTTTAGGAAAGGAAAATATTTCCTTTCTCTTTTGTTAGTCCACATATCACATGCTCCCAAGAAAGTATATTCTGGCTTTGCATTAGGTAAAATGTCTGTCCATTTAACAAAAAATAAAAGTGGAATACTATGAACTGAATTTCACTGGGTGAAAATTTAAGTCTCATAATACCGGTGCTAGAGAAATAGTTAATTCTCAAATGTTGGGGGAAGAGTAAACAGATTCCACAAATTAGACAGTATCTATCAAAATAAAAAAATGTAGACATCTCTTCATCAGCTACTCAGCTGTCAAAGCTTTACATATATATTCACAGAAATAAAGTATAACTTAAATCTGAATTAACAGGGGACTGATAAATACTTACAGTATGCTATATGATGAACTATTATATGATGAACTATTATACAACTGTTAATGTGAGAGTTCTGTGGGTGCTGATATAAGATCTGAAATATATTATTGAATAAAAAATTCGAGGCATATAGAATGACATAAACCTTTTGTGAAAAAAATTATTTTTTATTTTTTATTTCCTGAGGGACAGAGAGAGAGAGAGAGAGAGAGAGAGAGAGAGATGGGGGAGCGGCAGAGGAAGAGGGAGTGAGAGGATCCCAAGCAGACACCAAACTGAGCTCTGAGCCCAACATGGGGCTCAATCTCAGAACCTTGAGATGACCTGAACTGAAATTAAGAGACGCTTAACTGACTGAGCCACCTGGGCACCTCCCAAACCTTAATTTTATACACACACACACACTCTCACATCCCTTGGTGTCTAGAGATACAGTTCCTTTTCTGGAAAGATTCCCAAGCAATTGTTAACAACTGCAGCTTGGTGGAAATAGACAGGTGGTTGGGGGTTGGGGGAGGGGAGAAATACATCTGTGTTTCATTTAAACCTCTCAGTACTACTGGAATTTTTAAAAACGTGTGCTTGTATTACTATAGAATTGTTTTTAAATGTCAACTGCATTAACTAGTCAGTGGAATTACAGCTCATTTAAATTTTCTTTTTATCATTTTCTATAGATCCCATAGTACATTTTAAAAATTTCTATCCATTTGAAAGGCAAAACAAAATATAAAATTTCTTGCTTTAGATATTTGGCCAAATAATCACTTTCATGACTAATGTAAGTCAGTCTTTCATTGTTTATGTGTCTACAAAGAAAACAAGCCACAACCAAATCAACCTGCTTGCTTGCCTTTTTTTTTTAACCACAGCACTTTATTTTCCTCACACAATGACATATTGCTAGGGCCTAATATTCTCACATGACAGTAGAAATCACAATCTGGGGATGCCTGGGTGGCTCAGTTGGTTAAGCCGCTGCCTTCGGCTCAGGTCATGATCCCAGGGTCCTGGGATCGAGTCCCGCATCGGACTCCTTGCTCGGTGGGAAGCCTGCTTCTCTCTCTGCCTCTACCTGCCTCTCTGCCTGCTTATGTTCTCCCTCTCCTTCTCTCTCTCTGACAAATAAATAAATAAAATCTTAAAAAAAAAAAAAGAAATCACAATCTGTTGTCATCTCTTAAAGAATTGAGGATTGTGTGCAAAAACCTTACATAAATTAAAAGAATGAATAAATTTACAAGTGTAAATGCAAACCATTTTCCAACTCAAGGCAATTAACAGCCCAAGGTGTTCTGGCAGGAAAACATTGGGTAAGAAAGCAAAGTGGGTCCTGAGGCTCCCACCTTCCCATCCCTGTTATCCCAATGGACCTGCGAGACAGAAATGGCAGCTGTTTCAGGGCTCTTGCCAGCCTCTAGAGAAATCCTGGAATAGGCAGCTCTTAACACAGGTCAAGAAACTCACACAGATCAAGAAACTCAGGGTCTTGCAGATTCTCCAGTCAATGGATTTTTCTTCCATAACCATGTTCTCAACCTCAGGCACAAAGTGACCCAGCCAGAGGTGCTAAGGGTTTAAATCAAAGATATATACTGGGTATTAAACATAAACTAAGGGAACAGTTAACTTGGATACAAGGTCAAGATCAGCAGCAAGTTCCACAATCAGTGCTAATATCAGATGCGAGCTTCAAGGACACACTTCTTTCCAAAGCCTCGTTCCAGTTTCAGGAGGCCGGCATGAGAGTATACACTGACCAGGGCAAATGCATACTCGGGAATTCACTCACGGAGGAAATGCTACGCATCTGCTCCAAGTTCGTTTAAAAGTATTTGCAGTGCACAACGGAGGGGCCCGACTGCAACATCCTCCTGCTTGCTGATCCACATCTGCTGGGAGGTGGACAGCGAGGCCGGGAGGGCGCCCCCGACCCACACCCAGGACTTGCGTTCCGGAGGAGCGGTGATCTTGACCTTCATGGTGCTGGGCGCCAGAGTTGTGATCTTCTGCATCCTGTCGGCGATGCAGGGGTACACGGTGGCCCCGCCCCGCAGCACCGCGCGAGCATAGAGGGCCTTCCGGATGTCGACGTCACACTTCTGATGGAGCGGAAGGTGGTCTCGTGGACGCCACCCGACCCCATCCCCAGGAAGGAAGGCTGGAAGAGCGCCTGCGGGCAGCGGAACCGCTCGCTCCGGACGGTGATCACCTGCCTTGTGGGGCAGCTCATAGCTCTTCTCCAGGGAGGAGGAGGACATGGCCGTGACCATCTCCTGCTCGACGTCCAGGACGACCGAGCAGAGCTTCCCCTTGATGTCACGCACGATTCCCCGCTACGCGGCGGCGGCGGCGAAGCGGCAGCCACACTCGGAGAGGCTCTTCATAAACTAGTCCGTCAGGTCCCGGCCAGCTAGGTCCTGACGCAGGATGGCGCCGGGGCAGGGCATACCCTGCGTAGATGGGCACAGTGTGGGTGACCCTGTCCCCAGAGTCCATGACAAGACCAGTGGTGCGGCCAGAGCCATACAGGGACAGCACAGCCCGGATGACCACATACATGCCTGGGGTGTTGAAGGTCTCAAAAATGATCTGAGTCATCCCACAGTTGCCCTTGGGGTTCCGGGGGCCTCGGTCAGCAGCACGGGTGCTCCTCAGGGGCCATGCGCAGCTCGTTGTGGAAGGTGTGTGGAAGATCTCCACATTGTCTCAGTTGGTGACAGTGCCGTGCTCGACGGGGTACGGGAGGGTCAGGATGCCCCGCTTGCTCTGGGCCTTGTCGCCAATGTAAGAGTCCTTTTGGCCCATTCCAACCATCACGCCCTGGTGTCGGGATTACCCGACGATGGACAGGAGCGTAGCTCGGGTGGGAACCATCCCCGGCAAAGCCTGCCTTGCACGTCCTGGGGCCATAGTGGACGGCGAGCGCAATCATCTCCTCTTCCATTGGGGTGCGTGGAGGAGGACACGGAGGGCCCTTGGCGCGGGAACACAGGGCGCCAGCCAACTGGCCCAGTGAGACAGCTCTATTATCTTTTTGACACGAGAATAAATGACATTTACTAAAAACCCCCTCAGTTTTCTCTTTGGTCCTCTGAAAGCAGTCTTTGTAGAATCATTGTAGTTTTATTATTTCTTTAAGCCTTGCTGCAGTTTTTATGATTTCCTATAGATTTTGCTTAGACAATTTTCCTCAAAGACTGTGTTATTACACTGAATAGACTAGAACATCTACAGATCCCTCAGGGTCTCAGGCACTTGAAGTTCCTGTGTCATAATAAAAATTGCCCTTTTTTGCTTCTTGTAGTCCTGGGAGTTAAGCTTTATTACAAGTGAAAATATTCTGCTAATCTCAGGTCAAAGAGATAAAGTGTTAATATCCATATTCTGAAACTTAGCGCCATAGAACAAAACCAAAACTGTCTTCCCACTTCTGGAAACAAGCTCAAGACTTCCACAGATATCATGCAGCAAAAGTTAGGTAAGAAAACCATTTCCTTTTTTCTGTTGGAAAAGACATGGGAGAATTGATTTTCTGGTTATTAGAGTTAATATAATGTTTATCTCTGTGCATGAATAAACACATTGAGCAATTACACGAATCAATGCTGTAAGTCAACGAATAAGCCACACTGTTGTGAAATCAATTCTTAATGATTTTATGTTTTCACTTAAAATGGATCACTTGGAAAGACAATAAACAAAACCCAAACTCACTTGTAGTTACCATTATATTAGTCACAAAAAAAGTCCAGGCTGCATTATACAATTTTAAATGGCGTTCCCAATTGAACTCACCCTTACTATGTCCCAGCATAAAAATGCAGAATGTACTTATTTAGAATTGAGTAGTACTCATTGGAAAATAAATTTCTGGCAAAAGCACAAACTATGTGTGGTTCCCATAGAATTAGACAAAAATAGATATCGTTCAAAATAACAATAAGAATCCCATGGGACTGACTAATAAAAGATGGCTGGCACAATTTGAATTCCAGTGTAAGGGCTACAGAGAACTTTAAAAATTGGTAACACGGTGGAATCATTTATCATTCTTTGCAACTATCACTGCCATGTTGGAACGCTCTTGGAGACCATGCCTTCAAAAAGAGCTCAGGCTACTGACACACTGGGAAAAAGAGGATGCGTCTTCTGTATTTGGGTTTTCAACAGTGACAGTGGGCTATCCAGACAACACAGATGTAGGCATCCTGCTGATTATAGCAAGATCAACTTCCTGTTTAATTTGTGCTAAAGTTTCTAAAATGTCATTCCACAGATCAGTCGCTTTTCTTGCTATCAGATTCTCAAATAATATAATCAGAATATAATGTTCTTTAAGGTTTTTCAGATAAGGATGAAAATCATCAGGGCACCTTGGTGGCTCCGTCAGTTAACTGTCTGCCTTCGGCTCAGGTCATGGTCTCTGGGTCCTGGGATTGAGCCCCTCGTTGGGCTCTCTGCTCAGAAGGGAGACTGTTTCTTCCTCCTCCTTTGCCCCTCCTTCTTCTCATGCTCTCTCTCTCAAATAAAATCTTTTTTTTTAAAAAGGGTGAAAATTATGTCACGTACCATATGATTGCATTCATATGTGGAATTTAAGAAACAAAACAAAAAACAGACTTTTTTTTTAGATTTTTTATTTACTTTTTTGACACAGAGAGAGAGCACTAGCAAGGGGAGTGGCAGATGAGGCAAAAGCAGTCTCCCTGCTGTGCAGAGAGCACAACATGGGGCTTGATCCCAGGACCCTTGCATGGCTTAATCCCAGGACCCCAGCATCATCACCTGATCTGAGTCACCCAGGCACCCCCAATTTTGAGTGTTTTAGAGAGGCAGTTTCCCTGACAGCAGCCATGACTCTGATACCTGCATGGCTATTCGAAGACCATGGAGATGGGAAGATGGGAGTCCTGTCCACCAGCAAATGTGAGAGGCCCCTGTAGAGAACTACTCCCTAGTCTGTGGGGCTTGTGTGGACCTGGTCACTTGATCTAGTAACAAAAACAGCAGGGATTTTTTTTTTTTTTCTTTTGAAAGGACTGGGGAGTGGGGAATAATCCCATCCATCCATTTACAAAGGCAAGCCAGCTAACTAATACTTAGACACACACATAAATGACTTGCATTTTATGCATTCCTTACTGGAACCTGTTCCTTCTAATGTCTCTTAAAAAACTCTTTCCAGAAAATAAATAGGCACAGGAATCTTTACTCTATTTTAAATGACTATGTTTTCTAAGATACATATTCTAAATAAAGGATCTTTCCTGATCACTGAGTTTATTATATAAAAATTCTTACAAAGGTATAAAAATTACGGGGCACCTGGCTGGCTCAGTTGGTAGAGCATATGATTTTTTTTTTAATTTTATTTATTTATTTGAAAGACGGAGATCACAAGTAGGCAGAGAGGCAGGCAGAGAGAGAGAGAGAGGGAAGCAGGCTTCCTGCGGAGCAGGGAGCCCGATGCGGGGCTCGATCCCAGGACCCTGAGATCATGACCAGAGCCAAAGGCAGCAGCCCAAACCACTGAGCCACCCAGGCGCCCCGAGCATATGATTCTTGATCTAGGGATCCTGAGTTCAAGCCCCACACTGGGTGTAGAGTTTATTTAAAAAAAAAAAAAATCATATAGGAACACCTCGATGGGTTCAGTTGGTTAAGTCGCTGCCTTTGGCTCAGGTCACCATCCCAGGCTGCTGGGGTAGAGTCCAGTGGGGAGCCTGCTTCTCTCTCTGCCTCTGCCTGCCACTCGGCCTGCTTGTGCTCTCTCTCTCTGATAAATAAATAAAATCTTTTTAAAAATTATATACATAACCATTTAGCTATGTTTCTTTATTTATATCAATTGCTTTTATTGAACACAGTAAAAATTACATGACACTGGAAAGGGTTTGGGATTATGCTGCATTTATAATATGCAAAGGGAACTGAAAATCTGATATGATAATTTGTTTTTACTTTATTTTTGAAACTCCACTATAATGGCCCTTATGGTAGACTATGTTCCATCAAAAATAATGTGACTCTCGGGCGCCTGGGTGGCTCAGTGGGTTGAGCCGCTGCCTTTGGCTTGGGTCATGATCTCAGAGTCCTGGGATCGAGTCCCGCATCGGGCTCTCTGCTCAGCGGGGAGCCTGCTTCCCTCTCTCTCTCTCTCTCTGTCTGCCTCTCCATCTACTTGTGATTTCTCTGTCAAATAAATAAATAAATAAATAAATAAATCTTAAAAAAAAAAATAATAATGTGACTTTTAATCTTTCATCCTGAAGTACCCCAAGTGTCCTTTACAGAGTGCGGTTGGTATCATCACAAAGATTAGGGGCCCTCAATGGTTAGGCTTTTCAGGGAAACAGAGAAAGAGCTGTGCAGACTGCTCCATGGTTTGGGGAGGGCTCCCTGTGACATTAATCTACAAGCTATAACAAGTATTCAACGTAAGACAAAGAAGCCTATGACATACATAAAGGGCATGTTACTAATTAAGAGAGACTGTGTTTCCTGGATAAAAGGAAGAAGGACAGTTTCATATCTAATGTTGCCCTTGTATTTCTTACCATAATCAATTGCAACTGTGTAATAAAAATTTCCCCTTGCTTTCTTTATAAAAATCATCCTGAGAAAAGACAGTGACCCCTCTCAGCACCTGGCTCCTATTTTAATAGGGTCTGATGTCTCCACCCTCACCAAAATGGGCTTCAGCGTGGAAACTTGTATAACTGTTGTAAATTCACATTAGGCCCAACTCTTGAGGCAGTGCTAGACGGGACAGGAGGAAATGCCTCTGCACTCAGCCATTTTCCCTGACATACTCAAGGAGAAGTAAGATTTCTCTAGGGCTGTAAGGAGGCCATCTGCCATGTTAGTGGGAACTCAGTTGGGCTGGCCGTGCTAAAGGCAGAGAGACAACCAATTAGGATAGATGATGTTCTCCCTGCCTTCCCAAATTCCTTCCCACTGGGCTAGCTGATGCCTGAAATTCTCTGATCAGAGTTTCATCCTTTACCTTCCTAATGAGGATACTCCTGAGAAAGAAAACATATCAAACCTTGGTTTATTTTCTCTTTTCTGTCTCTTTGCAGGAAGGAGTTGAGCAAATTGTTTCTTGAAAGCAGTGTAATAGAGAATAGGGTTACTGCGTAAGGGGATAAGGAGAAAACAGAAGAGTGAAAACTCTCTAGCCAGCTTCTCTTGGGCCATGTGGAAATGCTAGGTCCCTTCATCCTGGGAACATCCGCACCATTAATGGAACAGTAAAGAGTCCTAGAACCAGTCCTTTAAAGGAATTAGTGTGTTAGCTAGACTGGAAGATGAAATGTCATTTTCTCCAAGTCCTCCACAACTAAGTTGTCTTTTGCTCAAGATTCTGATATAATGACTCACATCCTAGAGGCTTTGGGAAGATATCCCTATGAGATAGTCTAAATTCTGAGTGCGGTCATTGTATCTAAAACCCTTCTTGCTAGAAACACTGCAAAACAGAAGCCAGCTCATCTTCCATAGCCCCGCTCAACTGTTCTTAAGAAACTGTATGCTGATAAATTCTTCAGCACTGCTATTTTTCTCTTTCACGGGTAGATCAAGGGCTTCAAGGTCCAAGCTCTCCCGCTGCCCTGTTTCCTTCTGTCTTTATCAGAGTGACTGCAACACGAGCTCTGGTGGTAAAAACTCTGATAGCCCTCCCTATCTTTGCCTTCTTTCTCTCATTCTAAACTTAAATGTGGTCACCCCTTTCCTTTCAGAGTCACCTAGGGGAACATGATAACTCGGGCTATTTCTCTGCTGTAATGCAAAAACCATGTTGCAACCACTGCAGTAATTCCATAGTATTTGAAATTATCACTCAGATATTTGAGAAGGTTCACATATATCACTCAGATATAAGAGAAGGGGATACTTGCTTAAAAAAAAAAAACCCTTTTAACAACATATACTATATATGCATATATATATATATATATATCACATATAAAATAATATATAGTATACTGTACACTTGACTGCTGCTAAAAAGTAGATCTTAAACATCTCACCACACATGCACACAGGAAGTGGTCGGGGGGTGAGGGGAATGGATGAAGATGGTCGTTAGGTACAAAGTTCCAATTGGAAGATGAGTAAGTACAGAGCAAGTAATGTCCAACATGATGACTATAGCTAACCCTGCTGTAAGGTATATTAGAAAGTTGCTAAAAGAGAAGATCCTAAAAGTTCTCATCACAAGGAAAAAAACTGTCACTATATGGAGATGAACATTTACTAAACTTATTGTGGTGATCATTTCGCAATACACAAATATTGAGTTGTTATGTTGTGTGCCTTAAAATTATGTAGTGCTATACATCAATTATATCTCAATAAAACTGGAGGGAAATAAAGGTAATGTGTGAGATGATGGAGATGTTAACCAGCTTTACTAAGGTACTCATTTTGCAGCTCATATGTATATCAAATCGACGTTATCACACACCTTAACCATATAATGGCCTACGTCAATTATATCTTAATAAAGCTAGAAAAAAAAATCCCTGGCTATTTCTATATTGTCAGGAGTGCAAACAGTAATAATAATCCAGTTCATGCTTGGACAGTGGTGTTCTTTGGCTATTTTTCTTATTTTGCTCAATACTTGCATATAAGCAAAGCTGACACAGTTCAGAGGAAGCTGGAGCTTCCCTCTATGCTCAGCCAGGAGCCTCCATTTTCCATGGAACCAAACATCTCTGTGGCTACTCTGGAGCTTAGTAGCTTCGGATCGCAATATGGCAGCTGAAGAAGCCTGTGGACCCCCAGGGCCGGTTCCTGAGAGCGCCTTCTTTCAAGTTCCTCCACCTTGACTCCTACTTATTTATTTTTTAATTTTTATTTAAATTCATTAGTTAAAATATAGTGCAATATTGGTTTTAGGAGTAGAATTTAGTGATTCATCACTTATATACAATATACAGTGCTCATCACAACAAATGCCCCCCCAAGACCCATTCCCCATATAGCCCATCCCTACCCACCTCCCCCCATTAATTTGTTCTCAGAGATTAAGAGTCTCCAGAGGTCAGCTGAGTGGCTCAGTCAGTTAAGTGTCTGCCTTGTGCTCAGGTCCTTAACCCAGGGTCCTGGGATGGAGCCTTGTATCAAGCTCCCTGCTCAGTGGAGAGCCTGCTTCTCCCCCTGCCCTTCTTCCTCTGCTTGTGCGTTCTCTCACACACAGATAAATAAAATCTTAAGGGAAAAAAAAAAAAAAAGAAGAATCTCTGTGGTTTGTTTCCCTCTCTTTTTTTCCCCCCTTCCCATATGTTCATCTGTTTTGTTTCTTAAATTTCACATATGAGTGAAATCATATGGTACTTACCTTACTTGATTCCTACTGAACCCCCTCCCTCAGTCACTCAGTTTATCCTACCCTGGATTTCTAGAAATAAAGTCCCTTCAGTTTATGACCTGACTATCTCTAGAAACTAAGCATTTTGTAGACATTTTCCTATGCAACCCACAGCACTTCTAATAGATCTACGAGAAACACAGTTGCATTATTGCAGCAAAGCAAATAGGGTGCGTAGAGTCTAAAATATTTGCATACAGCAGCTGATAACACTGCTGTCACAAGGAATCAAAGCCTAATCCATTAAAATATGCCTCATTTCTTTAAAGCCCCAGATTTTTGGGTGTGCGTTGTGGTAGAAGTATGAAGAAATGTTCCTTGGTAAATGGGAAAAAGTAATTTAACCTTTCTGAGAAAATTCAGCAAGCGTGAGATTGTCACAATTAGAATCAGTTGTCGTTTCCAAATTTAGGTGACCTTTTTGAAGTGGAGCAATTGAAGTCTAATTGAACACAAAGAAGATAAGTTTTCATTCAAGAACCAATATTTAAATTCCAAAATTATTTCAGTGCCAAGGCTCTGCTTACTTTAAACTTAAAAAAAAAAAAAAACCTAATAGGGGATTTTTAAAGCACTGGACGTGCACACTGACGTATTTGATACATTCTCACAATGAGTATGTTCATGATTTTATCAGCTACTCTCAGATGTCAAAGAAGTAGAAAAAACTTGGAGAGTAAAGTCACTGATAATGGTGGCTGCAGTCAGTTGTAGAACAAGTGACCACATTATTTAGGGAAATAAAAATATCCAGTACCAGGCTGTCCCTTTCATTTGTGACTTAAGGGTGGGATAGGGGATCCCTCAGTGGTTTTTTTTAGCCCAGTAGTACCTTCAGGAGCTCCATGGAGAGGATTAACAAGATCAGGCTGCCAGAAGCAAAGCAAAGAATTCCTCAGGACTGGTGTGTCCCAATTCACCTAGTTCCTCACCCTAGGACAGTTTACTGGGCTTACTGTTTACTGGTTTAAGAACAATATTAACAATTCTTGTACCTAAAGCGCTTTCTCACTTTGTCCTCACCCAGCTCTTTATCTCCATTTGCCAAATGCAGACACAACTCCCACCCTCTGAAGTCCAGGCTGCAATCTCTCTCCTCAACCACCATGAGATGCTAAGATGAGATACAATCCATATTCAGGGCAGATCCGAGGAAAACATCTGTGCCCCACCCCAGGCCCGGCCCCCAAAGCCACCGCAGGATTCAAGTGTGGTTCTCCAGGGGGGTAGGGTGGGGTGGACAATCCACTCAACCTCTGGGGTAGGGATAAAGGGCAGAGGGTTCTGGGCCGTCCTTCCCCCCAGGTCCCACCTTCCCAAGCTGAGTCGCCGCATCAGATGAAAACAGAATGCGCACTGTTGTAAGTCAACGCCTCGTTTCAGCCGCGCAGAGCGCACCCAGTCAAGCTCGCTGCTGAGTATGTATGTTACAGCCATACCAGCCCATACTGGATCCGTTGCCAGGCGCGAGCCCATTATGACGTCCGCCACGAGAAACTTACATTCTGTCTTTAAAACGTCCAATAGGAGGACGCCTGGGTGGCTCAGTTGGTTAAGCAGCTGCATTCGGCTCAGGTCCCACATCGGGAGCCTTGCTCGGCAGGGAGCCTGCTTCTCCCTCTGCTTCTCCCTCTGCCTCTGCCTGCCATTCTGTCTGCCTGTGATCGCTCTCTCCCTCTCTCTCTCTCTGATAAATAAATAAAATCTTAAAAAATAATAATAATAAAATAAAACGTCCAATAGGGATTAGTTCCACCCTTGCCCTAAGCTAAAATGAGACACAGGAGTACATTTTGTAGATCAAAGAATGCTAAGATAATTATGCAGCGGGTTTCAGAGAAATGCATCTCCACTTTGAAAGCGAGCCAGAACTCATATCTTACCCTCCTGGGTTGGGGTCGGGGGGGGGGGGGGGGGGGGGGACAGGATTTCTTCACCAAAGCCACATAAGAAACCTTCAAACTTTCTTTAGAAAATTCCTAGTTTCTGGCTGCAGTGGTGAAATGTGAAACCCACGTATCTATGGGAAATACATATTGCTTTAGTAAACCAGGTTCCTTGGGATAGCTACATGGCCCCCAAGTGCCCCAGAGAAAGCGGTTTTCCTGTTTCATGAACAGGTGTCGATTTCTGCCTTCCACTATAGCAGTTTTCATGCTCTGATATCAGAATACTATGAAATACTATAGTTATCACTGTATGTTTACAAAAAAGGAGACTGGAGCATAAAAAGATGGACCAGCACTCACAGTCAGTGATTCTCAAAAGTGTGGGCAGGGGATGCTGTGAGCTCGGAGTCTTTCCGAGGCTTCCCTCAGGTCCTTCTTTTTCCAAGCACATGTCTGCACAAGGCAGGATTTTCTTCATCTATGTACTTCAACAAAAACAACACGTGCCAACTGGTGTCAATACAGAAGCAGATTGTTGAAACCAACTGCCTTTTGTTAGGCCAGACATCAAAGAGATTGCAAAATGGAAAACAATGCCATTCTTCCCACCTAATGTGTTTTGGCTTTGCAAAATACTGTTATCTGTCAAAAAATATGTATTTATGTTAATATGTTACAGGTCTTTATTGTTACTTTAAAATGAAATAGTATTTTTTAAATTTCTTTTTTTTAAGATTTTTTGTTTATTTATTTGACAGAGATCACAAGTAGGCAGAGAGGCAGGCAGAGAGAAAGGAAGGGAAGCAGGCTTCCTGCTGAGCAGAGAGCCCGGTGCAGTGCGATGTGGGGCTCCATCCCAGAACCCTGGGAACATGACCCGAGCTGAAGGCAGAGGCTGTAACCCACTGAGCCACCCAGGTGCCTTCATTTTTTAAACTTCTAATATGGCAAACAGCAATAGATAAAATTCATATACCCAAAAGCTCTTCGGAATCCTCGATGAATTTTTTAAAGGAATCTTGACACTAAAAATTTGAGATTTGGGTGAAAGAATAAAGCCTTCATTAGAAAAGCAAGTCAAATCATATTATTAAAAGAATAATAAGGATGGATTTGAAATTAAAATGAAGATCACTGTTGTAGTTCACTGTTACTAAATTTTTTTAAAAAAAGATATTTTCAATAAAAGTAAGAAAAAAATAATGTTTTAGGCAAAAGATCCATATGCAAGGACCAAGGAATATGGAAAAACAAAAATCAGACAAGGGCACTCTACACCTGAGACTTTCATAACAACTTGTTTTTTTTTTTTTTTTAAGATTTTATTTATTTATTTGACAGACAGAGATCACAAGTAGGCAGAGAGGCAGGCAGAGAGAGAGAGGAGGAAGCAGGCTCCCTGCGGAGAAGAGAGCCCGATGCAGGACTCGATCCCAGGACCCCGAGATCATGACCTGAGCCGAAGGCAGCGGCTTAACCCACTGAGCCACCCAGGCGCCCCATAACAACTTGTTTTTGAAGGGGAATTTGGGTGTATTTGCACTATGAACTACTAACAAAATCACTGGGAAAGAAGAGTGTTGTTAGCAATGGAAGTATTATGGATAGATCAAAATATAGGTCTAAATCTGTCAGCTAAATTAACATGAGATCTCAGGCTCATACACTGAAAGACCCGCGGAGGAAGGGTCTTTCAACACAAATCGATTTTAATTAAAAAAACAAGTCAGGATACAACCTGTTTACTAATTATGAATTGGTTAAATAAAGTGATACATCCTTATGGTACATATTTAGCCAATTACGTTCCAGAAAGAACATTTAATAACTTAGAAAAATGTTCACAAATATAAAACAGATTACAAAACAATATTTAGAAAAATATAAGTAGGAAAAGAGGAGCGCCTGGGTTGCTCGTTAAGTGTCTCTTTTTTTCAGCTCAGGTCATGATCTCATGGGTCATGAGATTGAGCCCCACATGAGGCTCCCAGAGAGTCTGCTTGAAGATTCCCTCTGCCCCTCCCCCATTCTCTCTCACTTTCTCAAATAAGTAAGTTTATAAAGAAATTATTTATTTCAGAGAGAGAGAGGGAACAGAAGCGGGGGGTGGCGCAGAGGGAGAGGGACAAGCAGACTCCTCACAGAGCAAGGGAGCCTAATGAGGGGCGGATCCCAGGACCCCGAGATCGTGACCCAAACTGAATCAGATGCTTAACTGATGGAACCACCAGGTACCCCAATAAATAAATCTTAAAAAAAAAAAAAAGAGAGAGACAGACAGACAGACAGGAAGGCTATATACCAAAATGTTAAAATACATTATCTCTGAATGATGATGTGATTTTCATTACTTTTTTTGTATTTTATTGTATATTTAAATTTCTCCCCAAATAATAATAACAGCAGTGATAATCCAACAACACATTTGTTTTTACAGAGCTATCTAACTTTCTTGTTTTCTTCGTTCACTGGGCAAGCCGGAGCCATCTCTCCCCAGGCAGGCCACACCCACTGACCCCTCCCTGGTTTTAATAAATAGCCCCAGGAAGTCAGTCCCTTCCTTCCCCTTCCAAGGGCCATAGGAGCACTCTGTTCTGCTTTTGAATTCAGCCACTCCAGCATGTGCTAATTGATTTTATTCTACGAATTTAGAATCAGGTAGTTGGGAGCCTCATGAACTCTCCCCGAAATAATGAATGCAAATTAATGTGAAAGTATATCCCCAGGATTTCCTGTAAGAATCTTTTATTACAGTGACAGTGAGGAGTTTTTACAAGTACTTATCATAAATAATGTATTGCCTCTGGTGGCAGGCTAGATCCCTTACGTGACTGTTACTATGGGAACATCAATGTCCATATACAGTTTAATTCTATTCCCAGAAGCTGAAGTGAAAATCGGCATTATCTTAATGTTGCAGATGTGAGAATTTAGGCATTCAAAAGCTAAGTAGCCGGCCCGGAACCAACAACAAATCAGAGGAAGAAGAGCTGGAACGAGTCTGTTGACATCGAACCCAGGACACTTTTGGCTAAAGCTGGGAGTCTTCACGTCATGTGTGTGGTGGGCTCGGTTTCCATGGACTCTCCTGTCCTAGTGTGACTCCAGGGGAGCCTCTCACAAGCCTAGGGTGGGCACCAACAGTCTTGTTACCTGGAGGCAGTTTATAGGAGGAAGAAGAGGCTGCCCCTCCAAGGCTCTGAATTACCGAGAGGGGCGAAAATCAACAGACAAAGGCACTCACCCTTGACCCTTGCTTTGCCCAAGTAGGAGAAGCCAGGGCAAGCAGGAAGCAAAGGGATTTATGTGTGCATGAAAGAGGATGTCGCTAAGAAGCATTTAGACAAGTCAAAGGAAGGCTGTTTCATTTTAAATAAATGTGACCCAGGGAAGAAAGGCAGGGTTCATTTAGAAGGCTAAGAGGTTTTTAAAATTGTCACAGAGCTGGAGTGACAACAGAGTAACTTTTCTCCTGCTGTCCCTATTTGTCACAGGGGAATGATGACCCTTCCCCAGCTCATCTTCTGATCCTCTGCTTTGGGTACAAAGGAAAAAAAAAAAAACAACTTTGAAAAACCCTAGAAAATCTACATAGGGAAGGTCCTCATTTTATGTGGAAGCGATAGTCTAGGAAAACAAATTTATTACAGTCATATGACTTAACAAAAGAGAATTACTCTCTTACAAAATTGATATAAAAATCTACCCTCTCGTCCCATCACTTTTCATCCCTTAATATTGTTTAACAATCCCAATAAATAATACTTCATAATACTTTACATAAATAACAAATTATTAATAAAAAAGACTCTAATACTTACACCATGACACTTTTTACTTCTGGCCTTAATGAAAGAACTATAGGTCACTCGAAACCTGGGGTCAGTGAATATTTTCTTTAAAGGGCCAGATGGCAAACATTTTAGGCTTTGCAGGTTATACAGGATCTCTTTAAAAATGTAAAAACCATTCTTAGCTGAGATGTACAAAAATGTAATTTGCCATCCCCACCCTAAGCTATGGCAGCCAATGTAAGAGCCATAAAGGGCAGGAGGCCAGAGTGGACAGGCCACCCATATCCACCTCCATCATTTCCACAGACTTAGTCTGTCCTGTTCTCATTGTATCTCCAGCCCCTCAAATGGTGCCTAGTGGCCATTAGGCCTAAATATGTGGTTGCTGATTCAGTAAATGATGGCTGGGCTCAGAGGGCTGGAGTTGCAACCTGTTGAAAGTCTGCCATTGGCGTTGATTCTTTTCTACTAGGAATCTGAGTGTTGAGAGTCCACCATATTGTGTCTTTGCTCTCTCCTGGCCAACAGGAGTATTATCAATAATGAAACAACTAAATATTATGACTTACAGCACAATAGGTCCTACATGTATGAGCATCTCAGTGGAAAATGGTATAAAAAGGGAGTTATGTAACAGAGGCCTCTCTTACGTACAAATCATCCTGGATAGAGGAACACAGGTATTTCCTGACAGAGTGGAAGGAAACTAACAGTTCCTGAGCCAACTTTATGTTAATGTGTTTAACACATTATTTCATATTATCCTCATACGTCATTGCAAGGTAGAGGATGTTACATTTTATGGGTAGAAAACTGAGCTCAGGGGGGCAAAATAACTTGTTCAGACTCCAAAAATAAATATGTACCAAACCAGGATTCAAATCCAAGGCTGTCTGGCCCCAAACTTCAGGCTCCTTCTACTCTACCTGACTATGGTAGGGGTAGTATTTTTAGTTCTACCAACAATTTGCCTTGTGACCTTTGAGATGATCACGTCACCTCATTCATTAGACACAAATATAAGTAGCTACCCATCTCTCAGTGAGTCGAAAGAATTCATGAATGTTGCAAAACCAAGCACACAGCACTACCTTGCACCCAATAAATACCTGCCTAATTTGAGTTACGTTGAACATCTGAATTGGCTGACACCCAGGAGAAAGGAGAGAAGACTATGGGGAGGAAATGTCTGATTTATCACCCGAGAGGGAGGAGGAAAAAAGTATGAAATGTAATTCAATGATTATGTAGACGGGGTTATAGGTTCAGGCAAAGTAGGTGCAAGGCAGGATCTAGAGAGTAGAAGAACTTCAGTTTCTAGGAGAGCTAACGTAGGCATTGCATTGATTTTCAAAGGATTTTTGTTAGGAACAGAGCCTTTCTTCTGAAACCTTATTTTGAAGCCCAGTATAGAAAACAAATACAGAGCTATTCTTAGCCCTGCTTTCTGGTTTCCATGGTGTCCCCTAAGGAACTTTTATAGAACCCCTCAGGCCAGCTCAGGGCATGGTTTGAAACTTCCTGGTCTTCTATCTGCCTTCTCGCTCAACGCCCAATCAAATATAGTATTTACAATTGACGGAGGGTGGCTGTTCCCTTTATCCTAATAATGGTACAAGAGATCTACTCTGGAGAGTGTCGCTGCTGGTTGTAACATTCAGGGGTGGGGGTTACCGTAGCCTGGTCTGATTCAGGTTTCCAACTATGGAGTCAGGAATATGTCTCTCTCTGTTTTTCGATACCGTGTTCTCTGTGAAGATACCAGTTCTTTCTACTCAGGACAGAGATGGCCACCAACAGTTTAGGACCTCTATCATCCCTGGTATCTACAGTCTCAGGAAAAAACAACCCTTGGTTAATAGCACAAGACCTCTTGAAGGATCCATCACCGTCAGTCATGTGCTCATCCTGACAGTGCAGTTACTATGGGTGGAGCCATTCAGAATTATGATCAGCCAGGCCTGGCTGATGCCCCCAACTCTAGAGTCAGGAGGGAGGCCAGTGCCACCAGCACACATGGATCAAGAAGAATGGGAGTGAAGGGTGATGCCCCAAAGTGATATTGAGTACAGAAAAACATAGGCCCCGTCCAGTGATCAGAGACATGATAATGATGGTAAGCAAGCCCAGGATGGGGGAGATTGAATTGACCGGGTTGACCGAAGTACTGATATAAGAAAAAGGTAGAAGTAGAATTCAGGCACAAACAAGCTAAGAGAAAAGGCGAGAGACGTGTCCCGTTAATGTGGACCTGCATTTCCACAGGGGAAGAAAGATGTCTTCAGTCCCTGAAGGAAAGGCAAGTCGACTGTGAAGCCATCCAGAAGACTATTTGTCATCAGGCTAAGATGAAAAGTGGTCAACAAGTGTCTGCATGAGGAGGTTGTGTGGGAACTCAGATTATAAAGTCACTGGGGAAGACTTCAAGAGACATTTTTGCAGTGATTCAGTTGCCAAGGGTGAGAGGGCGGAAAAGAGCAAGACTCAAGCCTCAGGAGTACAGCGATTTCTTATTTATTTTGGACACAGTATCCACAGAGAAAGATTTTGAGTGTTGACTGGACACAAATAGCACTGAGTCAACCAAAGAGAAAGACGCATCTGTGGTAGTGTGGCCCAGCAGTTAGATGTTCCAGTTCTGGAATCAAGTAGATCTGGGTTTAAATATTGACTCCTCCCCCGTGGGTGGTATGACCTAGAGACATCACGTATTCTCTCTGGACCAAGGCTTCCTCATCTGGAAAATAAGGATGTTATTCGCTTCTAGTTCATGGGCTTTTGTGATTTAGTATTAACAGAGATAACATTTGCAGAGAACTTTGTACAGTGGCCAGCATATAAGTGTACATAAATGGTGGTGTTCACAGGATATAGAAACAAAATGGCTGCTGGATACAATGCAGATATTGTATAAATGGTACAAAACATGTAGCCTAAATCAACTGAGTGAAAAATTGAATTGCCTCAGAGGAAAAAAGTTGGAAAGAGAAGGGAGAACAGAGCATTGCAAAGAATTATCCAGGATACCTGATTTTTTTTTTTTTTTTTACTTGAAATAGATAAGTTATTGCAGTTTATTTTTTCATGCATGCATTCTGGAACTTTTCGATAAGAGCCATTAAGTGTTAGGCACTTAATGTGCAAGCTTCCAGGGATATAAAGGAGAGGTTAAAACTCCCAGCCTTAAAGAGCTCACAGTCTAGAAGAGGAGAGAGAGAAGAACATAAATGGTATTAGGACAGCATGATGAGAACGAAGTAGGTTTGCTCAGAGTGTGTGAGGGGAGCAGGGCAGTGAGCAGCCAGTTCCATAGGACCTTCTCTGGCTGCAGAGGGCATTCAACTATGATCTGTTGTATACGTTCATCCTGGAGGTGGACGTCAGTAATATATAGCCTTAGAAGGTCATATTTACAAACAAAATTGTCAAATGTTAATAATCGTTGAAGCTGGGTGATAGGAATTCTTTCCACTCTTCTCCCTACTTTTGAAAACATGCATTATAGAACTTTCTTCTTTTTTCCTGAAGTATCACTGATACACAACATTACATAATTTCCCATGTTCAACAGAATGCTTCAACAAGTCTCCATGTTACGTTGTGCTGTGCTCATCACAAGTATAGCTACCTTGTGTTGTCATACAACCCTGTTACCGTACCATTGACTCTATTCCCTGTGCTGTACCTTTCAACCTTGCAACTTATTCCATAATTGGAGGCCGGTACCTCCCACCCACTTCACCCATTTTGCCTATCCCCCCATCTCCCTAGAGCTTTTTGAAATGGCACATGAGACCTAAATTCTCAGAGCCAGAAAAGAACAGTTAGGTGGGGCGCCTGGGTGGCTCAGTGGGTTAAGCCGCTGCCTTCGGCTCGGGTCATGATCTCAGGGTCCTGGGATCGAGTCCCGCATCGGGCTCTCTGCTCAGCAGGGAGCCTGCTCCCCCCCCCCTCTGCCTGCCTCTCCATCTACTTGTGATTTCTCTCTGTCAAATAAATAAATAAAATCTTTAAAAAAAAAAAAAAAAAGAACAGTTAGGTGAAGGAGCCCTTGGCAGCAGCCATAACCAGGAACTTAACAAACTTTTTGAGAAAAGAGGAAAGTTGTGCTTCACCTGCTGTGGATGGAGGAGTAAATGGAACAAAGCAAGGGGCAGGAAGCTGGGAAAGACAGTGATAGCGAGGAGAAAGGCATAGAGATGGAAAGACAAATTGGAGCAAAAAGGGAAAACGTATAAAAACCAGGAACTCTGAATACCCACTTACCAAAATAAATAAATAAATACAAGGAAAGAAGGAAAGAAGAAAATGTGCTGAAAATAGGTTGGGGTGAAAGAATTATAGAGAAACTGAATGACAAAGGCTAATGCCCAAGTAAAAATATTATCAGAGATAGAAAGGGATTAGGATTCTGTTCCAAAAGAGGAATCGTGAAAACAGAAGACAGAAGGACGCCCCATGAGGACACCAAGCACAGTGGGAGAGCCAGAGTTCCAAATGAGCTAGTCAGCAGGATGTTGACATAAGGTGCTGCAGTTTAAAGAAAATTTTCAGAGGGAGGTTAGGGGGCTTTGGGGAAACATCCACATATATAAGTTCATTCTTTTTTTTTTTAAGATTTTATTTATTTATTTGACAGAGAAAGATCACAAGTAGGCAGAGAGAGAGAGAGAGAGAGAGGGAAGCAGGCTCCCTGCTGAGGAGCCCGATGCGGGACTCGATCCCAGGACCCCGAGATCATGACCTGAGCCGAAAGCAGCGGCTTAACCCACTGAGCCACCCAGGTGCCCCTATAAGTTCATTCTTGACAAGTTCATACATTCATTTATTCGTTCGTTCATTCATTTCAACAAATAGTTATTAATCTTGTTTTCTGGCAATAAACTGACCTGTCAGTCACGTTTCCTAGAGCCTAACAATGGAGACGAACAATGAAACAAGCAATTCTACATTATAATGAAATGTGACCAATGCCAACAAAGGTCAGGCCCTCATGGGGTGCCTTCATTCCCATGCAGGGTGTTTCCCCAATTCCGGGGTTGGCCCTTGGGATGTTGTAGGTATAGAACCATGATCTGCTTCCACACCTACATCCACCTCTTGGGGATAGACATACCCTAACCAAGGTCACAAAGGCATAACCACCAGAAGGCCAATTTACTGACTTAGAGTAAGAAAGATAAAGATGAACGATTTGGGTATTTGCATTCTCTGATGAGCACATTCTTTCATGATAGACATATCAAAGTGAGAGTCAGATTACCAGTCCAAGATTACTCAAAGAGAATGGATTACAGCAAAGGAGGGGTGAACTGGATGACCTTAATGCCCAGTGTCACTTCTAAGTCATTTTCTGCCTCACAGAAGATATTGGTATTCATGGGTCAGGATACCATCCCTCCAGTCACTGCTAGAGGACTTGTCATATTCTATCTTTTTCAATTTCTTTTTCATAGACTCCCCTACTTTTGTGTACACATTCATTCTCCAGACATGGTACAATATAATTAACTGAATGTAATCTTTCTTAGATATAATCACAATCCAGTCTTGTCCCCGCTAATGTGATACACAGATTACTCAAATACTATCTGGGCACTCAGAATCGGTTGGGTCATCTCTATGTAAGTCTGATTTTACCAATAATGTTTTAATTATTACTAACTTCTTATTCCAAGTGTAATTTAATCTCATTTTGTGCTGCCTATTTTCCATTCATTAGATCTATCCTCTAGCCAGTTAAAGTTGGGTTTGTCTAATAAATGGGCCATCAAAGATCAGAGGGAAGGAGGGAAATGAAGTAGGGGTATTTGATTCCTCAGCTCTCTTCTTATGGGGTCACTGCAAATAGCCTACCTCTCCAGACCAATGATCACAGCTTTTGTTGCAAGAGTCCTCTCTGTTTCTGAGTTTTGGTAATAGCTCTCATCCTTTTTTTGGCCTTGGGGTGGTAACAATTCCCCAGTGTTGCTAGCCCCAACATAACTCACTGGACCTGGTTGGTTTCCCTAAATACTGCCCATACCATTGTAACAGTCTCTTTATTAAACTTTCCTAATTTTCTCCTTTGGACATGCCATCTCTTTCCTCTTGGGACCCTGATAGGGATTGGTATTGACTTTAAACTCATATGTTACCAATGGACGGTAAAGGCTGGAGCAAATATATGTAGCCAACTAATTATATAGTGATAGAGACCCAAAGAACTAGGAATTTAATCTTTGGGGCTCTGAAAGAAGAAATGTTATGTATTACTTTCTTGAAAAATAAATGAATGAAATTAAATAGAATGTTGAGTTAAAAAACAACCTTAAAGAGTGTCAGGTTTCTAGACAGTGCATAAAACCAAGGCAAGTAAGATTCAGTGGCTCACCCACAATCACAAAGTCCCTTAACTACAGAATTGAGAGTAAATTTGGCTTTCTGGTTCCTAGACCTCTGCTACTCCTTTTTGCCTGTGCATACTATTTTGATTCCCTGAAGAAGAAAGCAACATGGGTCTCCTACAAACAAGAGTTCTAAAAAGAAAGGAAGAAGGTGGTAGGTGTGGTAATTTTAAAATATGCTCACAGGGGCACCTGGTGGCTCAGTCTTTGAGTGTCTGCCTTTGGCTTGGGTCATGATTCCAGTGTCCTGGGATCAAGCCTCCATCGGGATCCTTGCTCCACGGGAGGCCTGCTTCTCCCTCTCCCATTGTGTTCTTTCCCTGGCTGTTTCTCTGTCAAAGAAATAAATAAAATCTTAAAAAAAATAAAATATGCCTATAATTTCTTTGATAATTCTCTATTGAAGAAGCGGATCTAGGTTCCTGTTCTCTTGAGTGTAGACTGGATTTACTCACTTGCTTCTAACTAACAGAATACGGTAGAAGAGATGGTGTATTATTTCCAAGACTAGGTCATAAAAGGAAATAGGACTTCCTCCTTGCTCTCTCCCTTGGACACTTGCTCTGGGGGTCAGCCACTGCCATGTTGTGTGGCAACTCAAGCAACCTTATGGAGAGGAAGCAAGACCAACCGTCAATAGCCCTTCAAGTACACCATCTCAGAAGCAGATTCTCTAACCCCAGTCTAGCCTTCAGATGATTACAGCCCCTAAACTTCAGTCCAGACCCAGAACCACCCCTCTAAGCTTTTCCTGAATTCCTAACCTAGAGAAACTATGAAATAATAAATGTTTGGTGTTTTAAGCTGCTAAGCTTGAAGGCAATTTGTTATATAGCAATAGTTGACTAATAAAGACAGGAAGATGAAAGAAGGCAGAAAAGAGAAAGAAGGAAGATAAAGTAGTCAGAAAAAAATTCTGCTTGTAAAATATTCTTGCATAGCACAGCCAAAAATTGTTCAGAGAACCACTACATTAAACACAGAAGGCTGATGATTTGGAGAGTTACTGAATCAACATATTTGGAGCATGGAATGTCATGGTTTCTGTATGAATACCAAAAAAAGTTTCACAATTTTAAAACTTGCAAAGTGTCACTTTGGTCAGATCATGGTCTGTATGAGCCCAATGTTCTATTTACGATGGCAGAACAAGATGTGGGAAAACATGAGTATTTTTTTATGGCTCTGATCTCTAAAATCACAATAATGTATTCAACTAATGTCAATATATGTATGTATACAGAAAGACCTTTCTTTCTTTTTTTTTTTTTTAATACTTTACTTATTTATTTGCCAGAGAGAGAGTACTTGTACAAGCAGCAGAGGGACAGGGAGAACCAGGCTCCTCGCTGATCAAGGATCCCAGTGTGGGACTCAATTCCAGGACCCTGGGATCATGACCTGAGCCAAAGGCAGACATTTAACCAACTGACCCACCCAGTTGTCCCAAGACCCTTTTAAAAATACTATTTTCTATCCTTTTTTTTTTCTCTCTCTAACACTGCCTCCAAGCTCTGAGGGTTGATCCCTCCATCTAAAATTCCTGTGACAGTCTTTGCTGGAAGATCTGGAAACCTAGAGGCTAGAGGAAACTCTGCTAATTCAATGTTAATATTTGGGGAGGGAATGGCTAGCTGAAACTATTAAGGCCACAATAAAACAACCAAAGTTACAGTCATTACCTATCTCAACAATAGATTCAATCTCCTTGAAGATAAGTTGTTTATCTTGTCAATTCTATGGTTTGGGTCTTCACAAAAAACACAAGGATTTTTTGTTTGTTTTTTAACTTTGTTTTTTAGTAATCTATACACTGGGTGTGGGGCTCAAACTCCGGACTCTGAGATCAAGAGTCACATGCTCTTCCGACTGAGCTGGCCAGGCACCCCTCTATGAAGTTCTTCTTGCTACATATATATCTGATCTCTCTTTCTGTGGCTTTCTGTTACATCTAATATTACATTACATCTAATTACATCTAATTTAGAGAACAAGTGGTCCTCTAAACTTTCTGCTGCAAAGCCCCCAATTGTTGCATCTGATATTTCATAGATGTCGTTCATCCTCAATGTGGATTATTTCTTTTACAATCCTTGATTCCTTTTCCATTCAGCTTTCATCTTCTCAGACTCAACAATGGACAGACATTAAAGGAAGAAAGCAAAAATAAAGACGTAGGAATATCATAAAAAGTAAAGCCGAATGCTTGTGATGAGCATAGCATTGATGAGGGAGCAGGAGGCTGGCTGAGGACAAAGCAAAAGCTGGCACCTTGCACCCCGTCTCCACCCACTCCCCTTGGTAATATGTGTGACATTCCTCAGGCACCTCTGGCTGCCCTAAAAGAAAAACAAATAGTTAACTTGCAGAGATCACACTCCTGCAAGACAGAAGTCTCCTTTGGTTTACAACAAAGAAGCTATCTAACAATAGCACAATTTCCAGAGGCAAATAACTCAGTTCCTCAAGCCCTAAGTAAAGTGAAATTTCTTCTAAACCCAAATCTCACTAACAAGGACACTTGATAGGAGAAATGTGAAACTTTACCTCTAGATATCCAATCACTGATATACATCTAAAGGGTCTCACAAGAAGATTTTTACTACTAGTAATGAATAACCTTTCCCCAACAATAGCTAGCCCCTCAAGGTCCTGGAGACCTTGATTCCAAAATTCCTTAGAGACTAACATTACCCGTTTTGTCCTCACCTGCCCAACTCCTGTGTATATAATCAGCCACTCCTCAGGATAATGGCGCAGCATCTCCGTCTGCCCATGGGTCCTGTCCCCGTGCTCTAATAAACTACCTTTTTGCATCAAAGACGTCTTAAGAATTCTTTCTTAGCCATCGGATCCGAACCTCACCCCAATGAACCTCACCTAGGTTCAAGAATTGCATCAGCATAAGGCTGAGTTGTGCCATCACTATGTTGTACACCTGTAACTAATGTAGCAATGCGTGTCAACGATGCTTCCATAAAACAAGAAAGGGGAAGTTGAATTTTTCTGAACGGTGTAGCGTAAAAGCTAATGATTTGCTCCTTAACATGCAAGGATGTGTGGTAAGAGAGTAGCTGTGCTTCAGGCTTGGAATCAGAAGAGCAGGTGAGTAAAATGCCGAGGCTATCATAGATGAGATTGGGGAGCAATGTCAGATGCTGGTATAGAATGGCAATGAGAAGGCAGGCAGGGCTGGGGAGGGGGGAGCTGTGTGTGACACCAAGGAGGCAGTCAGCCGGGTGGGAATCCATCAAGGAGAAGAAGAAATACCTGAAAGTAAGGAAGACATAAGCAAGCAAGTTTAAGAAAGCTGAAGGAGGGTGTGGACTCCGGCAAGTTTCATTGAGGAACATTCTAACCTAAGTAAGTCAGATAAAGGAGAAAACAGTCCAAGGTTTGATAGACAGCTGCATAGTTATCTAGCTAAGTGAGAAAATAAATAAGCACATAAATACGTATCAGTAAAAAGAAAAGAGGAATAGAGGGTAATAGAGTTCATCGCATGCTGTCTGTTTTCCCCAGAGAAAGGAGAAGTCTGTAATACCTTGTGAGTGACAGCGAGACCCCTAGAGGATGACCATCCACGTGGCCCAGCTCTGAAAAGAGAACCTCTCCTGATTATGCAAGTCTTTGGGGCCAAAACAGGACTCTGCCTAATGCTCTGGGGTTACACAGTTTATTTTCCTAATGGGAGACTGGATTTTAAGTGGCAGAGGCAAATGTCTGAGAGCTGGAAAGCATAATAAAGTTCAGGAGGAAAAAGAGAGTTCCTGGAACAGATTGGCTTACCACTGCATTTGCAAATAATTCCCCTGTCGTTAAAATCAGCCTTTGGCAGATATACGTGGTTTGATTCCGGAGAAAAGGGAAATAATAAATTCCATGACACCCGTGCTTTGGACTCTCTCATTTAAGGAAGCTAGCAAAAGAATAGCGATAATTGGAGGTACTCAACATCTTTGGATGCAGATTAAAATTTTTTTTCATAATCTCATTGCAAAGGCTAGGAGTGGCAAGTGACCAGAATAATAGTTCTGGCTTAAAATTATGCTACATACAGATGACAGACTTGACCTTCCAGTATGTTCAGAGGGACCCAAAAGGGTCTGAACAGTGCCTTTGTCCCCGGAGACAGTCGTCAATACAATGAAGCATAAATCTTTTAAAAATAGAGCCAGCATATGGGTTGCCTTCTAACTGTGTGAAGTATATAAAAATGCTAGGGAAATGTGATTAGAATTCCAATACATTATGGATAAAGCTTGAAATAAGGCAAGAATATTCATGCATCCCTCTGTGATATGCATAACAATAGAAACTGAAAATACACTGCATGGGAAAATGCTAATGAAACATTAATAAGCAAAAATTTCTGTGCATAATCAGGGAAAGTAGAGGGTTATTAAAGATTGGAAATCCACTGTTTAGGGAAAAGTGAAGCTATGTAAATAAAGAGGACAGAATTAGAAACGGTAGAAGCAATCTGTTTTGTGTATCAAAGGATCAAGAGAAAATAATATATAAAGTATGATCCCAAATCTCTTTTTAAAAAATGCCAGCTGCTGGCTCTGAATATTGGGAATATGGGAATTTCTAATTTTTTCTTCAGGCTTTCTTGTTTTTCAAATCATCTCATGTCTTACTATTTAAAAATATTACTTTTAAAAATTGTGATGCAGATTTAAGGCCATATATCATTATGAGATTGACACAAACGGATGGATTCTGTTTTCATTTTGGTAACAAATACGTAGGTCTAGATTCAGTGTAAACAACTATAGAAAGATTGAGGCAGAGAAGAGGAAAACAGATAAAAAGAATAAGAAAAGAAGAAATATCTTCGTTAGAATTTGAAGTCAGTCTTTAAAAGGCAAAAGGATGGGGTGCCCTGGGTGGCTCAGTGGGTTAAAGCCTCTGCCTTTGGCCCAGGTCATGATCTCAGGCTTCCTCCTCTCTCTAAATGCCTCTCTGCCTACTTGTGATCTCTCTCTCTCTCTCTCTCTGTCAAATAAATAAATAAAATCTTAAAAAAAAAAAGGTGAAAGGATGCAAGACAATACTTGGAAGAGATATTAAATAAAAAGAATATTCATCAGAGTTGCTTTCCTATAGTATACAATTTTAACATGTATGTGCATTGTATAGCGTGTTAAGTGTTTCTTTTGAGACATCCATGGAATCATAGAACTCTAGCCTTAAAGAGAACTTAGAGATTATCTAGTATCAATTCCTTCATTTTATAGAAAAAAACTGAGACCCAAAAAGTCAAAGTGAGCCCAGCCTAGTTAGAGGGAGTTTGGGATCTGAACATAGAATTCAGCATTTGGGGCTCCCTTAACCTGTTTTGACTGTAGTTTTAGGCTGCCTGTGAGCACTGCACTCTTCCTCTTACAACATCCAGAAAAGAAGAGGAACATTCATTAGGGTAGGCCATGACATGATAAAGGCATATTTTAAAGAGATATGCTCAACTTCACAAAACTGGAAAGGACTGGATAACTAACCAGGAACTAAAAGAAAGAGAAATTGCTTCCAGACTGAAATGGAGAGAGTGGGGCTTGGGGGCCACAAGGGGTGTCAATGAACTCAAACTTAGAAAGTATGAGTAAGAGAGCCTAACCAACCCAGTAAGACTGGTCTTGAATCAAGGGAGGGAATGGATAAAACGGTGGTAGCCCTCTATAGAAAATTGATGGCTGATGAAAACAATGACTTTTGAGGTGTTTGGGGTCTCTGTTGGTAGAAAGATGGCTAATCAGCAATAATTTTTTATGAATAGCCAAATAGCAAAGTGTTCTGAATGTCATAAGTGGAAAACAGAAGGTTAATGGAATTCTTCTGTTCAGAGAAATATCACTTGAATGCAAAATAGGAAGTAGAAAGAGGGTAGAACAATTAGGAGATGTGTGACAGAGGACACTGAACACAAGACCCGGAACTAAGTTGGATTTTCAAGGAATTATTTGACCTGAAATAGTGCATCCAAGCCTTAGGAAGAAAATTCTCTCTAAATGAGTGGAAATAAAAATGTACAAACGACAACAAAAATGTATGACGAGATGGGGATATTTAAATTCAGGATTCTGTTTTATTAACAATGAATAAACCTGAACCATAAAAATGAATAGAAGCTCATCAAGATAGAAACAACAACGAAAGGAGAAAAGATCGTCTCTCGATAAATATGATTGTGCGAGTTTCAAGTTTCCTCTCTTTTTATATCAGCCAGAAAAAGCGTTTTAAATTAAAAATATGAGGTTTTGTGACTAAAGCATTGGCAGCTGAAAGTTAAAAAAAAAAAAAAAAAGACTTCAAGTATTTTCTTCCTGACTGGCGCTAACCTGCCTGTCCCACTTCCCAGGAGAACCGGAGGCTCCGGCAATTACATAGTCAAGCTGGCTGGGGAGGACCACACAGGAGCCCCGCTCACTGCGGGAGGACGCGTTTTCAGGGAGGTAGTCCTAGGGAAGATGGCTACCTTTTGCCAACTGCTGTCTCTGGAGCTTTGGCTCTGAGCCAGAGATCTGCATCATGCTCTCCTTGCTTGGGCAGCCCAGCTAACATTCTCAGGCTCTATTCAGCAGCAAAACATGGCATGTCTATACCCAATATACATACCCAGCAGTCAACAGAGGACGCTCACCTCCAAATTTATTAGGTTTCCTTATCTATCCTCTCGTAGACCCTCGTATATTTTTGCATGATTGTGCAATCTGTTTTCTATTTATTTTTTAACATCAGCCCCCCCCCCACTGCTGTCCCCTCCTCTCCCCCCACCCCCAACCGGAATGTAAAGACAGGACCATTTTACTTCTCTCCTAACTGTCCCTTTGTGTAACTGTAACTCCTCGACTCCTGCCAGTGCACAGAAGAGTTGCCACAAATAATGGAGACCCTGTGGATGCATTTCTTCTGGGATGACCACCACCGTGACTAAGGAAACGTTCCTTAATCTATGTCAAACACGTAACTTTCTGTATTTTTGAATCCTGGAAAATGGTTGCATTACAAAGATCTTTCAAGGCTTCTTCTTATTCATTTTGCTTCATGCAACTCTCAGCATTAATATTTTTGATTCTTTGGGATGCACTCCAAAAATAGGAAATCAGATCTAAACACATCAATTGGCTCAGGAAGCGGCATCCTGAACATGTTATTATTCTTATTGATGATGAACTCTCTTGCCAATAGCTTCCCATCCTCCCCGGATTATCGCATGCCAAAAAAGGCATGCTTCACAGAGCTCTTAGTTCTTTAAGTGGCAGCTTCTATTTAAATACATAGATAAGGCTTGTCAGGCTGAGCTGCTCTTGAAGCATGAACTACTACTGTAAAGTCACATTGCAATGGAAACAATACTTCTGGTAGCTTTCCATGTTCCTTTAATCCTTTCTCATTTTTCAGAAACCTTGGGAACTTAAAGGCCTGGTTTAAAAGAAATTTCAATGGAAAAAAAATCAAATACTAAGCAATAGCTAGAAATGAGATTATAATCTTACCATCAGACGTGCCAGCATGCACGAGTAGCAAATGAATTCGGTATTCTAACGACTGCGTGATCTACTTCGATCTAGTCTCTGAGATATTATGGGGAATACTATATGCTCAAATTTTCGTTCAATACTTACATTTTGTGGAGTTTGTATGATTTGTAGCTTGTGTCCAGCACTTTAAGACAACCGGCTTATGCTATTAGATCTGTGGTGAACAACACATTTCCTTAGAAAACAAAATCTTTCATAGTCTTGAAGTACCAGACAGTGCCTGGAAGAAATGATTTAACAAGATTTAACCTTAGGTGCCCTCACTGAGTTACTATGATTCATTTCAGATGTTATCTTAATTTTCCCAACAGCAGGGTAATGTCTTAAAGGATGAGGTCGCTAAGCTGCTCTACAAATAAGTCTTTCCGATGGATACAGTTTATATATATCTTGCTGATTCTGTTTCTGCTACTAAATAGTTGGGAAACCTTGGGAATGTCATTTTTTAATCTCCATCTGGCCTCGTTTTTCTCATTTACAGAAGGAAGGAGTTGAATGAGATCAATGGTTTCAAGTATTTGGCAACAAAACCCTTTCTTCAAATAAAATATTTTGTCAAAGCCTGAGGTATGGTATAGAATATGGCTCCAATTAACATAGCTTGAAAATCACTAATCTAAATGTTATCTTATGTCAATTTGACTATGAAATATTATAATTCCCATTAATAGATTCATGGTTCATAGCAACAAGTAGTCACTGAATGTTCTCAGGTGTCAAGTTCAAGGGACTCTGCTATACTCTGCACAAGCCAGGCCATTACCCATTTTTGCCAGCAGACGATTTTCCAGAGGGAGACCCCCAAATCCCACAAATAAAAAATAAAGTATGAAATGATACACAAAATAGGGATTGATTACTTCTGGCCAGGGTATCAAAGAAGTGTTAATGAGAAGGTGGCAGCCTTTGGCCAAGAGGCAGGACTTTTGACCTGGTGAATATGAGTGATTCCAAGTGGGGCAAATATAGTAAGCAAAGGTTTGGAGGCAGGAAATTGAAAGACATGTTGAGAAAGGCAGTGTTTCAGTTGGTTGTGTTATTAATGGTATGATGGGGACTCTGAGTTACAACTGGGAAATTAGGTTAGAATCAGATTATCAGAGACCTTGAATTTCAAGGTAATGAGGTTTGCCTTTATTCTCTGGGAAACAAAAAGTCATTGAAGGTGGGGATTTTTTTTTTTTTTTTAAAGTAGGAAGTGACATAAACAGAAATGTAGCTAGAAAAAGATTTCTCAGAATAATATGTAACTAGAAGTGGGAAAAATTGGAGACAAGAAGGTGAATTGGAAGACAACAGTCCAGCAAGAAGTGATGGAGATGCAGCCTGGTGCAGTGCTAGGAACCGAAATGTCTCACCCTAAAATGTGTATGCTGAAGCCCCATCCCACAATGTGACTGCCTTTGGAGATAGGGTTTTGGGAAGGTTATCAAGGTTAAATGAGGTCATAAGGGTTGGCTTCTAATCCCATCAAATTAGTGTCCTATAAGAAAAAGGAGAGTGATCAGTCTTTCCAAGTGCATGGACTGAGGGAAGGCTACATGAGACTCAGAGAGAAGGGGGCTATATCTACAAGCCAGGATGAGAGTCCTCACCTCACCTGACCATGCCGGCATTCTGATCTGACTTCCAGCCTTCAGAACTGTGAGAAAACAAATTGCTGTCGTTCAAGTCACCATGTCCATGGTAGTTTGTTATGGTGGCCATGAGCAGACTAAAACAGACAGTGACATTAGGAATGGCAGGGACAGGACAAGTGTCAGCAAGTCACCATGGAAATAGAATCAACAGGATTTGACGACAAGCCCACTTGGGAATGTGAGAGGCAAAGGTCAACAGTGGCTGTGAGTCCAAGTCAGTGACTTAGACTGCCATTTGCAGATTCAGAGAACAGAGGGGGAAGAACAATTCTGCGGGAGAAGAGCTTAATTTTTGTTTCTGAACGAATTAGAGGTGTTGGCAACATAAACATGCAGAGTCTTTCAGCAGCCAGCAAACAGAACTATGGATTTGGTGGTTAAGAAAGAAGACGGAACTAAAAATATAATTGATTTTGGAGTCATCTGCAGAAGGATACCACCAAGGGCTGGTCACGGGTGAACAAAAATATTCATGCACTAAAAGAACTGCATGAGCCTGAGACTACCGAGAATGATACCTATCTCTATGTTTGCTACCTTGGCCTGGGTTACATGTGATTTTACAAATTCTAGAACTTGTGCTATAAAACAGCATTGGGGATGTAGAAGATCTACCTTTGAAATGGTAAATAAAATGTAGTGTAAACACCCCAAGTATCCCCCTCTGCTTTGATACGCGTGTAATTTGTCTCTGTTGGCAAGAGGACCAAACAGAATTTATGAGGCTGTACAGTTCAACAAACAAGATACCATGACCCTGAAGCAGGGTAAAGGGCCAACTGTTCTTCAGATAAAGTACACACTAGCTCTAAGAGGACTAAAAGCAAAAATGGAACATTCCATTCCATAGGGATGTGGATTAGAGAGAGAATTCGACACCAGGGAATCCTGGTTCTTGAATTTCACAAGTGATGATGGAGTAACTAACTTGGAGAGAGACAATAAGGAACAAAAAAAGAAAATAAAGGGGTGCCTGGGTGGCTCAGTCAGTTAAGCTTCTGCCTTCGGCTCAGGTCATGATCCCAGCTCCTGGGATCGAGTCCCGCATCCGGCTCCCTGCTTAGGGGGAAGCCTGTTTCTCCCTCTTCCTCTCCTGCTCCCCCTGCTTGTGCGCCTGCGCGCTCGCTCTCTCTCTCTCTGTCAAATAAATAAATAAATAAAATCTTAAAAAACAAAAAAAAAGGAAGAAAAGAAAGTAGAACAAGATTACTATAATAAAACAAAAGAAAGTTTCACAAATATTCAACTAAGTGGGATAATAGACAGGATATTTAGCAAATAAATACCTTTAAGGTCCTTCTTGTAAAAAGTGGTCACCAGTCTTAAGCACAACTTTTTTTTTAAGATTTTTTTTAATTTATTCATTTGAGAGAGAGAGAGAGAAGGAACATGAGAGGGAGGAGTCAAGGGAGAAGCAGACTCCCCATTGAGCTGTGAGCCCGATGTGGGGCTCGATCCCAGGACTCCAGGATCATGACCTGAGCTGAAGGCAGAGGCTTTAACCCCCTGAGCCACCCAGATGCCCCAAGCACAACTGATTTCTAAAATTCATGGAACTTGAAGATGCAGGCTTAGGACTTCCCATTAGACGGGCCACTAAACAGGAACTAGAAAATCTTAGCCATGTGGTCTCTTGAGCCAAGAAATAGAGTTCCATGAAACACGGGGATTCCTTTAACTTAATACCTGCTGTAGAAATCCATAGTCTTTAACAAATATGTGTATATCATTCCCATTTCCCAGAAGCAATGGCTTTCAATTATCTAAGCTATTTCTTTTGCTAGTTAGTGACATATTTCTAAATTATATATATATGTTACTATTTCTGGACTCTCCACCTTAAACATTTCTGTTGACTTCCTGCTATGGAACGTCAGGATTTAGTGCTCTTATTCTATCCTCCTGCAACAGAGACACATAGACAGACACAGACACACATTGTTCTCTTTTTCTGCGCAACTTGGTCAAACCATACCTTATGGTCGTATCAGTTCTAATTGTTCTCATTGTTCTGACTCCATAAATCCTGCTCAGGGCTGAGCCTTCTAGGCTTCTTTGATTTTATTTCCTTGCCTATTCTACCTCCTGTTTTCCCTGGGGTGGTTTGTGCTGCTGTTTTCTTTAATTGTCTGATTTTCTCTGAAACTATCCTTTATTCATTTCCCAAGCTCTCTGCCAAAGGTGTTGTATTTCTCAGTATAATCAAACACATTAGATAATTGACCAGTGCCTTTCTTTTGCCTTGGCAATCTCCCTCTGCATGTCTTTGATTTCCTGCTTCATTTGGACCTGGTTGATCTCCAGATCTGCAAACAGCTGCTGGCCCAGGTCCTTGTTCACATTGATCCTAAGAACTGCCTTAGTCTTTCTTCTGCATGCATTGCCCTCCCCCACAACTTTTTTCTTTCTTTTCCCCCTCCTTCGTTCTTTTTACTCAATAATACTGAGTGCCCACTATGTTCCAGGCATCGTTCTCAGCGCTGTGGATAGAGCAGAACTAGTAATAAAGATTTCAGGTTTGGGCATGCTGAGCCAGAGGTACCTTTTAAACAATTCGAGGCAGTTGGACGTGGAATTATGGAGTTCAGGGAGGAGGTTAGGGCTGGAGGCATTCATTTGAGAATCATGCACATATAAATGGTATTTAAAGCCAGTGCACTTGATGAGGGCACCCAGGGAGTGAGCATGAAAAAACGAGCTATCTGGAATGCATCAACGTTTAGAGGCAGAAAGGAGGATAAGGAATATCCAGTAAAAGAGAATGAGAAGTGGTCAGGGAGGTAGAAAAACAAAGAAAAAGTGGTGAAGTGAAGAAAGCATTTCACATGGCTGCTTACTTCCTCAAGCTAGCAAGGAAACTCCCTGCCCATCAGGGAGGCCCCAGTTCCTCCTTACAGAGTTTACAGCTGATTACATCAAGCCTTGGATAAACTCCTTGATTGACTCAAAACCAACTGCTTTGGGATCTTAATTCATGTGCAAAATTCCCTCACTCTTGCCAGATGGTATTGCCTAGAAGGAAGCAAGAAGGGCCACTCACACTCAGGGAAGAGGATTCTACAGGGCTTGAAAAACAGGGGTCAAGAATCAGGGGTTCCCTAGAGTCTGTTCACCACTGAGCGGTTCAGTGGAAAGGGAAACAATGATGACAAGAGAGGTGGCCATTGCAGAAGCAATTTACTTGCATCGGTCAGAGGGAACAGGATAGAGCACAGTTAGAGCTCAGCCCTCTGAGTTATCAGGCAGAAGGTAGAATATGTGAGTCCAGGTGCAAATAGGCCGGTTGATGTGGTGGTGGAGGCTAATGTTAGTTCCTGTCCCTTGCTGGATCCTCTATATTCCTATTCCTCAGGCGGTCTCCTTGTTTTCATAAAACTTACTCCAACTTTTTCTTTTCTTTTCTTTTAAGATTTTATTTGTCAGAGAGAGAGCATGCACAAGCAGGGAGAGTGGCAGGCGGAGGGAGAAGCAGGCTGAGCACGGGCCTGATGTGGGGCTCTATCCCAGGACCCTAGAATCATGACCTGAGCCAAAGGCAGACACCCAACTGACTGAGCCACCCGGGTGACCCTTATTCCAATTCTTGAGAAAGGATAATAGGAGTCTATATTTTCTGAAACTTGACATATCTGCAAATACCCTTATTCTACCTTGAATTTTGCTGGATACAGAATTCTGGGTAGGAAATAAGTTTCCCTTAGTATTTTCAAGATATTGTTCCATTGTCTTCTAGCTTCCAGTGCCGCTGCTAAAAAGTCTGATGATAGTCTAAGCTTTTATACTCTTCTGTGTTCTGAAATACTGAAATGTTAGTATTATAAGCCTGCTGAGGGTGTTTTTCTTTATTGTCCTATGGGCATGTGCATGGGATCCTCCAGTCTAGAAACTCACATCCTTCAATTCTGGGGAAAATTCCTGTATGATTTCTTTAACAATTTTCTCCATTTATCCTTGTCTTGTTTTCTTTCTTGAACGCCTATCATTAGATATCATGTTTTCTGAGTCAATTCTGATTTTCTTATTTTCTCTTTCATTTTCTAGATTTTTCTCTTTTATTTCCTGCTAAGTGTCCTCACCTTTATCTTGATCCATTTTATGGATTATATTTTTCCTTTCAAAGTTTTAATTTCTAGGAGTTCTTATTCCTTTCATTTATAGAATATTGGCTATAGAGCCAGACTGCCTGGGGTCTCATCCCAATACCATTTACAAACTGTGATCTTGGTCAAATTACGTCATCTCTGTGTCTCCGTTTATTCATGTGCATTGTTGTAGTACACACATCATAGGGTTGTCGTGAACAATGAGTTAATAGATACAAAGTGCTTAGTATCTATTCATGTTTACATGAATAAATGTTAACATAAATAAATGTTAACAATTACTTTTGTTGTTATTATTGTATATCTGAGGATAGTAACGTGCTTTCAGAATTTTTCTTCTCTTCACTACAGTCTTTACTTCTCTGAGTTTATCTTTTCAGTTCATTTCTTTTGGTCCCAGTGTGTCATACTAAAAGTTTTTCTTGGAAATCTGATGATTCCTGCTGAATTCATGTTTGTGAGGTATGTGGGGGTGGTAGAGGTGTTGACTGGTGAACTTCAAAATAGGGTGAAGAGACAGAGAACTGGGCTCTCGAATGTCAGCATCTGTATGTCTTGACTCCTGAGCTGGTCAGTTCCCTCAAAAGGAATCCTCCGATTTCCTGCCTGGAAGGGTGTACTTTAGGGAGTCCATAGGGGGAAAGAGGCCACTGATCAGTAGGTCACCAAATTAGAATCAATCCCTTCTCCTCAGTGCCACATCTGATCCCCCACAATCAGCTGTGCAAATCTCAAGTGAGCCCCTCCACCTCCAGCTGGGAATGAAGAAGCACAGTTACTTGCCTACATAGGGCAGAGGAGGGCCAGAGGTGTTACCAGGCCAGCTGGTAACAGTGTTACCAGCTCCTTCTACAAACATTTCATTAATCTTTGCTCCTTATTGCTTTTCAGAGGCACCTGCTGTCTCCAGATTCCGAGCTTTTGCGCTCAGTGATACAAATGTGATCTTGCTACTCACTGGCTTCCTCTCACTGAGCCCTCACCCAAGCTTAGGCTCCAGTGTTCTCCACACTTCGCTAAGTTAGTTCCAAAATTTTAGTAGACAACTCTCATCTGCTCTTGTCTCTTTTCCTGTTCCTTTTCCCTTTTATTACATCTTATTTATTTATTTGAGAGAGGGAACGAGCACGAGCAGGGAGAGAGGCAGAGGGAGAGAGATACACAGATATCCCACTCAATGGGGAGCCGACACTGGGCTCTGTCCCAGGACCCCAAGATCAGAACCGAAGTCAGACGCTTAACCAACCGAGCCACCCAGGTGCCCCTTCCTGTTCCTTTTCTAAAAATTAAATAATTAAACAAATTTTTAGTTGTGGTAAATTACATATAACAAAGTTTATCATCTTAACCATTTTTCAGTCTATAGTTCAAGTTCAGTAGTGTGAAGTGCACTCATATTCACAACAAACCTCAGAAGTTTTTCATCTTGCAAAACTGAAACTCTTTGCCCATTAAACAGCTCCCCATTTCCCCCTCCCCTCAGCTCCCGACAGCCACCATTCTACTTTCTGTTTCTATGACTCTGACTACCCATTTGAGTGGAGTCATACAGTGTTTGTCTGTTTTGACTGGCTTATTTAACGTTTTGACTGGCTTATTTAACTTAACATAATGTCCTTAAGGTTCAGCCATATTGCAGTGTACGCCAGAATTCCCCTCCTTTTTAAGGCTAAGTAGTTTAAATTTTTTATTATCATTTAAAATTTTTATTATAGTTCTCTTGTTCTTTTGTCCTTATGAGTTTATAATTTTGTTTTATCTTCCCCATTCCTTTAGTCATGGTTTCAGTGCAGCTTTAGGAAGCAGAGATAAGCTTGTGAGCCCGACCACGTCCTTAAGAGGAAACCCATATTCTATTTATGAATTGTAGCATTTAAGAATATATTCTGTTACTTCTGAGAATCTCTTTAGCTGTACAAGACTTCTTAAAGGACAGAATAATGAAGTTGCATTTAGGTTCCATTTAGCCAGAGAAAAACTCATGCTTTGATGTTAAGCAGAAAAGTTACTTCAAGCAGTTGTCTTCTCAGTATGAATATAAGGTCCCTGTTGGGAGAATCGAGTGTAGTGGGTCCTCAAGTGTGGTCCCCAGACCTGCAGCAGAAGTATCCCCTAGGAGTTTGACAGAAAGGCAAATCCTCAGATCCCACTTCTGACCTACTGAATCTGAAAAGTTAGGGGTACACACCTGCATCTAGACATGAATCATTTTATTTAGTCTTAGCCCAAACATTTCCAAGATTTCCGGGCTATGAAGTGGCCATCTTTCCTAAGTCGTGAAGGTACCTATGCCACCAACAGTGTCCATGTTTGGGACTTTTTGCTGAAGACGTAGGTGTTGGCATGTGTTTATTTATGCTACCCAGCCCCTTCTTTATCCTGCATGTCACTGGCCACACGGACTGAATCAGGAGAGAAACTCTCATGCAAGGCCAGCCCATCCACTGGATGGTCAAGACCAAATTAACTGGATTCCCTCTCTTCCGGATATGAACTAGAGACACCGAAACCATAGCTGGTACTGAACTGGTAAAGGTATATAAAACTAAGAGAGACAGCTAGCATGGGCTCTGTGTAGGCACAACCCCCCATGTCCTTTCCATTTGTCTTTTTGCCTTGAACAGGTATATATTTCTTTAGCCAAAGAGACGTGGTCAGAATACCTAGTAACTATTGGCAAGAAATGCTGTCTGATTGATTGCTCACAGTTACGATTCTCCATCATAACCTATGGCTTGTCCATGCTGTCGTCCTGTGTTGGTGGCTGCATATAAACAAATTGATGTCTCTGTCCAATATCTATTTATGTTCCATGAATGAACACAAATTTGGTAGCATTCTTATTTGATTCCAATGCTGAACTCTAAGAGTTCTTTTGCAATTGCTTCAGCTTCTCTGAGAAACTAGTGAAAATTGCTTGGTAAATCAACAACCAAAGAATCAATTTCAGTGATGTTTTTTGAGAATCCAAAGATAAATAGTCCCCATAGGCCACTGTTACTGCCCTCCAAGGTTTGGAAGGACATATTCCGAAAATGAAAGCAAAGGAAATCACACCATATTAACCCAAATAGATACGGGGTAGGGAATAAAAGCCAGAATAGGAGTTTAGAAGTGAACGTTGGTTCTGAGAACAATATTAACATAATAGGACTTACCAGGATCAAGCTTTAATTTTTCAGGTCATGTTTACTGATTTACGAACTGACGCAAATAAAACTTATCAGAGAGCTGTTTGCAAAGATGTTTTAAATCCCACATGTCTTCTTTTAATATTATACTGTTGTAGAATATCCCAGGATGGGAGACCACATAGGTCATCTAATCCCATTACGCATTTCATGCCTGACTCACTTCTAAACCCCTAAAGAAATGACAGCCGTATGCCCCTAGCATTGCCATTGATGACAGAGCCATGCACCTTGCCTCATATAGTAAATCTACAAAAACAAAATAACAACAACAACAATAAACTACTCTGAAACACAGAATATGCTACTTTGAAATACAGTTTTGTAAATGTTTGGAAAAGTAGCTCTTTTTTTTCCCTGTCATTCCTGGAGGAGAGTGTTAACAATTTGGCCGACACTGGTTATTGTCCCCAGAACAGGTTCTCAATTTCCAAATGTTTGCTTGGCCCATGGCTGTTCAAAATAAAGACTACATTCCCAAGCTTTCCTTTTGGCTATGTGTTTCAGTCCTATTGCTGTGTTACAAATTATCCCAAAACTCTGAGGCTTAAAACAACCTTTTCGTTATGCTCACAGGTTCTGTGGGTTAGGATTTGGGGCACGGCATCACAGAACAGGCTACTTCTTGTCATCCTGACATGATTTCTTTCAAAGCAATCACAGACCCATCCAGATTCAAGAGGAGGGGAGTTAAGGTTTCAACCCTTGATGGGGGAATGGCAAGGCCACACTCTAGAAGAACACAAGGGACAGGAGATATTTTTGGAGTCACCTTTGGAAAATGCAATCCAGCATCCATCACAATGTGGTCATCTTGACTAAGTTCTGGCCAAGAGAGTATACGAGGAATTGGTGTGTTTAACTTCCTGAAAGCATTCTGAGAGGTGTGTGTGTGTGTGTGTGTGTGTGTATGGGAGATGTGGGAAAGGAGGAGAAGGTGGAATCCCTTTCTTTCCCGCTTTTCTCCCAGCTTAAACATGAATGAGATGACTGAAGGTAGGACAATAATTTTGGACCACAATCTGAGGATTACAGAGCGATGAGCTAGAAGGAGCCTGCATACCTGAAGATCATGAAACCACCATACACCAGTCCTGCTTACCTTTACATTACAGAAAAATAAGCTTCTATCTTGCTTAAGCTACTGTAGTTGGCATTTTCTGCCACATGTGAGCAAAGCTAATCTTAATAAAAACATCATCATAAATGAAAGCAGACAATGAAAATCCACTTTAATTACTGGATCTATAAAAATAATGCTTATATGGTTTATAGAACACTTACATGATAAAGAGTTGGACTAATATTGTCCTCTATGAGGATCATGACATTTAATAAAACCTTACTGCTTACAGTGCCTGGCATTGTAGAAGTACTTTACTATAATTAAAAACAATATACTATTATGAGGTTGATTAAGAAACAGAAATCAAGAAATACATTCACTAATGGAGCAGTTACAAGCTGGATTATAAGCAAAGGATTACTACAAAGATAATTTTTATAAATGTGATATCTCGATTTCTAGGCTTTGAATTTCCTGAGTCATGTATGTACTCTTTTTTTTTCAAGATTGGAAAGATAAATCAGAATAATTGAGCTTGTTCTTTACAATTTTATTTATTTATTTTATGACCATTTATTTTATGGTCATTGTAGAAAATGAAATACTTGTTTTAAAAAACCATTTACTTGGTAAAAAGCAATCTAATTCAAAATTGTAAATATTTGCAGAATAAGCCTCATTTTAAAAACAAGGACGTCTACACTAATGGCACACGTCTCTAGTTCCATTTCTCTTTATGTTAAGTAACCTATTTTGGAGATACAATTCGATTAGCTCCAAGTGTAATGTAAAGTTTTAAAATAAATAATAAGAGCCTCATCAGGCAAAGCGTTTTTTACTATCGGACCGTCCGTCTTGACTCTGACATTTTATTCAAATTGCTGCACTATCATGTTTGAGGAACCTCATAATAAATGGTGCATTTGTCTTAATAAATAGTAGTAAGTGCATCGCATTAGGACCAGTAAAGCAAAACATCATAAACAGGATGTATGGAGAAAGGCTGGGTAAGATGCAGCGAAGGAGAAAGAAAGGTGTCACAAGGATGGGCTATTATTTTTTTGTCCAAAACAAAACCGGTAGCACAGAGGACTTTGAACAAAAGACACTGCCAACACTTAACAATGCAACTAGATTCCCGGAGGAAAAGAAAATGCCGCTACCGAGGTGGAGGCTGAAGTTTCGGGGCCAATCGCGTGGCAGCAGCTCCGCGCCGCTCGCCGTGCTGACTGACTTGTGGAATTCGGCCGGGCGACCCGCCCGCCCCCAGGCGCGGACAGGTGGACGGCAGCGCGCGCCTGGGGGCCCCCTGGGGCAGTGCCGAGCGGGGCCCGTGCCCGGCGCGCGCGGAGGCGCGGCTCCCGTCAGCCAGCCGCCGCCCGCCGGCGTCTTCAGCACCGCAACCTTACCAGAGGCGGTGCGCGGCGCCCGCCGGCGGAGGTTGCCATGGTTTCCGGGGGTCACGTGGGCGCGCTCCGACGCCCCCTCCCGCGCGGCGCGGCAGGGCGGGGGCGGGGCGGCCCCGGCGCGGGGGAGGGGTGGGGAGAGGAGCGGCCGCGGCGGGAGCGGGAGGAGCCGGAGATGCTGCCAGCCCTCCCGGGGCCGCGCTCGCTCAGCCGTCGCCGCCGCACGGAGCAGCCGCGCGCCGGGAGCCGCGGGCCGGGCCAGCCGGGCCGCCGGGGCCCACAGCGCCGCGCTAGCAGCGGGTAGCGCCTCCAGCGTCGTCCGCGCTCGCTTGGCGGCCGCGGGGCCGCAGGCCGGTCCAGGGAGGCGGCGAGGGCGGCGCCCAGGCGCCCGCCGCCGGGCAGGCAGGATGAGCATCGAGATCCCCGCGGGACTGACGGAGCTGCTGCAGGGCTTCACGGTGGAGGTGCTGAGGCACCAGCCCGCGGACCTGCTGGAGTTCGCGCTGCAGCACTTCACGCGCCTGCAGCAGGAGAACGAGCGCAAAGGCGCCGCGCGCTTCGGCCATGAGGGCAGGACCTGGGGGGACGCGGGCGCCGCCGCCGGGGGCGGCACCCCCAGTAAGGGGGTCAACTTCGCGGAGGAGCCCATGCACTCCGACTCCGAAAACGGGGAGGAGGAGGAGGAGGAGGCGCCCGCGGACGCCGGGGCGTTCAACGGTGAGGACCCGACCCCCTGCGCGCCCCCGCTCGCCCGCGCCGTTGCCCCTGTGCTCTAGAACCCCGCAGCTTTGTTCACCCGCTTCTCCCCGCGTTCGCCACCTTCCCTACCTTCCCATCTCGCCCACCTCCTCAGCATCCATTTCTGTCTCTCCCACTCGCCCACCTTCCTACTCTGCTTTCGTGTCGTGCCCTCCTCCCCCTCTTTCCCTCCTTTGGAGGTGGGGCACCGAGAGGTTAAGGCTCTCGGTCCCGGTGCACCCCTCTGGTCCTGGGCAGGCCGACAGAGGACCAGCGGTGTGGGGTGGGCATCCAAGACAGCTGTCATTGTGGGTGGACAGATTTCGCGGCTCGGATACCATTGTGCGTAAAGGAAACTGGCCCACTTGGCATCCTCTTGCCGCTCTTGTATTTATTAATGGAGTGCCCAAAGAGAAAAGGCGAAGGGTATTCAGTTGGATTGGCTTTGCTGTCGTTAGGACTGTATATTCACTAAAAGGAGCATGAAATTGGACTCCTTGGGGCAGAACAAAATTTATGGCAATAACTTTGACGTTCTTGGAAGCAGAGTAATCTGTTATTTTCCAATTTACCAATACCGCGTTGTGTTATTTTTGGACATACAACAAAGGATCGTGTTTAGCCTGCAACTCATGGGGTCTTTGGAATGAGGAAACGGGCTAATGGTTTGCTTTTTATTTAAAACAAATAGTCAATGATTTGGTGCCTTAAAAAAAAAAGTATGTGAAAACCCCTGTAGGAAGTTCTGAAAGCTTGTTGGTTGTCTTTAGAGTGAAAAGTCAGTGAGTAATTGTAAGGATTGTGCCAGACACAAGCTAAAAAGAATGAATGAGAAAGAAAAAGGAATTTTCTGCAATAGTTGATCTTGGCAAGTCCCACCCCTTCTGCTTACAACCCTCTTTCCCCAACACACACAGACACACACACACAGTCACAGCCTCCTGTATTTACACCACATGCCTAAATCCCATCTTTATGGCATCCCAAGCTAAAATACCATGGTGTGCAAGTGTTTTCTCTTTGTGGTGGAAGACAAACAAGCATTTCAGCATTGCACCAGTCTGTATTTATTTACACTGCTTGTGGTTTGTGTGTCTGCAGTGTATTGCATATAATGAAAACGTTTTAAGGTGTCATTTCTTTGAGTAGGTTCCTAGGAAGGTGTTTTCTTTGCAAATTTGTTGAAATGTGCTTTAGAATTAATGTATTTTTAGCTTGTCTGAAACAATCACAAAAACCCTGGACATCAGTGTTCAATGAAGATAAAAAGGAAAACCGTTACTTAAAAAATGTTTATTTTAGACTTTTTAGTGTTTCCAGGGATAAGATGGTCATAGTCTTACTCGTTCCTTTTGCACAAGAATTTAATCAAATGCTTTCCTTGCTAGAACTAAGAAAAAGGGAAAAGAAGGCATACTTTAAATAGAGGGGAAGGAGAAGCCATTAACAGATGACACAGAAAGGGAAGAAGCATCTAATACTTCTTTTATGCTCCTGGCACGTCCACGCACACTTATGTACATGCACTTGCACACACACAAAGGAAAAAAAAAAGACTTGTTTCCCAGATGGGAGGAAACTAGGAACTAAGGGAGGTGGTTAAAAAAAAAACCAAAATACCCTATATGTGTTTGATATGATTTATTGTTAGTATAACTATTTTCTCTGTAGTAGAATGCTTTGGAAGTACTTTGCATTGATGATTCCATTTTCTCCTTACAACAGTGTAGATTGTACACAAAACAGATTTTATTTCCATTTTGTAATGAATAAGCCATTAACTTCTGAACAGCAGGGATCGTTTTATATGGTTTTATGTTCTCCAAGGCACCTTTATTGTAAAAATTACTCCGTGTGAGTTTTAATGAATACTCATTAGCCAATTGCGCTATTTATTTCCGACCCCTACCCACAAGGACTTTAAAACTTTCTGACTACAGCCAAATACAATTTGATCATTATCCAATACACGTATATGCGTATATAACAGACTTTGTTAATGGTACATCCCTCTATTATGTGCATTAGAAAATATCTATTGAGTCTCTCCTATTTTAATTAATTCTCACTTATTATCACTATTTTTTAAGTATGTAAATTGTGTTGAGACTTGCAGTTTCAAAAAAGTATAGGCTACCGGGGGTTGACACACGTTTTTGTAAAGGACTAGATAGTAAATATTTTAGGCTCTGTGAACGATATATGGTCTTCATTGAATATTCCTTTTTTTTTTTTTTTTTTTTTTTTAACATTTTAAACACGTATTTCCTCTGGAAGTTGGGGTTGTGCAAAATTGGCCAGACCAAGGCCATAGTTTGCTGGCTCCTGGCTAGAGGGAGGAAAAGTCAGAATAGAGCTGTTGGGGGAAAAAATTATAAGTGAACCTATCAGTTTAATGTTTAGATGCAAAAATAGCCAAAATAGGAAAACATCTGATCCTGGGTAATTCTCCTAGCGTAGCATAGTAAAGAGTAAGTACTACAAGACAAATCTTAATTTACTGTGACCCAGGATAAAACCAACTGGGTCCCTAATTTCTAAAATTTTAGAATGCATCTCAAGGAAGTCTGATTTAGAAATGAGTATTACCTGGCACTGCTCTTGAAGAGCTTTTTTGAATAGGTTGGGAAGGTGGGACATGGGGTCTTTTTTTTTTTCTTTAATGTATTTATTTAATTGACAGAAACACAGCAAGAGAGGGAACACAGCAGGGTAAGTGAGAGAGGGAGAAGCAGGCTTCCCACCAAGCAGGCAGCCCTTTATCCCAGGACCCTGGGATTGTGACCTGAGTTGAGGGCAGACACTTAACAAGTGAGCCACCCAGGTGCCCCCCCCCCTTTTTTTAAACAGACATCCTAGGTCATTCTGATATTCATAGTTCTCTGATCACACCCTGAGAAACACTGATCGACAGATAGTGATGGTAGTAATGTCTTTGTCTTAGCAACATTTAAAAAACATTTGCCATGTGCTAGGCATTACCTAAATGCTCTTATTCATTATCCCAGCTGTGTGAGAAGGACGAGGCTGTCACTTGCCCAGTGTTTCATAGCTAGTGTGTTTCCAAACTGGGATTGAAACACAGGTGTGTTCCAGAGCCTGGCTTCGCCCCTCAGCTCTTAACTCTCAGGTTTTATGTCTGGGAGGGGCTGGGGCCAACATTACTTGAGCATCCCTTTTGTGTCAAACTCTACCTGAGACCTTTGATGTGTTTTATCTATAAGACTCTGAAAAATGAACTTGTCCAGGGTTACACACGGGACTAGTAAGTAGCAGAGCATAGTTTCTTTTTTCTTTTCTTTCTTTCCTTTTTTTTTTTTTTTTAAGATTTTATTTATTTATTTGACAGAGAGACACAGTGAGAGAGGGAACACAAGCAGGGGGAGTGGGAGGAGAAGCAGGGTTCCTGCAGAGCAGGGAGCCTGATGTGGGACTCGATCCCAAGGCCCTGGGATCATGACCTGAGCGGAAGGCAGACTCATTAATGACTGAGCCACCTTGGCGCCCCCAGAAAGTAGTTTCTTACTCACATCTGACCAACTCAGGGCCATCAGAGTGTTCATCCTAAATGAAATTTGTCCAATGGACTGACTCACAGATCGGGTTTTCCTGGTTATTTTTCCAGCAGTGGTGATTAATTTGCATGGATTGGTTTGTATTCACTTTCATGAATCCCTTTAGGACAAGTGATGGTATTTATGAGAGGTTGGGCAAATTTTTCACCGTGAGACTGCTGTCCATTTGACTCACGTGGGGATCCAGCATATGACCTTGATCTCAGTGTAGTGGTGGAATCAAATAAGTGAGCTAGGGTCTGGTAGCATGGCCATTGATATCACTGGGCCAAATGGGCAGAGAATCCCTTTTTCCACGGGTAGCTATCCAATCTCTCTCCTGTTTTCTAATTTTATTAATTCTGTTCATTTCAGTTTGCTATCAGTTCTGGTTAAAAGGGCTGCCTTTAGGTATTAGAATGATAATGACGTATGGTAATAACCCTTCCAGGGAACTGTTTAAGTTTTGAAAGAAACTGCAGTGGAGATTGCCTCCCTCATCCCCATCCAAGGGAAAGCAAGTAAAGCATGACATGTTGCAGACGTGTAGTGTCCCCAGGCTTAGAATATATTCAAAGGGTTAACTGCAGGCCAAAGAGTTGGATCAGTACTAATTTGGAGTGGAATTGTAATTAATGGTTTCATGCAGGCATCATTGTGAGATCTTGTGTTGCTCAATAATTTCTTTAGTGAAATTGCTGAAATTATAAAACGAAGTAAATAAAATTCCAAATTACCCCTATAAACTGACAAGTGTTCAGAAAAAAATTAAATTACATGTGGGTACATGAAGAGCAATCAAACTGGAAGAAAAAGAAGCTACTGTATATAAAATACAGAAGAACTAATTTTCCATATTGTGGGGAAAAAAAACATCCAGAGTTCAAAGTGGATACATCCGAAATTCAGAATACCTTATAAGGCAAGCATGTCAAGATAAAGTTATAGAAATTCACCATGTACACACTATGACTTAATCCTCTTAATTCTGACCTATGTCAAATCTTGATTTTTTTTTTTTTTTTTTACAATTTAAAGGGAATATGGGGAATTTATAAGAGATCCTTAAAATCACACAAAATATTGGAAAGTTGGAGCTGGTGGGGGTGGTCGGGGGAGATTGAGAGAAAAAAATTTCTTTCATGAGAAGACTTGGTTGCTTTAGGAGCAATTGGAAGAATAGTCACCTGTCTAAGACGTTTTCTTAGAGGATTATGAGCAAATTATTCTTTATCTCTCTATCTCTGCTGCAGCATCAGAAGAACTAAGCTTCATTGGAACTTGAAGCATAGGGCTCAAAAGTTGAGCTGTCTGAAGTGGTTTATGTGGTCTTCCTGAAATGAGTTGGCCAAAGGAGTCCCAGCAGTAGATATATTGGCTCCCAAAGAACCTGCTGTGCGAATGTTCTTCACCGTGCCCAAACCGGGTGTATGAAACACTTTGGCCAATTGACTTTTTGGGCAGTAATCCCAGCTCTAATGAAGTGCTCCTTTGGCTGATTTATTAGGCTCCCTGTTATCTCTGCATTCTTCCTTAAGAACCTGCTCTCTTGGTGCCTACTAGAGATGATGAGGAGACAAAGCAGCCAATTGTTAGCTCTTCATTCCCCTCTTCAGTACACTTCATTGGCTTGAAAATGTTTGTGAAAGTCAGACAACATTCATTTCCCTTCATGTATGAAACGCTGTGCTTGGCATATTGACGTATTATCATACTAATAATCCTTACCTCGTAAGGTTGTTAGTGGATAAATGGATTAATATTTATAAGGGCCTCAGGACCAGTGCACATAGCCAGCATTGTTTCCGTGTAAGACAAATGATCTCATTAACACGAAACGTTTCAGAAGTGTAAACTTCTTGCAGAATAGCAATTTCATTGTTATTTTGTGGAAATGAATCTCGTGTTTGCACTTTTTAGAGAAATGAAGTAGGAAATGAGCTTATGTGGCATTTCCCACTTAGGATTTAATGTGAAGTTATGTTGCATGGTAATAAAACCCACATCCTTTCAGCTTGTAATTTGTAGCTAAGAGCTGCAGAATTTTATAATTAATGAGGCTTTATGGTCTTTGGCTATTAGAAATTTATATTGTAAGTTTTAAATTTATATCGTACTTTTGAATCCTCCAAACCAGAATCACATCATTCATGACAATGGCTAAAATATTGAAGCCACTATTTTAATTATGAGCATAAAACAATAATAGAGAAGATTTTAGAAATACTGAGTTTAGATGGTAATTGTGATTTTCAGAGTAGAACAGTGAAGAACATTATTCATTTTAATAGTAGTATTAAGTGAATAACTTAGGGAAATCAAAGGACTTGAAATAGTGTTCTTTCTCAAACTCTTACCCATCAGTTAGCCTTAGGCTTGGGGAAGAGGGAGGGAGGGAGGAAGAAGAGAGGAGTAACATCAGTTGGGACTTGTGGAAGGTTATTTGACTAACTTATACTTTGAAGAGTTCATAGAATAAAAACACGTGAACAAAAAGTGAAGGATACTTGAATTTGTCTACCTGATGAGGGAGCATCATACCTGTCTTAAAAGTCAAACCGTTTTGCCATTATTTAATGTAAGACAGTGATAAGCTTTCCATTTGAGGTTGAACCTACAGTGATGTGCTGTGTCTGGGTGGGAAGGAGTAAATATTTAATGGTGGTTATTGTTGCAAATCTCGTTCCTTGGGTTCCAGTAAATTTCCATCTGTCAAGATTTTGTTCCTAGAGCTGCCTCAAGAAAAGCAAATGTGTTTCTTTTTCAGCTGTGTAAATACCAACAAGAGACCTTTGAATTCCTCAATGAGAAGCTTATTTGTGACCCATTAAGAAGTCATTTAATGAGGGTAGTAGCAATTAGAGAAAAGCCTGTGGTGGAGGTTGGGATTCAGTGAAGGAGTTTGGCCGTCTGCAGGGTCCCCTGAGTGGTGTCTACACTCGTTGATACCAGGACGGGGCTGGGACCTGGGGTGGCCTGTTAGCAGAAGGGATGTATGAAAAGTTGAAGGGAGAATGCTGTGCTCATTCCATTCACTCACTCATTTATTCACTGCAGAAATATCGACTGGGTGCCAACTCCTTCCTTCCTTCCTTTTTTTTTTTTTTTTTTTAAAGAAAAAAATTATTATTCTCTTAAGTTTACCATCTCTGGACTTAGGAAACATAGTTTTGTCAGGTACTGTCTTCTAGATAGTACATGTAATCTCTTTCATTCAGTAGGTGGGGCAGCTGAGAGCCCTGGAAGCTCCTTGCCCCAGTTTAGTTGATTTTGGTCTTTGTTCATAGCACTAACCCTTACATTATTGATATTAACTTACATATAAGTTCTCTCTGTCTTCCGTCAAGGTGGTAGTTACAGTTTGAAAGCCTAGGCTAATGAGAAGTACTTTTGTACTCTTACCTTCGGAATTACCACTTTTTTTGTTCTTTGATTTTTTTTGTTGTTGTTGTAGTGAAATATAATACAGGCTTTATTTTTATGGCAATTGCTTAAGGACGGACAATGGGAAAGAAAAACAGAGTGCAGTGATTTTTCTGAGTTGAACGGATTATCACTATGTTCTTGGTCCTATTCTTACAGTCCTCTCAGTTTTATCCATACTATTTAGGTATGGTTGAAATAGTAAAAAACAAAAACAGAAAACCATATAGAAACCTCGCTATGATGCTGATCACTATCTTTATTTTATGGGAGCGAGTTTTGTATTTCAGAAATTCAAAATGACTCAGATTGTTCCATTATGTAATTATTTTGTGGAAAGAATTTGAGCTAAATTTTTTAGGTCATGGCTTATATGAAAACAAAACAATCTAAAAAAAATCAGAACTATAAACACAGTTGGTGTAACATTTATAAATGTTTCAGCAATGGGCACTGCCATGTGTAACTTAATATGTTTGGAAACTTAAAAAAAAATCATTCCAGTTGCTGCTGTTTAAAAATGTCTCTGCATTAAAAAAAAAAGACAAAAGGTCAAAATGTAAACACATGTTCCTCATGAAAGTGAAGCCAAGAAGATATACAGTATACAGTTATTCCCGTATCCGTTTGGCTAGGGCCTGACATTGTTTAATTTACATTAGCTGTTCCAAGACCAAATAGTTCATGGGAGTGATATTGAGGGAATTTTTTTAATACAAAAAAGAAGGCAAAAAGCTTCCATGTGTTTAAATACATTTCAATTGGACCCAAAAAGCATCTTTCCAAAAGGTGAAGCTGAATTAAAACATGGCTCTGCTGTTTCATTTCAGTTTCTGTAGAAAGCTAATGTTTGTTAAATGATGCTCCTTTTATTTAATAATAATGATCAACATTTTTGGCAGCTTAAGTGCCAGACACTGAACAAGGCCATTTATAAATGCGCCATTTAGCCCTCCCCAAGTAGGGGATGGAGTCAGGATATGAACCTGACCTTGGGTTCAGAGCCCATCTCCTTAATCGTGGTACACTTCATTTTCAATAACTCTCATAGCAGGAATATGGTTAAAAAGAACCACATATCAAAATATGAGCTCTCTACTTTTGTCTCTAAAAATGTATAGCCCAGCCAAATACTGATCTGTCCCTTTTATAATTTGTTTTCTCTGTTTCACTCAAATTAGCCCCTCGTATACTTTAGAAACTTGATAAAGTATTTATTTTTAGAAATTAACACCTGATATACTGAGCTTTTTAATTCTCAAAACTTTTTTAATTCTGTACCTCACTGGCAGAAGGTATCTGAGTATGCACTCCTTTATGAGTATGCACTTTAAAGACATACTGAGTATGTCTTTAAAAATGTTATACATTGGGCGCCTGGGTGGCTCAGTGGGTTAAGCCGCTGCCTTCGGCTCAGGTTATGATCTCAGGGTCCTGGGATCGAGGCCCGCATCAGGCTCTCTGCTCAGCGGGGAGCCTGCTTCCCTCTCTCTCTCTCTCTGCCTGCCTCTCCATCTACTTGTGATTTCTCTCTGTCAAGTAAATAAATAAAATCTTTAAAAAAAAAAAATGTTATACATGTACCCTTCCACTTTTGTGTGTTAGAGCATCCCACAGTATAAACTTTGAAAGAAAGAAGTAAAAAGTAATTGTAAGCAAGTTCTGATTTTTTCCTGCATGCCAAAGATTGCTTTACGCTCTGCCTTAGGGTACGTGAGCCATTTTGGAGACCACAGCTTTACCTGATAGTCTGTTAATACGTAAAATGCGTCTGCTCAATTTTGCTTTCCTGATTTAAGCTGCTAGATTATAAAGGACCTGCAGGTACGTAGGGTTGTGCGTGCACGCGTGTGCGTGTTTTAATAGACATTCATTAGGTAAGTAAATTGACTCAACAGAATTTTGGCTGCATAAAGAGGAAAATCCTATCTTATAAAAAGGAAATAAGTTAAGATCCAGGCTTTTTCTTTTAAACTTGTATTCCCGTCTGCATCTCGAAGTCCAGCCGAGATTGTAGAGTACTTGTTTTTTGCGGGGATGTGACCAAGAGAATCCTATCCTGTTACAGGTGTTTAGTTAGGAATCACTAAATCATGGAAACACCAATCAGAATTAGAAGAAAAAGTTTAAACAGTTTACAGAAATGTGGTTTTATAGAGTATCTCAGGAGGGGCAGCTGGAGAGACGATAGTTGGTCAGGAGGGAGACTTTTCAAGATCTCCTTTTTGATAACTTTTGAAAAAATGTTTATGATATACTTGTATTGCCTACTAAATAAATTTTAACTAGAAAAATATGTGAAAGGAAGGCAAGTCCCTTACAGGGATTCATCACGTGAAACAGAGCCCTGAGAGGCACGAGGCAGGGTGCTCAGTGGATTTAATCTTCAGAAATACTCCTGTGTGAGTTATCGTCTTGGTTCTTAGTGCCCAGTCCTCTTTCCTTAACGTTCTGCCAAATCCCACTCTTTCTCCAGGGGTTAACTTGCATTTCACCCTCCCAGTAATCTTCACAAAGCTCTGGTTGGCACTAATGCCATTTGTCGGGCAGGATGAATATGCCATATGCATCAGCGTAAGCTTTGCAGACGGAGGTGTCCTCACTCCAGGCGGGCGGGAATAGGTAGGCACGGGCTCTCTCCCTCCAAGACTTTCCCTGCCCATAGTAGGTGCTCCAGTATAACTTAACCACAGTTGAATACTAATTGTGTCATAATTGTAAATGTCCACACATGTATATTTCTGGAGTGATTGAAGCTTTCTGAAGGCATGTAAACATTTAGAATAGTCTTCTAATAACCCATTACATTAATGCATTTTAAAACGTTTTCATGAAATGGAAACCCCTTAGCCTATTTTCAGTTTCATAGATTTATACCGCATTATATTAAAAATGAGGCTTTATCTGATATTGGCGTGATATTTGGTCATTCTGCAGAATGCAAAAGCCCACAGGCACAGAGGATTTCTAATAGAGTGTTTCTTGTTTTTTTTTAAAGATTTGTTCTAGAGAGAGAGAGAGTGGGGTGCGGGGGAGCAGAGGGAAAGGCTCTCAGGCCGACTGAGAGTCATGACGGTGGGGTCATGACCTGAGCAGAGATCACGGGGCGGCAGCTTAACCGACAGAGCCACCCAGGTGCCCCTCTGATGGAAGGTTTCTCATCGAGGACCCGCCCAGACTTCATGTAGCTGCTTCTGCTTTATATGAGCCCCATGCTAAATCTGAAACTTGTCTGTGGCCCTGAACCTGCTTTGTCCTTTTCTTTTTTTTAATCTCTTGGCCTTCCGTTGCCATTCCTACCGCCTTTATTGCATGAGTCCTGCCCACCTCCCAAGGCTCATTTGCCCTTTGGCTTTCCCCCCAGCACCAGCCCAGACCTCCGGTCTTTGAGATTCAGACCCATGTGTCTGTCTGCCTCCCAGCTCTCTCCACTTACAGGCTCCAGATAGTTTCGTCCTCAGCTAAAAATGTGATCTCCTGCCTCAGCGCCTCCCTGTACTACCACGTCATTCTTTCTCTCTTTTTTTTTGTCCCTCCACTGATGTGAGAAACATGGTCGAGGAGCCCCTTGTGCTCTGCCTCACATTGGTTAAACCCAGTAGTTTGTGGAAAACACATAGATTGTGTTTAGTTGCTGAAACACATAGATTGTGTTTTTCATGTCAAGTAGTGACATAAAAAATCAGAAACAATGGAAATTAAAAAAAAAAAAGTAGGACTGACTTTGGCATGGATTCTGGATCTGAATCCTGGCTCTGCCACTGATAACTTCTGGCACTCTGAGCAAGTTACTTTGCCATCTGTGTCTCAGTTTCTTTCTCCATGAAATGGGAATAACGATAGTACCTACCAGAGAGGGTTGTTGTGAGTATAAAGTGAGATGACAGTGTTACTAAGCGTTATATTTAAGTATGTTAAAGAGAGGGAGGATGAATGAAAGGGAGAATGGGAGAACTTTACAAGTCAGTGAGAGGCACCCCCGGGTGGCTCAGCTGGTTAAGCGTCTGCCTTCAGCTCTGGTCGTGATTCTGGGGTCTTGGGATTGGATCCCCGTATGGGGCTTCCTTCTTATTAGGGAGCCTTCTTCTCCCTCTGCCTGCTTCTCGCCCTGCTGGTGCTCTCTGTTGCTCTCTCTCTCTCTCTCTCTGACAAAATAAAATCTCAAAAAAAAAAAAAAAAGTCAGAAAAATGAAAGTTTTTAAAAATAAAGTTTGATTGGAAATATAAGAATCTAGAGATTGCTTTCAAGGCAGTATCATGGTGGTACTTGAAAAAAAAGTTATTAATGAAAAGTATAAAAGTCAAGTCTTTAGATCATTTAGCTAAGTGTTTCATACTTTCACAAGCCCGTGCTCCTTTAAATCTCAAGCCTTCTTGAATTCCATTTGAAATGCAAGGTAAATAGTCCGACTTAAAAAAAAAAATTTAAAAAAGCAATGGTATAAAGCTTTGCTCTGTTTTCACACCTTCCCCTCCCTTGAGAATCCATGTTTAACTGGCAGAATAAATAAGTTCGTGTGTGTAGAAGCTCCCATGTTTATGGTTTCATTAAAGTATTCACAAGTCATTTTAAAACATCTTAGTAAAATGTAGATAGGAGTCTTGAAAATAGTCACTTTATTTAAATGAGGCAGATGCTTATAGTAAAAATAGGAATATGTGCCTAAAATATAAATTAATTGGAGAAAATTTGTTGTATTAAATTGATAGCTTGTTGCCATTTCCTCTTGTCATAATATTTGTGAAAGTAAGCTTGTGGTGGGACAGATCTCTACCTCCCGAAGTTTTACATTACAATGCAATTTTATGCTGAAAACTCAGAATTCTCTGCTTGCTCCACTACACATTGCTATCTGTATATATTTTAGAAGGAAAAAAAGACCATCCTCTTGGATATCTTTGTTTGTCCCTGGAGTTGTTCACAGGACTTTGATTTCTTTGACTGTCACTAATGACCATTTACGACAAAGCAGTATTAGGACTTTTGATTCGTAAAAAGTCTTAAAATTATTTCCTTGTAATCCCTTAAAAAGAACTCAGAAGGTATGTCAGTATTTGAATTCTAATAAAAACTCATTTGTAAAAAGAGTGTTTTGTGAAAAATATTTTAAGAGTACATTTAGCCTCAAAAGGGTACAAAGTTTCAGTTAACACAAGATGAAAGGGTTCTGGAGATCTGCCTCACAGCATCCTGATACTAGAGCTGCCAATACTGTGTCATATACTTGAAATTGGCTCGAAGGATAGGTGTTAAGTTTCCACACACACACACACACACACACACACACACACACAAGGGTAGCTACACAGAGGTGATGGCAAAGTTATTTAGCTTAACTGGAGTGATCTTTTCAAGACATATATCAAAACATCAAGTTGTATATCTTAAATATCTAGTTTTTCCATGTCAAAGATAAAGTTAAAAATTCACAGTGTGAATTAATTCTGGTAGTGTTAGAGCATATTTGAGAGATTTTTTTCTGCCAACGCTAATTAGACCAGAACCTTTTATTCCCCTTTGTTTATTGTGAGATATTTCCACTCTACAGAAAGGAACAGACACTGAGGAACTCTCACACAAGTCATCTCCTGGCTTTTACAAATTTTAACATTTTTTAATGTTTATTTTAATCTTTCTGAGAGAGAGAGAGCATGCATACAAAGGTTGGGAGAGGCAGAGGAAGAGACAGAGAGAGAATCCCAAGCAGGCTTCACACCCAGCACGGAGCCCATCGCAGGGCTCTGTCTCAAGACCCTGAGATCATGACCTGAGCTGAAATCAAGAGTCAGATGCTTAACTGACTGAGCCACCCAGGCGTCCCTGTTTTTCATATTTTCAAAGCTTGTATGAATTACGTCACTTAACAGAAGTTTCATTTATGTAAATTATAATTTTCCACTTTATTTTTTTTCCCAAAGATTTTGTGATTTATTTAACAGGGATCACAAGTAGGCAGAGAGGCTGGCAGAGAGAGAGAGAGAGAGAGAGAGAGAAGCAGGCTGAGCAGAGAGCCCGATATGGGGCTCCATCCCAGGACCCCGGGATCATGACCTGAGTCGAAGGCAGAAGATTTAACCCACTGAGCCACCCAGGGGCCCCCACTTTATTTTTGAGAACAGTTTTTGAGATGATGTTCCATTGATTCATGTAGCTTTAGTTCATTTATTTTAGACTGCTATGTAGTATGCCTTTGTATAAATGGAAGCTTTATCTTCTCTTTGACAAATACTTTGGGTATGTCCAATTTGTTGGAAACAAATTATAGTGCTGTAGTGAACTCTGTGTGTGTGTGTGTGTGTGTTATGCACATGTACTAGAATTTTAAAGATGGTTTTCAAAGTGTGATCTGGGGACCCCTTGAAGGATCATTCCCTCCTAATCCTAGACTTTTTCAGGGAGTCTGTAGGGTAAAAGCTATAACAACAACAATGTTCTTTGCCGTTTTCCCCTCTCATTCTGTCGTGTGAATGGTGGAGTTTTTTAGAGGGTACATGATATGTGATAGTGTAACACATCTGAAAGTGGAAGCAGATGTGAGAACCCAGTTTTCTCCCATTATATGCGATTTGCAAAAAAGTAGAACAAAGTCATTCTTTTTACGAAATTTTGCTTGTTTTGGGAAGTATAGTTATTTTCCCTAAAAATATGTTATTTATAATACCATGCATTGTTTTGTTGTTGGTAGTATTAAGTGAAATACTGTTCTAATTTAGCAGTTTTAATTTCTAGTACAACAAATTGCAGTGGATAGGACCCATAAAAGCAAATAATTTTTAAGAGTGGACAGTGGTTTTGAGACCAAAAAGTTTGAGAACTGCTACCCGAGGATATATACGTAGGTGTGGAGAGGGTGGTTGTAAGGCATGCATAGCCGTAACTACCCCCTCACACTGGCATTTTGTGGCGTAGAGTTGTTAAACTACTTCGCATTCTCAGCAGAGTGGAAGAGTTCCTGGTTCTCCACGTTCAAGCTGACATTTGCTTTTGTTGGATTTTAACAAGCTTTGCCAGTAGCCGGATGTTAGATGGAATCCCATCGTGAATTGAATTTGCTTTTTCCTGATTACTAGTAACACGGAGTATCTTTTTATGTTTGTTGACCATATTTGTAGGTTGTCTTCTGTGGAAAACTTTTTCGTTCTGTGCCATTTTTCTCATCCAACTGATGATGTTTTTCTTCCTGATTTGTAGGAGGATTTCTTTCCTTCCCTCCTTTCTTTCTTTTTCTTTCTTCATATTAATATTCTGGTTATTAATCCTTTGTTGGTAACATGCAGTGGAAGAATCTTCCTCCAGTCTTGCGTTTTTTTTCATTTCGTTTATGGTAATTTTGGTTGAACAGAATTTTTTTTTTTTTAAAGATTTTATTTATTTATTTGACAGACAGAGATCACAAGTAGGCAGAGAGGCAGGCAGAGAGAGAGAGAGAGAGAGGGAAGCAGGCTTCCTGCGGAGCAGGGAACCCGATGCGGGGCTCAATCCCAGGACCCTGAGATCATGACCCGAGCCGAAGGCAGCAGCCCAAACCACTGAGCCACCCAGGCGCCCCGAACAGAATTTTTTAATATTAAGTTTCTTAATTTCTAAATTTTAAGTTAAGTTTCATACTTAAGATTTTAATCCTTTGATAATATATTTCAGTGTATGGTTTGAGAAGGGAATTTCATTTTATTTTTTAAAATAGGCATCATTTATTACCTTTTCCCCCACTGATTTTTAAATATCAATTTTCTGTCTATTTTGTGAATGTACTTAACATCTCTAGTCTATTCTGTTGTTTTTTCTTTTATCACTACCTCTTTACCTAATTAAGATTAATATGACTTTATATGGTCTTCATATGGTAAAGAGGGTAAGTCTCACCTTGTTTTGTTTTGTTTTTGGTCCCAGAATTGTTTATTCATAGGTTCTTCTTATTCCATAGATCTTTTAGGATAAGCTTAAAATTTTGGAAAATTTTATTGGGAGTTTTACTGGAATTGAACTTATAAACAAATTTGGAGAGAAAAGACATTTTAATAGTATTGAATCTTGAACTTTCCATGAACATGGAAATTTTATTTCTAAGTAATTTATCATTTCTAAGTTTTATTTCTAAGTAACTTATCATTTTTGTTCCTACAAACTAGGATTTTTTTCTATTTTATATTCTATCATTGTCATTACTGAAAAAGGAACTATTAAAACTCAATAATGAAAAGCTCCAATCAAACTGAGTAAAAGACTTGAATAGTTCAATGAAAAAGACATCAAAATGGCCAGTAAGACAGAGGCTGGTGCTCAGTATTTTTAGTTATCAAGGATATGAAAGTGAAAACCACAATGAGACACCGTTCAGCACACACAAGAATGACTAAAATAAGAACATTCCCGACCTTGTCAAGGAATAACTAGAACTCTCATATATTGCCTGTGAGAATGGTACAAACGCTTAGGAAAACTGTGGGTTTTTATAAAGTTAAACATTTCCCACCTATGACCCAGCAATCCCACTCTAGGCATTTACTCAAGAGAAATAAACACATATGTTCACAAAAAGGCTTATATATAAATATTTATAGACACTTTATTCAAAATAACTCCAACTGGAAACAACCCAAATGCCCATCAACAAGAGAGTGGGTAAATAAATTGTGATGTATTTATGCGATGGAATACCCTTAGCAATAAAAAAGAACAAACTATTGATCCTCTCAACAGCTGGAATGAATCTCAGTCTATATGAAATTCAAAGGAAGGCAAAGCTTAACTGTGGTCATAGAGATCCTAACAGTAGCTTCCTGTGGGATAGCAGGGATTGACTGTGTCAGGGGGCTCAGGGCACCATCTCAGGGTGCTGGCAATGTTTATATCTTTTTTTTTAAGATTTTATTTTTGAATAATCTCTATACCGAACGTGGGGCATGAATTTTCAACCCCAAGATTAAGAGCTGTACATTCTACTGACTGAGCCAGGCAGGCAAAATGTTTATATCTTGATGGGAGTGTTGGTTACGTAGATGTATAAATTGTCAAAATCCTTCATACTGTGCGTTTCATTGTATATCAAGTTCACCTTGATTTTTAAAAAAGTTGGACACCTGGATCTTTTGAAGTGCTCTTTTCTACATTTTAAGTAAGAAGTACCATTGTTTTCTGCACTGATTATCTTGTGAAATTTTTTATTATTTCTCTTGCACTCTAACATCTGGGTTATATTTTCATAATTATGAAGCATAAATGGGATTGCTTTTTGCTACTTGTACAAAAAGCCAAAGGTTAGTTAAGCTCTACTATTTCTAAGTATATTTTATATTTTCACCCAATACTGTATTTTAAGTTACAGGTTTCATGAATTTAACACTTCTATGAATATTATATTTGTCCATATAATCACTGTCAGGAAGCACCCCTATTGTATTAATTGCCATTAGCACTACTCATTTGGTATTAATTGAACCTAATATATTTCAAGCAGTGTTTTAGACACCGAGGAGACAGTAGTGAAGCCGACAGACAAGAAAGGACCCTTCCCTCACAGAGTTTGCAGAGTCGGGGGCGGGGAGAAGGAAGCTGACAATAAACATAATGCCTTAAATCCCTTGAGACAACACCACTTGCAGCGCTGCAGGGAACTCTTTTTTTTTAAAGGTTTTATTTATCTATTTGAGTGAGAAAGAGAGCACAAGTTAGGAGGTGAGGAGGGGCAGAGGGCGAGGGAGAGCAGACTTCCCGCTGAGCAGGGAGCCCGGTGCCTATGCCGTTCGGGGTTCCATCCCAGGACCCGACCCGAGATCATGACTGATCCAAAGGCAGACGCTTGAAGGACTGAGCCCCCCAGGTGCCCCTGGGAGGAGCTCTTGAGGGGAACTGGAGGGAGCTACTTTCAACCCTGCGTTCACAGAGAGGCTTCAGACGGGGCATCTGAGGGGAGACTAGAATAGCAGGAAAGTCTCTTCCTTCTGTGAAGTTATGGAGAGGATCTGAATGTAGGTATTTGCCCTAACTGACCTTTATGATTAGACCAACCTTAATCATATACCCGAATTGTTTCCTTAGCTGTTCTCCATTTCAGAGCCCTTCTATTTTTCTTAATTATGTTTTCTGAGTCTGTTTTGTTGTGACTTTATGAATGTGTGACACTTTGAACCCTTGCAACTCTGGGCTCTCCTGATGTCAGTAGTAGTGCAGTCTGGATGGTCAGCTCTTACCAGCAGGCCATTCATCTCCACGAATATGCCCTTTGCACACATTTGACACCCAGGTTTAGAAGAGACAGTCCGGGGACCTTGGGTGGCTCAGTAGCTTAGCATCCCGATCTGGATTTCAGCTCAGGCTAGCTCAGTGTGTGAGATGGAGCCCTGGGTGAGGGTTCCGGCTGTGTGGGGAGCCTGCTGAGATTTTAATCTTCCTCCTCCCCTTCCTTGCCTTGCTTTCACACATGCGCATGTTTGCTCAAAAAAAAAAAAAAAAAGGAAAAAGGAAGGAAAAAAAAGCTGTTAGAAGAGACTGTTTCAATATGCGCAGAAGCAGAGATGGAGTTTAGGAACCTTTAACAGTGGCCCTTCTTATATCTTACTTCTCTTCTGAGCCAACATTTTAGAATCCTGAAAGTACTTGGGATCCTCTCTCTCAGCACTGTAACTGCATCCACTCTCCGAGTTCTGTAAGTTCGGCAACCTCAGAACTCTCATAGCCAAAACTATGTTTTTCTTTTCCTTAGAGGACATTTTGAGTGAAGTTCTCATGAATTAAAAAGTTGAGAATCAAGTTCATTTATAAGCAAAAACAAGTGGGTGTAGTTTTTTATTCCTAGTGTAATAATTATATTTTATTGGTATTTTATTTTTATTTTTTTAAAGATTTTATTAATTTATCTGACACAGAGAGATCACTAGTAGTCAGAGGCAGGCAGAGAGAGAGGGGGAAGCATGCTCCCCGCAGAGCAGAGAGCCCGATGCGGGGCTCGATCCCAGCACCCCGAGACCATGACCTGAGCTGAAGGCAGAGGCTTAACCCACTGAGCCACCCAGGTGCCCCTATATTTTATTGGTATTTTAAAATATCAGTTATATTTTGAGGACTTTAGTTCATGAATAGAAAGAACGAAAATGCGCATCTTTTTAGTGGTCCTACAAGCTGGTACTTTCTAAAAGCTTGAGTGTCTGTATTTCATCGGACTCTGCCAGACTCCATCCGTGCCCCCTATGTCTAGGTGGTTGGACCCCTGACCTCAGGCTGTATAATCAGAAGGGAAGAAGCAAATTGGTTCCCCAAATGCCTGCCTTTCCAACAGTTCCCATTATGTCTGGTCACAAGTACTTTGAGGGTACACAGTTTATAATCTGTGTCTCCTTGGAGCCAAGACTGGGACACTCTGGAGAGTACCCCCCAACTGTAGCTCTTTCCTAGTCCCCCACAGCTCCTCTAGGGGCCGAATCCCAGTGGAGTCTTGGGCACCATGCATCCACCTGGAAACGAACTCAGAGGCTCACAGGGACAGTGGCAACAGCAAGAGTAATCAGAGTGTCTCTGACTACTTACAAAGGTGGTCAAGTCTCCTCATCCTTTAATAAAAATAACTGGTCCTTTTCAGTGTCAGGAATTAAATTTGTATAAGAAAGTTTGCAATGGGGCACCTGGGTGGCTCAGTGGGTTAAGCCACTGCCTTCGGCTCAGGTCATGATCTCAGGGTCCTGGGATTGAGTCCCGTGGCGGGCTCTCTGCTCAGCAGGGAGCCTGCTTCCTCCTCTCTCTCTCTGCCTGCCTCTCTGCCTACTTGTGATCTCTGTCAAATAAATAAATAAAATCTTAAAAAAAAAAAAAAAAGAAAGTTTGCAATGGTGCTTTTTAGGTTAATGAACAATATATTTCAGGTTTTGTTGTTTATTTGCTGTCTCCTAAAAGAGGTGATTCTTCCTTGGTTCAAGGGTGAAGCTTACTTCATTTTTAATTTTCAAAACACAAGCGTAAGAGAATTTAATTCATTCTGAGCTAAGTGTTTACTGTGTCAAAAATAATTAGCTAACATGGTCTCAATTTACATAATTTCTAGAATCTTTTATTTAGACAGTTAACAGATTCAGAAAGTGTTTACTGCTAGAAAAAGCAACTAATAGTAGAATAGGGATGCTAATTATTTGGTCGACTCCGAGATTACTCTGTACATCTCACTTCGGGGTATAGGAACACTTCTGCCAAAGGGCTATGTCACCAGTGCAGTTCCAGTATAGACATGGTGAGAGAGAGAGAGAGAGAGAGAGAGAGAGTGTGTGTGTGTGTGTGTGTGTGTGTGTGTGTGTGTTGACCAAACACACAGCTCAGGGCTCTTACTTCTTTAACCTGGAGCTTCTTTCCCAGTATTATGCTCAAAGATGCAAACTCTGTGCATTGCTGTCAGTGGGTATAGCTTTTTTGAAGACCAGATTCATTGGATCATGCTTTCAATTGACTGCTTTTGTTTTTTAGTGTTTTCTTTTGTTTTTGTTTTTTGGTAGGCAGCAAATCGAAGTTTCTTGAGCAATACTACAGAGTTTATTGAGTGGTAGTACAAAGCTCCCAAAAAGGGATGCCTGGGTGGCTCAGTGGGTTAAGTGTCTGCCTTCAGCTCAGGCCATGATTCTAGGGTCCTGGGATCGAGCCCCGCATCGGGCTCCCTGCTCAGCGGGAAGCCTGCTTCTCCCTCTCCTCCCAGCTTTTGCTGTCTCTCACTCTCTCTGTCTCTCAAATAAATAAATCAAATCTTCAAACAAAACAAAGCTCCTGAAGAGGAAGGGGAGAGTTGTCCCGACTGCTTTTATTTTTATAGAATTTAAGTTGTTTTAGTCTTCTGTAGAATTTCTTTTTTTTTTTTTTAAGATTTTATTTATTTATCAGAGAGAGAGTGGGAGAGAGCGAGCACAGGCAGACAGAATGGCAGGCAGAGGCAGAGGGAGAAGCAGGCTCCCTGCTGAGCAAGGAGCCCGATGTGGGACTCAATCCCAGGACACTGGGATCATGACCTGAGCCGAAGGCAGCTGCTTAACCAACTGAGCCACCCAGGCGTCCCGCTTCTGTAGAATTTCTAATTTACCCCAATTTTTTGGTTAGGTAGCTTCTTGGCGTGGTGTAAGCCATTGTATTTGGAAATACGACTAGACTTGGTCAAACTCTTCAGGTTCTCTTAGCTGTCCAGGGCCCCACGTCCAACTTCAATAAAGCAAGTAAAATGACTGGGACAGGGAGACTTGCTCTATTGATTTCACAGTTTATTGATTAATGATGAGGTGTTCACTTAGCAGCATTTGTCTGCCAGGCATAAAGAGGTGAGAAGATAAGCAGGTCTTGCTGGTACCAGTGGGGGCCCAAGTTACAGGTGTGGGAAGGTCCTTTCGCTGCCAGGAATAGAGAAGCTCATTCAAGCTACATCACCTTGTGGAGCATTTTTCTTGTAAGGATGCTCTGACATGACGGAAGGCTTGAATCAGTTCTACTTCTGGGTCTCCTGGGAGCAGAGGAATTAAGACTAATCTGGTGGAATATAGTTTGGGAAGGGAGCGGATCTCTGGTTAGACAAGCATGTAGATATTCGGAGGAACACAGGCCTCTCAGTAATCCCCTGGGATGGCATTTGGGAGAAAGTCAAACCTGTATAAATATTTCTGTACTTTTCCTTCAGGATTCACTAAGATCTGAGGAGTCACTAAGATCTAAAAATGTTAGGAGTTTAGTATACTCTTAAATCATATTTGCTTGTTTTTTTCAGGCAGATAATACATTTCCTATTTATTTCCTTCTGTATTATCCTAGTCTCCAGTATTTGTGTGTGTGTGTTTGTGTGTGTGTGTGCGTGCGCATAAGTAAATACACACAGCATACCCACAGGATAGGAAAATCTGAAGGTGGAAACCGAGAGTCTGGGAAAACTAAATTTGACTTGTCACATTTGAAAACATCATCTGTTAACCTTTTTTGTGTGTGATTTTATACTGCTGCTTAGTGTATTTTGAAAGTGGTAATATTAAAACTGATCATATTAGCTCACAATAAATAAACATCAACCTCTCACATTTGAATAGGAATTTATAGCTTATAGGCACGTTCAAAGATTTTTTTCCTTTTTTTTAAGTTATTCAGTGTTTTGGGATTTTGTGGGGGGGGGGGGTTAGTTCTTTCCTGAAGTTCTTTTAAATTCTTTCCTAAAACCTCCCTGAAAGGAGGCAGGCAGGTCTTAACTTTTCCTATTTTCAAAGTTGAGAATTTAAGTCAACAGCGTGACTCCATGCATCCCAGGGCCCCTGACTCCAGTTGGTAGCCCTGCCCGTGTGGCAGGCTCTCCGGGGTACAGAATGTCGGCAGTGTCCTTTCTCGCCTTCTGCCTATTCCCCTTCTCTCTACTTAGTTCCTGAGAATCAGAGAAGCAGGCACACCAGAGCCGGATGTTCATTACTTGCTTCAGCAGCAAGGCTTCCACAACCTTCTTCCCTATTTCGGCAGCTAGACTAAAAAAATCTAGAGAGACTGTGTAGGTTACTGTTAGCTTGCCAAAAGTTCGTGCAGGGAACACCTGTGCTTCATATCTGCAAGTGAGTACGGAGGGTTGTGGGTATAAGGGATTGAGTTCTTGGTAATTGTCATCCAAACCCAGTGTTGACTTGGGCACCAGGGTGGCTCAGTTGGCTAAGCATTGGCTTTCGGCTCAGGTCATGATCCCAGTGTCCTGGGATCGAGTTCTGCATCGGGTTCCCTGCTCAGCGGGGAGCCTGCTTCTCCCTCTCCCTCTGTCTGGTGCTCCCTCTTCTTGTGCTGTCTCTCTCTAATAAATAAATAACATCTTAAAAAAAGAAAGAAAGAAAGAAAACTAACACAAAACCCAGTGTTTACCTTTACTACTGCAAATCACTTGCGTGGTGCTTCCCTGTTCCTAACTGCCCCATCGCATACCCCATTCACTACTGGGAGGTGGAAACCATAGTTGTATAAGCTGTCGACTCACATGAATTGTGGACTCAATTTAAACACTGAGACAGTTTCTAGCAAAAGTATAAAGGAGGCATAAAGGAAAGTAATCTACCTTCAGTAAAGTGAGGGCATTTTTACAGTCAAGCTCAGATCCTGATTTGCTTTAGATCAGTCTATCAGCAGGTGTGCACCCAAGTATGTTCATGGAAGACATAATGTAGTTAGGATTCTCCCCCTTACGGTGTGGTACCACGAAGAATATAAAAGCTGCAAATGTCATCCGACCAGGTGTATCATACTGGTTGATTCAGACACCTTAAGTGGCTTTGCAGCAATGCCCTGATCTTTTGAAATGCTGAATATCTATTAGTAAAATTCCAAGCAAAACAAAATACACAAAACACCCCAGAAAACTCTTTGGATTAATGTTGTAGCTGTGCTGTGGAAAATTCAATGCAAAACTGTGTAAAATAACTGTGTTTATATATAAACACTGTTAGGATCTAGGATCTGATGGTTATAAGCTGATTCTGGCCAACCTGAATGTCCAGATGTCTGGTGAGATACTTGAAAGCAGTGCAGAATACAGGAGTGGGGTTTCAGGAGGTCCCAGATGCCAGCAACCTCCTGTGAATTACTGTGACAATTGAAAAGATTGCCCCCCCTCAAATTAAAATACACCTTTGAGATGGTGATGGCACTTGGTGTTGCAAAGCTCTGCCTTACACAGGTCAGAAAGACCTGGAAACCTAAGGGATCCCAAGGGAACAAAGACTGCCCACCATTTCGGATCAGAGCTCCTCATGCTGTAATTTCATTGTCTCGAGAGGTTGGAGAGGGCAGGAGGAGAATGTCTGCTCTAATTTTTCTCCAAGGCTGACAGGTTTTCTGCCTTCCTCTGCCTTTGTCAGCCTGCACTATCTCCTCTGCCTGCGTTCTTGCCGGGAAGTGCTTTGCACCATCTCCATTCCCTGTCCTTGGAGCTTGCTGGGGAGCCTTTCTTCAGGCTCGGTTCCCGAGGAACTGTGAAGAAGGGGTTTGAAAGCGTTCAAGAAAACTGGTGGAAAGTTGCTTGGTTTTTTTTCTTTTTCCTCTAATGTGGTGAATGTACATACTATACAGGTTACCCGTTTCAAGGTTTTCAATAAGTAATTTGTCACTTTGCAAGTATATGTCTAAAGTATTCTGGTATATAAATAACAGTTTTATCTTGCTTGGTCAGTTTGAAAGATACGATTTTCTATAAACCATAGCATTTTATTTTATTTTAAGATTTTATTTATTTGACAGAGAGAGAGATCACAAGTAGGCAGAGAGGCAGGCAGAGAGGGGGGAAGCAGGCTCTCTGCTGAGCAGAGAGCCCGATGTGGGGCTCGATTCCAGGACCCTGGGATCATGACCTGAGCCTAAGGCAGAAGCTTGACCCACTGAGCCACTCAGGCGCCCCAACCATAGCATTTTAATAATAATTGATCTTGTGACTCACGTTAACAAATGAATCGTTGATAACAGTGGGAATCAATATGGAAGGATGTATTTACTTGTCGCAGTGTAACTTCAGAAGTCAGTAGTTTTGCTTCCTGTTCTCTGTGAGGCAGCATTTTGGTACTAGCGGTGTCTAGGTTCAAGTCCTCCAGCTCTGCCGCAGAGTGGCTTTGTGATCTGGAGCAAATCAGAATCTTGGAGCTTTATCATAAAAATGTCCTCATCGGTAATGTGATGTCGGTGTTTAATACAGTGGTTGCAAGGATTAATGTCGAACATTGACACAGTCCTCTTCTAATACTCATTCCTATGCATCCACTTTTTTTCGTTTTCTAGACACAGTGCATGTAAAATCTTTGTCTTCCTTTTTCACTTGACCTAGTGTAAACAATTTTTATAATTACCGTTTTCAAAGTATTAAAATTCAGTATTATGGTATATAATGACATTCTGCCACTAACTATACTGTGGACATGTTATGCTCTCTGTGTATAATATGAACCTTAAATTTACCTGCTTACTTCAAGAAATAAAGTTTTTCAAAACCTCCCTTCTTGACTTAAGGGTAAGCAAAACTGGGAGGAGACAACAACCTGAGTTGAGTCTGGGCCGTGGCCCATGGGAGGCTTCCCAGGTGAGGGACGGTGCGCTTCCACACGCCACGTTGAAATTGCAGCCTTCAGTATACAGATCTGGAGGCCTTGACCTCTGGGTTGCACAGAAATGATTAAAACTATAACTATTAAATCTGAGAATATCAAGGATATACTCAATAATGATTTCAGTACACACAAGCATTTTTCATTTTGTTTCCTTTTTTTTTTTCATTGTAAAAATCATGCTGCTGAATAGAAGTATACTGTTGACCAGGAAAGAATGAAAATTTAAGCAAACACGTGTTTTTTTGGGCAATTAGAATTGCAGTTCAGGAGACACAGACACAGGTAGGAGCCTGAATCTGAGGAAGCCAAAGAGAGGGCAGGGTTAGAGAGTCAAAGGGCTGAGAGTGTAGTTCTCGTTCAGGTCCTCCGTGCGAGAGTGCAAGTGCGAGAGCGAGAGCGAGAGCGAGAGAGAGAGAGAGAGAGAGAGGAAAGAAGTGAGTGGGGATTGGTTGGGGTAATGTGCAGATGAGGGGTTGAAGCTTTGCTAAACTGCTTTGGCTCCTTTTGAAGTGAAGAGTGAGGAGGATTCAGGTGTCCTGATGAGAAGAAAGGAAGTCCCAGCTGAGAGCTTGCAGCTGGCTGAAGAGGTCTTCAGAAAAATTTGTGGTTTTCCCGGTGAGGGTGTGAATAAATTCCTCTACCTTTATGGCCTCCTGGTCCCATTTTAAGCGACTCTGTTAGCTAGGGTTACTAGCTGTGTTTTGAAATCTCCTTTGACAAGACATACTGATATTTCTTTCTCTAGTAGTATTTCTGTAGCATAAATCTCTAAAAGTAGAATTACTTTATTAGAGGACACAAGAACCTTGTATGGCCCACGATGTGATTGCCAAATTGTTTCCAAAGATATTACATGGATTTACATACAGATCCTCGGTTAAGTAGTTTCAGCTGTATATAAGGCGAGCTTTTTTTTTTTTTTTTTTTTTTTTAAATTTCAGGTGCTTTGTGGGGGACTAATTTACCAGGTGAAATATTGATTTTAATTTCTCTTTCTTGGCTACTGGTGAATTTAAACAATCTTCACATATTTGTGATATTTCCTCTTGCATTTCTTACTCATTCGTTTTTTTCCTCTTTTTAGCTTAAGTAATATGTATAATAATGTGTAACCATATTCTGCTTTTTCTCTTTTAGCTCCGGTAATAAACCGATTCACAAGGCGTGCCTCGGGTAAGTCAGATCATATTATGGATTTTGCTTATTAATGGTGACATTTCTTAAGTAATAATTGCTGTAGAGTAATGATGTATTTGTCGGTCGTTTTCCTGGAGAACCAACCATCGGATATAATCAAGGATGAGGACGTAATTGGAAACAACCTCTGTGTGGCTGAACTTAAACCCACCCTGTGCACTGAGACTGATGCACCTTTTAATTTTTTTTTTATTTTTATTTATTTACTTTTAAAGATTTTATTTATTTATTTGACAGAGATCACAAGTAGGCAGAGAGGCAGGCAGGAGGGGGTGCAGGGAAGCAGGCTCCCACCTGAGCAGAGAGTCCGATTCGGGTCTCGATTCCAGGACCCTGGGATCATGACCTAAGCTGAAGGCAGAGGCTTTAACCCACTGAGCCACCCAGGTGCCCCTGATGCACCTTTTTAAATGGAACCTCTCACCCCGATTTGTGTATTCTTGCTCTTGATCAATTATTATCTGCCTGGTTCCTGGATGTGTCAGGCACGGTTCAGAAGCAGTAATGTAGAAGATCGGCGAAGGACATCCTAGAAACGGTGGTGAATGAGCGATAGGAAAAGGGACAAGGAACAGGGAACGAGGATAAGGGACAATGGATAAGGGACAGGAAAACTCTGAAAATGTAGGTACAGGAACCTGTCTTCATGGTGCCCTTTGAAAGAGGAGGGAATTGCTCTGCCTTTGTTAATGGCCCTGAGGCTCTTGCTCTCTTCAAGATAGCGCAGTAACCTAACATATGTTCACTGTGAGAGATCGCAGGCACTAACAGATGCTTGAGTTAGATTCACAAATACTGTACCACCTGCATTGGTGGGGAGTACCGGCCACAGCCGAGAACAGTTCTGTCCACAGTGGTTTAAGTAAAGTGAGCTTGGTCATTGAAGTGGATGAAATTTACTTCTGTGGAATGCCTTCCTCTCTGAACATAGAGGACAAATGAAGTGTTAACTGTGTTTGATGTGAGAAAATTACTCTTTCTTTTAAGTACTCTAGAATTTTTTGTTGTTGATGAACATTTTGACTAGATCATTTCTGTCGTCTATATGATACAATTGAGTAATTTAATCGAATTACCTTGTTTCCATTGTGCTAGATTATTAAAGATGTTTTAAAGATTAAAGATTATTAAAGATGTTTTAAGGTTAAGTTTTATTTTTAATTTGTCGGCAGTTACTGATACAATTTATTCTTATTATGTAGTGACTGGCTATAAGAGGAAAAAGACCAGGATTGAGAAAATGAGAAAATGTGCTATATTGGGATAGTGTCTACTTTATCCTGCTGAGCTTTTTGTAATCTGAAGACATTTATTTTGTTTTATTTTTTAATTTATTTTTAAAGATTTATTTTTTATTTATTTGACAGAGAGAGATCACAAGTAGGCAGAGAGGCAGGCAGAGAGAGAGAGAGAGAGAGAGGCAGAAGCAGGCTCCCTGCTGAGCAGAAAACCCAATGCGGGGCTCGATCCCAGGACCCTGAGATCATGACCTGAGCCGAAGGCAGAGGCTTAACCCCTGAGCCACCCAGGCGCCCCAAGACATATTTATTTTAAATGGTGCAAACAGAGTGGATTGTAGTGACTTCAGTGGAATGAGGAATCATGTTTATGTCAGCAAGACATCAGATGATATCCCAAAGCAGAGCCATTGAGCGTGATGGTGTTGTAGTTTAGGGATATGGTCTTTTGTGAGCAGTGGTGGGAATAAGAGAGGAGCAGTAAGAGAGTCCGTCGTGTGGTATCTTGTCTTCATGGTATAAAATTCTCTCCATAGATGCATAGTTAGGAGTCTTAGAATAGATCATCTCTCTTTCTGTCTCAAACTGTAGACATGAGACACATGTATCTGGGCAAGTTGCATTAGCATTTGTTGTAGGATCAACTTAACCTCAATCAATGGGTCAGAGGCTCTAGTGTGTAGGGTAGCTTTGAAACATCATTATTTTAGTTTCTCCACCACCACTAAATCTGTGTCCAGTGTATCTCAGTAAGACTTGGCTGGAAATGTAGGGAAGATGGAATGCCACCAAAGAAGCCCACAATAAAGTCAGATGTTGTGTTTATTTCTAGAATGACAGGCATAGGAAATGTCGATGAAAAAAGAGGAAACAATTTGATTTAAAGAAAAAGAAGGTGATATCAAGTTCAGGAGTTGTGTTATATCTAGCAATAAGCCTTAAAAGGAGTGAAAATTATTACCGTAGGAATATAACACACTGGAATCCATTATGAGAATGAATCTTGACATTGATTATTTTATGTGCATCTTCAGTCTTTCAGGCAAGGGAAATAAAATTATATTTACTACCTTAGATACAAAGAGCAGTGGTATAGGAAGGAAAAAAAGAAATGAGACCTATTAATCATCTACCTATCTGTAATTTATTTGACCTTCTTATTTTTTATAAAAGTTTCTCTAAAACTTTTCTGGCAAAGGAGAATACAGAAACAGTCTTAAGCCATCTTGAGGAGGAAATCCTATAGTTCTCTTTGTTAACTCAGTGGCCAAAAGGAATTTAATTTAGTAGTAGAGATACACATCAATTTATTTGGAAGTATCATTTCCTGAAAATAATAAATGTTTACTTAAAATGTAGAAATTCATATTTGATAATTAATATTTTTTAGCATGTCTTTTTCTTTTCCTTTTTTTAAAAGATTTTTTAATTTATTGTCAGAGAGAGAGCACAAGCAGGCAGAGTCGCAGGCAGAGGCAGAGAGAGAAAGCAGCCTCCCTGTTGGGACAAGGAGCCTGATGCGGGACTTGATCCCAGGATCCTGGGATCATGACCCAAGCCGAAGGCAGCAGCTTAACCGACCAAGCCACCCAGGTGTCCCAGTATGTCTTTTTCTAATGGAGTTTTATTTCAGAAAAACTTTTTCTTTTCTGAAATGAACTATAAAACTTACATAAAACCTGTCATTTCGGGGAAAAAATAAGTCAGGTAAAATCAACCAGAAGTTTATGTGATATGACAGTTTGTTTCCTTTTTTTTTTTTTTTTTAAGATTTTTATTTAGGGGCACCTGGGTGGCTCAGTGGGTTAAAGCCTCTGCTTTCGGCTCAGGTCATGGTCCCAGGGTCCTGGGATCGAGCCCCGCATCGGGCTCTCTGTTCAGCGGGGAGCCTGCTTCCTTCTCTCTCTCTCTCTCTGCCTGCCTCTCTGCCTGCTTGTGATCTCTCTGTCAAATAAATAAAATCTTAAAAAAAAAAAAAAAAGATTTTTATTTATTTGAGAGAGAGAGAAAGAGAGGTCATAAGTAGGCAGAGAGGCAGAAGCAGGCTCCCCACCGAGCAGAGAGCCCGATGCAGGCCTCGATCCCAGGACCCCGAGATCATGACCTGAGCCGAAGGCAGAGGCCCAACCCACTGAGCCATCCAGGAGCCTGACAGTTTGTTTCTTATTCGTCTATTTTTTAATAATGATTTCAACAACAAAAGCTGTGTAATATACAATAATATACTACCTGTGGTGCTCGGTAATCAGTCACTGTTGATGGAATGAAAGTGGAAAAGAATATGTTACAATGAATTTCTAAATCTTTGAGGTTTTGTCTTTTGCTATTCCTACTGTATCTTAGAAAAATAAATACTACAACTGTATTGATTCAAACAAAACATTTCTTTTATTATACTTCTGGAGGATGAGGGGATGTTTACATTAAGAAAGTGTTTAACAAATACATTACTTTGGATCATTTTTACACCTTCCGCCACACTTTCTGTGAAACTCTCTTCATGTGCTCTCAGTGCCTGCCTACAAACCTGTCAGTTTTCATTTCTGTAAGTAGATGTGTCACTCAGCATTTTCAAATGGATTTCAAATGGAGTTTGTGGAGGTTTCAGGGTTTCCTAAGCTCATTTTCCACTAGGTGGAGAATGAAAGGCATACAGTAGGGGATGACTTATGGCAGCAAACACAGGTGGGCGTTAGATTGGTTATGTTCTGCAACACAGGATCGAAACTGTCAGGTGTATTCTGAAATCTAGATGAGGAGTTATCTTTGGATATCTTCCTGACAGCACCCCATAGCCTTAATTTTATCACTTTTTTTTTAAAATATTTATTGTTCATTGAGCTGTAGTTGACATAGAACACTGTGTGTGTTTAGGTGTGCGGTGTGTTGGTTTCACACATTTATATAATGCAGTGTCACTATCCACAGCCTTATTTTTAAGCAGCACCCCATAATCTTCTTTTGAACAAATGAAGTACTACTTTTGTTTTATTTTTAACTCATTTCTACTCTCAGTATACCAATGTCTTTTTTACATACACAGAAGCCACACATAATCTATTCTGTAATCACATAAGCTATTATGTGATTATATATAACATACATAAAATTAACAGAAAATACACATACTGTCTTGGAATGTTATGGAATTAGAATTAACATGGACAGTTTGGAGTATTTTGGAAGGTTATTTTTCTTGGTGGAATAATGGAGATATACCATTTATTATAATTATTATTAAAAATTAATGGTAGGGGCATCGGGGTGGCTCAGTGGGTTAAAGCCTCTGCCTTCGGCTCGGGTCATGAACCTGGGGTCCTGGGATTGAGCCCCACATCAGGCTCTCTGCTCTATGGGGAGCCTGCTTCCTCCTCTCTCTCTGCCTGCCTCTCTGCCTACTTGTGATCTCTGTCTGTCAAATAAATAAATACAATCTTTAATTAAAAAAAATTAATGGTAGTGGTAGACATAGTCATTGGATAAATTTTTGAAGAGTAAAACATGACAACAGTCCTGTTGCTTCTCTGTTCTCTAGTACATTATGTAGGAAAGACTCCCGAGTGTGGGGTTTCAAAGACTTGAGGTCATACTACCCATACTGTGCAAATTTGCTTGTAAGTAATTTTGCACATTGAGTTTTACTTTCTTATTTTCACTTTCTTTCATTTTGGGATCATAAGAGCTATAATCCCTCTTGTTCTTATGGTTAAGCTAGATGGTTTTTATAAAGCAGAGTGGCTAGGCTCTCAGAAATGTTAGTGGTCAACCATCTTCTGAACACAGTTTAAAACAAAACAAAACAGTAAGACCCTCACTGCTGTGCCTTAGCCTTTCATGAATAAGCCTGAGGGAGTCATAATACTCTTTGATACCATCCTTTAATATGGGGCATCTCCTTTTACTGTTTGCATGTTACGGTTTTTAGAAAGATCATAATGGTTGTCTCTGAATTGGAAAAAAGAAAAAGTAAAAGAAATTTCTTGTTACTCTTGAGACAGTGCCTTGCAGTATGAACTCGGACCACACTCTCTGATTTTGTTTTAACCCCAGGATTTTATTTTGGAATAAGTCAAGCTTATAGAAAAGTTTGAAGAATTGTTCAGTGATCACTTTTCTCTGGATTTTCTGGTTCATATTTTGCCACATTTGAAGACCCCCCCCCCCGTCCTTCCTTGCGCACGCTCATACACACACTTCATTTTTTCACTGGATTTTTAGGAATTCTGAATACTTCATTTGTGTCTCCTAAGAACAAGGTCATTCTTTTGCATAATATTACCCTTAAGGAATTTAACCTTGACACAGTGCTGTTATCTACATAGAGTCTAATGTCCTTTGTTGTCTTGGTGAAGCCTCTGTTCCTCTCTTTATCTAAGCTGATTCAAGGATTTTTAGATTGCATTTAATTTTCATGGCTCCATTTTTCTAATCTTTCATAAACTGACTCCCTAAAATTTTTGAAGTCTGCTTCTCTTGACGTTCTGAAGCTTCTCCTTCCCAATGAAACCATTCCCATTATCACCGGTTATGAATTCTTAGTTCGCTTGGGCGTAGCCGCTGTCTGGTCACCGTGCCCCGCTGGTGTTGGTGAAGCCTTAGCATTTAGCATTGCTTTAGTTAGTACTGCTTTCCCAGACTGCTGTTGAGCGTTACTTGCTCTAATGCATAATTATTTCTTATAATAGAAGTGAAAATGGAACAACAAATTATGAATTTGGTAATTTTCTTTTCTCATGTAGATAATTAACCACACTTCAATTTTTAGCCATAATGTGAGCATTGAATTTTATAGTATATTTTTAACAGAGCTAAAATTTTATAATTTTCCCTGCATTAGCATTTGGAGTAATTCAGAGGTGAAATTAAGTCTTTAAATTTCACACACCCACTGTGTAAAATGATATATTAAAAATTGAGTAAAATCCCGCAAATCAGAAAATGATTAGTCCCCAAGATAGTAGTGAAACAACAGAAGTTCAGATCTTTTATTGACTCCAATTCAGAGAACATATGCTTCCTTGATTCAGGGAACATATGCTTCCTTTTGTTTTGTCGTGGAAATATTTTGTAGCATTGGTGTTCATTGTTTTTTTTTTTAAAGCTTTTTTTTTTTTTTTAAAGATTTTATTTATTTATTTGACAGAGAGAAATCACAAGTAGATGGAGAGGCAGGCAGAGAGAGAGAGAGGGAAGCAGGCTCTCCGCTGAGCAGAGAGCCCGATGCGGGACTCGATCCCAGGACTCTGAGATCATGATCTGAGCCGAAGGCAGCGGCCTAACCCACTGAGCCACCCAGGCGCCCTCTTTAAAGTTTTTTGATGAGAGCTTTTAACCTTCCCATTTTTTTTTTTTTTTTTCAAGATGTCATTCTCATGTTGTCAGGCCAGTTTGCTGGAGTGATTATATTTACATTTGTACTTTATTTTTGAAATGCGCTTCAGTTTGAAAACTCCTTTGAAGCTTGGTCATGACCAACACCAGATGACGCCACCGGGAGCATATTCCTTGAACTGATTTCCTAATTCATTCTGCCGACATTTACTGCAGCCCTACTGTGTGCCAGATACAGGGCGAGGCATGCAAGAGGAGTAGGACACAGCCTTCCAGAAGTTCACAATCTAGCAGGGGAGCTGGCTGTGACTGACTTGGTGTGGTGAACACTGTAATGTCCACAAACAAAACAAAACAAATCCTACAATTGTTGCAGGGCATGGTTCACAGAAAGGGGGCTAGTCATTAGGGCTTATAAGGTGGGTTTCAACAGAAGAACAAGGTGCGTGGTTGTGCCTTATCACGAATAGCCAAGCTGTTTTTATCATGACGTCCCCGTGTGCTGCTCTGCACCTTGCCCCAGCATCGAGACCTGTGGCACGGAGTAAGCAGATGCCCACGACCATGGGCTGCAGGGGCTTAAAGCCAGGATTTGCTTCTGCCTTTAACTTACCATTCCTTCCCAACCTTAGGGTCTCTGATGTCAGAGGAGGCAGGAGAGGCTCTGGCTTCCGAGAGACTTGTGCTGGAATGCAGCTCTGCTACTCCTGTATCCACTTACTAAAAGTGTGGGGGGGCCCCGGGGCTTTGTCATCTTGCTAAGGTTCGGTTTCTTCAGGTGTAAAATGGGAATAGTCCATACCTCACGAGATTATCATAGTGATCAGACAGTGGGTGATACGTGAAAAACACGACACAGTGTTCTCTCTGGTTCAGTTTCCTGGTGTAAGCCTGTTGTCCAGTTGTGTCTCCTGCATAACAGGGCTGCCAGGAGCCGGGCCGGGACGGAAAGGCAGGTCCGAAGTAGCTGAGAAGGCTTGACATGGAGACTTGTTAGAAGGGGGACCCCCCCAGGATTAGGCCAAAAGCAAGGGGCAGACGGTTCAGCTGAGGCAGCAGGATGAACCCAGAGGGCCCGGCCCTGGTCAGGTGGACTGAGTTGCAAGGGTGGTGGGTGGAGCTGGAGAGCTGCTCTGAGATGCCAAGTGTAGCCCCCAGGCCGCTCCCTCGGGGGGGACTGGAAGTGGTTCCAGGCCGCTTTATGCACCTGTTGGCTCTTTGTGCCCAGACTAGCTCTCCCCTGTGGTTCTCCACAAATAAAACCAAGTGAGCAGAGGAAGCTGCTCCCGTCTCGGCCCATCCTCTTCCCTCCCCTCCTGTCATCCCCTGGCAGCACTGATTTCCTGGCCCTTGTAAGCGTGGCCGTTCGTGGGTGCGTTAGCGTGCTGTGAGGAAGAGAGCCTCGTGCAATCCGTGGGCAGTGTTGAGTCCCTGGTTTTGTTTTTGTTTTTGTTTTTTAATAAGGATTTTATTTATGTATTTGACAGACAGAGATCGCAAGTAGGCAGAGAGGCACACAGAGAGAGAGGAGGAAGCAGGGTCCTCGCTGAGCAGAGAGCCCGATGGGGCTCGATCCCAGAACCCTGGAATCATGACCTAAGCAGAAGGCAGAAGCTTTTTTTTTTTTTTTTTTTTTTAAAGATTTCATTCATCCACCTGACAGAGATCACAAGCAGGCAGAGAGGCAGGCAGAGAGAGAGGGAAGCAGGCTCCCCATGGAGCAGAGAGCTCAATGGGGGCTTGATCCCAGGACGCTGAAATCATGACCTGAGCCGAAGGCAGAGGCTTAATTCACTGAGCCACCCAGGCACCCCAACCGAAGGCAGAAGCTTGAATCCACTAAGCCACCCAGGTGACCAAGTCCCTGATTCTTTTTTGTTAGGCCCAAGAATGCTGATAGGCATTCTCAAGGCCAGTGAGAAATTCAGTTATCTTGAACTTAACTGCATTTTCTTCAAAGTTCTCTTTGAGTCCCCCAGGGAGGGGGGAAAGGAAGGAGGTAGTTAGAAACATGCTCAGCAGTTCAGGGCAGAGGTGGGGCGCAGGACAGGTTCTCTTCTCCTGCTCCCAGGGTGGTGTCCTGTGCCCTCAGACTCTTCACACCTGCAGTGGGAGAGGGGCTTGGCAGATGGCCCGCTGGGGTCCTTGTGCATCCTGGTCACTGGACACTGCCCTGTAGAGCAGATGTGAGTAGATAGAAGGCGGCACGGCCACTCTCTGATTATGATCAGAGTTCAGGTCCCTGTTCCACAAACCGTATGAAGGATCAGCCTCCCTGCCCCCGAATCCGTGGCAGACCAGTACTTTTATACAATAGGAGAAGATTGCCGCTGCTGTATCCACATGCTGCAGTGGCCCCGAAGCTCTCCCACTCTCAGATCTCTCCCTGTGGACTGCTGTGCATTCGTGGTCTTGACTGGTGTGCTCTGTGGGAGATCGGAATCTTCTCATAAAGGAAAATTACCATTCATCTCCAGATAACTGACTATTAAACCAAAACCAAAACCCTTATTTTACTACTTTGGCATCTTGTGAGAACAGACGGCAGTATGAGTGGTGTCCCCTGGAGAGGGAGAATGGTGGCAGGTGGCCGCCCGGCCCAGGCCCCGGGGACACATGTTGCTGCCACTGCCTGGTACCTGCCTGTTCACCCTAGGAGCACTCTGGGGGCTTCGCTTCTCTGCCTCCCTGCCGCTCACCCACAGCCACGTCCCCTTGCCCCTCAGCATCCTTCCTGTCTCTCTTCGTGCCACCTGTCTATAGAGGGGGTACTCAGGCTGCTGTTACTGTTCACACAGCACTTAATGCCGTGGTTGTTTGTTCATACATCTCGTTCCCTCCTAAACTGTGTGCATTGTAGTTAACAGACTGAGGAGAAAGAAGGGGCAGGATGAAAAGTAAGGAAGTGGGAGTCCTAAAAGAACCGGGAGATTTGGCCAGATATGCGCAGTGGGGTTTAAGATTCCTGAGGGAAGGACCAGCAGGTGTGTGGTTACAGGTGAGGCTGAGGCTAAGGAGACGGGGTGGGCTTGGACCTCAGAGTTGTCTCTGGTGATGGCGGAAGTGGAATGTGAAGAGCATGGAGCTGGAGACGTATCAGGAGGGGCACCTGAACCCGTGAATCTCAGATATGCCCCCACGTAGCATGAGGGTACCAGGTAGAGGTGTGGGTGCCCATGTGGGGAGCCACAAGGGTCCCTCGCTGTCTTACGGGTCCTGCTGTGTGCACGGAGCCGGGGATATGTTGGGAGTGCTTTGTAATCGCACTCGAGGGTGTGGGGAAAGCGTTGGGAAGGAAGGTGGAAAAGGATGGGAGGATCCCGCAGGTCAGAAGTTCAGTTGAGCAGGTTTTTATTGAGCAGTTACTCTTGCCAGGCACTGTACAGGGACCGTTGCCCTGGGAAGGGCAGCGGCAAATGCTCCCTGACCTTGAGATGCTGCAGTCCAGTAGGAGAAGTTTGAAGGAGTGTGGACATGAACTTGGGGAGAAGGTGGTTCTCTGGAGCCTTGCCTGTTGTGGATGAGCGAGGTGAGAGAGCAAAGCGGGCATGGCCGGATCAGGGGTCTTCAGGGAATAATGGATTCACTCTGGATACGTGTTTAAACTTTCTTTAAAGCTAATTCTATCAGGTTTCCAATGAGAGACTTCTACTGCCTGATGTTTATCTTAATTACAATGGACAGTATGGCGTAGAAGTGAAGAGCTTGGATTTGAGGTCATTCTGTCATTTCTTGATCAAATAGCCAGTGAGGACCTGTGATGATGGGTTTGGTGTGGTGCCCAGGCAGACGACATTGTTTAGGATTTGGCTACACAATATATCAGCTGTGTGACCTTCGGCAATGTACTTAAACCCAAGCCTTCTGTAGAACTGGGTTGTTGTAATTCATGAAGTGAATTCAGGCAAAGCTTTTTTTTTTCTTTTTTTTCTTTTTTTTTTAATCACAATGCCTGGCATAGAGGGAGTGCTAAATCAACATTTCCATATCCTTAGGCTCAATTTGTTATATTTTACTCTAGCAAAAATACTGTAATATTAGTATCTCTGCTATTTTCTCCTGTAATTTATGGCACTGACTTTCAATTGGCCAGAGTACATAATTCTGTGTGTCTCCTCCAGCAAATTCTCCTACCCTAAACTTGGATTTGATATAATATTGTATCAGCATTTGACGGAGAAGGGAAAGATTTCTCTCAGATGTAACATCCTTTGGATTTTTAGGTAAAGTCATAAAAACAACTTTAGTCTCCTCTAGATTGTAAACTGTATTCTTAGACTTTTATTTTGAAGATAGATTGATCTGACTTTTTAAATTTAACCTTTAATTTTAATCAGGTCTGTGTAGATGCAGGTGCCCCCTCCACCCTCCCGCCCCGTCGCCATTAGATTGGACCAGCTGTGCCCAGGAGCTGATTGCTAGGAGTGTTATTATTACTGGGTTCTGAGTCTCTGAGAGCCAGCAGTGTGTTTTATACAGCTAATCATTTGATCATGTTTTCTCATATTTAAAAAATTAATGACACAACTGAAAACCAAAAAGTGAATCTCAATCTTCTCTTTCTTTTACCATCTTCAGCCTCGAATTACTAAAACTGCAGAACACTGATTTCATAGTTGTTTTACTAAGGCAATATAATTAAACTCCTAAAAAACTAAAATACAGATTAATGGTATATTGTTTTCAAAATGTTAGAAAAAAGGAGCCTTTTATTTGAAAAACCAAATAGCTTAAATAATTGTGGTGTTAGACTTGTTTCAAGGAATGATGAATATTATCTTTACTGACCTCAATCAGAAAAGGTAGAGCTGCCCCTCCTCTCTTTAGGTATTTTAAAACAATTCCAAGTTGTAGCTCCCATTTAAAAGCAAACCTAGGTAGTTTAATATGCTCTGCTCATTGCATAACATAAAATAACACGGTACCAGACAAGGTATTTCAGAAAAGGAACATGGCTTTCTGCTGTGAGGTCATTTTCAGAACTGAGTTTCCACAGGTTGCTGGGTAATACTTGTAATAGAAACTAAAAACTTAAACTTACCATGGTACTCAGGTGGCTTTCTAAAATAAACTGCTACTTTTGGGGCTCCTGGCTGGTTCAGTTGGAGGAACATGTGACTCCTGATCTCATGGCTGTGAGTTCGAGCCTCACTTTGGGTGTAGAGATTACTAAGAAAAATAAACTTTAAAAAAAATTAAAAATAGGGGCGCATGGGTGGCTCAATCGTTAAGCTTCTGCCTTGGGCTCAGGTCATGATCCCAGGGTCCTGGGATCGAGCCCCGCTTCCGGCTCCCTGCTCTGCGGAAAGCCTGTTCTGTTCTCCCTCTTCCACTCCCTCTGCTTGTGTTCCCTCTCTCACTGTGTGTCTCTCTGTCAAAAAAAAAAAGAAAGAAAGAAAGAAAGAAAGAAACTTTAAGAAATTAAAAATAAAAATAAACTGCTGCTTTCAAGTTACCTTTTTATTTGGTCTTTTCACTTTTTTCGGTTCTTTTGGCCCTATTAAAGTATTGCTTTTCTTTCTTCAGTGCCTTACCATGAAGGGGAGAGTTTAATTTAGGTATATTTCTTAGATTAAGAGCTGTTCTTAGAATTAGAATAATGAGAAAGTTTATAATCCCGGATTATATTTTTAGGGATTAAAAAAATAAATATTTATGTCCTATCACAAAGACAGAGAAGTGTGAAGTTAAATGAAAGCAAATTTTTTCTTTAGTAAAATTGTGTTTTAGAAAGGACTGTTGATGTTAAACTATATAGTTGGTGGGACTGAAATCTCTTGGATGGTTTTCTTAGCTGTAGGAAAGTCACACTGCGTATCTCATCCTGGACAGTCACACTGTGTGTCCCACCCTGGGCAGTGTCACATGGTGTGTCCCGCAACTGGACAGAGTCACACTGCATGTTCCATCCTGGACAGAGTCACACTCCATGTCCTGCTCTGGCCAGAAATTTTGAGGCAGAGGTCATTATATGTTTTAAAGGCAGCCTGTGAGTCCTGTTAAAAGCTAAACTGAGGCATATTAAAAATTTGAAGAGTTTATTTTATGAGCAAAAATCTATTCAAATCACGCAGCATCCAGTCTAACAGACAGAAAGGAGCTCCGAGGAGCTATACAAAAAAATAGAGACTTGTAGGCAGAAGGGAGCGGAAACAAGGAAGTTATGTGTGGCAGTAAAGTAGATTGGTTACTGCGGGGTCACTTTCTTATAGGGAATGACAGGGGTTTGCCTCACTGGCGCTGACTAGGCAATTCCTGACTGGCATAAGAGTCCATCGCAGGGGCAGCTGAAACTGTCATCAAGTCTCGGTTTGGTGACATGGGACTTAGCATAAGTGACTCCATTTTGGACCTTTTGTTTTTCACAATCCCAAATGTTTCTTGTGAAGTTGTAATTCCCAGAGCTTTTTTCCCTCACTTTTGTCAAAGAATAAATTTCTCTAACAAGAGAAGTAGTTCAAAAGTGTGACTAAGGATCAGTTATTTTGATTATGAACCTTAGCAGTCTCATCTGTGAAAGCAGATGATGGTGGTGGTAAAATGTGCTCAGGGTCGCCTGTGTGCCGGGCCCTGTTGCTCAGCTTTGCTTTCCCTGAGATAATCTATGACAGTCACAACCACCATCTTTGAAAGGATGTTTTCTTAGTGTCTTGAAAAGGGACGGGGGATAATACTTAAATTTAGATTGAAATTAATCTGATTAGTGATGTCGAGGGGCAGGGAATGTACAAGTCACACCAGAAACTGCTTATTATACATTTTTGCACAGGCTGAAATCAAGAGTCCAACCCTCAACTGACTGAGATACCCACACGCTCATATTTAAAGACTTTTTTAAGAAATGCCAGCATGACTCAGTCAGTTAAGCGACTGCCTTCAGCTCAGGTCATGATCCCAGGGTCCTGGGATTGAGTCCTCCATCGGGCTCCTTGCTCAGTGGGGACCCTGCTTCTCCCTCTCCCTCTGCCTGCCGCTCGCCCTGCTTGTGCACGCATATTCTCTATCTCTGACAAATAAATAAATAAATAGACACAGTCTTTAAAAAAATTTTTTTTAATGATAAAATGTGTGTATGTTCATGATAAAAGTCAAATATTATAATAAAATGAAAATTAAAGGTGCTTTTTTCTCCTGCTGTTCCCAGTTCCAGCCCTAGAGATCGCCACAGTTAACACTTTCTTGAGTATTTTCCTGGACATCTTAGGCACATGCATATTTAGTTGGAATTTAAATGATGTCCAACTTTCCACGTTGTCTTTTTTACCTAAGAGCATATCCTGGACTACTTTTCATGTCTTTGCATCTAGAGGTGCCTCATTCTTACTGGAATGCTTGAATTCCATTGAATTCCATTATATGGCTGTGTTTAAATTTATGTAACAGGGTTGTCTAAAAATTTCAGGTACGTGTAGTTTTGCATAACTGTGCCAGTAAAACTATAAATGGGATTGCTTAGTCAATGGTATGAGCATGTACAAGTGGACAATTCTTGTCAAACTGTCCCCTGTGATGGCATTACCCATTGATACTCTCATCTTTAACATAGTGTGAAACACACAGTACTACAGAATTTTTAAATGTTTATCAATTGACTAGGTCCATTATGTTTTTAGTTGGCATTTTTAAAGATTTGTGAGTGAGGCTTAGTATTTTTTCATCACCATTGACCATTTGTTTTTGTTGTTGTTGTTTGTTTTGTTTTTTGGTGAAGCGCCTCTTCAGTTTTTTACCCTTCCTGATTTGGTAAGTGTTTGAGCTTGGAGGTCAGATGGCTTTGTGTTCATATCTGGTCTTTGCTACTCACTAGTTGTTTAACCTTGAGAGGGTTATTTTGTCTCTTTGAACTTTAGTTCTCTGTAAAATTGGTGGTTAATGTACTTAACTCATAGGGTATTGTTAAGTGATTAATGAGCTGATCAGTGTAAAATGCTTAACACATTTCCTAAAGTACAGTAAGAGTATAGATTTATTAGTAGCATTACTAATACTACTGAGATCTTTTAAAAATAAGAGTGGTATTTGTCAAATGCCTTCATACAGTCATATGATCATTTGGTTTTTGTCTTTTAACATAAGGATATGGTATTGTGTTAATGGACTTTTTTTTTTTTTTAAGATTTTATTTATTTATTTGACAGAGAGAGAAATCACAAGTAGGCAGAGGCAGGTAGAGAGAGAGGGAGAAGCAGGCTCCCCACTGAGTGAGGCTTGATCCCAGGACCCCAAGATCATGACCTGAGCTGAAGGCAGAGGCTTAACCCACTGAGCCACCCAGGTGCCCCTTAATGGACTTTCTAATACTCAACTGTTCTTTACACTACTAGGATGAATCCGCTTGGTCATAATATTAATGATTAATCTTGTTCTTGAAATGTCTGTCATTAACGCATACCAACTATTATTTTAGCGCAAATCAAAACATGTTTTGTAACACAGAATCAGGCTCTGAATTTGAGGTGTATTTCAGAGACCGTCGCTGAGTGTGCTTTCCTGATTTAGGGGAGTAATTACGGATCAGAGCTGGGAGTGAGCTGTTTAGGAACCATTGGTTGAAATACCTGCTGATCACAAGGGGCATTTATCATGGTTTGGATGTACTTTCCAGGTCTTGGTTCCTCTGTAACCTCCTGGGAGAGGCATTCTCCCCCATGTAACAAGGTGTCATTTGTCCACTCACAGAAGAACCGAGTCACCTGCTAGATTCCCCTTCAGGTTGGCATCCCACTGGTGGAACGTTAGCTCCTGAAAGAATAGGTGCTGAGAAGGGCCTAGCCAGAGGGAAACTTGCTGGGTTCACACTTTGCACTCCAGGTGGGCTGAGGGACTTTGGAGTAGTTATATAACTTCTCTGGGCCTCAGTTTTCTTGTCTGTAAAATGGGGACAATTAATGGTGCCTTACACAGTTGATGGGAAGATTACGTGATATATTACAAGTCTGAGAATATTAAGACAGTAGGCAGCCACAGTGTCATTGGTTGGGAAGGTTTGTGAGAGGGCTGGCGGAAGATAGGGTCCCAGACCAAGGAAGAACAGGGTGGGGGGCCGTGAGGTGGGCTTTTGGTGGGAATTTGTGTGCAGAGGCCTGGAGCTTGTTCTCCTTCATTGGCCAGTTTGAATGTTTATTCTACTTCATCCTGATCTTTTTTGATAGCTTAGAACCAGATATATCAATCTACTTTTCAAGGTTTACTTCTCATGGAATGCCTATGCAGGTGACATTTATTTATTTAATCACACCAGTTCTCTGAGGTAGGTCTTAATAGCCACATTTAAAGATGAGAAAAATCAGGGGCGCCTGGGTGGCTCAGTGGGTTAAGCCGCTGCCTTCGGCTCAGGTCATGATCTCAGGGTCCTGGGATCGAGGCCCACATTGGGCTCTCTGCTCTGCAGGGAGGCTGCTTCCCTCTCTCTCTCTCTGCCTACCTCTCCATCTACTTGTGATTTCTCTCTGTCAAATTAAAAAAAAATGAGAAAAATCGCATTTAATAATGCTTAGTAATGTACAAGGGTCACGCAGTTAATAAATGGCAGGAAGAAAACAGCAGAGCTGGGATGTGCTTTGGTCTGTCTGAATCATGTCCTCTTTCTCCACGCTGTAAATCAGTACTTCTGTCTAATCACAGATAATAACTTATAATAACTTATATTCCTACCTTAACAGATGAATTAATCTCCTTAAGCAGCTGGTAGAGGGCAGGGACCCTGTTTAGTGCTTCCATCATCGTAAACACCAGACGCAGCTTTACAAATGAGTCAGTAAAGAAGAGTGGTTTTCTGTGTATTGGTTTTGCTAAAGCTAGAGGCATTTTATATTTGGTAAAACAAAAGTTTAACAACTCATTTTTTAACTATTAAACAAATGAGTTGTTTGCCAGGTGCATCTGTCATTTTCATCAAAATGCTAAAATGGTTTTAGAAAAAAATACCACCCAGTGGTTCTGAAATCCATGAAAAGTAAAACTAAGTTGAAGACCCAAGGCCAGGTTTGTTCTGCCACAACAGCAAAATTTGGTGGAAGAGAATAATTTCAGTTTTGCAGAATACATTTATCACTTATGATCTCTGGTTAATATCCCAGATGAGCAAGGATGGTACTCCTGTCTGAGCCACCCATGGGCTCTTAGATGTCACCGACTTTTGTTGTTAGAATTTCGTTGAGTTTGAACCTCTTGTCTTGTAAATACGACTTTCCTATCAAGGACTGCTGTGTGGGTTTTTGGTTTTTTTTTTTTTTTTTTTAAGATTTATTTATTTATTTGAGAGAGAGAGAGAGAGAGAGAGATCACAAGTAGGCAGAGAGGCAGGCAAAGAGAGAGAGGAGGAAGCAAGCTCCCGCCGAGCAGAGAGCCCGATGTGAGAGGCTTGTTCCCAGGACCCCGTGATCGGGACCTGAACCGAAGGCAGAGGCTTTAACCCACTGAGCCACCCAGGCGCCCCCGACTACTCTGTGGTTTTATTCTGCTACTTCTGGCAGCTGGTTGGACCTTTGTTACCTTGTTTTCCTTGCCCCAACCTTTTTAAACCAGGGTTCCCCTTCATTTCTGATGTTTCCTTGGTTGTCAGTAACTGAAACACACATTGAAATCCATCATGAGAATATGGGAAATTTATTGAAATAATGGTCGGGGCGGGGTGCTCCAAAAATCACCACGCTGCGGGGAAGGCAGGCCTGTAGCCAGGCCTTGGGAGGAGCTGGAACCTGGGTTTCCAAAACTATTGAGAATCTGCTCGTCTCTCTTGCTTTAGGCTGCTCTCTCCTTGAGGTGGGCAGAGGACACCACAGCTCCACACTTGGCAGTGATAGCCACCAGAAAGAGACTGACCTGGTATTCTCTGTGATTCTCGCCCCCCTAAACCCCAGGAAAGCTTTCTGATTAATCAAGCCACCCATCTTGGATTGATCTGGAAGCTATCTCATTTGCCACTCTGGGATCCACTAGGACAGAGGGCTCAGAAACCCCGACCTCACCTGGGACTGATTTCAGCTGACCCATTTTGGGTTACTAGAATCATGTCTGCGAGCTGATTGTTAGGTTGGACTGGCTGCCCTGAGGAAGTGCTCTTGTCTTCCCTCGTCCAGGGCAGCTTCTCTGCTGGCCCACGGAGCTTCCTCTGCAGCCTTAGAGGACATCTGCCTGAGACCCTCTACTTTTGCAAGTCAGAGACAGTCCACACCCCTGAACTCTCTCCTTGGGAAGCTCAAGTCACTTGTTTCACCACCAGCTTATAAGGCTGCAGGTGACCCATTTGGATGTGTCTTTTTTTCTGTTGAGAAACATTACCGTTTCACGAGAGCATAATACTTTACACAAACAATGGCAGTAAATAACAATCCAGACAAATGTCACTTCTTTTTAAAAGAATGGAACTATTATCTTGCATATCAGTTCATCTAGTTACTAAAGGAAAAAAGCCCTAAGGAAGAAATCATACTTCACATTTAAACACCATGTTTTCAAAGAGAAAAAGTGGGAGGCTAAAGGTCACTGTAATTTTCTTCTTACAGACTCTCTTTTTTATGTTCTTTTCTTCAGAACAGTAGAACAGCCAACCACCTGGTTCCCTCCTATTATGCAAAATTATTGCATTTTAAGATCAGATTGCTTTTTTTCCCCCTGGACTTGCAAGGGTTTGTCATTTGTGAGGGGACAACTTTTTGGTATGCATAAATGTTTGTTTTTGAAATGTTTATACTCTGGTAACTATAGAAGAGGTTGGCTTCAGGGTTGGTTGTGTTTGTTGTCTCTTCACTTAAATTAAGAAACACTTATCTTTCACTATTTACAAGACTGTGTTCTGTGCACACTGTAAGATTGCTGGAGCTAAGATTTAGCCCTCCGGAGGAGCTGACCACGTAACCATGAACTTGGGCGCACTAATGTGGGGTGGGAGGCAGTCAAGAAAGAATTCTTGAGACCTTTTCTGTTTAAACAGGTGCTTATTTTTAATACCACAGAGACAGGTTCCCATGGGCAAAAAAGAGCTGCCCTTTTCCTCTATGAAGCTGGTGCTTATATGCTTGGTGCTGGGGGGGGGAGGGGACATACAGCGAGTATTAGATCATAAAGTTTCTTTCAGTTTCTACTCGTGAAACTACTTTGGCAAGATTTCTCTGGTGCTGCTTCTTTAGATCACTATTAACTATCGGTGAGATGTACAGGCAGTCAGTCATGAGACCCTTTAAGAATGTAGCAGCTGGTACGTATTTGATTCTTATCAGAGCTTTGCAGGCTATAGTTCTGCATTCTGGGCTAATTGTGATGGTTTTCTGCATCTGCCCTTCATCACTATGAGCCACTTGGAGGACAGCACAGCAGAGTTGGGTCATGGTGAATTCCACTCTGATTTCACTATACACATTCTGCAGAGAGCATGAGCCCGATGGAACAGCTAGATGTTCCTCTCTGAGTTTGTGCCCTCAATGGGTGCGGGTGCGGGTGTGGGGGAGATGTGATTCTACCCCTCCCACTGGCTTGCTCCATTCCTGCATACCTTGGAGTATGAGCATTTCTAGGGTTTAAAGGTATCAATTTTTCATATAAGTAGCTTCTAAATGTAAGCCAGCAATAACTTCGAGTGCTCAACAGAAGTAAAAGGAGTCAGTTTTAATGCTGGAGGGAAAACCCCACTGCTCACTGTGGGACCATATGACCATCTTGAGCAGTGGCTTCCTTTGGGGTTTTCAACAATGACATTGACTGTCAGAGATGTTTCCCTCTTATATTTAGAACTTAGCCCCCACATGATGTATGATTTCACCGAAATAAGGACACAAATAAGGTGCATTCCTTTTCCCTGCATTGAAGGGAGCATTTAGTCCTAACTTGTGTGCTTAGGGAAAGTGACAGGGAGGAGGTGGCATTTGTGTAGTTTTGAGGGAAGAGTAGGCTTTCGATAGGTGGGAATGGAAGAAATGAATTTCTAGTTGAGCAAACCATGTGAAATAAGTAATACTGAATATTCTAATCAGGTTAGCAATTTTTGGGTTTTGCTAAGATTTTGGGCTGTTCTGTATGTTGTGGGAGGCATTATACATTGGGCCAGAGATACGTCATGCCCATGGATGGTCAAGTTGTGATCCTGAAGTTTCAGAATGGGTCCATACTAGCCTCTTCACCTCTTTCACCTAGATCACTACCCAGGAACAAACTGAGAAGAGGTGGTGACTTCCTGGGGATGGCCACCTGTGATCATCAGGCTGCCTTACCAAGGCGCATGAACTGGGAGGAACTGAGGGAGAGAGTAGACTGTCAGCCCATAGTGCTGTTACTGACATGTGCACTGTATATGTTATAAACCCAGCAGTGCAGTGTTATAAGTATTACTAGACCATGTCTTTTAAAGTAAAAATCAAGAGAAAAAACACAGCAAAAGTATGTTTATACAGTCTTCCATATTTACTCACATGTTTACCTTTTCCAGCACTCTTCACTTCTTCCTGCCAATCTGAGTCAGCATCTGATGTCATGTCCTTTTAGTCCTTTCTTGTAGGTCACAGCTGTTAGCAACAGGTTTTCTTAGTCTCTGTTTAACTGAGAATGGATTCATGTCATCTTAATTTAATTTTATTTTATTTTATTTTTAAAGATTTTATTTATTTATTTGACAGAGAGAGATCACAAGTAGATGGAGAGAGAGGCAGGCAGAGAGAGAGAGAGAGAGGGAAGCAGGCTCCCTGCCGAGCAGAGAGCCCGATGCGGGACTCGATCCCAGGACCCTGAGATCATGACCTGAGCCGAAGGCAGCGGCTTAACCCACTGAGCCACCCCGGCGCCCTCATCTTAATTTTTAAAGGATAGTTTTGCTGGGTACAGAATTCTTTGGGAAACAGTTTCAGCAGTTTAAATATGGCATGGGTGCCTTCTGATACTTATTGTTTCTGATGAGAAATTATTCATTACTTTATTGTTTCCTTTTATATGATAATTTTTTGCAGTTTTGAAGATTTCATTTTTGATTTTTATTTTTTTAAAAATATTTTGTTTAATTATTTGACAGAGATCAGAAGTAGGCAGAGAGGCAGGCAGAGACAGAGAGGGGGAAGCAGGCTCCCTCCTGAGCAGAGAGCCCAGTGGAGGGCTTTATCCCAGGACCCTGAAACCATGACCTGAGCCGAAGGCAGAGGCTTACCCCATGGAGCCACCCAGTGAACCCTCGTTTTTGATTTTTAAACAGTTTACTAAAATGTGTCTAGGTATGGATTTTTGTGTGCATGTTTGCTCTAGGCTAAGTTTCATTGAGATGCTCAGACTGTTAATGTTTTTCATAAAATTTGGGAATTTGGGGGCCATTATATCTTCCTTTTTTCTTGCCTCCTACTCTTTTATTTTTTGGAACTGCCATTATGTATAGGTTAGCATGCTTGATGTTCTCTCAAGGGTTTCCAAGGTTGTCTTAATTTTTATTTGTTCATTTTTTGGTCTGTTCTGCAGATTGAGTAGTTTCTGTTACTGTGTCTTCAAATTCCTTGATTCTCCGTCTTGTCAAATCCAGCCTGGTGAGCTGATCTAGTGAATTTTCTGTCTCACTCCAGAATTTTCAACTCCAGAATTTGATTCTTTTTCATAATTTCTACCTCTTTATTGAGGTAGAGGTATTTGTTGGGTCATTGTTGTCATACTTTAATTCTTTAAACCTGTTTTCTTTTAGTTCTTTGAACAATAGCTGCTTTGAAGTCTTTGTCTGTGAAGTCCAACAGCTGGGCCCCCTCAGAGACAATATCTATTGAGTGTTTTTTTCCTGACTGTGGATCACATTTTCTCATTTCTTTACTGTTCTTTCCCATTCTTACAAGTTTGTGGAGAACTGGCATTTTAGATCCTATTTTTTAGCAACCCTGAATTCTGATTTCTTCTGTCTCAGGGTTGTTGCTGTTTTTTGCTCAGTAACTTTCCCATGGTAAATGTACAGACTCTGTCTTCACTGAATATATGGCTGGTAATGTCCTTCCTTTTTTTAAAATAAAAAACAAATTAACTCTGGCTTTCCCCCTTTAGTCCCTGTGTGTGAATGGCTTAGTGGTCTGTCATTGATGGTTAGAGGTTATACTCAAATGCCTTGAGCTGATGGATTTGTGTTTGAGTTGGGAAGCATGTTCAAATTATAGAGAGTTTTAAAGGGTTCCCGACTTGTAAATACCATCTTGGTCTTCTCTACATGTGCTACGTCCTTAAGACAGCCAGGGAAATGTGGATGGCCTGTGTCCTGTCTAGTTTCTCCAGGATGCCCACACAGCCTTCCAGTCAGCCACAGACGTTTGAAGAGCTTATGAAACTTCTCTTTGCTGTCTCATTTTTTGGTTTACTTTCTAGTTAGTCTGTTGATCTGTTGCGTTCTGCAGCCAGAACCACAACCTAGGCTAGGCAAGCTACTAGTCCTCCCATTTGTCCACCACCAGGGCCACCATTACCAACCTTGCTGGTGGGCATTGGTTCCTTTGTGCACTTCCCTCAATCAGGTTAGCCTCCTGCAGCAGCAGAGCTGGTAGAGCTGCTATGGTGACTGAGCTGGGGATGGGGGATCTGGGGTAGCAGCTCCAGGCAAGAATGCTGTGAACTTCCTGTGGAAGAATGGAAATCATATATAGCTCTCTGTCCCCAGTTCCTGGCACAGAGCTTCTAAATGCCCCTTGTAGTTTCCTAAGTGATAAGAGCACTGGGAGCATCTTTTGTGCTAATACTTGGTTTTCGATTTGGGCTCCTCACACAGAGCTCCTAAATCCTTTGGAATTTCCCAGGTGATAAGAGTGTCTTTTGTTCTGGTGAGGTGACTTAGTGGGCTTCTGGATGGTCACCATCCAGATGGGGGCTGGTCACCGGAGTGACCAAACCATGATTAGAAATTTAGAACTTTCAGCTCTTACATCCTCTGGGAAGAGGAAAGGGTAGGCTAGGGATTGGGTTATGATCAATTATGCCTATTTGATGAAAGCTCCATAAAAATCCCCAAAGTATAGGGTTTGGTGAACACATCTACATGCTGGAAGAGTGGCACACTCTGACTCAATAGGGACCCTTCCAGACCTTTCCCTATGCATCTTTTCACCTGGTTGTTAAACTTTATCCTTTATTATATCCTTTATCATGTGATAAACTGCTAAACAGTTTTCCTGGGTTCTGTGATGGACCCTAAGGAGGGGGTCTTGGCAAACTGCAGTCTGCAAGACAGACAAGTTGTGGGTAACCTTTGTACATCCTACTTGCACTGGGCGTCTGCATTAGAGGGTTCAGTCTTGGGAGACTGAACCTTTGCTTTGTGCCATCTGATGTTAACTCCAGGGAGATAGTGGCAGAACTGAAGTGAATTGTAGGACACCTAGCTGGTGTTGGAGAATTAATCATTGTGGAAATAAACCCACATTTTTGGTGTCAGGTGTGTTTTGAGTGTGGTAGTAGTGTAGGTAAGGGAACACACATGTGTTTTCCTGTGTGCTTCCACTGTTGTAACTTGAGGCTCACTAGTTTTATATGAATAAATGTCTCTCCACTTGTTGTATGCCTTTAATCGATCCCCCAGAGTCCTACAATGATTTTGGGTTTTTTTGTGAATATCTTGTCTTGTTTGATCGTTGAGGTAAGGATTTGCATACTCTTCACTCTCCTGGTACCAGTCCTCTGAGGGTGGTTTTTTAAGCATTCAGGGTTTAGAGGAGGCCCTATTGTTGTGAGACTGAGATAGACATTAAGCCAGTGTTCTCGTTTTATGTGAAAAGGTTAGAAAGAAAGCTTTCAGTGATAAAACAGTCTGTTGATGAGATTATTTTTCATGACTACTTTCGAATAAGTTTTAGTAGGTTGATTCTGCCAGTTGTAGAAGCTTATGTTTTCAAGAGGTATTAAATTATAAAAGTGATTCTGACAGGGGATCGGATCCCTTTAAAAGACAGACTGATTATTAGCAGGATAACCTTTTCCTAGGTTTTTAAGCCCTTTTTATGTTTGAGATGTGAACGGGAGTTTTATGATCATCTCTTTTTTAAAAAATTCTTTATTTCTGATTGTAAGTACAGTGTTTTCTGTGTTGAAAATGAGGAGAAAGTACAAAATAAGAGTGATCACAACCATACCACCAAGAAACAACAGAGTTCAATGTCTGCCTTACCAGATCAATGCACCCTTTACATGGGCTCAAACCATGCACCTGTCTTGAAACTTGCTTTAAAAAACAAAACCAAGGGGCACCTGGGTGGCTCAGTGGATTAAGCCTCTGCCTTCAGCTCAGGTCATGATCCTTGGGGTCCTGGGATCGAGCCCCGCATCAGGCTCTCTGTTCAGTGAGGAGTCTGCTTCCTCCTCTCTCTCTGCATGCCTCGGTGCCTACTTGTGATCTCTCTATCAAATAAATAAATAAAATCTTAAAAAGAAAAAAGGATTTCTTTTTTGACTTTAATGAATAAGCTACACTCAGTTGCATGTATTTGTAAATATAGATCATATATTTTAAGTCTTTGGGTATTGATATGTACTGTTTTGTTACAGTTTGGTCATATTTTTCTAAAATAGCATTGAAATTCTTATTAGACTTCTGATAATGACCAGAGAGACTTGATTGAAGGACATTCCCCTAATGCTCACATTTGGTAGTTTTATTACTAAACCTGGAGGCTGAGGATTGACCAAACTCCTTTTCCATAATTCTGGCTATATTTAGTCCCAACTTCACATCCTAGAACCATCTGGTTAAATGGTTCTGATTCTGAAAATTTATTAATAATGAGAAGAATCCCTTAGTGTTTCTCTTCCTATAATTTTTTCATAGGTACATGTTAGGCAGCATTAGTCTCAAAAACAATAAACAGATAAAATTATTCAGAAGCTTTAAGTGGACCCAGCTGTTCTGCATCTGAAAGGCAAAACTGTGTTTTGATATATGTGGGCATATCATCCACTATCAACTAGCATTTATATTCATATTTCCTTGATGTAATCCAAGTTCTCAGACCAAAATAAAATACAAGAGTTGGGCATTTTGCAGATTCTTGGGAAGCTGTTTGTTGACTTTTTTTTTAAAGATTTATTTATTTATTTGACACACAGAGATCACAAGTAGGCAGAGAGGCAGGCAGAGAGAGAGGGGGAAGCAGGCTCCCCGCTGAGCAGAGAGCCTGATGTGGGGGGATCGTGACCTGAGCCGAAGGCAGAGTCTTAACCCACTGAGCCACCCAGGTGCCCTGTTTGTTGACTTTTAATCAAAGCATGAGAATTCTTTTTTGATATCTCCTTGGCTATTAATTTCTGAAAACTCATAATAGTCATCAAATATAGTGCTCAGAAGTTCTCATTAGATTGTTTTAACAAAACACAAATGTAAGTTCTATTATAGTTCTATTATAGTTCTAAAACAAATGGATCTACCTACCATCACTACTCAGTAGTTCTGGAGAATATCATTGAGAATTATGGTGATTAATAGTAAACACATACATGGATTTCAAATATTAATGATTATCAGAATATAGTCTCCTCAGAATTATTCTTCAGGCCCTTTCTATGGTATCTCTTTATCTTATCTTATTCACGGTCATTTGTAAGTTTTTATTCTTTCTCTTAAAGAAAATTCACTTGGAATGTATTATTTGGAAAATACCCATATGTTGGGTTCTTAGATTACATGTACGCACCATTTCCTGGATCTTGCACATTGTTAAGTTTCCTTCCGTCCTTAACTAATGAAAGGAGCATTAATAGCTATAGGAGGACCACTGTTCCACGTGAGAGGAAGTGGGGGCTCACGTGGTTCTCCTCCATTCTCTGAGTCCCACAGGCTTCGCACAGGGTATGAACAGTGGTATTACGTAGAATATTCGGAAACATACCATGTTGACATGATTCTTTTTATAAACCTGTTGAATGCTTTGTCCTCTTTATTGTACCGTCCTTATAAATGAATTGATTTTATAATAAAAGAGGTGATGGATTCAGGGACTGAATACATACATGTAGAGCATGTAGTGGAAAGACAGTGGATTGGGGATGGATCCAATGATTGAACCCACATACTTTATAACTAAAGTTTTAAAATATTTTGGAGCCCAAGCCTAGAATAAAAACTCATCTACCATATGTATACAGGTTCTAATATAGTTAGAACTTTGTTGTTCCTTTGGAGTTATTTTTTGAAGAAAAATTCATACATATTTTGAACAGATTAAGGAGTGTTTTGGTTTCCATAGCTTTAATCATAGGGAAATGGCAAACGATGGACAAATTCTCATTTGTTTGAAGCTCTCTATTGTGCTCATCTATGTATCTCAGTGACACTGTTCCCCTGGTGTCCAGTGCACGATGGTTTATTTGTGGGTGTGAATAGTTCTTGATTTACAGTCACTTAAAGAGGAGTGGTATACAGATGGGGGAAATTGTTTTTAGAAACAAAAACATAGAAATGAATTGGTAAGTTATGAAGTCTTACTCTAAATATCTCTCTGGGTTTTTTCCTTAAGATTTTTTTTTTTTTTTAGAGAGAACACATGCTAGAGATGGGCGGCAAAGGGAGACGGAGAGAATCTTTTTTTTTTTTTTTTTTCCAAGGGAGAGAGAGTCTTAAGCAGAGTCCGTGCTTGTGGAGCCTTCTGTGGAGTTCGATCTTACAACCCTGATACCTTGACCGTGAGATCATGACCTGATCTGAAATCAAGAGTCAGGTGCTTAACCAACTGAACCACCCACCTGCCCCTAAATATCTCTCTTGTTAAAGGGCAACAAAATCAGTGGGTTTGTAATGAATCAGGGCAGTTGAGTAAAATATATGGCATAGCTAAAGTGCTTTTGTGACAATAGGCTATTTCATAGTAAAAATAACAGGAAAACATTTATAGCCATTTTTTAGGATTGGTAGTTATATGTTGGGGGTGATTCAGGAACCTACCTGAACAAAGGTTTATATTGCTCTTTTTGTAGCTGAAATGTAGGCAGTAATGGTAGATTATAATAATTTAATATTTCGATGCAACAAATCATAAAATATTAAGTGAAATGTTCAGTGACTAAATATTCAATGAATTATTTGGAAGGCAGTTTTAAGGAAATTTTAATGATTCTGTTCAGAGTTTATGAGCCTTAGTCTGTAGATTTTTTTTTTTTAATTTTTTATTTTTTATAAACATGTATTTTTATCCCCAGGGGTACAGGTCTGTGAATCAGCACTCACCAAAGAGTCTGTAGATTTTTAAACTAAGTACATTTTCCCTATTTTTAGGTAAATCATATGGTCGAATTCAGTACTCTCCATTCTGCTTATAAGCCCCTGGTAGAGAGGACTGTTTGAGCTTAGGACCATCAGGTGGTTTTGTTGGTCAATAGGACTCTTTACAATATTCTGGTTTTCTCTCCTCTGAACACCTGCTGCGATACATGTCCCTCTGTCCTTAAAGTTAGGAATGGCCATATCACTTGTCCTATGAACTGTGATTATGTGTTCCTTCTTGGCAGAGTGGACACATACCGCTTGACAGCAGAGTCTTTAGGGGTCCAGGGGAGGAAAAATTCTCCTGCACCCTCTTTGGCTCTCTGGTTGGGTCTAAGAAACTGACATAAGAATAACAAAATAACTTACACACATTTTATGGAATTTTTACCTGTTTATGGGGTCCTTCACAAGAAAATGAAGACCCAAACAAGTGACTAGAGCAGGAGGCTTTTATATCTCTTGGGCAACAACAAATCTGTGAAGGATTGATACGACAAAGGGCTTTGGGCTCATGGCAGTAAGTGGTAAGTGTTGTTTATACAGCCTTGTCGGCCCTAACTTCTTGTCCCTGGTGTTAAGGATGTCTCCTTCCTCCTGGTACAGAGACGGTGTCTTTCCCATGGGAGACAACTGGGATAGAGGGCAGGGTACAGGAGGTCAGAGTGACCTTCCTTCTTCTGCTGACTTGTGGGTGGTCAACATGAGGTGCGGTGTTTTGGGGTGCTCTTGAACCCATCTTGAACCCATCAGGGGCCAGTGAGCAATTTGCTGCTGTCTTGGGGACTGGCGACACTCCAGATGGTGGCAGCTCTTTCAGCCCGCCGCCCTTGCAAAGACGACATGGAGCAAAGTGCCACTGTCCTGTGACGGACATACCTTGTGAGCAAGAGGTACACTTCTGTTTGAAGTCCCTGCGATCCGGGGATGCTTGTTACTGTAGTAAGAGCCAGCCTCCCCGACACAGGCAGTTTCCCTAAGTCCAAGATCAAAAGAAAGTCATACTTTTCTCAGCACTACAATGACTGTTCCTTTCCTCCACCATTTTTGGTGGAGGAACGATTTACTGTGTGCCAGTCACGGTTCTACCCCTGGAAATACCACAACGGGCAAAGCCGTCTGCTCTCTCCTCAGACTTGTTCCCGGTGCTTCTTAGCTGCCTGCGGGTTTCTCTCTCTGTGCAGCTTTCTCTGTCCTCTGAGCCTGTTGCTTACTGCTTTCTCCTTTGTGCTTCTCCAGCATTCTTTCATGCTGCGTCATCTCCCAAATTCCACAGACTTTTTTTTTTTTTTTTAAATGATAAGTAAGAATTCCAATGGGTCCTTTTGCTTGAATGTGATTTGGGATCAAAATGTGAACTTCTCTATTGGGGTCATGTCCAAAGGCTTTTGCTCTGTGAGTTCGAAGTTAGGATCATCACCAGTGTGTCAGAGCAGACGTACAGCACACTTCCTGGACAGATGTGTGGATGAGGCAGGGGAGGGGACAGCCTCTTGACTGTCACTGTGTCGTCTTTTCCCTTTACTTCGCTGGAACTAGTACATCGTATCCCAGTGTTTCTTGGTCTTACTTTTATTATTGACTCTCCCCCAGGTCTTTTCAGGCTCTTTCTCCTCATCCCTCTCACCCCCGCAGTAAGATTTTAATGCCACATATGTACTGTGTATCTGTTTCTGTACTGTGTACATATATGTGCTTTATCCTCCCCTTAAAAAAGAGAGAGACCAAGTTTTTGTTGCCTCCTCCAACTGATTTTGCTTGAGAATGCATGCCTTAAACTCGTATTTGTAAAGGTAAATTTTTTTTCCCTTTGTAGGCGGGCATTTTCACTTCAATAAGCCAAGTCTAACCGTATTGAAGCAGAACTCTGTTGTCTAATACACCTGTGCTTTTATCATAGCTTTCTTTTTAGCTGATTACCATTTAAATAAGTATGCTAAAATCTTAGTGTATTGAGAACATTAGAAAAGTAAATTTTATATACTTTCCAGAAGTCAGGTTTTTTTTTTTTCCCCCTAGGTTAAAAGCCTATAAACCATGCAGCTTTTCTGTACAGGCCACGTTTGCTTTTTGCTCCTTCGGCAAATATTTATTGAGGGTGTACTGTGCACAAGGCTCTGTGCCAGGTGCTGAAGCCCAGTGGAGTGGCTGGTGGAGTTCAGGCTGGTTCCTTTATGCTCTGTTAGCCCGAGAGCTAGCATGGGTTATGTAAACTGGTCCAGGGCAGAGCTGTTTGTACTAGTTTTTATACGTTACCAACAAAGTATAGTGCCCCTGGGAGTTGCTATAACCCCTGCATGGTGTAATAAGAAGGGTACTTGGTCTTTGTCCTGGGTCCCTAAATCTCCTGAAACCCTTACATTCTCCTGAGTGTGAGAATTTCTTTGGTGCTCAATAACTCTTGGCCGAGGGGCTTCTAGATAGCATCAGAATGGGGGCTGGTTCCCAGAAAAGGCCAAACTTTGATTAGAAGCTTGGAACTTTTCCGCCCTATCCCCTCTAGCCCCGGGAAAGGGAGGGAGGCTGGAGATTGGGTTAATTGTCATTGGCCAATGATTTAATCAGTTGCGCCTCTGTAAACCCTAGAGGAGAGGGTTAGGAGAGCTTCCAGATTGGTGATCACATTGGGGTACTGGGAGGTACATTGAGAGAGGACTTGGAGACTCTCTGCCCCTCCCCCATGCCTCATCCTGTGTCTCTCTTCCATTGACTTTTCTTGTGTTGTTACCTTTAGAGTAAACCTGTAAGAGCAAGGAAGGTACTTTCCTGAGTTCTGTGAGTCATTCTAGTGAATTATGGAACCAGAGGGAAGGGGTCATGAGAACCCTCAGTGCTGGTTGTTCAGGTGTGTGGATGGCCTGGGATTTGAGATTGGCATCTGAAGTGGAGGCGGTCCTGCCAGCCTGAGCCCTTTGACTTGTGGGACCTGACACTAACTTCAGGTAGATCGTGTCAATTACACAGAATTGTGAGCCAGCCCATTGGGTGTCAGAGAGTTGGAGGAGTGCTGTTGGGAAAAAACCAGCATGTATTTGGTGTCCTGATAGGAAAAAAATCCCTTACCCTTGCCCATCACTGCAGTGGACCCTCAAGCAACATAGTTTGAACTGCACAGGTCCACTTATATGTGGATTTTTTTTTCAGTAGGCACCGTATAGTACTGTAAATACATTTTCTCTTCCTTAAGATTTTCTCAGTAACATTTTTTCCTCTAGGCTTTTTCATTACAAGACTACAATATGTAACACATATAACATACAAAACGTGTTAGCTGTTTATGTTATCAGTAAGACTTCCGATCCGCAGTAGGCTCTTTGTAGTTAAGTCCTCAGAGGGTCAAAAGTTACAGGTGGATTTTCAGCTATGTAGGGGGTCTGCACACCCTAACTCTACATTGTACAAGTGTGCAGGGGTCAACAGCTGTGTGTGTGTGTGTGTGTGCGCGCGCGCGCGCCCGCATGCGCACATGCACACACACTTACTGTATGAAAACATCGAGGCCCAAGCCCCGGAAAATGCAGAGTCAATATGGTTCTCCCTTCCCTGTTCTTTCCTGCCAACTGTGACAGGTTTCTGGCCACACAGTGCATGCCTGTCGCAGAACAGTGTGGGAATTGACTTAAATTCTTGGACCATTCTAGATGACTGATGTATTTTCAAATAGATACATGCAAACCTAACAGGGAAACCTCAATATAGGGTTTGCTCAAAGAATAAGGCTCTGTCCTTCACTACTGTGTTATTGCCAAACCAAGAAGGGGGTATATAGTTTCAGGCTCAATTTCACATTGCTCAGGAGGGACTGGGTAAATACATTTTAGAAAGAATACAGAGCAGCTCATATTCTCTGGAGGCTTTCGTTTGAGGGTCCTTCCGGGGATAGAACGTCTCTGCATTCGTTCCTTGTACAGAGAGTTATGGAGCTTCCAGGCTCTGTGCCAGGCTCCTTGGTGCAACAAGACAAAAGGTTCTCATTTTACTCTGTTCCTATTTCTTGGACAAATGGTGTTAGACAACTTTTTATTCATTCAACTTGTGATTCAGAGTCGATCATCCAGGTAGACTGTCAGGAGGTATTTAAACAAGATACCATCTCTGCCCTCAAGGACCTTGCAGGCCTGTTTGTTCATTAATCAGGCATTCATTCAAAAAGTGTGCACCGAGCCAGGTCAGTGGTAGGGAAACAGAGGCCCGGGAGCGCACAGTCCCTGAAGGGCTGTGAGTCTTAGCCTGGAGGGCGAACACACAGTAACCACTTCGAGGGAGTGCAGTGTGGGGAGAGACAAGAACGAGCTCTGCCCATGGCACTGGGAGCACAGAGGCCAGGGGAGCACAGAAAGTGGGATTTCCTAACTTAGCTCTGAGGAGGTGAGGCTCTTGTCCTGACTTTCTAGTTGGGGCTGGAGAGAAGGGATGGCTTGGAAAGGAGGCTGCGGCAGGAGTTCCAACCCGAGGGAAGACGGCAGTGTCCACGCCTGCAGGTGCTGTATTTTGCTCTCGCTGTCGGAGGTGGCGGTAGACAGACTGGAAGGTAGTGAAACGCTGCACCTGCTTGCCAGGAACTAAATCCTGGTAATCCCGGCACAGTAGTAGTTCAATGAAATGGGCCACCGAGAAACAAGTAAGTAATACCGTGGACACCACACATGAGAAGGGTGTTAAGGAACAAATAACACTGGGACATTGATAAGTTACTCAGAAAAACAATAGAGTCTTACTCCTCGTGATTTTTAGTCAGAGTATAGGAGCTTAGAACTTAGAGCAATGAAGGTTTCCCTCTGTGAATTAAAATTTAAGATCAACACTCAAGTGTCTTACCTACTCTAACACCTCGTTGAATATGTTGATCCTATTAGCAGGGCTGTCGTCCTGGGCCCCCTGTTCACAGGGGCCCCGAGTTTGGTCCTAATGTTCTCTTGGTGCCCTCTTGAAATTCTGAATTTTTGAACATGGGGCTGTGTTTTCATTCTGTACCGAGCCCTGATAATTGGGTAGCAGTCCCGCCCGTGAGACTGGTCATCTACGGAAACCAAGTCACGGAGCCAAGCTTTAAAGAAGTACATGTCCTCATGCTTTCTGGGAAGTTGGAGCCAACAGGATTAAAGTATCTGGGCCCCATGAGCAGGACCATCTGTATGGTGTGTGTGGAAGGCTCAAGCTGTCCCAGACTGATGCCACCTAACATTCGTTTTATTAGACAAATAATCTCTTCCTCCCACCTCTTTCTCAGTAGGCAACCCTTTAATTGTGACTTGGCTTCATGCGTGGTCTTCCTGCGGGGAGAGAGCTGCTCATGCTGACTCCATACTTGATTCAGGGAGTTAGTTACTAAATTGGCATTCTGGTGATATTCCTCAGTGAGGTTCTTTAACGGGATCCTGCCCATGAGAGACATGTCTCCTTCTGCTCGGTTCTGAGCCTGACGGCTGAAGTCCAGCCTTGATGCTGGTGAATTCACCAGAGTCAAGGGCACAACAGGAGTTAAGAACAAGGGCTCTGGGTTCAGCCAGACCCTGCTGGGATCCGATACTGGTCCTGTCCTCCTAGAATGTGTGATCCGGGCCAAGATACATAAGCTCTGGTCTTTCATCTGTCAGGTACTGAAAGGAAACCTGTCTGTCTTAGGGTTGTTGTGAGACTGAATGAGGAAATAGACAGTAGGTTAGTGTTTCTCACCCTCAGCACTGTGGACATTTTGAGCCAGTGGTCGTAGGTTGCTGGGACGGGAGCTGCCCCCAGCATTGTAGGATGTTCGTCAGAATCGTTGACGTAACCAGTGGCTTCCCCATCAGTCCCACAGCTGTAACAATTGAAATGTCCTCAGATGTTGTCATTTGTCCACTGGGGGCCAAAATTGGCCCTGGTTAAGAGTTCCTCACTCACTGGCCACGAGTGTGTGTGGATACACAGGAGTGTGTGTGGAGTGTGTAGATAGAGCAGCGCCTGGAGACAAGAAAGCCAATGTCAGGTTTTATAATCTTAATGGCAGTACTAGTACTAATGATAGTACTCTTCGTGCCATCCTGAGGCTTCTGGAAAGACATTTGTCAGCTTGTCGCTGATCCCTCTTCCTTAAATTTCTACATCCCTGGCAGAGTACAGTCCATATGAATTAAAGGGTAAATGTTTAAAAAAAAAATCTACTTTTAAAAAAATGAAAGAGAAGGAATCTTTAGATTTGCAAACAAAGAAGGAGCTTCCTAGCTCAAAACCAGTGGTGTTTTTGTGATGTTTACTTTTGAGTTTAAATCATATTGGGGAATTTTCTTCCTTGATCTCATTGCATTAAAAATTAGCATGTATAACCTATAACAACTCGGTAGTTGTAGTGAAAAAGGAAACTGGATAAAATGATCATGAGAAATACAACAAAGTACTGTTAGGAAACTGGTATAAACCAAAAAGAAAATCAAATGCATACCGAGATTCCTCACAAAGACAAAGAAATACAGCCAGTTTATAAACAGTGGAACATAGTTCAAATTCAAAATAATTTTTTAAAATTTCAGTAATTTTTTTCATCTAAATTGGCAAAGATTTAAGCAGTAACATCCATTTCTGTTGTCTAATTTAGAGGAATCTTTATTTATTTTTAATTTTTTTTTAAAGATTTTATTTATTTATTTGACAGAGAGAAATCACAAGTAGACGGAGAGGCAGGCAGAGAGAGAGAGAGAGAGAGAGAGAGAGGAAAGCAGGCTCTCTGCTCAGCTCCCCGCTGAGCAGAGAGCCTGATGCGGGACTCGATCCCAGGACCCTGAGATCATGACCTGAGCCAAAGGCAGCGGCTTAACCCACTGAGCCAGCCAGGCGCCCTACAGGAATCTTTTTACACATTTGACAGTGGATGGGTGTAGTCCTTCTAGAAGGAAGCTTGGTAATAAGTACACCTTAAAACTTGTCATATCTGTTAGCCCCCAAAAATAACATTTGGAAATAATTCCTGTAGCATAATCTGAAATGTAGACAAATATTTATGCATGAAGATGTTTATTGCAAGCTTATCTTAATAGAAGCCAGCCAAGTGTCTAGCATTAAGGGAGTGGTTAATTCCAGCTTATGGTAAACAATCAGCCGTCCTTAAAACAATTTTTGTAATGGGACGCCTGGGTGGCTCAGTGGGTTAAGCCACTGTCTTCGGCTCGGGTCATGATCCCGGGGTCCTGGGATCGAGCCCCAAATCAGGCTCTCTGCTCAGCGGGGAGCCTGCTTCCTCCTCTCTCTCGGCCTGCCTCTCTGCCTGCTTGTCATCTCTCTCTGTCAAATGAATAAATAAAATCTTTTAAAAATAAATAAATAAATAAATGTAAAAAACACAGTTTTTGCAAAATGTTTCTAATGGCACGTGAAATTCTTACAGTGTTAAATGAAAAAAGCAAGTTTTAACATTATATATGCTGTATGAAATCCACTCAAAATAAAGGCCAGGAAGAAATATGAACACATTTAACCTATTTGCTCTTGGAAGATTGGCTTAGGAATAATATATGAAAGGTGCTCATAATTATGATTAAACTGATCATTTCATAGCAAACTTAGGCTTTTTGGTCTGTTCTTGAAGTAATTTTTGGATGTCATGCATTTCTATAGCTTAGATACGAAGGTAGAGGAGGTGAAGCTATGTTTATAACAGAAAGCAGAAAGCAATTGTCGTTGTCTTAAAGTGCAGCTTTATATTTTAAATAAAGTCATTATAAATTCCAATAGGGAATCATCTTTTGAGTGTAGATGCCTTGCCCTGGATGAAATGAATTAATGTTTTATACCATGGTTCTCTTTTTGTTTATCAATTTTTAAGGTATATTTATTTTAGTATATTTCTTGATGGAATAATTTTTTAAATGTCCATTTTTATTTTTATAGTATGTGCAGAAGCTTATAATCCTGATGAAGAAGAAGATGATGCAGAGTCCAGGGTATGTAAATTCCTTAATAAATTAATTTTAAATTATACTCCCATATCAGACTAGGAATATGATTTTAGAAAGAGGTTAACAGGCATATAGATTGACAAAAAGCATAATGGATTATTTTGACTGTTTCTTTTCTACTCTTCTCTCTGATAGCTTCCTTCTACTTCAAGTTCTATAGAATTACTTTTCTCCAAAGAGAAAGATCTTGTTCTTTGGATAAAAGGAAAGATGAACATAAAAACTCACTGTAGTTGTGGTTTTATTTCTTTTACAAAAATACAGCCTGGTGATGGAAAATGTTGTTAGCTATCTTTCTCGTAGCATTAATGCTATTTTTCTGACAGAGTTTCTAGTAAAGAAAAATACTAGGGAAAGCCTTCTTTCTGTTCCTACTAATTTATAACAAAAGAAGCTTATTCTGAAACAAACAAAAATCACAGTAGAATTATATCTAAAGTACCAGTATAAAAGTTCTAACTCTTTGATATCTATGAATCTAATAGTTTGCTCAGAAACTGATTTCTTGAAGGTCATAATGTTTTTGTAAGAATTTGTCCAGTGTTGTTTGAAGCAGTTTTTAAACTATGTCCTCCCTTCACCTATTATTTATTTAGTAAAAAGTAAACTAAATTAAGAGATAACTGTGCCTGAAAAGGGAAAGTAATAATTTACCTTTTTTTTTTTTTTTTTTTGAGTACTTTCTTGGCAAAAGCGCCTGTTTTCTGTTTGGACTCAAATGATAAACAAAAATTTATTTCCGTAGCTCTGACAAATACTTAACTAAGATTGAGTTCTAATATGGAAAAGCAAATACTGTGTCCCTAAGTCATTACATCATGAAGCTCCCTGAAATTGATATAAAATCCAGTGGTTGAAAGATCAGGAATCTTATCTTGAAGGTCTGGAAGGAAATCCCATTTCAGTTCCCATACCTGTGTGGATTCCCACCAGCAGTGTGGGGGGAGCTCACTGTTTGCTACCAGAACAGAAATTAATTTGATAATGTCTATAAATTCTGGCCTGAAATTATGTTTCCTTAGGATTAAGTTTTTACTAACGTATAGCATGCTGTTAGTACTTGGTGTAGTTGTAAAAACTAGGCTGTCCCCATTGTGTCTTTGATTTATGTATCTAGCAGAAACAATGGGTGACTTTGAAGAGTATATTTGCATATTAAGGTGTACATGGTAAAACTTAGTAATTGAGGTGTATGATGGGCTGGTTTAATTTAGTGAGAATCTAAATTGAATAACATTTCAAAAGTACGGTTTAAAAACAATATACCGTTGGGGCGCCTGGGTGGCTCAGTGGGTTAAGCCGCTGCCTTCAGCTCAGGTCATGATCTCAGGATCCTGGGATCAAGCCCCTCATCGGGCTCTCTGCTTGGCAGCGAGCCTGCTTCCTCCTCTCTCTTTGCCTGCCTCTCTGCTTGCTTGTGATCTCTGTCTGTCAATAAATAAAATCTTAAAAAAAAATAATATACCGTATCTCCTAGACTCAGACTATTAGCTACATTATTTTTTAAGATTTTATTTATTTATTTGAGAGAGAGACAGGGAGAGAGAGCCTGAGCGAGGAGAAGGTCAGAGAGCGAAGGAGACTCCCCATGGAGCTGGGAGCCTGATGTGGGACTTGATCCCGGGACTCCAGGATCATGACCTGAGCCGAAGGCAGTCGTCCAACCAACTGAGCCACCCAGGCGTCCCATTTTGATCGATGTGATAGGTAAAGTGATTGGCTGGGTCACTCCAGTTAATTCCTAACTGTCTTGTTGGGGAGGTGGTACTTATTAAGATTCATTTAGCTATGTCAAAGAATCCAATCACATTGAGATAAAAATTTAAAAAGAGAAAATACTGAAGAAAATTCTTGGACATATCCTTTGAAATCTTATAGAATTCCAGAAAGAATTGGGAAAAAATCAAAATAACCCAAGCTGTGGCTGGTGGGCCAGAGCAAGCCCACCTCTGGGGACCTTCCATAGCTGTGGTGCAGTACTTAGAGTGTTGTCTTAGAAAGACACTTGGCTGCCAGTGGTTCTTCATGCTGGGACTCTGAGCTGGAAGTCTTAGTTTCCCTGGGAGAATTTCTCATGGACCCAGCTTTGGGAGGACCAGGGACAAGGGCAACCTTTGGCTACCAGACACCACTTTTAAATGAAGGCAGTTCCTAGAGAAGGATGAATCTTTATGAGCTGGGCATTCACTGCAGGAGCTGTCCCCTCCAACACCCTCCATCTTACTTTTAATAGTTTTTTTCCAATTTATTTATTATAATTATTAAGTGCTTCAGGTTCTCCATTAGTTTGACAGAACAGTCAAACTAACAGTTTAAACATGTTACCAAAAACTGCACTATTTTTTTGGTCATAGATACTACACGGCAAATTGCACCATAGCCCTTGGAAATTATTCTTACAGATTTCAGAATTAATTGGCTGTAAGCATATATTGGAAAATGTTTGTAAGGAAAACCTATATTTTGATAAAGTGCCATTTCATTTGAACATTTTATATTTCACAGACCATGTATCAAATCCTTAAGTCTCAGATTAATATAAGTATTCTTTGATACGAATTCGAAGAAATTTTAAATACTTAAGATGGATTTTGGAGGCGCCTGGGTGGCTCAGTGGGTTAAGCCTCTGCCTTCCGCTCAGGTCATGGTCTCCGGGTCCTGGAATCAAGCCCCGCATCACGCTCTCTGCTCAGCAGGGAGCCTGCTTCCCCCATCTCTCTCTGCCTGCCTCTCTGCCTACTTGTGATCTCTCTCTGTCAAATAAATAAGTAAAATCTTAAAAAAAAAAAAAAAAGATGGATTTTGGAAAAATCACAAATTAGATTCTACCTTTAATAAATGAAGATAAAGGGTTGCCTGGCGGTGTCAGTCAGTGGAGCATGCAACTTTCCATCTCGGGTTTGTGAGTTCAAGCCTCGTGTTGAGTGTAGAGATTATTTTAAAAAAAAATCTTTAAAAAAATAAATGAAAATATAAGAATTATATATACACATCTAACATGTAGCTCTTCTGGTAGAAAAGAGCTGGTAATTTTAAGAACGGATCATTTCTTTGTGATGTTACTCCTCAAAATTTTGGGGGAGTGCCTTCTGTATGCCTGGCCGGGTGCTAGGAATTTTAGGGGTGAGTACTGTAGGAAAAGTCCCTACTATCTTGGGGCACAGAGACTAATAGCAGAATTAAACAACAAGCCAGTAAATTAATGAACAGGTACAAGATATGAAGTGCCCACAGGATGGTAAAATAAAACCAAACCCCATGTCGACAGGGTCCCTAATTAGATGGACTAGTTGCAAGATGTCTCCTTGAGGTGGGACCGGAAGGTGGCGAAGGGGAACCTTGCCACAAAGCCCAGGAGCCGGTTTCGGCTTGGCCCCAGTGCCCCAGCGTGAGAGCCCTTGGCAGTTCTGAGTGCAGGCAGGTGTGGCTGTAGACTGCGTGGCTGAGGTGATGGTGGCGAAGGAAGGACGGGCATTTAATGCGCAGTAAATGCAATGAAATCCATCCAGGTGTTCTGATTTGAATTTTTTAAAGGCTACCTTCAGCTCTGTGTGGACAAATAGGAAACTATCTTGTACAGATATGGCTTGCTTAGCAGAATAGATTTGCGGTGTTTTCTTTGGAGAAAATGTCTATATAAATTTTATTTATGAATTGGTTTTCTAATTTTTTTAAATGAAAGACACCAGAGCTTTAGAGCAGGAGCTGGCAAACATTTTCTGTAAACCTTTTTTTCTTTAACTGAAAAATTTTCTCCTTTCTAGGTAATAAATATTTTAGTCTTTGAGGGGCCGTACAGTTTCTGTCCAAGCTACTTGCTCTGCTGTTGTAGCTTGAAAACAGCCGTGGATAATACATAAATGGATGAGTGTGGCTATGTTCCGTTAAAACTTTATTTCTGGGGGCACCTGGCTGGCTCATTCAGCTGCATGTGCAACTCTTGATCTCGGGGTCATGAGTTCAAGCCTCATGTTGGGTGTAGAGCTTACTTTAAGAAAAAAAAGAAAGAAAGAAAACCAAAATCAGAGACCCAAAAAACTTTATTATAGACACTTGAATTTGAATTTATTATATTCACATGTCAAGAAGTATTAATTCTTCTGCTTTTTTTCTCCAAATCATTCTTAGCGTAAGGGCCATGCAGAAAGAAACTTGGCCTTCAGGCCACAATTTGCTGACCCTGGTTGAGACCATAAATACTATATCCAGCCTGGCTGGGATGAATCCTAGCTCTGCAGCTCTGAACTCTCTGACACCGAAGAAATGACTTGGGCAAGTTCGTTTTAACGTATGAGATCATACAGGATTTTTCTTTCTGTCCGACTGATTTTACTTAGCATAAATTATTACTCGCTTCATGGGGTCAGTTACTAGGATAAAAGGATATTTTTAAAGCCCTTAAACCAGTGCCTGGCACATAATAAATGCTGCATAATTACTGGTTTAACAAATAAGATTTTTACCCTGAAATCATAAATAAAATTTAATTTTAAAAAACAGAGTGACTTCTAGTGTAATGAAAATCTCATTTGGGTGTACTGTTTGGTCACACCCTTAGTTATCCAGGTGCAGACCTATGTGGGATCCCACCAAATCAAACAGAAAAAAACGAGAGTCTTAGAAGTGGAAGAGCATCTTTTGAGCGCTTGGTTACAGGGCAGAAGCATTAAAGCCTTGAGGAGTCACCTGGTTTCTGACTCCCGAACACAGAGCAGGATTTTAATGCGGGGTCTGTAAAAGATAGAAGGCTCTGGGCACCAAGGAGTAAGGCTGGGAAGAGGGGACAGAGGGAGAATGGAAAGCAGGGGGAGCCAGAGACCACAGCAGCGGTGGCAGGATTGAGAACCATCACTGAAAAGGGTTGATGCATTCGCACGCCCAGTAGTTGGAGAGAGAGAGAAGAGGAAAAGCTGTTGTGTGAGGGGTTCCCACAGAGTGAAGACTTAAATTGTTAACAAGTAAAGCAGGTGCAAGATGGCGCTAAGAATGATTAAAGAAGAGGGGCACCTGGGTGGCTCAGTGGGTTAAGCCTCTGCCTTTGGCTCAGGTCATTGTCTCAGGGTCCTGGAATCGAGCCCCACATCAGGTTCTCTGCTCAGCAAGGAGCCTGCTTCCCCCCTCTCTCTCTGCCTGCCTCTCTGCCTACTTGTGATCTCTGTCTGTCAAATAAATAAACAAAATCTTTAAAAAATATATGTATGTATATATATATATATATATTTATTTATTTATACACACACATATACACACTTTATTGCTAAAAAATATTAACCATTATGTGAGCTTTCAGCAAGTCCTGATAACCGATCACAGATCACCATAACCAGCACAGTCATAATGGAAAGGTCTGAAATATTGCAAGAATTACCAAGATGTAACACAGAGAGGTGAAGTGAGCAAATGCTGCTGAAAAATGGCCCTCCCTCAGTACAGTGTTGCCACTCACCTCCGATTCACAAACACATCCCAGCTGTGAGGCTCGCTAAGGTGACATCAGTAAAACAAGGTGTACACCTGAATACTATGAATTTCCTTTATTCATCTTGGGCCTATGATTTTCATTAATTTTTAGCCACCTGAGATGGGTTTGAAATGCTGATTCTAATTTCCCATTGTGGGTCCTGGTATATTCATGGGCACAGAACCCCCCCACAGCCCAATTCCAGCTGCTCTGATGGTGGGGCCAGGGACAGAGGAGCTGGGACACATGCTGGCAGCAGCCACAGCTGTGCTCGGAACATCCGGGATGTTCCACGCTCGGCGGTCCAGGAGGGTGGCTGTCTCTTGCCTCTCAACTCTTTTATAGTTACGGACTACCAGTGTTCGCAAAAGAATGGGCCTTTTGGCTCAAGTGGGTTGCACCTTCTGTTGGTCAAAGGGGACTCTGGAGAGGTGACATGCCACACTTACGGAGGGCATTCGGTCGGTCTTCACTCTCCTTGAATGACACTTTAGGAAGAAGAGACTACTCCGGTTTTCTTCGAGCTCATTCTAAATTGAGCACACCAGGACTGTTGGGTTCATCTTTCCTCAAATCCACACTCTCTTAGTACGTCACCCCGTGTTGACTCGCTCCCTTCGGAAAACCGCCCTCCGTGGGGATGGTGTCGTATGTAAAAATGTATTTAACATCTAGTGCCCTATATGTGTAAGAATTTACTGGCTTCGAGAGCCTGTCACGTTTCAAAGGAAAGAGCCACCTCCTGAAAGACTGTCGCATTCAGTGGCGGAGTACGGAACAGTATTAGAGAGTATCAGGACAGTATTAAACAGAATGAAGGTTGGGGCACCAGGGTGGCTCAGTGGGCTAAAGCCTCTGCCTTCAGCTCAGGTCAGGATCCCGGGGTCCTGGGATCAAGCCCCACATCGGGCTCTCTGCTCAGCGGGGAGCCTGCTTCCTCCTCTCTCTCTCTCTGCCTACTTGTGATCTCTCTCTGTGTGTGAAATAAATAAAAAAACTTTTAATAAACAAAACAAAACAGAATGAAGACAGTCCTCCAGACCGTCAGCATAGCGGTTGCACCCGGTTGTCCTGTATGTTCCCACCAGCCAGGGGTCTTGCGGTCTTAGTGAATAGGTGATCACAGCCCTTTACAAAATGAACTTGCTAACCCGGGGGAGCACTTGATGGAAAAACTGTCAGGCATGCTGCGGATAAGGCTGCACCTCCGCCCCAGACAAAGCTGCATGACTTTCCCTCACTCAGGGGGCTGAGAGCTCGCGTCTGCTCCCCCAAAGCGGACCTCAGCACTGACAGTTCTTCCCTCCGACGTCCTGCGGGGAAGTTCTATGCCTATCATAAGACAAGTAGACTGATGTGTTTGTTAATTTGGTTTTAGATTATACATCCCAAAACTGATGATCAAAGAAATCGATTGCAAGAGGCTTGCAAGGACATCCTGCTGTTTAAGAACCTCGATCCGGTAAGCGACACCGCAGTGACCAGTGACGTTTTTTTTGTTTCAGCATCACAGAGTGAAAAATGGTGCAGGGTCTTGACAAGCTAATGTCACCCTGGATGATGTAACCCCCTGCCCCACAAGCAGCGCTAAGCTTGGGAGAAGCAGTGTCCTTGCAGCCTGGAGCACACAGGCCGGCCAGCCTGCCCCCTTGTCTGCGGAAGACATTATCTCATCCCTCCAGGTTACAAGTGTAGCCTGAGAAACGGCCCAAATGAAGGGAGGGCAGGACCTCAAGTTCTTTGTACATCCAGCGGGAATATGAAGGGTGGATTGCCGCTCTCTTGGGCTAGTGATAATAATGATATTTTAGTGTATAACTTTTGTATTCTACTTATTTTGAAAAGAACATTTTACTTCACTTTAAAGGTAGAGGGATTTTTTTCCTTTATAAGGATTGTGAAATCTCTTGTTTTTAAAAGGTTCTGGGTGCGTTTTTAGAAACCCCTCTCGGTATGAGTAGGCCTGAGGTTCACATTTTGCCCTGTACTCAGACCTGAATGTTCTCTTTCTTCATCTCATGTTGTGCTTCTTCATTGCTGTGTGGTCATTCGGGTTGCCATGTCCTGCTGCCATGACCCAAATGTGGAAACGGAGTCAACTTTTATAGGTTACCCCAACTTTTAAAAAATATATATATTTAAAAAAAAATTTTTTTTTTTTTTGAGAGAGTATGAGGGAGCATGAGCAAGAAGTAGGGCCAGAGGGAGAGGGAGAGGAAGAAGCAGGCTCCCCATTGAGCAAGGAGCCCAATGCGGGGCTCCATCCCAGTACCCAAGCTAAAGGCAGATGCTTAACCAACTGAGCCAGCCAGGCGTCCCAATACCTGTATTTTAAAGGCCAGTTCATGGCCAGGGGAGAAAGAAAAAACCAGTTCACGAAATTACGAAATTCATGAATTATCATTATTAAATATTTTGTAGGGCAAGATGCTAATATATTTACATAGTTGCTTCCAATAGATGTTTTTTTTAAAAAAATGTGAGCTCAAGCTGTCTTGATTTATTTGCCCTACTATCCCCAATCCTTCTGATGCAAAATATAGATGAGTAAAACTTTATTTTTCTCAATAAATTACCACCTGGAACAAAAAACAAACAACCCCCCCCCCCCAGGAATGGCAGATTGAAGATTTTAGGTTAAGCTCATGTTTTAAACAGTCTTCTAGTTTTTCATGATATACTTTTTTTTTTTTTTTTTTTACAATAACCCAGATGCATTTAAAGTGAATTACATATTCAACTCTGATCACCTGCTTATACAACAGCTTTCATTCAGTTCAATGCCCTGACTGATCATTGTGCTCCAGAGCCCATGTAAGCCTTTTTAGGGACGCTGCAGAAATACTGAGACATGGCTTTTGTCTTCTTGGAACATATGATTTGATGAGGGATTCAGAAGCAGTTTGGTACCTCACCAGCGCTGTGATGGAGTCAGGACACTGTGTGAGGAGAGGGTCTCTCAGCCCCACATGGGGATTTGGGAAGCTGGGGAGGCTGCCTGAGCTGAGCCTCAGAAAGTGAGTAGGAAGGAGGTCGCCGATGGAAGGAAAGGGAAGGGAGTGTTTGCACAGGAGCCTGCGTCAGCAGACGCAATGGCGAGTGCTTAGGTACATGTGTGTCGTGTCCCCCAGGACTCTTCTTGAGTGCCCCCTGTAATGTCAGCCACATACTGTAGGCAGCGGAAAGTCACCATGGAAACATTTTAAGCAGAGAAAGTAACAATCAAATGTGTCTGAGGTCACTGTTATGGCAGCTTGGAGAGTAGAAAGGCGGGAACTGGGCTTAGGGAAGGGAATAAGAGGATGGGTTTCATAAGATATTCAGGGTTAGCAGAAGTTGGCACTTTTTAGGGACCAAATGATTGACCTGATGGAAAGGGTTTAGGATGACTCCCACTGTCTTGCTGGGAATGAACATGAGCTGGTATCTTTTTCTGAAGTGGGAGAATTTGGAGGAGGAAGGGCACGCAGTAACTACGGACTAAAAGGAAGAATGATCTTGGCCTTTGACCTACTGTCTCACCTGAACTCCCTGAAGTCATTGTTTAGCTTGGAAGTCTTGCTCCTCCTGGGCCTCTGGACGTTTTTCCTGGGAGGGCTGTATATTCATATGTTGGGCACAGCATTTATAATTATTAATCTCTTTGAAGATATCCTTTTCATGAATATTTAATGCTCGACTCAGTAGGCCATTTTTCTTCTGAAATATTTCTAATTTGAGGCAAATGGAAATAATTTTCCTATGCTCTGTGATAGGTTCTTTGGTTAATGGAGAGTAAATTGTTATTTTTGAAGTTAGAGAACTTTCATCGAGCTTGAATTTGCTTTCTGTAGAATAAGATGTGGATTTCCTACTGTAGTTGTCAGTCACTGGGATAAGCCTCTGCCTATTAAATATTTCCTAAGTTCTTTTCACTCTGTGCATAATTATGGGGAAATTGCATTTTGATTGATTAGAACTGACACATGTCACAGTGACAAGTTCTAGAAGAAATGATTGTTCTGTATTTTACCAGGAATTACTTTTTTATATATCCATGTATGAATTCCTAAGCTTTATAATGTTTTAAAATGCAGCTAAATACCAAGGCAACAAAAAAATTTATTAGAGCACTGGATTTCATTTTTTCCCCCTCCATTTGACATTTAGAGAAAGAGCTAATCAATAAAGCTGATATTTTCTCTCCATCTGGACTAAATATAAATAGTAAGAGCTACAAAATATTAGTAAACCATTTAATCAAACCATAATTTTGATAGGTGACCATATGCTGCCTGGTTGATGAACTCATTTGGATAAAATGGTCCCTGTGGGGCCAATTAGCAGCACATCCAGACAGCACTGCTTGTTGGCCACACTGGCTTCATCTTCCACAGAGGCTCCTGTTTCGTACGTAGGTGTCACAGCTCACGCAGGGACCCAGGGAGGGGACGAAAACCCCTTCCTGCAGGACCCAGCCCCATCATTCCTCCAGAAGCTTCGTTAGCCCCGTGAAGATGTATGTTCTCGGTTCCAATGGAGGGCTTGGGTTTTTAATGACAAGTTCTAAGTCTGTGTGCATATACAATTTATAAAAATCCAAAAAGATCAAAAGAGTAGTCAGGGAGAAGAGTAGTCAGGGAGAGTAGTCTGGGAGAACTACAGGGGAAGTAGTCCCCTCGCAACCCAGCTTCCCAGGAGCCATGTGCTCTGAGCATTTCCATGGGTATTTCTCCAGGGTTATGCCCTGTACAGAGCAGTATGTTGTTTTTTTTTTATTTCATCGGCAGCAAACTCTCCACAGTGTCCTGCCCTGTTCTTTTTACTTGACAATATATCTTATTTGTAGAGGTTCTGTATTTTTTAAAAAATTATTTGTATCAAAAAAATTACTTGTTTCAATATGATTTTATAAAAGCTTAAATTGGTAGCATTTACGTATTTCAAAGCTAAACCAGGAAAACACATTAATATTTTGCTGTTGTCTTTTTTATTAAACTTGTATAGATAGCCAAGGAGGGCCCACATTGTCAAAATAATATTGCAAAAGAAGAGCAAAGTGGAGGGACTCACACTTGCAGTTTCAAAACTTTTACTACAGGGACACCTGGGTGGCTCAGTCTTTTAAGCACCTGACTCCTGGTTTTAGCTCCGGTCACGATCTCAGAGTCATGAGATCGAGCCCCACTCGGGCTCCACACTCAATGGGGAGTCTGCTTGAAATTCTCTCTCTGACTCTGCCTCTCTCCCCTTTTCTCTCTAAAATAAATAAATAAATCTTAAAAACAAAACAAAACAACAACTTCACCTGTACCACAGAACTCCAAGAATAAAAACAATGTGTTATTGGCCTGGGTATACACATCGAACAGTTGAATAGAATTGAGAGTCTAGAAACAAACCTGTACATTTGATTTATACATTTGATTTGAAGACCATTTGATTTTTGATGAGAGTGCCAAAACCATTCATTGGGGAAAGAAGAATCCCTTCCAAAAATGGTGCTGGGACCATTGGATATCCACACACAAAGGAACCAAGTTGGACCCCCTCCTTTATACTTTACAAAAAAATTAACTCAGAATGGATCCAGAACCTAAATATAAGCTCCCAAACTGTAAAAACTCCTAGAAGAAAACACAAGGGTTTGGGACACCTGGGTGGCTCAGTGGGTTAAGGCCTCTGCCTTCAGCTCGGGTCATGATCCCACGGTCCTGGAATCAAGCCCCACATCGGGCTCTCTGCTCAGCAGGGAGCCTACCTCCCCCTCCCTCTCTGCCTGCCTCTCTGTTTACTTGTGATTTCTGTCTGTCAAATAAATAAATAAAATCTTAAAAAAAAAAAGAAAACACAAGGATTCATCTTCATGACCTTGGATTTAGCAGTGGATTCCAAAAATAGGAATATGAAAAGAAAAGAAAGAAACTGGGCTTCATAAAAAATAAAAAAATTTGTGCATCAAAGGACATTATTGAAAAAAATGGAAGACATTCTACAAAATGGGAGAAAATAATTACAGATCATCTATATATATAAAGGCCTAGTAGCCAAAATATATAAAGAACTCTTACAGCTCAACAACAAAATAACAACCCTACTTAAAATTAGGCAAAATACTTGAATAGACATTCTCCAAAAAAGATATACAAACGACCAATAAACACATGAAAAGATTCTCAGCATGGCTAGTCATGAGGGAAATGCCAATCCTGAAACCATGATGAAATACCAGCCCAGTGCTCCTAGGTGTGTGTCTATAGACCATTTTTTTAAGAAGGGAAAATAACAAGTTGGCGAGGATGTGGAGAAGTTAGAACTTCATTGCGGGTGGGAGAGAAAATGGTTTACAGACTGTGGAATATGGTTTGGCAGTTGCTCAAAAGGTTAAACCTAGAATTACCATAGGACTCGGTAGTTCCACTCCTCAGTATAACCCAGAAGAATGGATGTAAATATTCAGACAAATCCTTGAATATGACTGTTCCATAGCTGCACTATTCACAGTGGGTGTGGGGGGGTGTCTTTGAATGGTTCCTGTATTTGTTCTAAGGAAAGAAAGGTTTCTTCACCTTTTAGTTTATCCTCACTAGCTGGTTTACCCTTAAGCCTTGTCAATCCAAGTGTCCATTGGCAGGTGAATGGGTAAACGAAGTGTGGTATATTTACAGCAGAATACTATTCATCTATAAAAAGGAATAAAATAGGATTATCCAGAACAAGGATGAACCTTGAAAACCTTATGCTGAGTGAAATAAGGCAGAAGGAAAAGGTCACACTGTATGATTGCATTGTAGGAAATACCAGATTAGGGGGATCATAGAGACAGAAAACAGTGGGTGTTGCCGGGGGGGGGGGGGGGAGAAGAGCAAAGTGACAGCGTAGTGGGCACAGGCCTACTTTTTGGAGTGATGAAGATGTTTAGAAACTAAGAAGTGGTGATTGCACAAGTTTGTGGCCACTGAATTGTTCACTTAACCATGGTTGATTTTATGAGAAACTTAACCTCACAAAAAAAAAAAAAAATCATGTATATAAAATTCATCTGAGCATTTAATGTCAATATTTAGTGTCAATATAAAGTGACATTAATGTCACTTTAAGGAGGCATTTAAATCAACAGTTTACAAAATCAGTTACTGTGGCACCTCCACAAAATCCCTGGGTTCCACAAAACCCAGTTTGAGAAACATTGAGCTCTTTTGTCTCGGGGGGCGGGGGTGTCTTTGAATGGTTCCTGTATTTGTTCTAAGGAAAGGTTTCTTCACCTTTTAGTTTATCCTCACTAGCTGGTTTACCCTTAAGCCTTGTCAATCACACTTGAGCAGAATAATAATTTTATGTAGTGTAAGTAGTTGTTGAAGAATAGGTTTGATGCTTTTTTTTTTTTTTAATTTTATTTATTTATTTGAAAGATGGAGATCACAAGTAGGCAGAGAGGCAGGCAGAGAGAGAGAGAGAGGGAAGCAGGCTTCCCGCGGAGCAGGGAGCCCGATGCGGGGCTCGATCCCAGGACCCTGAGATCATGACCTGAGCCAAAGGCAGCAGCCCAAACCACTGAGCCACCCAGGCGCCCCAGGTTTGACGCTTCTGACTTTCATTTTAATAAATCTGTCCTAGGGAGGTAAATGGTTGCTTCTTGAAGAGAACTAGCGGGATGAGGAACCATGATCACAAATCTCCCGTTGTCATTTTGGGGTTTGCCTTTCATCTTGTTTTTCAGTTCTGTTGTTTTGTTTTTAGTGCTAAACCAAACAGGATTGGAGTCAGAATTTGAATTCACTAAGTGTTTAGGTAATCTCTACATAAATTCTAGTGATGACTAAACATAAGGAAGTTTTAAGAACAGATAATCTTTAAAAGACATTTGCAGTCATTCTTTGTGAATCTGGTCATTTTAATTGCCAAGATTCTATTTCATTTATACGTTGTGGTTCGCAGGTTCATTTTTCAATATATCAAAGTAGTGGTTGTTGCACTGAAATATTCTGAAATAAGCTAATTATAATTTCATTGAGGTACCGAATATGAAAGGAAGGCAATGTATAGTCATCTCATTTGTTAGGTGGTACGAACAACTGTGCTGTGTGTGTGTGTTTTTGACAAGATTTCATGGCAGTGGTGATATTTCTGTGTCTTCGAGTTGGGTCACAGAAATATAAAGCCGGTTATGGTTAGTTAAGTGAACATACTGTAGACAAACGTAAGAATTGTATCTTTTCTTTTGAAAAAATAGGAGCAGATGTCTCAAGTATTAGATGCCATGTTTGAAAAACTGGTCAAAGAAGGGGAACATGTAATTGATCAAGGAGATGATGGTGACAACTTCTACGTGATCGATAGGTAAGTTTTGTGTAACCTCCCTGCTGAAATGTAATGAACCTTCCGTATAAAACCTCAGTGGTTCTAGTAACGACTGGCAAATTAATATTTCATAGTTGCTATTACCTCTTTATTCTTTATTCTTGGAAGCCTGCTGTGAATGAGTGTGGTGCAACTACATTAGATCACATAAAAAGGCCTCGTTCATAGAAGAACGGGTGATTTGGGTCAGTTAAATCTATAAATCTCAGGCATTTACTGTGAGCCGCCTCTTTATTAACTTTGTCTTGAGAGGAGGCCTGTTACACTTAGAAGGGACAACATCTGGGGTGCTGAGTCACATAATTCAATCTGTTCTTTTTTTATTAACAATAAAGTAAAACATGCACATGGTGGAGAGGGTAGTTTATGTTCTTTCCAGAAATTGTGTATGCATTCTTGAGCATTAAAAACCTTGTCGAAAAGTTATCTTAAAACATTGCAGAGAAGGGCATCTGGGTGGCTCAGTTGGTTGAGCGACTGCATTTCAGCTCAGGTCATGATCCCAGAGTCCCAGGATCAAGTCCCACATCAGGCTCCCAACTCCATGGGGAATCTGCTTCTCTCTCTGACCCTCCCCCTTCTCATACTCTATCTCTCATTCTCTTTCTCAAATGAATAAAATCTTTAAAAAAAAAAAAAAGTGCAGAGAGATTATCATATTAAATGGGGGAGACGGGCATTCATATTGAAAATGTAATTTTGGAAAAAAAAAAAAAAAGAAAATGTAATTTTGGAAAGTTGTGCTTTACTTCGCTAAAGAAACAGCATGCTTCAAGCGGTCGTTAGATAGGAGCCCTAAACTATGAGGGGGGAGTGGTCTGAACAGAGGCTATGTTTCTCCACCCTGGTAAAGTGGTGCTGAAGTGTCGGCATCCCCGGCCCCTCCTGGTCTGGGGGCCACGCACGTCCTCTCCCAGCGTGGCCGAATTCATTGGGGACATTGCTTCTCCGGACTGAGTTGTACTCAGTGCAGAGCCTTGCGGAAAATCCCACCCCGCCTGCGCAGCCTGTGTCTTGACTTGGCTCTGGGGTTGGCATGTCCCTGACCCCAGCAGTGATGCACGCCCTCCGCAGGCAGGTTCTCACCGATTCCTCCGTTCCCTCCTCTGGATGCCGTGGTGACCTGGAGAACCATTGGCAAGGGCTGGGGTGAGCTCTCTGATTTTAGAACACACCCAGTTATTCCATAGGTAAATTTAAATTCTTGATTTTTGTATCCTTAACCGCTTTCATCAGTGACGCGCCTCAAGTTCACTCAGCTGTTACGCTGTATTTAACTTTGGGGGTATAGATGGGAAACCCAAATACGACAAGAACTCCCTCACGTTTCCCTGGTCAGTTAGATCCTCATCACCCATTTGACAGGCGAAAGGTCCCAGGCATGCAGAAGTGACAGGAGTCGGTGAAGGTCCGCCAGCCCGGCATCCGGGTCCGTTGGTCCTCGTTTGTGGTCTTCCTGTGGCTCTGCTCTGCCCGATGCCTCACATCAAGGAAGAAATGTGTGTGAGAAGGTGGTAGGGGCGTTAGATGGTGAGCTGGCAGCTGCCCTCGGGGCTCATTTTACTTCTCATCAGCACGTTTGTCATGTAGTTTATTCTGTTCAAAGTAGAAAATGCATAAAATGGTTTTAGTGCCAAAGTGTAAATAGTGTTACTAGAAGAATTAGTCTATACTTGAAAAATAGTCATGAAACCGCTTCTAGAAGGTGTCCTTGAAAAGCCTTTCTAACCGCGAACATCAGACTCGTTATTCTCCTCCTCGTTAATGTTTGTGTAGTGCCTTGTGCTTTTTGCTTTTGTTGTATCTTTACCACTCATAATCCTTTCCTAATCTTAAAAGCTCTCCCTTTTTTGTCTTTGTGAGAGAGGCTTAGCCCACAGAATAAAGCCAAAGAATTTCTGCTGGCTGTCCTCTCAGGTGTTTCAGCAAGCCTCAAAGCCATGTACTCTGGCAAAGCGCAGTGTGTGGGAAGACAGTTGTCCAAGGAAGAAATTAGTGCCATAGACACAGGGTCCGTGATACATGGAGGACAGTGCTGGGCACACGGAGTGCTGCCTGCCTAGAAGCCGAACCCAAATAAAAGATAAGCACAGAATAAAAAGACCTATAGAAAGACCAGGATCAGATATTGAGTCTGAATTTCTACCACTTTTTGCTTTGGCTTAGGGGTCAGTCTGCGGTAAAGCCCCAGATGATGTGTAAAGGGCCAGAGTACACTCTTCAGGCTTTGAGGCCCTGGGGTCCCAGCCACTCAATTCTGCGCGTGCAGATCAGCTGTCAGGAAGGCGCAGGCGAACCCATGTGTTTGTGTCCTAGGAACACTTTACTGCGGAAGGCAGACTGTGGGTCCCTGGGCCGTGCTTCGCTGGCCCCTTCCTTAAATGATACAAGAGCCTTGTATTTGCTGTACAGTAGGACCGACCAAATTGTTAGAGCTGTGTTCTTTTAAAAAAAAAAAAAAAAGTTATTTTCTTCTGATTACAAAAGTAATACATGTTCTCTTTAGACACAAAACTCCTGACGTATCCTTCACGTTTGTAACGCTCGGAGATACTGCAGTCGGCTTTTTCAGAAGAATGTCTGTGCCTATTCTGTACAGTTGGCTCTTATTTTTTTATCACTTATTATTATAAACTTTTATTTGGTCTCATTTTTCCCTGGCAGGCACATGTCCGGTCAGAAGAGAAAGGGAATCTGGAAAGGAGATTTCGTCGAACATGGCTCTTCTCTGAAATGATGATTTTCAGGAGATTTGACTTGAGTTACTTTTACCTCTTGTTTTTCATCTGCCAACAGAGGCACATTTGACATCTACGTGAAATGCGACGGTGTCGGAAGGTGTGTGGGCAACTACGACAACCGCGGGAGCTTCGGTGAACTGGCCTTAATGTACAATACGCCCAGAGCGGCCACAATCACTGCTACCTCTCCTGGTGCTCTGTGGGGTTTGGTGAGTGGAACCTGTATTTGACCTGAGTGTTACTTGTGAAATCATTATGACAGAAGCCAGGCAGGTAGAGTCTTCTGGTTCTAAAAGGTGGATGTCTTTGTGATCCTCATCGGTCATTTTGAGGGTATTTATTAAGCACCTACTGGATGCTGTACTTCTCAGTGCTGGGTGAAATCTTCATGTTCTTTTCCCAGTGAAGTCAGGAGCTTAACCTACTGGGCCAGATCCGAACTGCTGCTCTTTTACCCACCCTTAGAAACCAGCCACCCAGACCAGTGAGCAAGGCCTCTGGGGCTGTTTTGTCAGGTAGCTTTCTTGTGGTTTGGTTGGATCTGCGCTTCCCCAGGTGTGGTCCCCTGACAGGGAGCATCTGTATCACTGGGGCACTTTGCTAGAAATGCTTACTGATTCAGGTCCATGAATCAGAGGCTCTGGAGGTGGGATGCGGTGATCTGTGCTTGAGCAAGCCCACCACGAGACTCAGACGCATGCTGGAGTTTGAGAAGCCCCTGTAAGAAGGTTCCCTGGACATGCTTTAAAATTGGAACAAGTTTGGGGCACCTGGGTGGCTCAGTGGGTTAAAGCCTCTGCCTTCGGCTCAGGGGCAGGTCATGATCCCAGGATCCTGGGATCGAGCCCCACATTGGGCTCTCTGCTCAGCGGGGAGCCTGCTTCCTCCTCTCTCTCTCTTTGACTGCCTCTCTACCCACTTGTGATCTCTGTCTGTCAAATAAATAAATAAAATCTTAAAAAAAAAATAAATTGGAACAAGTTTGCATTGAAAAGCAGCTGGGTAGCATCCAAATTCTGGAAGCCCACGTTTCTCACCCAAATGCACATCAGAATTACTTGAAGGCAGGCAGGGCAAGGGGAGGGGATATTTAAGAAAAAAAAAATCCTCTTGCTGAGGATCCACCGAGACCAGTATAATCAGACTGCAGGGGTGGGAGCTGGGCTTTTAAAATAAGTTTGTTAATGGTGGTATTTCTACAAGACTTAAAAGTTGGTTTAAAGACCTTTGTTGGGGGGGGGATACCTTTGGGAGAGGTGGGAGGAGGATACTTTCCATACCCAATACCAGGGTTCAGACTGGCCGGTTCTGGAAGCCTGTCTTTAAGCTGGAGCTTCTCAGACTCCGAGCTACTTACGGGTCACGTGGGAGCATAGTTTGCAGCTCCTGATTCACAGGATCTGCGATGAGGCCTGTGGTCCTCCTGCATTTCTCATGAGCTCCCAGGAGACCCCAGTGTCGCTGTGCCCAGAGCACACTTCAAGCAATGCTGATTTTTAGGGCATGTTTGCAATGTTTGTATTTCCTTTCAAATTGTTGAAAATGGCCCTCTCTCTGGTTTCGAGTGTGTATTTTATTTTATTAGATTAGTTCCCTCAATAATCATTTTGTGGAAGGAGAAGAGGTTGAGAGCATAGAAGGTCTCTTTGCAGTCTGGGTCCAAGAACCATCTGTAGCTTTGCAGAAGTAACCTGTCACTCCGTGTGGACTCAGCCCTTGAACTCTGAAGTCGAGTCAGCTGATACAAAATCTCTTGCTCAGAGAAACCATACATACTCTGCGTTTCTTCTTATTAGAATTAGGCGGTTACTGTTGCTGTGATGAGTCTCTCTGACTCATTTTGATTTGAGCACCCAAAGCCAGCAAAGTAGAAACCACAGACTGGACCAGGCTAGGTCCATAGGACATGTTTGCCAGGTATCAGAGTGGTTGGCTCCATCTAGAGTCGGCCATCACCTGTTAAGGAAGGTATCTGCTGAAGGTTCAGTCCTTGGGTTGAGGTTGCCAGCCAGATTCAGAGGGTCTGGAAGCCCCCTGCACACCCTTGGAGCAACATCACTCGTAGCGGGCTGGCCCCTCCGAGTCCTAATTTGCAGCCCCGGTAGAAACCTTAAGCTGGGTACCAAGGCCCAGCATTCCCAGTGTGTACGATACTTAAGCCGTCAAGAAGGATTAAGCATTTTCAGAGATTTTACTTATCTCTCCACGTTATTCAGGTGGGCAGTTTATGATGATTACCTTAGGATATGTGCCTAAGTGCAGGAACTTTTCTAAAAATTAGAATTAGCCTGTCACTTAATCCTTCAAATACGTTTTTTAAGAGCCACTTACTGAACTTTTCAGGAAGAGTTGAGTAGGAAAGATGTTTTCCTTTAAGACCCGCAGATTGGAGTTCTGCCCTATAAATGCAGGTAGAAACATAAGCAGATCCTGAGAGAAAAGCCCTTAGTTAGACTAGCCTAAGTTTGTAAATAGTACTTGGTCACTGTGAGCCCTAGGGGATTAACTGACACACGTGACCCTGCCAGTGATTCAGGAAGGCGATTATTGAAGTGACTAGGATGAAAACATTTGAAATGGGACTTTGTGGATTTTAATTATATGTCACAGTGGGTGTGAAGAAGTGGGCCACTAACAAAATTTTCATGGGACCAAATACCTCATTGTGGTTAATTTTTAATCCCTAAACTATTTCTCATCTGCTCTGTTTTGCAATAAACTCTGTCCATAAAAGGGGGTTGCAGCTGGTTCCCAAACCTGATTATGTATCAGAATCACTTGGGGTATGACCTATAGGTTAGTGAGCCCTACACGCAGACGTTGTTCGAGTCATTCAAGTCTTCATACCGCAGTGATTCTGATGCAGACCCGAGCTTGGAAATTATTTCAATAGTTTTAGTAATTATCTTGCACATTTTTCTATTTTAAAAAAGTTGATTAGGATTACAACTCCAAATTATTGCCCTTGTCAAATTATAATAAACTAAATTGTGGAACAGGATATTTCCTTTCCTGGAGACTTACATCCACAATGGTGTTTTCCTCCATCCTGCCAATTCGGTTAAATTCATCCTCACTGTGTCAGCATAGTAATTTAATAATTAATGAACATATCGCAGTTTTACAGGATATTAAAATGGCATAATTGTATATTGGTGTGTGTGTGACAAACCAACATAATTCTGGGGGCTCTTGACTAAGAACCATTATAAATAATGTTTTGTAGGGAGTTTTTCAAAATAAAGTTTGTAGGAAAACAATTTTTTGAGCTGTTATCTTTAAAATTTTTCCTAGTTTCCTAATTGAATTCTGTATCTTTGAGGTTAAGTAGTATAAACAGGAAAGTTTGAGAACCCTGAGAATGGTAAACACTGGCATTTGACTCTGATATTCAAGAAAGTTGTAGTTCTCTGTGCACATTTTTTAAAAAAGAAAAACTCTGACATTATGTGGATGTGACAACCTAGCATACATAATTTTTTCAAGATCTCATAATTGCTTTATGATTAAAAAAATTTCTAATAACGTGGGGCGCCTAGGTGGCTCAGTAGGTTAAGCAGCTGCCTTCAGCTCAGGTCATGATCTCGGGGTCCTGGGATCGAGCCCCACATCCGGCTCTCTCCTTGGCGGGGAACCTGCTTCCCTTCCTGTCTCTCTGCCTGCCTTTCTGCCTACTTGTGATCTCTGTCAAATAAATAAATAAAAAATCTTAAAAAAAAAATTTCTAATAGTGTTTTCATGCATTTTTTTTCTACAACCCACATGAAGATTTCCATTCAGAAAGATCACAACCAGTATATTTACCAGTATATTACTGTATTTACTTATGTATGTCTTTGTATAGAACTGAATTAAATTAAATAACTGAACAACACTTAACTATAAGGTGTGCATGCTGAGATTTTCTATACGTTATTTTTTATAAAAATGCTGGTCATGGGTGAAGGAGGTCAGAAAGTACAAACTTCCAGTTATAAAATAAATAAGACCTGGGAATGTCTTGTCCACCATGGCCACTGCAGTCTGCAGGCTATATCTGTTGCTAAGAGTATAGATCTTAAAAGTTCTCACCGCTAGAAAAGGGAATTTGTAACTATGTATGGTGATGATGTTAACCAGACTTATTGTGATCATTTCTCAATATATGTGAGTATCAAATCATTATATTGTACATTCTAAATTAATTTAATATTATAGGTCCATTATAAGTCAGCTTTAAAAAAAAAGGGGGGTGGTCATGTTCCACGGCTTGATTTTGGACATCCAAGGGCTGTCATCCACAGTAGAGAACTTGTGTTCTTCTGTTTGAACTCAGAGACGATGAGTGCTGAGGTCGCTTCATGGGGCTGAGGGTGGAGGAGATGGGGAGATGGTGGTCAAAGGTTGGAAACTTCCAGTTACAAGGTGAATGAGTTCTGGGGATTGAATGAACAGCATGGTAATTATGGTTAACACTGTATTGTACCTTTGAAAGTTGCAAAGGGAGTCTCAGATGTTCTCATTACAATAAAGAAAGGGTAATTATGTGAGGTAATACCAGTATTAACCAGCCCTATTGTGGTAATCATTTCATAATATATAAGTGTATCAAAGCAAAGGGTTGAATACCTTGAACTCTTACACAATGTTACAGATCAGTTCTATGTCAGTAAAGCTGGAGGAAAACAAAGACAGAGCAGGTGCCTTTTTTTCTAATGGTGCAGTAGCACCACCTTGTGGATTTATTACCATTACATGTTGGCCAGTTCTGTTCTGAATAAAAGGAAACTTTCCTTTTTCAGAAAAAGGAAAGTAATATTTTATATAGGTCTATATTTTATGCCTGAAGAAATTAAACAGTCTGAAAAAATATAATAACATTAACCTTTTATTTGAGAATCTTCAGTTATTGCTTGTTTTTTATTGGGACTAAAATGAGACTATCTCTTCAAACTTTTTTTCCTAATAAAATCTGCCTCTTAACTGTCTTTGTATCTGCTATTTTGCCTTTAGGACAGGGTAACCTTCAGGAGAATAATTGTAAAAAATAATGCCAAAAAGAGAAAAATGTATGAAAGCTTTATCGAGTCATTGCCATTCCTTAAATCATTGGAAGTAAGTACATGTTTATGCTTTTGTTTTATTTTGCTTTAAAAGTTTGTTTTGTGTGGAACATTTAGTTCTGTAGGAAAGTTTCTTTGAATATTTTTATTTGAAAAGATTAAACGATGGTGTTTGTCTAACATAGTATTTCTTATACTACCTGTAGCTGCAGATGTTTTGTTTTGCTTTGTTTTACAAGTAACAGACTCATGTGAGTGTCTAGAACAGATTTATATGTGATCTTTATCTAAAAGAAGACTTCAGAGGTATTTACCAAAAGAATACAAATATACTAATTCAAAGGGATACACATGTCACAATGTTTATAGCAGCATTATTTATCATAACCAAATTATGGGAACAGCCCATGTGCCCATCGACTGATGAATGGATAAAGAAGAGGTGGTATATGTGTGCATGTAAACATACACACAATGGAATATTACTCAACCATAAAAAAGAATGAAATCTTGCCATTTATGACATGGGTGGAGCTGGGGAGTATAATGCTGAGTGAAATAAGTCAGTCAGAGAAAGACAGAACCTTTGATTTTACTCATGTGTAATTGAAGAAGCAAAACAGATGAGCCCAGGGAAGATAGAGGCAAACCAAGAAACAGACTCAACTCGAGAGAACACACTGATGGTCACGGGGCGGGGGGAGATGGGGATGAAGGAGAGCACCTACAGGGAGCACTGGGGTCGAATCCCTATATCCACCACCTGAAAACTAATATAAGACTGTATGTTAACTGACTGGGATTTAAATAAAAACTTAGAAAAAAGAAAAGCAAACTTGAAGTAATGGCAGAAATGTGGGCAGGGGCGCTAGTTACGCCTTCACAGGGAGAGCTTCTCGAAGGAGTCTTTTCCTTCCCAGTCAACCTTGCTGTTTACCCCCCTTCCCCTTTCTTCTTCAGATTGGCCTTCCAGGGTCTCTTCTGTTTTTAGGCTACGCTTACTCACCTGGCGAACTTGTCAAATGCCCTGGCTTTAAACACTGCTTATACATTATCTCCTAAAATGGCCATCGCCGGGCAAGGTCCCTCTGTCGAATGGCCAACGCGTTTATCCAACTGCATAATTGACATTAGTGCTCACGAGTCTAATCGATGTCTCGAACCTAGCGTGTTCCCTATCTCCTTCTGCCGTGCCTTCCCCGCCTTCCTGCGTCCTGGCCACGAGCCTTGGAATTAGCACTGACTCATCTCCTGAAATTTCCCTCTGTTGGGTTGTTGGTACATGCCTGGTAAAGTTTTTGGCCACGTTACAGAATGCATAAGAGGCACACTGATTGTGTCTCGTGGGATCTCTTTTAAAAATGAAAGATTAGGGGCTGGAAATCCACATGCCTTCAGAGTTAGGCAGGTAAGGCACAGGAGCAGAGGAAGCCAGAGTGGGACGGAGGCTGGGCTCGGGCTCCAGCTCCAGAACGTTGCTGAACCACAGCCCATTGTTGGCCGCGCACCATCAATGTGGCCTGGGTATTTCTGAGGCAGTTAATACAACACATACACAGACAAACCTGTTCTATTTGGCCTCGAGACTACCGATTTTAACGTTCTGAAATAGAAGTTTAGTCTGTTTAATTTAGTCCATTTAATCATGTGTTTTTTCCATTGAAGGTTTCTGAACGCCTGAAAGTGGTAGATGTGATAGGCACCAAAGTATACAACGACGGAGAACAGATTATTGCTCAGGTATAGTGCCTTTTAGGTAATTCCGCTTAGGGTTTTATTCCAAAAGCCTCTTTCACAAGGCCGATCTTGATGAATTTTTCATATGTGTCTATAATCAGCATATAGTGGTGGATTAAATGAATATCACTTCCACCAAAAGACCTGTTGAAAGTGGTTTAATTTACAGCCATTAAGTTATTTGAATATTTTTATTTATATAATTAACTCCTGATGAATATGTATTAAATCATCAGATGGATTTCTGGATAATTGGCTATTTGTACATGACATGAAATTCAAACATATCTATGGTAAGTTGTTGTTAATAATCAGAAAAAACAGGTCAGCACATTCCTTGTGATAACATGCACCCAGAAGGCACACCGGGAGTTCCCGCAGAGTTTTGCATGATCAGTTCAGGATGAAGCCTCCTGGGGATGCTCCCTGATAAAGTTAATCAAGAAGGGAACACGCTGTACCGTGTTCTGTATCAGCTTCCGGGCACGAAATGGGGGCTGACGTGCCATTTCACCCCTAATGCTTCTCCGAGATCCCAGTTGGATCAGGTAGGAATACACACCTTCATTACGACAGAGCTGCTGAGAAGTAGGATTTATGAAGACAGTCAGGGTTCACAGATAAAGCAGACTGATGATAGTGCCTATATTTCTTAGCTACAGTTCTAAGCACTACGTGAACGATTTCAACAGATTTTAAGGTTCTTTAATTTTTGTATCACATTTAAGTATTGTCTTTTAGTATATGTGGAATGAGACGCAAGGTCTGTGAGCTTGAGGCACGAATAATTGTGTTAGGAGGCAAATACACAAGTAAATCAGTCTCTCCTGTCCACATGGATGCACACACCGATTATAGTCAGGGGTTGGAAGGAGGTGGAGTCAAATTAGAGGACAAGACCAAGGTTCTCCTATGGAAGTTGAAAAATAACCAAGCACAGAGCACTTTTGACATGATTTTTTTTAGCCTTTTATTTTGAAATAGTTACAGATTCATGGTAAGTTGCAGTGATCATACAGAGGTCCCGTGCCCTTCCCCCAACCTTCTCCCAGTGCCTCTGGTGTCCCTACACTTCACACCATCACCCCTATGATCCAACACTGGCACAGCCCACCAGCCCTGTGTTGTCACTTCTTTGTGCCTTTAGAGCATGTTTTGAAAACAAAATTATCAGGCACCAGCTCACTTGGTCAGTAGAACATGTGACTCTTGATCTCAGGGTTATGAGTTCTAGCCCTACATTGGGCTTAGAGGTTATTTAAAAACAAAACCTGAAAAAACAATAACATAGCAATCAACAGATGTATTATGATTTTAAACACTTGAAAATGTAATAGGACGCTCCTATGATACAAAGTAAGAGGATTATAGATATATTATACTTAGGGTTTATTGAAGGTATTTTTAGGGATTATCTCTGAAGCATTTATAAATATGTTACATAAATCTAGACTCCACATTTTTGTGATGTAATCTGACACTGTGTTTCTTGAATTGTATGTACAATTGTATGTGTTTCTATGAATTGTTTCTTGAAATGTATGTAAAGAGTTTTGAAATTCCCAAGTTTCTCTAGAATCACTTTGGAGGCTCAGAAAAGTCAGTATTTGTTGTCATCTGTACTACACTACTTCCTTCAGGAGGCATCACTGAAAATCAGGGCAGAGTTCACCCAAAAAAGAAAAGTAGAGAAAGCAGGGGTGTGGTTAGAAATGGCAACATTTTCAGAAGCCTTTTTGAGGCCCCAGGGTAGGATAGAGCATCAGTAACAACATCAGGGCCCACGTGGGCTGCCTCCCAATATGTCCGGTTGTTTTCTCCTCCTTGAGAGTTTCTCCTCTCTGGGCCCCATGCTGATGCTTCTCATCAGAGTATGACACAGGGTGCGCATCTGAGCGCCTCTTGGGAAGCACAGGATTGGCCTGCAGAGCAGGACGTGCTGGGACATGGCACTGCTATCTGGGACTGTAGACATTGTCATCCAGGCGGCCGTTGGGGCTTAATTCTCCCCTCTGTATTTGCCATGTCTCCTTGGCTAGCTTTAGCCAGAAGTGCCATGGGGAAGAGTTTATTATTTGAAATAGTTTTACATGAAATAAATAACTGAACAATACCAAATCATTATATTGTACATTCTAAACTAAAGGTGAGCTTGTTACTTTAGAATTGCTGATCATGGCCTCTCAATGTAGACAGCGAGATGGTCTGTTCCTCTGGCCCCTCACTGTCCCGGCAGACCGTCTGTACCATGGAGCTGGGTCGATCTCAGGGCTGCAAGAGGCCAACAGGATTGCTGGCATCGAAATCTGCATTTCCCCCACTGTTTTTGTTTCCTTCTTACAGGGAGATTTGGCGGATTCTTTTTTCATCGTGGAGTCGGGCGAAGTGAAAATCACTATGAAAAGGAAGGTGAGTGTTGGCAAGTCCTAAAAAGCCATGTTAGCCACAGAGCACCAAGTTTCCTTTCTGATGCTCACCCTACGATTAACGGAGATTTCATGAGCTGAGTCACGGCTCACACTCTTCCTTCCCTTGTCAGGGTAAGTCAGAAGTGGAAGAGAATGGTGCCGTGGAAATTGCTCGCTGTTCTCGGGGTCAGTACTTCGGAGAGCTGGCTCTGGTCACCAACAAACCTCGGGCCGCTTCCGCGCACGCCATCGGGACCGTCAAATGTTTAGGTAGGGGTCACAGGGGTGGACGTGCCTCTACTTGCAGTCGTGAGACCTGCATTCTGTGTGTTCGTGAGCCTGTGCCGACGATCTCACTGGGTCCCCAACTTTTACCGTCCCCACAGAAGAGAACAAGGTCATGATTCATTGCTTTAGGGAATCCATTTGTGAGAGCCTTTCTTTTTTTCTTTATGGATCGTCCCATCCCTATTTTGTTCTTCCGTACGGGCACGAAAAAACATCTTGTTTTAGTAAAGAATTCGGAGTATGAAGCTTTAGGTCTCATCTTTCAAGTAAAGTTCGTGTTCCTCCCAAAAAAAAAAAAAAAAAAAAAAAGAAAGCCAGCTAGAATAGTATTTTTATAGCATTCATCCAGGTCTGTGGGCAAAGCCGGAGGGTCTGTGGGAGTACTTCCTCATCCTAGTCCCAATGAAGGTTTGTGCTTGTCAAACACAGGACGGTTTTGTTGTCCAGCTGTTAACGATAAGTCATCGCAGATGCCACCTTCAGCTGGAAGACCTCCCTCTGACCTAGGAGACAGAATTTACTTTAAGAGTGAGGAACGGAAGCCAGGAGGTGTCCACATAGCGGACACTGTAAGAAAATTGATTACACAGTGATTATCCACTCTGTGTTCTCACACGCAGTTCTGTAGAATAAACGTAGCGTCCTCAGACCTGCAGGCATCTTCAGAATTAACTCCTTAGAGAAGTGACTTTTCGAAAGGCTTTCAGGAAGTATAATAGTAATCAAGTGTTACATTTGGATGAAAGAGGAGGTAGGTAGGCCCTGATGGGTAATTTTCCTCAGTACAGACAGGAGGAAAAGTAAAAGTGAAGTGAGTGAAACCCTATTAATTTTTTTCTGTAACAGTTATTCCCATTAAAGAAAACCTGAGAAATACAGAAAAGGATGGGAAAAACTAGGAGTCACCCATACCAACCCCCCCAATTCTGTTCTAATTCCTTCTCATCCTTTTATTTTTTTTTTTATTTTTTTTTTGGTGGGGGTTTTCTGGTTTTAAGATTTTGTCAACTACTTTTTTTCCATTCACTGTAGCTTAATCAGGTACTTGCTCATTTTATTTCTAGTTGATCAAATTGTAACGTGTGAAGTAAAATACACATTGTACGTCACGCAGGCATTTCCCACTGGCAAATATTTTGGGCGTTTGGGCCCCATATATTGGGGGTGAGGGAGATTTTTGTGTCTGTGGGCGCACATAACTTTCCCATATATAGGATTTTTCCTTAGGAATGTTCTCAGGATACACTTCTTTTCATGCTGTTCGAGGTATACTGCCAGCTCTCTCGGTCTGTACTAATTTACATGCTACCACGGTACAACAAATGTCCACTTTCTCTGTTCTTGCAAACATTGTCTTTTGTACCTTTGCAAATTTGAGAGGGAAAAAAAATATATATGTATGTATGTATGTATTTCTTAAATCTGTATTTCTATGGTGGTGTGATATTTTCCACACGTATATTATAAAGAGTTTTTAAAAGTGTAGGAGACAAGCAGGAAAGGGGACATAAAGCATATACTTAGAAGCAGACAAAAGCACTTGGGCTGCCATTTAGAATTGACTAGACAATAGGATAAAAGAGCAAAACATTACAAAAGGTAACACTGGGTCTTTACAGCATAGCATTGGGCAAAGAGTAGAGAAAAAAAAAGGAAACAGTAGAGAAGAAAAACAAAGGGAAAACAATAGAGAAAAAAAAATCCCTTGCCACCTTTAAGGAGTTCATATTACTGAGGTGATGACATCAAAACTAATTTATTTTTTAAAATTCCAAGGCCTTGCCATAACAGCCCCTCATTTTTTTCTTACCATAGACCAGGAGCCTCCCAGCCACCCTAGAAATGCACAGATTATCAGAGGAATACTGGCTGTTTACTTTCTGAAGCGGAACATTTTTATTCTTACGCCCTTTCCTTACATTTGATATATATCTAAAAATGCCATTGCATTATTGATAGCTGCAGAATGGGCATAGTAAATAACTAGGGAATTTTTCAAATTTGCAAAGGATGTTAAATTTGTTTTTCTTTTATTCTCCCCTTTTCTTAGCTATGGATGTGCAGGCGTTTGAAAGGCTTTTGGGACCTTGCATGGAAATTATGAAAAGGAACATTGCCACCTATGAAGAACAATTAGTTGCTCTGTTTGGAACTAACATGGATATTGTTGAACCCACTGCATGAAGCAAAAGTATGGACAAGACCCGTAGTGACAAAATTCCGCAGTAGTGGTTAGTCCACTGAGAATGTGTTTGTGTAGATGCCAAGCATTTTCTGTGATTTCAGGTTTTTTCCTTTTTTTTTTTTTTAAACCTTTACAGTGTATCTGTAAACAGAGTAGTGATTTAATACTCAATAGGCTTTACCATCACTTTCTAAAGAATAGGTCAGAAAAATACTGACATACTGATAAGATGACTTTGTACTCCACAAAATTATGATTTGAGTGAAAGTTTCATTCAGATGATTGTGATATACCAAAAGTATCTGTGTGTAAGAAGATAATTAAAGGACACTGCCGTGGGTGATATGTGTTCGTTTGGACTTCCCGGGTTGCTGTGTTAGTGACTGTGCTCATGGAAAGAGACCTTGGCAGTGACTCATGCTGGACAGCATGACATCACATTCTTTTTACAACTCACTATATATAGTAAGTACAGTTTTAATCATTTTTGTTTTCTCAAGTTTTTCAGGCTTGATAAGTTATGTGCTGGCCTTGGACTATGGTGAAATGGTAGAAAACATCATATGCAATTTTCAGACCTTTTATATTTTTGCAATAAAGTACATTTTGACTTCTTTGGCATAAGGTCAGTAACTTCCATACCCCAGCGGTTTTAAGGATGAGAATGTAGTCATTATGATAATAGGGAAGAGTCTTTGAGATGAGAGATCATTAACACAATTTCCTCATAAAGCATATATCTGCTTCTTTTTTCCATTTTGTAGTTCTCTGTACTCTTTAAAAGTTTGAGTTCAACATTTAATGTCACAAATGGTTTTTGGTTTTTTTTTAAATGCTATTTAGACTTGTCTTCTAGAAGCTGGAGATCTTAACATATGCTAAAAAAAAAAAAAAAAAAAAAAAAAAGAAAGAAAGAAAAAAGAAAAGGAAAAAAGCGACCTCTCCTATACCAAAAATATTTTGGGGTCCTCATCAGCATGCCCCAGGGATATAGCTCTGTTCTTCACTAGGTGTACATAATACGATCCTTGGCAGACATCTCCCATGGGTTTCCTTTAAAGGTGGTGGGAATAAATTTTTTTAAGCAAAACCAGATATAAATATAAAAGGAATTTCTGCCCCATCCAAATGTCCTTGCCATTTGTGTTACTGTAGACTCAAAAGTGCAGGATGGACTTAATACGTTTTCGTTGATAATATGCCTATTATTCTGCCACATAAGATGAATTACATTCAACCAAAGCAGTATTATTCTTAACATGGTTTCTATGTCCATGTGACCCCAGTGTCTGGAGAGGTTAGTTCTAATCAGTTGTTCACTTTTAAATGAACAATTACATTTTGGGAAACAGGTTTTAAAGAATTATATATACCTGGGTAAAAATAGTCTGTGGCTCTTACAGTGTGATGTTATTAGAGAACGTTTATGGTCTTACATATATAATGAAAATATGGTTTAAAATGTGTTCATCAAATAATGTACATATAAAAAGTATGTAAAGTATAACTTAGCCACATTTTAGAACACCGTTTAACAATTTTGCAAACTTTCTTGTAGGAAGGGAGCTTATGACATGAAGATGACTTGTTTTCTATTTCAGATTTTATTTTAAAAGCCAGTTCTGTTAAACAAGGAAAAACCACAAAGAACCCCCAGATTCCTAGTTCATCATTCTGTACTCTTTATCCACTTTTTCAAGATACCTTGTTGCATCAGCTGATTGTTAACTATTCATGGAATAACAAACAAATGCCTGTTTAATAAAGAACTCTGACCAAGGCTGTAAATGCCAGTTACATTATTTTCAGTATTGTTGGTTATATTTAAATTTACCTTATAATAAAGCACACTTTTATAATAAAATGTTTTTAATGAAGTTTTTTTTTTGTTTGTTTGTTTTGTGTTGTGTTGTGTTTCTGTCCTGGGACTTGGATGGTGCATATTGTGCCATGTGAGAAACAGGACAGACGGGGTACATGTGAAAGGCATTGCCACCCCACACACCCTGGACCTAATGCAAGAAAAGAGTATAGTTTTTTATGGCAATAGGGATTTACAGATTTTAACTATTAGTCATATGTGATCTAAACAATCGCAGTGTGCTCCAGACTAGCTTGGCTGTGTAGGCTCACCAGAGATGTGTCACTAACTAGGGAATTTACAAGTTGAAGCATCTAATAAAAACATTTGACTCACACTTGATGTGTGGATGTCATCATTCAGTCACAAACCAAGATTCTTTACTCTTAGAAGATCCTCCATTGAAATTTCATTCAAGGATACACTCTGTGTAGCTACGAATTATTCTGGAAGAACATTGTAATAACGCAAGTGCTTCTCCTTGTTTCATATAGTGTGTGTGGGGGTGTGTGTGTGTTCTGCATGTCACTATGAACTAGGACTTGCCTATGGTGTAACAAACACTATCTGTGACACAAGTTGGGTGAACATGCTTGGATTACTGTTAGAAACTAGCAGACCACTTAAAATGTGTAGAAATTCTGCGAGGGAGGCATGGGACATGAAGTAAAGGACTCTGGGTTTGATTGAAATATGTCCGATTAAATGCAGAGTCCTTTTCCTTTCTAGAGCAATTTTCCTAATTTTCTCTAGCAATGTTATATTTAGAACAAGGAGTTTGTGACCTTTGACATTCTTTTTAAAAATTTTTTATTTAAATTCATTAGTCTCATGTAATACCCAGTGTTCATTACATCATATATCCTTCCTAATGTCCATCATCCAGTTACCCCATGCCCCCACCCCTCTTCCCCTCCAGCAACCCTCAGTTTGTTTCCTATGATTGAGAGTCTCTTATGGCTTGCCTCTCTCTGGTTTCATCGTTTCATTCTTCCCTTCCCTTCCCCTATGCTCCTCTGTTTTGTTTCTTAAATTCCACATATGAGTGAGGTCATATGATAATTGTCTTTCTGTGATTGACTTATTTGGCTTGGCATAATGCCTTCTGGTTCCATCCGCGTCGTTGCAAGTGGCACAACCTATGGCTTTGTTAAATAACTGAAAAAGCAATTCTATCTGAATAAAATGTTAATACTGAAGGGAGAAATGAAATTGTTCACGCATAAGGGAGAAATAGAATAACCAGGAATTCTGGCTTCTGGAATTAAGAGAGTGTGAAGTGTGGCTTGATGTTGAATATCAGAAAGAATTCTGACCAAAACAAACTGGAATAGGAGTTGAGACAACCTTCCCTGCTCCAGGATATTTTTAAAGGCAGCAAAACTGGTTGAGCAACTGAAACTATATAGTTAGTCTTACCCCCAGGTACTTAAAAAAAAAAAAAGACCTTAAAAGTATAGCGAATTATGGAAACTTAAACAATAAAGTTTACCATGTATTGGCAGAGGTCTTATGTGCCCAACAATAAAGATGGGAGCCTAGATCAGTCCGTGTGAGTGAGGAGAGTCAGTGACTTTGCCCAGTTACGTGGTGAGGCCACGGCAGAACTCCCAGGCCACTGATTCTCTTGGTTTCCTGTGCAATTCTTGGTCTCGTATGTTTTCCCATATTGAGCCTATAGAGAAATTTGCATCAAGTACGCAGGGCAGATGGTTAAGACTCCTGAGAGGAAAACTGTACTTGACCAACAGATCTGCATCTGTCCCTTTTTATGCCGTAAATTTATAAATCTAAAATTGCCTAAAAAGTCCTCAAGGTGCATGTTAACACTTACATTTGGGGAGATGTAATGAGGCATGCTGTGGAAGTAACTGCACCATAAAATGAAATGACACTAGGTAGGTGCCCTAGCCCAAGGCTTGCTACCCTCCCCTCTCCTCCCCAAACCTTCCCCCAAAATGTATATATGAAATATTTTGCATCGATTATAATTGAGATGTTACAGTAAGTAAATGAATTTTTACTCTCAGCTGCAAAGAACAGAGAATGAGTTTCTCTCTAGGGGGCCGGAGAAGGTTTTAGGTGTGAGCCAGAAATGGACTCAAATGACAAAAGCAGCCTCGGCTCCTGACCTCAACAACCTGGAAGCAAACCTCTGAGTGTTTCTAGCCTAACAAGAACGAGCATGTGAGCAGTAAATACCAGTCAAAAATCTCAGATAAAGTTGCTTCCAGTCTCTGACCTTCCATCTTTATCCCAATTGAAAACCTACTGGGATCCTGCTGAGGAGTAAGAGAATAAGCGATCTCCCAAGAACTCCTCTGCCTCCTTGAGGCCACATCTTTACATACGACTATATTCTTGAAATGTATACAAGTGACGTTTTTAGAAGAGATGCTCAATTTTCCTTGTGATTGCTCCTTAAATTGGCTGAACTTAAATAGCCTCCACATGTTTACTACTACGGCGCATTGTGATAGGCTGTGGAACTTGAAGGAGTGGAAGTGGGTTCGAAGAATCTTGTTTGCCTTTGTGTGATGGAGAGGAAGGAAAATAGCGCTTACCCTGTGAGCAGATGAGACCTGTCCTCTTAGAGCCGTGATAAATGTTCACATATAGAAAGCCCATGGAAGCTTGTTCATAGTCCGTGTGCAAGAGAACAAGGGACATGCAGGATAGTACATAACATGCGCTCATAAGAAAGTTCCTGCCGCCTGTTTCCTGCTCACTTCCTCATTTGTTCAGCAGGCACCTACTGACTGAGTGCTCAGACAAAAAGATGCATTGGAGATGGTGGGGGGGGGGGAGGAGGAGGTAACATTTGTAAATGCTGGGGGGGGGGGGCGGCAAATGAAAGCAAAATAGTATGTGTAGCCACAGTGTGATAAGAGTTGTGTGCATATTCTTGTGGTTTTAATTGCTTTTTATCACACTCGTCTCTAAAACGAGGTTCTTGTGACTGGCAACTAAAAGGAAATACATAAAGAAGAGCCTAAAATAACAAGACACAGGAGAAAATACATAGGAGATTGTGTTAAATGGTTCAGATAACAGGAATGGTCTATTCTAGAAAACTCGCAATGAAAAACCCGAGAACAGTTATTTGAAAGATTTCGGCTTCTTAATTTTATAAAAAGTAAGTAGGATTAAGTTGAATTTTTTTGTTGCCTTCTCTAAATGCTCACGTTTTCATGAGCATTTACAAAAACATTTTGAGGGTGATGGAGGCCACAAAGCGTAGGGCCCTCTGAGTCCTGAGGACACCCAGGTTTATTTCTCTCCACTTGGATCTCCTAAATTCTACATAGGTTCAGCTGCTTTTAGGAACTCTGTACCCAGATTTCTTGCTTGCACAGAAAGCTCATGATTTAAAATTGAACCCACCCTTTCTCCTTTTTCCAGTTCCCAAGTCTGTTGTCTCCAGCGTTCCCCACCTCAGCACTAACATCGACATACCACCAATACCCACCCACTAGTAATCTCTACACCGGGTGTGGGGCCTGAACCCACAATCCTGAGATCAAGAGTCACATGCTTCACTGACTGAGCCAGCCAGGCGTGCCCCTGCCTCCACCATTTTTTATTCTTCCCTTTCTTTTTCCCTTTGGCTCTTCCTCCTAAAGGTGATTATGTTAAGACACCAATATATCGAAGCAAACTCATGCTCTATGGTCATCTGAGTAAAATTTAAACTCATAGTGGAATCAAGAATTATAACGTACAACAAACATACTACTCATTTCTAAAATGGCACTCATCATTAGCTCCCAGGCATTCCCTTACAATTTGAATATACTTGAGTACTTGGAATTAATTATAAAATTATAGTACATATATGGAAGGATGGCTCTACGATTTTTAAATAATCTACCCAAAGAGAAACTATCTGAAAAGCTGAGGAACTACTTTCAACCATTTCCTAGTTTTAGGAAATGTGTCCCATTTCCTAATTTTAGTGTGGATAGTCTCCAGCTTAGGATGGTTTGACTCACAATTTTTCAACTCCATGATGGTGCAAAAGCAAAGTGCACTCAGTAGAAACATTCTGATCTTTCCCCAGGCTATCCATGGGTAGGAGGACAGTCCTCTCTCATGATGTTGGGCAGGGCAGCCACAAGAGCATATGGATCAACAACCCATTCACTTAGAGCCATTCTATCTTTCACATCCAGAAGAGCATTTAGTAAATTACATGAGATGTTCTACACTTTATTGTACATAAGCCTTTGTTAGATGATTTTGCCCAACTATCACTTAATGTAAGTGTTCTGAGCAAAGCAGGCTCTGCTGAGCTGTGAAGCTCTGAAGGTTAGGGTGTTAAGTGCATTTTCAACTTGAGATGCTTTTCAACTTCTTGGACATAACCCCATTATAAGTTGAGGAAGATGTGTACTTGATTTGAGTGATTTCCTTTTTTTATCAGTTCAAACAGTGATATTCTCAATATGTAAACAATCTTTAGTCCAGCGTAGTAGTCATTGGTGTGCCAAATGTAGAGGAACTGAGGCAAATATATTGTTTAATTTGATCCCTAAATAGGGTTTATCTTTTTTTTTTTACTACCTTTAACAAATCAGCACTTCATGTTTCTTTATAAAAACAGAAGTTGATTTGTTTATGTGTTCTTAATTATATCTGCTTTAGTGAGAGAGAAGAATTTGCATATATAAAGATTTTCAAGGAGATCTTACTAGTTTTTTACTTTGATCTTTGCTCTGGGTTGTGAGTTGTCTGGTTTTATTAGTCACTCAAGAATTAATGAGGATGACACACCTTGTTAAATATACATGTGGTACTTATCCTGTCATTTAGCTTCCCAGGAAAGTCAAAAGACAGGACTAATTGTCCACTTTAAAGGTGTATAGTTCCTGATACTGATATTTAATCAGTGTGACTGAAGCATTAGAATTTTACTCCCCAATGACTTAGACAAAAATTAATGTGAAGAGATTTTATATCTTTGAGAGAAGCAAAGAGTTCAACAAATAATAGGAACTAAATATTTCTGAATGAGTGAATGGAAAAACTTCTCAGGGCTATTAAAAAGATAATTCGTTATAATAATGTACAATATCTTGATCTGAAGTTGAAATTATTCTTACCATCATTGTGTCCACCAAAAAAAAAAAATATCCAGTAAGGCTTTTAGTAAGAACTTTCAAATAGAAAACCCTTTAAAATAAGGTTCAGGGGAATCTGCGTGGCTCAGTCAATTAAGCATCTGACTCTTGATCTCCGCTCAGTTCATGATCTTAGGGTCATGAGTTCAAGCCCTGAGTTGGGTGTGGAGCCTACTTAAAATATAAATGAAATGAGGTAAGCTTCAGCTAAAGGCAGGCCTCCTGGTTTACCCAATGAATAGGGGAAAGGAGTGGCTCAAGTTCTTGAGGGCTTTTTTTTTTTTCTTTTTTTAAGACTGATTTATTTATTTGACACCGAGAGAGACAGTAGAGAGGGACAAGCAGGGGGAGTGGGGGAAGGAGAAGCAGGCCTCCTGCTGAGCAGGGAGCCCAATGCAGGGTCAATCCCATGACCTCCTGGACCATGACAGGAACCGAAGGCATATGTCTAACAACTGAGCCACCCAGGCGCCACAGGGAGACTTATTTTTTGGGGGGCGAAAGCTTTTCAGTTTCCTGGTGGGTTTAAAACATAAATATTTCAAATTTTAATTTAAATGACTAGGTAAATTCCACAATTTTTTCTTTTTGTCAAAAAATGACATGCTGTAGAGGTAGCACAGCAATCCTCCACAGTAAAGGGTGAAAATAGAAAGACCAAAAAGAAAACAAAATAACAGGGTCACAGTCCACATTCTTTTTTGGATCCCTCTATAAATCTCTAAAAGAGAATACATTCAAATCCTGTCCTTTACCCTCAGTGAAAAATTTAGGCATCTTGTTGGCTCTCAATTATTTTTAGGAAAAAATAATACTATTTGTGAATACAAGAAGTAAATCTTTGATTCTGTGGTACGGAGAATGATTTTAACATAATTTCGCTTCAAGTCTTCAAACAGGAAATCCCTAAAAGAATTGGAAAACTTGTTTTTGTTTGTTTGTTTTTGAAAACTTGTTTTAACCCGCGAGAGTTACTTGGGATTTGATATGTTGCTTTCAGGGAGATTTAAAAATTCAAGACATGTATAGGTGGGGGTCATTAAAGGAATAATCAGCTATGGTTTCCGCCTCTTTTCAGTAGTTGACTATTGATTTCTAAATAACGTAGGGTTTTCCTCTTAATTTTAAGCATACAAGCAGTGATCTAAAGATACAAAACGTAAAGCATAGCTTAATGATTAAACGTTAAAGGTTCAAAGGAAAAAAAGCTTAATAATGCCTTTGTAATGTGAATGGTAAGAACATGAATTACAGACTCGGTGGACTGTGCTGGACAGCCATGTTTAAAGTGAAGGTAACTATAAAGCCAAAGAAGCCACCCTCCTCTGGTGAGTCAGTTATTAGTAACTTAAGGAGGAGCTCCTAGTGGCAACGAAGTGCAAAGACACTCTTCTCTCATCAATGGGAAGTCGTCGGGGGTGGGGGTGGGGACACACTGGTTAACAAAAACTCACCAGAGACCCTTAGATAATGATTCACTAATTCAGTTTAAATCACACACTGTACTGCTATTTACTTTAACCAACGAGCAAGCTGGTCAATATGGAAAATACCGCTTTGATCGGCTTCAGTCTCTGTAAGTCAATAGTAATCGTCCACCCGCTTCCAGCTTTGTAAATTCACCAGACCCCGAACTTTCCTGCGTTCATCCCTGAGCCTCCCAGTGACCGGCACGTCGCTGGCATTCAACACACCCTGCGTGAACTGATCGAAGAAACCCTCTGAAGTTGCTGTCCGGGAAGTGGCCAGGCAAGACTGAGGATAAAGGAATTCTAGTTCTTCCCACTGGAGCGCCACACCACCTTTATTACCCCATAATGCCCGGGGCTGTGATTTGTGGGTGACTGGGTCCCTCGCGAGGCTGCACAGCTTCCGCTTCTGCAGTCATCTCCTTCCCCTCGCACTAAAACAATACCTTGGCCTCCTGCCAAACTTCGAACAGCAAGCGACTCTGGCTGTTTATGGCCCGAAATGGGTGCTGCGAGAGACTGGGGCTCTCCGAGCGCTCAGAGAGGCCCAGAGGAAGAGAAGAGGCCAAAGCTTTAAAACACTCCCTTCCTCCGCCCCCTCCCTTTTGTCCCAGACACCAAAACAAACGAGCTGATACACGTGTCCCTATGACTCTTGTTTACTATCAAGACAGCGCTCTGCACGCACCTCTGGGATATGTAGTCCAACCGGTTTCTCTTGCCTACAGTTTCCCAGAACAGAGCAAGGCTGAGACTACGAACCCACAAGCCATTTCGGGGGCAAAGTTTGGCTTTGGTCCCCGGAGTCTCGGCAGCAATCCAATCCGAAGCGCTCACTCTTGTGATTGACAGACCACCTTCTCCAGTAAACACAACACAAAAGTCAATACAAGCCCGCCCCCCGAGACGGACGACGCGCTCACCCAATGGGAAAGGGACAAGATCGAATGACACTTCCATAGACCAATAAGAAGGCGAAAGAGCTGAGAGGAGGCTCAACCCCCGGGGGGTTGAGGGGAGGGGGAAGACGAAGCTTGAAAGACTTGGTAATGGCGACGGGTTTGGTAAGTAGGAAAGTTTCGGTTGAGGAGTAAGAGCAGCGGCGGGAGCAGTAAGGCGCGCCGGAGAGACCGGCCTCAGTCGGAGAGAGGGTACACGAGTCGCTGGTGGTGTTGTCGCGTCCAGGGCGGCCCGCGTCGCGGCTGCCCGCACTCCGTGGCGGGTTTGTTGTCTTTCAGTTCGGGAAGGGGTGGGGGTGGGGAAGGGAGGGGCAGGATCCCGAGGGGACCGGGCGGCCGGGCGAGCTCGGGTCCGCGCTCCTCTTCCGCCAAAGGCTGCCCTCACAGTGGGAGCAGTTAACCGTCCGATAACTGCCGGTGGCGAACCCGCCGGACCGGCGCCTCCCGCGAGTTCACCTAGGCTTCGCGGCGGCCGGGCCCGAGGGGGTCTCGGGGGCGGGGGCTGGGAGGAGTCGGCGAGGTCGGCCCTCCGGGCCGGGTTGCGCGGTGGGTGGCCGGGCCGGGTGCGGAGATGGGGCGGGCCTGGGCGGGGGGAAGGGGCCGACGCGGCGCCGGGGCTGCCCAGGAAAGTTTGACTTCAACTTCGCGTGTGTGGGCGGAGGGTCGGAGATTGGCCTCGGGTGGGCTGTCGGCCGGGGTTGGGGGACCCCAGGGAGGCGCCGCCGCCTCTGGGAGCCGAGAGGGGCTGGGGCCGAGCTGGGAAGCTCGCGGAGCTGCTGGGCCCCGGGGCTCATTGTTACGCATTTCGAATGAATGGGCTCCGAGGCGCCTGCGCGGTGCTGCTGAGCCGAGGGGAAAAACAAGCCTGGAGTCCAGGCTGCGGTCACATGATGGGGGGAGGGGAGGGGAAGGCGATGAATGGCGAAAGAGGGTGGGGGATGGACTTGGCTTGAACCGGGAGGCGCAGCCTCTGTGACCGAGAGCCCTAGCTTGGCAGGCGTTTCCAGTCTCCGCCTTCCAACCTATGCTGCTGCCGCAGGCAGATTAAAACAAAAAAGAATCCAGGCGAAGTCGACCGTGGGGGCCCGGTTTTTGTACCTTCCTTAAGCGCTGCACGGTGTCTGGGGGATTTCACTCGCGGCTGCGCGTGCTTCATTACCTAGAGTTCGTTCTTCAGCAGTCTTCAAGAATCGTTTTTAAAAGGAGTACTGCCAACAAGGCTGTACTTCATCCAGTCTTCAGCTCAGGCTGCCGCTATAAGACGGGAGGAGGGTAATAGGGAGCTGTGTATACTAGGAAGTCCTACCAACAATTCCCGACCAAGTGCTGTAGATTTATTTACCTCTAACCAGCGGTAACAGATGACTCCCAACCTTAGTTTTGAATTAAAGTTACTACCTTTTCAAAATTGAAATAATTTTGACATCTGTGAATACATGTTTAACTATAATGTATAATCTACATGGTGTCTTTTAAAAATTGAAATAATTTTGACATCTGTGAATACATGTTTATAATGTATAATCTACATTGTAATGTATTCCTAGCATTTTGGTCTTTGCTCCCCCCTCCCCCCGCTTTTGCCTTTTGTTTTAGCTTGCTAACAAGGGTGTTAGGGTCCTCGAGTTCCCTTGATGAAGCTACACTAGTTTATCCCTCCTTACATGTGGAGGATCTGTTCCCAGTCCTGTGGATGCCTGAAACCAGGCATAGTATCGAACCCTTTGTATGCTATGTTTTTCTTATGATATTTAGAAATTAGATATTAATAATTAGTAATAAAATAGAACAATATCCTGTAATAAAAGTTGTGTGAATGTGGTCTTTCTCAGAATACCTTATTGTCCTGTACTCACCCTTGTGATTACGTCAGCTGATAAAATGCCTATGTGGTGAGATGAAGTGAGGTGAATGACCTAGGCATTGTGACTTAGTTTGGCTGCTGTTGACCTTCTGACTTTAGGTCAGCAGGAGAATTAACTTTCCAGACTGGGTTGACCTTGGGTAACTGAATCCACTGAGAGGGAAACCTTGGATAAGGGGCGACCACTATAATCTAAATATCTCAATTTCTCATGTCAGAGATCTACACTTGATCTTAGCCAAAAGGCCGAGAAGCGATCTCTCATGTCAGAGATCTAAATTAATTGAGCATGACCTCTGTCACACACACACACACACACACACCCCCAACAATTTGAGCTTGGTAAAAAAGTCCTTTGGGATTAGCAGAGGACATAAATCCTTTCCATGATATCCTTGAGGATGGAAAGCTAAGGATTTAGGGACCAATTGGGCACTTGTAAATGGGAGTCTCGCCTCTCTTGTCTATGCCTTTTGGCTCTTTTCAAGAAGAAAATGGTCACATTCAGTTGTCAGTGCTGTTTTCCTCATCCATAAGAGTGACTGCTCACAGAGCTGTTTTGAGGTTTTTATGGAATTAAAGGAAGTCAAATGCTCTGTACACAGGAGGTAGGCAGTTAGTAAAACCTAATTTCCTACTTGTCCATTCATGGAGATTTAGCTATTTCCGGTCCTCTCCACCTCTGTAAGATATGTTGGATATTTACAACAGTTTGCAAACAAAAGCAATACAAACTTCCCATGTCAACCCAATAAAAATTTGTAATGCTGGAGATGCCATTTCAAAGCATAGCTTGCTGGAGAATTTTACTCTTCCCTTTTGAGAATCCCTGGTGTAATTGCAGAGTTAGCCACAGTACAAGGCAAGCTATGTCAAATCCTGTAATACCAAAGCTGTATGCAAAAGCATGAATGAACAATAGGGTTAGCTCTACCAGGAGATATTTGAAAGAGAAGCTTGTTTATGAAAATGAATGTCTAATTGGCGTAATGTATGTGGGGGAGAATTTTTGAGTACGGACCCTTTTGGTATTTTTTTATTACCGTATCAGAGGTCTTGCTTCCCTCAAAGAGTTTGACAGAAAAGTCTGAGACAAAAAAATTTACATTCATTTAGGGATTTGAATTTTTTTTTTTAAAGATTTTATTTATTTATTTGACAGAAATCACAAGTAGATGGAGAGGCAGGCAGAGAGAAAGAGAGAGGGAAGCAGGCTCCCTGCCAAGCAGAGAGCCCGATGTGGGACTCGATCCCAGGACCCTGAGATCATGACCCGAGCCGAAGGCAGCGGCCCAACCCACTGAGCCACCCAGGCGCCCCTGGGGATTTGAATTTTGTTTTCATTTATTTTACTGAATTTTCCCAATAGCCCATTGAGGTAAGTGCAGGTGCTATGAGGCTGAGGTTAAGTGGCCTGCCTCACATTCCATGACGAGCGGGGAGGGAACCTCCAGTCTTTAGACTTAGGTCTAGGCTCCTGTTTACTGTGCACTAGGTTTGCTGAAGCACTTTGGCATTATCTCAAGATCACAGTTTGATAGCCTTGAGCAGTGAGAGGAGCACACACATAGAGTTCAAATTCAACAAATACTTGGTGAATATTTTGTTAGTAGGCAGTAGCTCTGTTTTGAAACTGAAATGTTTTTTCCCCAGCTTCTTATAAGAATATTGTGAGGGGATGTTGGTAGATCACGAGAACAAGAGGCTGAAGAACCGACAGAAGTTGCGGAGACGTTAGTGTACTGTAAATGGTGAGCGGGGACAGTGCAAGACCCACTGACGGGGGGAGAGAAAATCTAGTTGGAAAATGGAGAAGGCCAAAAAGTTCTGCAGAGGAAAGGGGAGGATAAGAAGAGTTGCAACTCTGCTTTCGTGGATTCTGGAGCGCCTCTGCTTTGTACACTGAAGGGTGGCACTGAGGAGATACATAGGTACATTGTGACCTCTGAACTTCATAAGCAAGAGAAAATGGTCAAGTTTAAGATTGTCACTGGCTGGCTTTTGCTGATCACATCTCGTGAAGCATAGTACAACAGATGTTCATAAGTAGTTGAGTCGCTAAGAAAGGTTAAATTGTGTTGTGTTTACTTAAGATGTTGGAATATTTTCCATGAAAAGACTTGAAACCTGCTGTCTAAACTGGGAATACTTGCTGTTCAAAGAACTCAGAATGACTAGTTCCTCTCATGTCTTGGGCATTGCTCAATAGGGAATCTGCATTGATACTACCAATTTTCTTTTATAAGAACTCTTGCAAAGGAAGCTGGGAGCCGGTAGCTGGCGAATTGGAAATGAGAATACACTGTTTTTAGTGAATTTTCCCTTAAATATGAGTTATGGATGTTTCTGCATACTTATACCATGTTTCAGTATGATTTGTTTTATAGGCTCAAAGAAAATGTTTATAGTTCAGATCAAGTCAGACCTCTGTTCAAAAATCTTCAGTGTTCCCCTTTGTCTGATAATTGCTAATAAAAATAGTAGCCACTCTGCATTGAGGGCTTGCTCTGTGTTAGGTACTACTGTAAGCTTTTTACATTTGTTAGATCACTGAGTCTTTCTTTACAACAATCTATGTAGGTGTTTTTTTATTTCCGTTTTACAAACAAGGCAAAAAGATTTTGAGTAGATTGTCCAGTACACATAGCTAATAAGTAGTAAATCTGATTATAAACTCAGCCTAATTTCAGAGCCGTTACTCTTGTGTACCAAAAACAAAGAAACCAGTTTTCGTAAACTAGGATTGAAGATGCTGGTGCAGTCTACCTTTCCAGCCTTCATATCCATGACCACAAGACACACAAGGCCAGCTTCCCTTCTAGTGATACTGGATTCTGTGTTGTTTTTATTTTATCCATTATTTTGCAGACTCTTCAAGTTTGCTCATGTGAGTTTCTGTCATTGGAAGGCTTTTCTTCCTTCCTTTTTACCCATTTGTGGCCAAGCCCTGCTGTGTAGAACCGTGATAATTTGCTTATATGTTTCCACTAAAGTGTAGATTCCTTGAGATTGAAGACAAATTGTTCATCATTGAGGTCCAACATTGCAGCTAGTTTAGTGTCTTGTATATAATGTGTATTAAATAAATGAATATGTATATTTAAATAAAAATGAATTTAGTAATCATTTTTAGCTCACTTGTTCTCACAGTGCACCTGGTATTCTTTTAAAATGAAATAAATAAAAAACAGCTCACAGGGTAGTACCCCAGACCAAAGAAATCATATTCTCTGGAGGTGGGGCCTAGGCATCATTTTGTTTGAACCACACATAATCCCGTGCTTGAGAATCACTGATCTAGCTAAAGTGTGCTTGATTTTTGCATTGTGAAGTGGAGGTTCAGAATAATGATTTGGCCAGTTCTGCTTGAGAAATCAGTTCGCGTTAGCACATCTCCTGTTGCTACCAGTTTTGCAGGAGATTACTTGTTATACTCTCGCAGATTTGCTATTAACCATATAGTAAGACTGGGATTAATTAGTAGATAATAAATTGTACTGAACTGAAAAAATGTCCATTTCTTGCAAACACCTTGGACATCTTCTAGATGAACTGTTACTTGCCTGAAGTAATGGCATGACCGGTGACTTTTATTGAGATGTGTTGGATAACTTGTCATATTTCTGAGGGAGGAAATTGCTGAAGCTGAATAAACGAGCTCTCTGGTCTCCTGTCATTAACTGTTTTCAGTAACTGTTCTATTTAGGATATTAAGTACCCAGAGTACGCGGAAGGTTGCCCTGCGTCAGTCGAGGGATAAAACATTTTGTAAAGAAGTCATTTTACATTTCTTTGACTCACTGTGTCTCAGTTCATCCTCACAACCCCTCTAGGAGGAAAGTAGAGCAACTGTTTCACAGAGGAAGATAACTGAGTCAGTGAGAAGCTCAGTCACTTAGATCAGATATTTAGTAAGTGGTCAAGCTGGAATCAAAACTCATGACTCCTTACATCTGACCCAGTGCCCTTTTCACTACTTCATAGAACATCTTTGTCAGTATTGAGTAAGACTCTTAAAACAGTGGCTAGGATGTGGGTCATTTTTGAGGGGTGTAGGCAGAGAGAACCAGAAGTAGAATGTTAGAAATAAAGTAAGGCAACAGGCAGTTTAGCTGCATGCATTGGGAACCATAAGATGTTTAATTGCCATTCACCAACTAATGTGTTTCCAGAAATCTGAAATAATCTGATATAAGCAGATATTTTTTTTTGAAAATTCATACATTTAGAAGAGTGAAAAATCTGGGGATAGTGTGTTCAGCAGTAGGAGAGATAAGGAAATTTTGGTATATTATGGAACGATGTAAAATCAATCTGTAAAAAAAATTAGTGACATAGGAAAATGCTTAAGAACTTACACTAAGGAAAAAGATATCAATTATGTATAATACAAAGTATGGAGGAAAATACATGATTGTAGGTGTCTGCATGAAAAAGAGATTGGATTGTAAAACAGTATACCAAAATGGTAACAGTATCTAAATCTGGTTGGTGGGATTAGAAGTCATCATTCCTGGGGTATCTGGGTGGCTCAGTCCGTTAAGCCTCTGACACTTGATTTTGGTTCAGGTCATGATCTCAGGATCCTGACATCAGCTCCCTATAGGGCTTCGCACTAGGGAGGGAATCTGCTTGAGATTCTTTCCCTCTGCTCCTTCCCCTCTCCCCACCCAGAGAAGCCTTCTTTCTCTGTCTCTCTAAAATAAATAAATAAATCTCTTTTAAGAAAGTAATTCTTTCTTTATTATAAAAGTTCTTTTTTTCCATTTTTCCCCCCACAGTGATTATGTATTTTACAGTTAGGAAAACATATTTCATAATAAAAAGATCATGAAAAAGCCTTTGGAGAAAAAAATTTGTCAGTGTTGCCAGTGTTTGTTGGTGATTATGTCATGGCTTAGAAAGTTCTGGTATAAATACTGAGCAGTTAACATCTTTTCACTGCATTTTTGATCACCAGAGGCAAGAGTACTAGACTTCTAGTGACTTTATTATTTTTTTTTAAAGATTTTATTTATTTATTTGATAGAGATGACAAGTAGGCAGAGAGACAGGCAGAGAGACAGGAGGAAGCAGGCTCTCCATGGAGCAGAGAGCCAGATGCGGGGCTCGATCCCAGGACCCTGGGATCATGACCTGAGCCGAAGGCAGAGACTTTAACCCACTGAGCCACCCAGGCGCCCCTTCTAGTGACTTTAAAGTGCAGTATATTTTATTGTTTTATTTTGGGGTAAAACTATGTCATGTTAGTTTTCTGGTGTGTATTAGTACCTTTTTTTTTTAAATGAGCTTTGGAATAAAGTCTGAGAAATCAGGAAATATTCCTGCTGCTGTCAGCCCAGTTAAATAACCAATTCGATCATTGTCCAAAGGCAGAGTGTAAGTGGTATAAACACATTTTACTTTTCCAACAAAATTTAGTTGGTAGACTTTGCTAGAAATTATGTAGGTATAAAAATCGATGTTGTTTTCTTCCTTGTGTTAGCTTTATAGGCTTAAGATGAGTATAGATTTACTATTTGTTTAAATTTCCTATGATTATTACTCATTTTAGAAATAATAAGGACAGGTACCTTTTTATAATGGCTAGGTACCAAACTCATAAAGAAAACGTGGCATTTTTTTTTTTTGAGAAGTGTACTATATGGCCATTTAAAAAAAACTCTTAATGTTATTTTAAGTATGTTAAACTTTACTTTCAGATAAGAGAACAAAATAACACAGTTGGTAAACAGAGAAATTGAAATAGAATCTTTAAAAGTGAAAAAAATAGAATATTTCTTCAGTTTTTTAAAAAATTTAACTGAGGCAAGTTTGTTAATTTTCTTCTCCTTTTTTTTAGTTTGTTAATTTTCTTTGAAATTTGAAGATACAAGTTGAGAAAATGGTTTTCTTGGTCTCTCTATTTGGGTCTCAGAGTTTCTTAAAGAAATAAAAGTATATATAATAGTGCTATTATTCTATTAAAGAAAATACTGTGAGACTGACATGCTACCTACTGTACTAACGAGGCACCTTAAAGAAAAGAGTATTATAAATTTAAGATACGAATCCTTTTGGATTTGGGTATAATTTAGTGCTGACTACATGGTCGGAGTCTGGGAGTCAGGAAGTCTGCCTGCTCTAAAGGATTTGAGGGGGATACAGATGGTAATACATGATTAAGTTAAAGATGTAACATTATGAGTCTCTGACAGATTTGATACCTCTATAATCTCCAGGTCACACGACTTGACATTTTTTCTTTATTATTTTTATTTGAAGTCGGAGCACCATAACATGGTGTGGGAAGTGAAGACAAATCAGATGCCTAATGCAGTACAGAAACTCCTGCTGGTGATGGACAAGCGCGCTTCAGGCATGAACGACTCATTGGAGTTGCTGCAGTGTAATGAAAACTTGCCCTCCTCGCCTGGATACAACTCCTGTGACGAGCACATGGAGCTTGGTAAACAAAATTAAAAGTTTTTTAGGAGTCTGAGATTCATATTCTATGTTTGGTCCACTTCTCCACCTACCTTAAACCGCTTCAAAGTATGTGAAGTTTTTGTACCTTAGGAGTTTTCAGCATTCCACTGTTACTGCTTATAAGATATTACTTAAAACTAACATAACTTTGGGCTATTTATGGTCATCATCGAAACTCATTTACAAATTATCAAAGTAAGCCACTGTCCTGAGTAAAGGTCTGGCTGTTAAACACCTCCGGAAAATCCTGCGTGTGGCTCCTGTGATTTTTGAGACCTGTTGGTGAGCTCAGTACATTGTGCTCGGCCACCTTGTGGCTGGTTTGTGGCTGCCATGGGCAGGTTACAGCGGACCCTTGAAACTGGAGGATCTGTCATTTATGGTCATCAGTGCCGCCAAGCTGCCCTTGGGATGTGTGGCCGGTAGAAGTGTGTAGGTTTGCGCAGGTAGGACTTGGAATTGTACTGCTAGGAGGTTGGTATTGAAGAGTCAGCACCCATTGAGTGACCTGGGCTTGTGGCCCTGCTTTTCAGCTTGGCTCTGTCTGCATTTAATGCCCGGCTTGCTGAAATGTTTGCAAACCCCCGAGAGGCTGTGATCATCTTCCCTTTACCAGGGATAGGACAGAGGAGACTACGTGCTGCTGCACTCTTTGGGAATTTGGAGATACTACAGCTCTTGGGACATTTCCTGCTTGAATGCTGACGGGTTGCTGGGCCCTGTGAGTCACCGAGTGGTGGGTGCCATTAAGCACGGAGCGCCCATTTGTTCGGGTAGTTGCTTGTCCACCAGCCCACCAGTTTCAAGAGGAAATCAGGAAGTCGGGGCCAGTGGGTGACAAAAACTCGCACCCCTCCTCATTGCTTGGGTTTAAAAGCAGTTAATTTCCTGAGCTCGAAAGACAAATGAACCATTTCTATGCAGTAACTAAAGAAGTGCTGGTTCAAGAAGGTTGTCAGCAGTGGGGAAAGGGGGATAGCTAGGCCAGTGCGAGAGTTACAGGGTGGAGTTTGCGTAATGTGATGTTTTTCAGCTGCTCAGTGAAACGGGGGTGGCTTCTACTCCGTTTACTGAGTGGATATCCTGAATTAATACTTAATAAGTAAGACATTTCAGCTTCAATAGGCTGTTCTGAGATATCTGCCTTGAGTAAGAATTCTGTGTCTGTACTTCATAGTAACAGCTGATCAGGACTCCTAAGGCTAGAAGAATTTTCTGTTTTACATATTGAAGGGATGCAGTGGATCAGCAGTTTGTTGTAGGTGTGTTTCATGAAGTTTTTTTCAAGGCCTGTAAAGATGCTTTCTCTTCTCTCCTTTTCTTTTTTTTAAATACAGGTCTTTTAGAATTCAGTCTTCGCTGGCGTTCATAGCCATGGTGTGTACATGAGCCTTGGGAACACACCCTTAAGAAAACATAACCAGTAGTTATCATTGAGTTTAGAATTTCTCAAAAGAAATAATTCAGCATAGATTAAGTTGAATAAGTAGTACCTAAAACTTATAATATGACCTATTGATCTCATCTTTAAAAAATCTTTCTCATTATTGCAGTAATCTTCCGTAACAGGGTAATAAAGAACGGGAGTAAACCCATGTGTGTACATAAAATGCCTTATTCCTCATTAACTTGTTAACCTAAAAACATCTCTGGTGGCCTATGGACTAATGCCAGGTGAGCTATAAAAAAAAAAAAGAAGTCAGAAGACACAGACTTTTTCTGGTCTGGGAAGAGGTATGGTAATTCAAGTTCATTAGTACATTTACATTTGTTTGGTCTGTTTCTGTCAGGCTCTGTTGACCCTTGAATGTAGAAGGTGTCATTTTTTTAGATCAAAACTTCCTCATCCAAGAAAACATTTCAAATTTAATACTTCCCACAAAATAAATTAGCTACATTTAAGGACTTCTCTTCCAGCTTAATTTTTAATTATTCCCTGCACTAGCAATTTTCTTTTTATAATTTTAAGTGTGTTTCTTTGCAGATGACCTCCCTGAACTTCAGGCTGTTCAGAGTGACCCTACCCAATCTGCCATATACCAGCTAAGTTCAGATGTTTCACATCAAGAATATCCAAGACCATCTTGGAACCAAAATACCTCAGACATATCAGAAAATACTTATGGTGAAAATGAGGTGGATTGGCTGACTGAATTAGCAAATATCGCCACCAGCCCTCAGAGCCCACTTATGCAGTGCTCGTTCTACAACAGGTGGGAACACTGACTATATTGTTACTGAAAATGTTTGTCATTACAGAGAACAATTTTTTTTCTAGTTTTAAAAGTAATAATACTATTAACCATCTAATGAATGGTTTACTGAAATTAGAATTTATAAGTCATTCGAATTAGGTTCTTTTTCACCTGGCATCATGATTTCATTCTTTGAGAAGTAGATAAAAGGGACCAGAACCGCAGAGTCAGAAATATTTGTAAGTATATTAAAGTCATCCAAAAATAAACCAGACCAAGAAATACTTTTATTAGATACTTAGGCTTATAGAAATGAAAATTACGCTATGTCTAAAAAACCATAGTTGTAATAAATGTTTTATTTTAAAGTCTTAGCAACCTTGAGTTTGGTTCCTTTTGGTCTAGGTTTATTTTCTTCCACAGTGTATGTAACCTTACGTTACCTTACCTGTTCGTGAAAACTATAATTGCTAATGTTAAATCTAGAACTTCATAAAAGTGGACTGCCATTGGTGAACATCACTATTTCATATACCCAGACCAAATTTTCTGCAAATGAGTTGTTTGTGCTATGAAATTATGGAAGCTTTGAACTAAAATTCGTAGAGAGACGTTAGTGGGTAATGTTTCATTAATTATCCCTAAAATTAGAAAATTATCTATGTGACGGGGCACCTGGGTGGCTCAGTTGGTTAAGCGACTGCCTTTGGTGCAGGTCATGATCCCGGAATCCCGGGATCAAGTCCTGCATTGGGCTCCCTTCTCCATGAGGATTCTTCTTCTCCCCTCTCATTCTCTATCAAATATATAAATAAAATCTTTAAAAAAAAGAAACAAAATTATCTATGTGAAAATACCTAGATAGTTTGTAGGAGAGAGAAGTGGATTTGTACTTGTGTGGGTAGACAGACTAGATAGTCCATATGAGGGGATGTAGGAATAACTGAATTTTGGTAGTGCTTCTAACTTAATGTAATTCTTTGCTAAAAAATAAACTTTTCATGTGTGAAACCCTCGGTTTCTTGCAACCCATTAAATTATTTTTTTCCTCTGTTCAGTGGGATGTTGGTCTCCATTAGGACAAATTAAATTTAGTTAACTAAATTTCTCAGTTTAATTCCATGGGAAATTTCCAAGAAAAATAGTCAAAAAGCTAAAAATTTGTTTATAATGAAAAACAAACAAACCAACCCTGACTTTCCTATTGGACTTTCTCTTTCCTAGTTTAGTGATAACACTTTATTTATTTATTTATTAACAGCAAACTTAAGAGAATTAATAGTGTAGCTCACGGAAAGTTGAGTAAACCTCTCAGAAGATAATCTATATACATAAAAACATGAAGGAGTAGTTCCCCAAAGATAGAAACTTATTCTCTGCAGCATCTTCTGTGCTTCCCTTCCTCCTGGGGAACAAGACCAAGAGTCACGCTCTGCTGTCTGGCCTGCCTCCTCACACTGTCAGCGGCTGTTCATGCAGCTTCTTACAGTGTGTTAAATAGTGTTAGTAAGCTTTGGATGTCTGAAGTCCGTAACTGTACAGTACCAAGGGGTTAAGGACAGGTACCATTTACATTACCCCTGCATAGGTAGAGGGATGAAGAGACCAGTTGTGTTGGGTGTTTCAGACACGTATGGCATGTTAATTTTTACAGAATGTTTAGGCCACACACATTTTAGAACATTGCCTTGTTACTTCTCCTTAAATGGTTCAACAGAAGAACTCATAAACCCCAATTTCTTTTATTAGTCCTGAAGGCAGGGATATACTTAAGGACATTTAGCAGTCTGGCCATTCTCTAATATCATAAAGGTCTAAATGTTGGGGCGCTTGGGTGACTCAGTTGGTTAAGCAGCTGCCTTCGGATCGGGTCATGATCCTGGGGTCCTGGGATCAAGCCCCGCATCGGGTTCCCTGCTCAGCGGGGAGCCTGCTTCTCCCTCTCCCTCTGCCTGCCAGTCGGCCTGCTTGTGCGCTCGCTCGCTCGCTCTCTCTGTTAAATAAATAAATAAAATCTTCAAATAAAAAACAGTATTTGTATTTTGAAATCCAGAACTGGAGAGTTTTTTTTTCTTTTAAGATTTGATTTTATTTGACAGCACAAGCAGGGGGAGCGGCAGGGAGAGGGAAAAGCAGGCTGAGCAGGGAGTCCAAAGTAGGACTTCATCCCAGGACCCAGGGATCATGCCTGGAGTTGAAAGCAGGTGCTTAACTTACTGAGCCACTCAGGCACCCCTAAGGGGTTTTTATTTAAGAAGGGACATGAACATGAAAGCATAGTTTTATAGACCCTTATCAAAAAGTAACTTCTGCAAAGGCGTAATGAAAAAGTGTTAGGATAAAATAAAAATCGTGGGGCTAACACAATTTCTCAGGGAGTAAGGGAACACCTGGAAAGTGAGATGTCCCTCCCCCTTTAACCAGCTAAGAGGGTTAGTACAGACTTGCACATACTTTGCTCTGTTACGGCGCAGATTCCTTCCTGTTTGGCACCTCCGAGAACTGTCCTGATGTAGGCCCTTCGGGGGTGGGTTGTTCTCCCAGAGCCTGCAGTCTTCCTCCCTGTTGCTCTCCGAACTCCTGAGCTGAGCACATGGTGCCGCTAACCCTGGCTGGGCAGGCTGCCTACTGCTCCCCCTTCCGGGAAGGGTTGGCCTTTTTCTAAGGTGGTCCTGGGGGAGAATAACTAGCCTTGTGAGTAGATGCTTTTCCGTATGTTTGTATCAGAAAACAAGAAATAGTGTCCATTACAAGAAGTTGCAAATAAGCTGCTTTCTGCTATAATAAGTTGAAACGTTTTAGCTTCAGGTAGTTCATTTCCTCTGCCCGGTGACAGGTGGTTGGTAGGTGGAGGGTTCCATGTTGGTCCCGTTCAGCTTAGATGCCCTGTTCATACCGACTGAGTCAAAATAGAGGAGAGAAATGGACAGGGAGCCCTGCACGTGAGCCTTCATGAGTGAGGGTATGCATGTTTGTGTGTAATTACTGATGTAAAAACGTCTGAATAAAGGAACAAATAATTTGGAATTTAAAAATACATGGCTAAATTTGAAAAAAGAATGGTATTTAGCATGTGTGAAGAAGGCTTGGGTAAGAAGTTAAGGAATAGTGTTCTCCAAGTGAAATCTTGAAGTCTTTACTAGTATTTTCCATAAGTGTCTTATTATATGTGTAAGTTGGTATTAGGAATATGAAGTTCTTTTCATCAAAAAGAAAGATCTGTGTGTAAGGACCTCTGCTTTATGGTTAAAACCGCTTCCTTATTTTAGATCATCTCCTGTACACATCATAGCTACTAGCAAAAGTTTACATTCCTATGCACGCCCTCCACCCGTGTCCTCTTCTAAGAGCGAGCCAGCCTTCCCTCATCATCACTGGAAGGAGGAAACACCAGTCAGACACGAAAGGGTGAGTGTGTTCATGAGCATAAACTTACGAAGTTTGCACAACAGTTGAAATATGTTAACTTTCCTTTTCTCAGAAGTACTTAGGAAGCACGTACAGCTGGGAAATTGTCTCACTGTTCTAGCGAACGGAATTCCATTTTATTTTTGTTACCACTGGGAACGTATGTTGAACCAAACTTCCAAAAAGTTCAGTTTTCAAAGGCGTTTTTTTCCCCTAAGTTTACAGTTTAAGTTATCTATTCAGGAGGAGAGAGAGAGAGCCAGAAGCCTTGAGATAAAGACAGATATTAACAGAATATGTTACAAAATAAAAAAGTTTCTGATGTTTTTCTCCATAGGCAAATAGTGAGTCAGAATCTGGCATTTTCTGCATGTCCTCCCTCTCTGATGATGATGATTTGGGCTGGTGCAATTCCTGGCCTTCAACTGCTTGGCACTGTTTTCTGAAAGGTGAAAGAATGGTTGAATTTTTATAGCTGACTTGTATAGCATGCTAGGCACATACCTAACTTTTTTTTTTTTTTTTTTTTACTTAATCTTCAGGCACACGACTGTGCTTTCATAAGGGAAGCAATAAGGAATGGCAGGATGTTGAAGATTTTGCTAGATCCGAAGGCTGTGATAATGAGGAGGATCTCCAAGTGGGCACTCACAAGGTGGATTTAAAATTCGTAAAACTTCCAAGTCTTTCAGAAGGCAACCAAGCTCAATACTAATCTATAGGAGCATTCTCTGTTTACTTTCGTGCCTAAGTGACATCTTACATTTTAGGAAGAGGTTTTGTGACTCTGTGTTACGGCTCAGCCAGATGGAGCACCACAGTGACTTAAGGCTTACCTTTGTAATCATACTTTCTTAGATGGGAAAAAGATGTATGTCTTAGCTGTTTTTGTATGTTCTATGCTGGGGGAGACTAAACTGGCATTTAAAATAAAATGAACAAATGAACCAAGGCTTTTTCTTAGGTAAGGTACAAAGGAGTTAATTCCCAAATGGATAATTGAGAGTTGATTATATTAAGTTACTTTCTAAATGATCTGATAAAATACTGGCATTTTTTAAGTTGATAAGCAAAAGCTGTAGGTGGCAGGTGTCAGAAATGTCAATTGGTATCTTTAAAATCTTAATTTTTGAAATCTCGAAATTCTCTATCTCCACTATAGGCAGAGAAGTTGGGCATGTGAACTGTGCTTGTTTAAAATTCCTGTTTTGATCCTGCTGTTACTTACTGTTGAGTCTCGAGAGAAATAGTCCCGACTCAGCTGCCTTCCGGTTTCCTTCTTGCTGCTCTTCACTTGTAATCAAGATTGTCTGGTCTGACTTCAGCCTCTGCCATTCTGCTCAAATTGTCTCAAAGCTTCCTAGCTTCATTCTGATTTCTAGTGAGACCTCTTGCTTTGTTTGGCATCTTTGCAACATTTGACTCAGTGAGTCGTCTTCTCTTGATTTGTGTAGCGTGGCACACAAATTCGGGTCCCTGCTGTCATCGTCTCTGTGACTGGTGGCTTCTCCGCTCATGGTGCTGAGTGTGAAAGTAGGTTCTGCCCCTTGGCACTTCTTTACCATTTCCTGTGTGCCCATATGGTCAGCAGCAGCTCCTTGGTGGGCCTGTGGAAGGCGCTCTGTTGTTGGACATAGACCTGAGCTCTGGTTCTGATTCTTCAGCAGCTGTGTGTGATCAGTGTTGGGCGGACTATCAAGTCTGCTGCGTGTTGGCTTCCTGATCTGTAAAATGGGGCTGGATTCATTTGGATGTCTCGTAACCCTAAGAATGAGAAGATTCTGTAATTTTTTTTTTTTACAAATATATGGCTGTAGCCTTCCCCCGCATGTTGGACTATCAACCAGTCCTTTATGCTTGACTTGTTAGTATAACGGAGACTGGACCCACCTTTTTCTTCCCCTTCTTGGCCTCCTTTCCCTCCCTTCTTCTAAACATACTGTTAACCTTCTTGATTGGTAGATTAAAAACCAAGAAGTTGACTGTTCTCTCCTCCATCCATAGTTAGCAGATCAGTTCTGTTTCTCTAAAGATGCTTTGCAGTTACCCTTCCCTCCTCCGTCACTTCTTCCTCCCGCTAGTGGAGGAACGGTTGTGTACTAAAGCTTGCCGGTGGCCTGTCGGTCTCCTTGGTTTCTCTGTGAATTTAAGGGTAGGGATCCTGTGTAGTTAATGTGTTTCCAGAACCTAGCACCTGGCTTGTGCCCACTGCTCAAATATTGGTTGAATTTAAATTTAGCCTGGTTCTACCACCGCAGCCCTTGTCGAATAAGACTAATGGGTTTCTTTCCTCCTGTCTTCAAAGAAATTGGATACCAGAGGCACCTTTTATTCTGCAGACTTTATCATCTTCTTAAAGTGGACCGTTGTTAGTAAAATACTTTCATTGACTTGCAGTACCCTCTCGAAGGAAGGTTTGGGCACTTCCCAAGTCCTTAAAACTCACCTTACTAACTGGCCTCTCCTTCTTGGGCTTTTTTGCCTCACTTCTGAACTCGCCCGTATTTCTAGCAAATACTCAGCACTCTCCAGAGCAGTCACCAGTTTCAGCTGTTCCTGGCATTGAGGCACTTTCTTCTTCTACCTTCTCGGTTGCGGTTGCGTTCCTTTAAATCCCAGTTTCAGTGGGAGCAGAAAGCTCTTCCTAGTCTCTCTTGGAGTTTATACCTCCCTTCATTAAAGCCCATTGGCATCATTTACACTTCACTTAAAATGCTAATTCCAGTCTGCTTTACAAGGTAGTGATCTATAGGTGAGCCTTTCATCATCACTGGGTGGAAAGGGAGGACCTACAGGCAGGGATCCTGTCTTGTTTATTGTGACCTTTTCCACAGAGTCTTACATGTAAGGAACTTCACTGTGTGTTGAATTAAAATTTGCCTGTTTGTTCACTCTATGCATGTATTTTCAGGGCTATGGTTCTGATGGTCTAAAGTTGTTATCACATGAAGAAAGTGTATCATTTGGCGAGTCTGTACTGAAGTTGACTTTTGATCCCGGTACAGTGGAAGATGGCTTACTTACTGTAGAGTGTAAGCTGGACCACCCTTTCTATGTTAAAAATAAAGGTAGGGCTTCAATTTGAATTTATAGTAACTTTTTAAAGAAAGCTTCTTAAATCTATAACTATGTCTTGTGTCACAATTCTTTGATGATTAAGAAAAAAACTTGAAGGGCGAACTTCTTTCAAACTTCAGAGAACTACCCTAGGAAGTGCCTTATCATAATACCTACTGATGTGTATGCGTTTTAGCAGGAGTCAGGCCGGGCTGTCCCTCCCACGGGTAGGAACTCTTAGACTCGCATAGCACACTATATAAGCAGCTCTCTGTTATCTTGGTATAGTTTGGGGAATGGAGTGTTCCAGTAATTGCATTTTGGTTTAAGATTGCCAGATATGCTATATATCTGAGTCACTTTTCTGAGATCTGTTACATCACCATGTTAAAAATGATAAATCAGAGGCAATTTATTTCATGGTCTCAGTCATCATCATCTATCACTTAACTGTCTTGTAAATTGCTGGAATGCCGATTGATGAATTCTGTGTATTAATAAAATGCTGAATTAAACTAGTTTTGGAGAGCTTTTGCATCGCTTGAAGAAAATACTTGGACTTGCTTTTTGGCAAATATAAAGGATATGTTAAAAATCTGGGACTTAACTAATAACTTATTTTTAAGGCTCGGAAGTGATAGGTATATTATAGAATAAATAATTAGGGTCCCTTCTGTCCATCTCTATCCTTTATGTAACTGCTGTTTGATTTAATTTTAGGTTGGTCATCGTTTTACCCAAGCTTGACTGTGGTACAGCATGGCATTCCATGTTGTGAAATTCATATTGGTGATGTATGTCTACCTCCTGGACACCCCGATGCCATTAATTTTGATGATTCAGGTGTTTTTGATACATTTAAAAGGTAACACTGGGTTAATTCTCTTTTTTTCTGTTAATTTTTACCTTTAATCTCTTTAATGATTGCTAAGTCAGATATTTAGGAGATTAAACCTAAAAGATTTGAGAATTCTAAAAGGACTACTAAGAGGAAGTATGTACATGATTAAATGAAAAAATAGGTAGTATAAAATAATAATTCAAGGGGAGCTTTTTACAGAGTAGTCATATAGGAAACCTGGGAGTTCATAAAATATTTGATATTAGATTAGGAAAAAAACCATACTTTATGTGACCAAGAACTATAGAGATGAGTGTTTTGATTGTTATAGATATAATAGTTATATGTATAAAAAATTGCTATATCTAGCCGGCTGTTTTCACCAGACCACAAGTCTCCTAATAATGTTTTTTTTTTGTAATTAATCATTTTCTTTTCTTAACTGTTTCTTTTAATATTCATTTCAACCAAGGGCATTAGTTGCATGAATGAGCAAATAGTAAAAATAGTGAAAAATTGACATTTGGAAAATCTTAAAGAGGAAAGTGATTTTTCCTGAGAACAAAGTAAGTATGCAGGTGTCCTGACACTCAAGAAGGCTGATGTGATCAGCTATCTTCAGTCTGTGTGCACCTTTTCTGGTTTTAGCACTGAAAGGCCCATGGCCCTGGATGCCGCTCAGGCCTGGGCACGCTGGGGTTGTGAGTTACCTACACCTAGGGATTAACCAGAGAAAGTGTGTGTAGGTATCTGGGATTTTAAAACTCATTTTTTTCTTTAAGATAATTATTAAGTAGAGAATTCAGAATTCCTGCTGGCCTATAGGTTTTATTTCATTCACTTTAACATAAAACATAGTTAATAATATACCTTTATTTCAAAAGGATATGTGAGGTATTGTTTTAAAAAAGCAACTAGCACAGGCCCTGACACAGGTTATATGCTCAGTAAACATCTGCAGATTAGAATCTAAATGCCATTTGATTATGTTCTTCATACATACTGTTCTAAAAATTATAGAGAAATGAGACAGTTTGAAGATCTGATACTCTAAACATTCTTAAGATTTTGGTAAGAATATTCTAGAGACACAGAAACTTTGGAAGATAATTTGGCTTTATTTTATAACACTGAATATCTGTAATAGTTGTACCTAGAGAAGTGCATGTGCCCTAGAGAAGCAAATTCTCATAGACATGCGCCAGGAGAGATGTAAGATCATAGCTGTGTTGCTCAGGATAGCAAAACCGTGGAAACAATGCAGTTAGTTGTTCATTGCAGCGATTCAGCAGCTGCAGAACACATACATAAATAGTGATGTAATCATACGACAGAATTATAGGTGGAAGAAGAATGAGCCATAGCCAGACATTGTAAAACATGAATCAGTTTTAGAAATAATGTTAAGATTAATCTCAGAAATATGCATTATCATTCCAGTTTTTATGGAATCAGATGTTCTGTGGAAATACATCTAAGAGAATTTAAATCTAATTACATTTATATAATTTTTACAGTATGTATAATATACATTGTACAGTTAGGGATTCAGCGATGTGGGAGGGTGACTCATAGGATTTAGTTTGTAGTCACACTCATGCCTAAGATTTCTTACAGTGAAGGGATACAAAGCAAAATCACAAAAAGGCAAGGCACGTGGGGTGAAGTCTGGAGGAAGCCAGGCTTCCAGGACTTGTCTCCCAGGGGAGTCACACATGCGTGCATCTCTCTCTCTGCAGCGTGTGCTAACAGCAGGTAGGCCGGGGTGTCAGCTTGGGAAGCTGTTGGGCACTCTCGCCAGGGCTTTGCCGGGAGCTGGTCTCTTAGGCTGCCTTGGCCTTGCATGTACCGATTACAGACTTTCAAAAGGAAAGCAGGTGTTTAGGGCAAACCATGTTGTTTGTACATGCAGTTTAGGCACGATGAGCCACTCTTACCAGTTGTGGAATGATGAGAACGCTCCTTGAAATCCTAAGTCCAGATGCTGGTCGAGGGCCAGCCTTGCACGGATGCCCTCGAAGGGAGAGCAGTCTCTCCTGTGTTAACTCTTCGCTGCATAACAAGACTTTTACATGTTACGTGCTGATACAGTTGACATATTAACATGATTAATGCTGCTGTACTGTTTATATATTGTGTTTATGAATTTTTTCTTAATACCATACTGAAAAAGTAAGGGGATGATAAACTGTTCAGGAGAGTGGTTTTTCTCTGGGGGATGGCAAATGTGGAACTTTAGTGAGAGAAATATTCTATTTCTTAGTTTGTGGGTTTACACATTTATTTGTACACTTTATAACATAAAAGTTCTATATATTTTTTATCTAGCCATGTTGTAAAACTCCTTTAAGCAAAAAGGAACACTAGGCTAACTCATTCCTGCTTTGCCAAGATGGTAGGTTCCCATCACTTGGTCCCACTGAGTGGCAGTCACGCCTGAGATGACCTTGGACATCGGTCTTGTTTTGTTGTGGAGTGAAGCAGCATTGTCCCTTCTGCTCCTCATAAAGGAGTGGAAAATGGGCAGTTTGATCCAGGGGAAACCATGACAAAGTTGGGAAGCATGAAGTTGCTTACATTCTCACTGTGGATTAGATTGACTTCGTGGGTGAAGGGAGGTGCTTCCTGGCGTAAGGAAGGCAAGAAGGGGAAGAACGGCAGGAAGAAGAAACCCATGTCTGAGAGGGAGCCCCGGGGTAAATTCCGGGGAATCTGGAGCTTTGGGGCCAGCCCTTAGGTCCTGCTGTACAGAGAAGGACATTTGAGTAGATTTTAGCTTGGTAAGGACCAGAAGTCAGCACAGATGAGCTCTTAAACACAACTTCCAGTTCATTTGTGGAAAGGAAGCTTTGGAGAGCATGATTTGGAGAAGCCCATTTGAGCCACAGAATTGAGGCCGGTCTTCTGGCATCAGGCAGTTTTCAGTCACTTCTGACTCTGTGAAGTTGGCATTTCTGTTCCAGTGATAGAATTTAACAAGGAGCCCCGTCTGTGCCCCTGGGGCTGTACACATGTCATCTGAGGTAATCCGCGCCCAGTGAGATGACATCTCCCTTTGCTGGGGGTGGAGATGGGGCACCATTAAGGAGCTAAAACAGCCATTAGTTTCAGAACTAGGTTTCAAGTTTGTGTCATCCGAGGACTCCGAGTTTAGTGCTCTGTTTACCAGTCTAGGTTCCTTCTGCAGTAGCAGTAGACACCCCAGTGAGTGCCTGCGGGGCGCTGGTCTCCGCTGGTCTCCGCTGAGTTCCGTGGACGCTGTTGTGGTGGCCGCACAGCTGCGCGCTCTGTGCGGACGTTCCTCTCAGAGACGTTAACTGAGCGAGGCGTGGGGTTTGTGACCCTCTGCCTGCCCAGTCCCGCCGCTAGTAAGTGCAAGAGGTGGGGTTGAGCCCAGTTAAAATCCTACATTATTACGTTGTATGGCATTTACCTTCTCAGTCGTCAAATATTCGAGAGCCCGGTGTATGTGCCGGACATGGGGACTGAAGGTCTGGGAAGACGGGGCCCGCCTCTTGGCTACCCGTCCGAGGAGGAGTGGAGGTGTGGGCCCCGGGGCTGTGTGCGGCCCGCGTGACCGAGCTGCGGAGCCAGGCCACCTGGGCCCGCACCTCGGCTTCGCGCGGCTCCGCCGGGGAAGCGGGACTCGGTCGATGAATTTCGCTGCGGCCTGTGAAACCGTCTGTGAAATGATCATGTGGAGGGACGAGTCCGCGAGTGGCTCAGACTGGCGGTTTACAGAGCTACTCCTGCTGTGGGGATCTCCTTGCTCAAGTGACAGCTGGCTAGGCGGGCATGGTGTTGCAGGGAGGCCGCAGGGAGAGTGCGGGCGGGGCTCCCCGCGGTGAGGCGCGCCCCCGCTGTCCGGCTGTCGGGCTGGGGCTGTCCGGATTGTCCTGGGGCTGTCCGGATTGTCCGGATCCTTGAGGCTTGCTTTTAGACAGTCTGGGTCCTGTTTTAATGCTTTTGTGACATCAAAATCCAGAATTCTGTGATTACGTATTTCAGGCTAAGGACGTTGTATCCATAATGGAAACAGGGCAGGCTCCGTTCGTACCACTAGATGGTAGAGTTTTCATATTTCAGTAGTTAATGAGCTTGCCTGAGAATTGTGTTAAATCTTTTTTGGTATTTCACATTGTAATCATACTTTTTTTGGTGGAGATGAATAATTCCGTCAGGTTCATTTATAATGCTTTTTTAATTTTGCTGTTTTTCTCAATTATATATGGGAGGAGCTTGAGGATAGCAAAAATGGTTTCCTTAATGTAATCCTGACTGCTAAACATCGATCAGATGGTTTTGGAGTCATATTTATGTTGATTTCATGTGATACCTTAAAAAAACCCCACAGGAGTGGTTGATAATCGGTAGGAGTCATTTTTATTGTGTATAGTGAATGGCGTGGGCCTCACGCGCTGCACCCGCTCCCACCCTGTCTCTGGAATAATTCGTGATCTCCTGTTGCTTTACCTTTAGGCAGATACTTACTATTCCTGGAGCTAATATCAACCTGTTGTGATAGATCCTAGAATTTCTGTTTCAGGAAGAGAGTGGGAGAGTAGGGGCTAGATTTAGAATAAAAGTTGTTTTTTAAATTTTATTTATTTATTTGACTGAGACACAGAGAGGGAACACAAGCAGGGGGAGTGGGAGAGGGAGAAGCAGGCTTCCCGCGGAGCAGGGAGCTGGATGCGGGGCTCGATCCCAGAACCCTGGGATCATGATCTGAGCTGAAGGCAAACACTTAATGACTGAACCACCCAGGCAACCCTAGAAATAAAAAGTTCTCTATTAAGCGAAGAGGTATAAGCAGTGGGTGTTAACACATTTGGAACAAAAGAAATCTTGGACAGGTGTAATCTTTAGGTTGTCTTGTCTACATTAGCTCTACTTTTGAGGTAGTATTTTCAGTGAACCTGATTATCATTTGTTCACCTTGAGGCCACCCGGGGGCAAGGCGGAGCACCATGTGGTTTTGGTGAGGAAATCTAAGGGCTTTGGAGGTGGAAGGATCGGATTGGGGGCTGGATTTAGTAGTGTGGGGCCTTGGGGTAAATAGTACTTGTTCCGTTCTTGGCCTGTTTATTTAAAGAGAGGCTAAGGATACTCGCTAAGTGAGCTTGTGGGGAAAATGAGAGAATATGGATAGCTGGTTTCCATGCTCACGTAAACTGAATATACCTGCCAAAATACGGAACCTGCCTGATGAGTGTAAGTTCTCACTTCTAAGTTATTAAACTGTGTTCTAGATGGATGGCCTTTAGGGGTGATGGATGTGTACATGACTGTCTTGATGTAAACAAACAAAATTTTAAGTTCCTTTAGCTGTATTCAACTGCTTTTTAAAAAAAAAATTTTTTAAGATTTTATTTATTTGACAGAGAGAGATCACAAGTAGGCAGAGAGGCAAGGCAGAGAGAGAGAGAGAGAGAGGGAGGCAGGCTCCCTGCTGAGCAGAGAGCCCAGTGTGGGGCTCTATCCCAGGAACCCCGGGATCATGACCCGAGCTGAAGGCAGAAGCTTAACCGACTGAGCCACCCAGGCGCCCCAGTGTGTTCAACCACTTTTGACTGTCCTTCCCCCACATTTTGCCTTGTCTAGCAGCTAGTCTCAGGCCTGGTACATGCCTGCTGCTCCATCTGAATTTTCTAGTTTTATTTAGACTTCTGTAGGCCAAGAAATCAGATTATCAAATTGGTCAAAAAGTGAATTTAAGCAGTAATTAAGTGGGTTGTGTGGGATCTGGAGGAGGTACTTGCTATGGATAAAGTGTGCAGATTATAACATTCTTGTGGGGGGCTTGAAGTTTTCTTAACTTTTGTAGTCTCTGTAGATTTAAAAAATAATAATTTTAGTCCGTGCAGATACAAGCTTTCAGCTTACAAGCAACTATCAGTGGTGAGGTGGTTAGAGTTGGGCAACATACACATTTACGTTTCCAATCAGATGTTAAGGGTTTTGTTTTTGTTTTTTAATCATGTTTTTACAAACCAATTAAACTGCATTAAAACCATGTTAATAAATTTTTTTTAGCTATGACTTCACACCTATGGATTCTTCTGCAGTCTATGTGTTAAGTAGTATGGCTCGTCAGCGTCGTGCATCTTTGTCTTGTGGAGGGCCTGGAGGTCAAGACTTTGCAAGATCTGGACTCAGTAAAAACTGTGGCTCACCAGGATCATCACAGCTCTCTTCCAATTCCTTGTATGCTAAAGCTGTCAAAACCCACAGCTCAGGGACTGTGAGTGCCACTTCTCCTAACAAGTGCAAAAGACCAATGAATGCCTTCATGCTTTTTGCCAAAAAATACAGAGTTGAATATACTCAGATGTATCCAGGGAAAGATAACAGGTAAAAAGAGTATTTCTGATTCTAATAACACTCAGTGCAGTTTTACAGGAACTGGGGTAGTTAAGTAAACTTGTCCTCCAAAAGCTTTTATTACTATTTAAAGATTTTTTTGACTTAGCATGAGAGAGGGGCAGAGGGAGAAGCAGTAGCCACCTCCCTGCAGAGCAGGGAGCCTGATGTAGGGCTCCATCCCAGGACCGCTGGACCACGACCTGAGCTGAAGGCAGATGCTCAGTTGACTGAGCCACCCAGGCGCCCCCCTCCCCCAATAGTTTTTATTATTGAATTCATTTTCTTAGGTTGACTTTAAAAAGTTTGGAATTTTTAGGGTCATGGGTAAATATTTTATAATACCTGGAGAGAATTTGGGTTACCTAAGGATCTGCCTTCTAAAATAATATTAAATGTTGTTTGCCTATTGGAAGTCACAGTTCTAACAGCTGACTGTTCCATCTTTCTAGAACAGTTTCTTGTGTCAGATCTCAAGGATGTCATTACAACTGTGTCATAACGGAATGGGCAGGCAGTGGCAATTTGGACAAATGTAGAAATCATTATAAACTGCCAAAGATGAAACTCAGAACCCAGGGATAAAATTGACTCTCTCTGTTTATACGCTTAGCTGATCTCTTAGTGAGCATCCTCTACTCACTCCCTCTCACACCAGCCTAAATTCTTCCTGTATTTAAATTACTTCTTCCAGTTTCCCCAGTTCCCTGACAATCAAAGCTACTGTTTTCCTTGATATCCTGAGAAAAGCCAAATGATTATCCACGTAAAATAACTGAGTTTTGAACTCGAGGTTGAACGTCTCATGAGCTTAGCTGCTACATAGAGGGACAGGGAGTGGTCATGGTTTCAGATCAGCGTCACCATTCGGTGTCTGTAGAGGCCGTGAAACCCTCGCCATAGGATGGCTAGTTACAGCCGCCACCCCAGGGTTCCAGATCTCTCTTGTAAGGAGAACTTCTAGGAGCTCCTCTGTGCACCTTTCAAATGCACAGCACAGCGGTACTGACTGCAGCCGCTGTTCCGCACCTGACGGCCCCACGGCTGGCTGACTGCACAGCTGAAGTTTGTACCTTTTGACTCCCTTCACCCATTTCGTGCACACCCCACCCCCGGCCTCTGGCAGTTACCAGTCTGTTCTCATGAACTACATTTTTAAGGATTTACATTTAAAAAAAAATATCTCAAACCAAATGCACTTCTTAATTTTTTTAAGACTTTTTAAAAAAAATTTATTTGATAGAGATCACAAGTAGGCAGAGAGACAGGCAGAGAGAGAGAGGAAGGGAAGCAGGCTTCCTGCCGAGCAGAGAGCTCAATGCGGGGCTCAATCCCCTGACCTGAGCCGAAGGCAGAGGCCTTAACCCACTGAGCCACCCAGGTGCCCCCCCAAATGCACTTCTGATTTGGGAATTGATACCTAACGTTTCTTACTGATTTAACTGGTAAATGTGTCAACCGTTATGTGGTACCTTTAACCCATTGTAAAAACTGGGTTCTATTTTGATAAAGGAAGATGCAATACGTTTAATTGCATCAACTTACTGGGAAAACTACATACACATCTATCCGTGTCCATATTCACTGCACAGTGACTTCTTGCTAAGCAGTAGAGCTGCGCTGCTGTTCTTCCAAGGCCCGGACGCCCCACTTGAGCTTTCACGTCAGGCACTGAGGTCACTTGTATACACTTCGCGCAGCATACGTGACCTTTTGTGTCATGGCATCCATGGTTTCTGCATGTTCTGGGTGAGATTTAAACACTGATTTTAGGAGCAGTTTAACAAATATAAATAGAAAATAGCTTTAGATTTCTATCTTGATGTGTTTTATTCAGTTGGACTTCTTTCCTTTGGAGTTTATCCAATTTCTTCTAGTACGGAGCTCACCTAGGATTTAGTTGGCGTTGTGTTAGGTGGGGAATGGTCCGGAGCGCATGGTTAATGCCTCCACATTTTCACTAGGGTTACAGGAATAAATGAAACTGGTCACAACTATTTGATGGGTTATGTATGAGCACAAACAGAAAGCAAAAATAGCTCTTAATACTTGATGCTGCTGATAGCGAACACTGCCTTGCTCTTTTAAGCATCTTTGAGAAAACCGATGTACATCAGGGTAGAGCCAGTGGTAATTTAAACCATTTCACTGAAATACTTCACTTTTTTCTTTAAGCTCTGTAGGACACTGAATTTGTAGCCACTTTAGATGTTCTCTGACAACTGGAACTGGCACTATTCCAGGAGGCTTTAACTGCCAAGATTATGATGAATGGGCCCATGGAACTGGGATTTTACTGGAAATGATGACTATAGTCTTGACCTTTTTCCTTCTCTCTGTTGGACAAGATTCTTGTCTTTTTTTCTTTTAACTTTTGACTATTTCTTTCTGAGGTAGCAGCACTGGACATGCGTCTTACAAGAAATTCTGGCCTTCAGCATCGTATGCATGTTTATTTTACAGAGCCATAAGCGTGATCCTCGGCGACAGGTGGAAGAAAATGAAGAATGAAGAGAGAAGGATGTATACGTTGGAAGCAAAGGCTTTGGCTGAAGAACAAAAACGCCTAAATCCTGACTGTTGGAAAAGGAAAAGAACCAATTCAGTAAGTCTCAACAACTTGTTGCTCAAAAAGATCTTGACTTTCCCCCATAACTGTACTGGTGTGTAGAGCAGTGTTTATAACCTTGAAAAAGTGGTATCGAGTCTCTTCTCAGCCTTTTTATACTTCACGACCTAATAACGTTTTACACTACCCCGTGAGGCAGGTTGCCTTTTTTTTTTTTTTTTTTTTTTAAATTATGAAGTGCCCTTTACTCTTTAGCATGGAAAGTAGAAGTGTCTGGCATGCTTAAGAAGAATGTTTATCCAGAAACATTGAGGTGGAAAAATAATTTTGGAATGGTAGGATTTTTAGTTGGGTTGAAAGTTGGGTATAACCAACTCAGTAGTACAGTACAAAATCTTTCTAATTTGGGGGTGACATGTCCCAGGAGCTTTTTTTTTCTAGGACACATTAACTTTCCTGGGGCCTTCTGACATTTGCACAGAACTTCTAGATTAAAAACCTCAGGAAGGAGGAGAAGTAGGCCTAGGAAGACTCTACTAAATGAATTCACACCATAATAACACAGCCTTGGATGGAGCGGATTCTTAGAATGTTTCCATTACTAGGCTAGCAACTTTTGAGTTGTGTTTTTAGATTAATTCTGAAGAAAACTTCACATGATAGAACAGAGTGAGCTCAATTTGAAGTACCATTTAAAAATGAAGGGAAGACGTCCTTTGCAGCGGGAGGACTAGTCAAGGAGGTCTTACGTCCGTTTTGTGGAGTTACGAGTGACTTTTTCAAGTAACATGCAGTTCATAATCGCTTACGTGTATCAGGAATTTCTTGGTAAAGCAGCAGACGGTGGTCTGACTCCAGTAGAAGAGGGCGGCTCAACTGGTTTTTTGAAGTTATTACCTTAGACTGGGGTGTGGTAGGACTTGGCCTGGATCGCCTTCCTTTGCTCTTCTTCGCTCTTCCTAACCCATCTCTTCTCACTGTTTTCATACATTTTTCTGGATGCCTGAGCTGTTGGGTGTTACCACACTTTAAAAAAGAATTGTCCCGGGCGCCTGGGTGGCTCAGTGGTTAAGCCGCTGCCTTTGGCTCAGGTCATGATCTCAGGGTCCTGGGATCGAGTCCCGCATCGGGCTCTCTGCTCAGCGGGGAGCCTGCTTCCTCCTCTCTCTCTCTCTGCCTGCCTCTCTGCCTACTTGTGATTTCTCTCTGTCAAATAAATAAATAAAATCTTTAAAAAAAAAAAAAATAAAAAAAAAAAATAAAAAAATAAAAAAGAATTGTCCCATTTGAAAAAGGGATCTTTTTTAAAATAGTAAGTTTATAAACATTCTATTCTCCATCTTAGCTTTCGTTTGTAGAATTACTGTGTATTGATTTGTAAACATTCGCTGTGTTCATTTTCTCTCCACAGGGCTCGCAGCAGCATTAAGCCAGGATGTGCTTACGTTCTTAAGTCTGTAGTTGCAGAAACACTGTTGACGGAGGGACTTAAGAAGATCAAGGTGTCACCATTTGTCCTGAATTCGTGTCACCATAAGATACTGATAGCATTGAGTCTTGAAATGATTTAATAATATGAGTGAGGATTTGCTTTCTCCATTAGAGCATTAAGTAAGCTAAAACTATCAACATTGTAAACCAAATTGCCTTATTTTTCTTCCAAACTTCATATATGTCTATCAGGTAATATAGGCTTGAAAATTGATATCCTGTGGTGCTAAAGTACAGTAGAAAGAGAGGAGAGTGTATACATGTTTTATTTTAAATTGTACAAAGGGGGAATTTAAAAATATGTAACTGCTGTTTATACATTGGCTCCTTACTGCTTATTAATCTGTAATGTACACATAGTGGAAGGCAACAGAGCCGGGAGCTGGCCTTTCCTCGAGCAACCACCGCATGGCCCAGCCTCTGTGCCAAACCCGGGAGCTCCTTGTCCGGCCGGGGCCGCGAGGCTCCCAGAACGCGGCCGGTGCGCGGTGTCGGCGTCCCAGCACGCACACCGCCTGCCACAGGGCTTCCCGGGCACGCCGGGCGGCAGCACCCCCCAGGACTTCGGGCGGAGGCCTCGCGCAGGGCCCGGTCAAGCTAGTTAATAGCATTGGGATATAGTCACTGTCATGGTGCTGTTAACAGTTGACACCATTGTATTGTTTAACTTTGTGTTCTGTATCTCCTCAGCCACATATCTTAAATATCTCGTTTGTCATCCTATGTGTATGGTGGGGGCAGACTTTGCACTTACTGCAGTGCGACACGTGCACTTTACTTTCCCTCCAGCTGTCTGAGGTGAGAGCGCACACGCTTTTGCTCTGAGCTACAATCATGGCTTTTCATGTTACTTACCAAGTGGTGTTTCTGATTAGGAATCACAGCTGTAAAATTGATTTCAGTTCATTATACTTCTTCATGATGTTGCCCCTAAATTTTGCACACTATATTCTTGTATATTATTTCAAATAAAATGGAAAAAAAAAAGCCTGTTTATCTCAGACTTCTGATTGAACTTGACTGAACTTTATGTCTGAGTCAGAACAACAGGTGCAGGGCATGGAAAATATATTAAGAAGTTGCTGATGGGGTTTTTACACATTAAATTAAAAACAAAATGTTAGTGACAGGTCATGGTCAATGGAAAAACAAGGATCTAGATCTATGTGTAAGGTCTTTGTAGACCAAAAATTGTTTTTAACTTGACATCTCTGCTACAAAGTTGAAGAGCCAGTCCCCAAAGCCTGCTTTTAATAAAATGACACACACAGTATAAAGATAGGCATGCTCTGTCTTTATTAAAGATACTGTAAGAGAGACTTAAACAACGTATGACCCTATGTCTTAGCTTTGGGAGATACCAGCGGTTCTCAGACTTCACTGCATATTGGAAACACCCGGGGATGTTTTTAAAAACTAATGCCTGGTTCCCACCCCCAGAGGTGTCACCAGGGGTGCACAGGGGGCATCAGGATTTCGAAAGCTTTCCAGCAGGGACTCTGATGTGCAGTCGGATTTGGAAGTCACTGGGCTACACACCTGGTGAGGGCAAAGGTTAATTGGGAGCAGCGGGGTATTTGTAACTTGATCAGATCCCTCTAAAAGCAAAAGTAAAATTTTGACATTTTACGCTAAAAGGAGATGGGCTGAAGAGGTAATATAACAAGATAACAGGGAATACAGAGACGCGGACTACAGAAAGCAGTGGACGGCAGCTGGTTCTAGAGCCCACGTTTCTCAGGCGAACTGCAGCCTGGAGCTGGGGCTGTGCGAGGGAGATTGGGAAGTAGTGCCGGGTCACTGGAGAGCAGACATGGCTTTCTGAAGCAGCTGCACCATTATGGGATAAACTGGTGCAAATTCTTTGCCTTCTCTACTTCTTACTGATTGAACGTAAGCTTCCAGAGTTCCCCTGAAAACAAAAATGAAAACAATGTCAAAATAAATAAAACCACTTAGCGGGTTACCAATGTATAAAAGCAGCCCATTTCTGGAATCGCTGTGTCCAGTTCCACAAGCTAAGTGACAAAGTGACAGCCTTCAAATGTCTGGGGGTAGCATTCCCATGGCTACCGCCTTAGTCCAGGAACACCGTTCCTCTGTGTTGTACTCCGTGGTCTCCTCACACACAGGCTCTGCGGCCGCGGGTTCTCCGTTTCCCTTCTTCCCGGGTGCAGGCAGCCTGTGCTGTTCCACAGAGCTCACCAGGGGGAGCCCGCCGCCGCCGGTCAGCGCGCTCAGGGGCGCGGCGGGACGCGGCTGCCGCGCACGCGGTCACGGTCAGCCGGGGCGGTGCCTCAAACCCCCTGACCTGGAGGAGAGGAAGAACCCCCAGGGAGACGGTACTGCCGCTGGGCTCGGAGTTTCAGCGACTTCTGGGATGAGGTTGTGTGACTTTAGTCAGGAGGGTGCGCTACCAGCGGTTAAAACCATGACGGGGGTCTGCGTTGGGTCGGGGACCCGCGAACCCGCGAACCAGCCCGGCCCGGCGGAGCGCGGCGGCCGCTCACCGCCCGCGGCTTCCCGGCCACAGCCGCAGACGGACCCGCCGGCCGGGCCCGCGGGGCCTACACCACCTGCCGTCTGCACCTTTATGGAGAAAGTTCTCTAATCTCGGAACCGGATGATCTGTTTAAGTGTTGTGTCATGTTTAACTGGAGCTAAGAATGGTTCAAAGATTTTATTAGTCTATTTACGCCCCAAGTGGAACAGTAAAATTTGTCATAGTCCTACCGTTCCAAGTTTCACGCTGAGATGAGATGAGCGCGTTTCTACAAAGAGGTGTTACTAATACCTCCACTCGCTCAGGGACGCGGTGTCAAGTCTAACACGGAACTCGTAACCGGTTTTTCTCCTCCTAAACGCTGCGCATACTGACCCCCGGTCAGATGTGCCGATTATCGCTCGCGCTGGGGCGCCCCCCCCCCCCCCAGCCGCTTCATGGCCCTGCTGTGACCCGTAACGGAGTTCCCGGTCTCATGTCCACTCCGACCTCCCTCCTGACTTGCTCCGTCTGTGTTGTAGGCAGCATTACCCGGCTTCTCTCACGTGCCCTGTCAGAAACAGGGCACTCCAAACCCCAAGAACGATCGGCACCGGGGAGAAGCCTCCTGGAAGCCCGGGGCTATGGAAGACAATGATGCGCAGGTGGGCGCATCAACCGGAACCGTGGGCCACCCGTGGGGGTCCCTGCTAATGGGAGGGACCGTGGGGTGGGTGGGAAAACTCTACCTTTTCAAATATGCTGTGAGCCTAAAACTACTCTAAAAAAGAAAGTCTAGGGGCGCCTGGGTGGCTCAGTAGGTTAAGTGTTTACTTTCCGCTCACGTTCTGATCCCAGCGTCCTGGGATGGAGCCCCGCATCGGGCTCCCTGCTCAGAGGGGAGCCTGCTTCTCCCCCCTCCCCTGCTCATGCTCTATCTCTGACTATCTCTCTCCCAAATAATTAAATAAAACCTTAAAAAATTAAAAAATAAATCTATCCAGGCGCCTGGGGTGGGGGCTCAGTCAGTTAAGCGTTCCACTGGTCATTACCACTCAGGTCATGATCTCCTGGCTGTGGGATAGAGCCCTGCTTGCATCAGGCTCCGTGCTCAGTGGAGAGTCTGCTTCTCTCCCCCTCTCTCTGCCTCCTCCCCAGCTCATTCTGTCTCAAATAAGCAGTCTTTTAAAAAAAACATAAATTTTAACAATTTTAGAAAAAAGTCTATCAAAAAAAGAAAAGAAACTTGGGGAAAAACCCTTCAGAGTAGTGTTCTGCCCCCCATCTCCTATTTCAGCAGAGGCCCCCACCCCGCGAGCCTCTATCTGAAGTCCTCTTTTCATCTTCCTCACAGATTTTTTTTTTAAAAGATTTTATTTATTTATTTGACAGATAGAGATCACAGGTAGGCAGAGAGAGAGAGAGAGAGAGAGAGGAGGCAGGCTCCCTGCTGAGCAGAGAGCCAATGCAGGGCTCGATCCCAGGACCCTGGGACCATGACCTGAGCTGAAGGCAGAGGCTTTAACCCACTGAGTCACCCAGGTGCCCCTTCCTCACAGATTTCTACCCCCAGTCCCTCCTCTCCCCTCGGCTTCCATCTCAGTCCTGTCGTGTGCTGCCCCGATACCTGGCGCTGCCTCAGAACACGCTGCGCCATGAGGCCAGCGTCTACACTCGCCACCCACGGAGCACCAGCTTCATCGTGACCTCCCTGCTGGCCTGTGCTGCTGCGGGCTTCTAGGTGGTTCGCTGTGGCCTAAAAACACCTTTGAATCGTGCTTCCATTGTTTGTGTTACTTATACAGGAGCAGAGCAGCCTCCTCCCACTCGTGACCCCGAGCCCGACCCCGAGGCCCACCGGGGAGAGGCCCCATGAGGGGCCAGCATCTCGCTGAAACAAAGCCGTCTCTGCCTACCAGGGTGGGGCTGCGAGAGGGCCCTTTGTCTCCCACCACACAGCCTCTCCCCACTTTCCCGAGACCCATCCTTCAAGGCCTTTCTCAGCTCTCGTCCTTCGTTTTGGGAGGCTCTTCCGGGCCGTCTTCCCTGCAGGGCACTCTGCTAGGGGCCAGCTCTAAGGCCTTCGTTTTGACAGAGCCTCTTCTAACTCCAGGCAGCACGACAGAAACCCCCTTGGAGCCCTGAGAACTGGTGAAAAAGGTCTAAAACTGCGGCATCAAGAGCTGGGGCTTCGTGGGACCCTGCACTGTGGAATTCCTGCCGGCCGGCTCCAGGCTCTGTTCGAAGCAGGACTTGCGGTCAGCGGTGTGGACGGTCAGCGGTGTGGACGTCAGGCTCTGCCCTATTACTGAGTTGTGCGATCCTGGCTCCTTTGTGAGCCTCTTTGCTCAAACACCCACATGATACACTTATGAGAATTAAGACTGTACTGGGAAGCACCTGGCGCTCTTCTAGGAACATCTCTGGACCCATAAGGCGCTCAAACACAGTTCTCCCACCAGGCTTCCAGCGGGCATCAGCACACCGTGCCTAAGTATCCCCTACACCACAAGGACCTGGTTGGTGCCTGGTCGGTTTCCCTCCCAGGAACGTAACTTCATGTGGAGCGGTGGGGCTGTTTCGTTCCTTTATGCAGCCCCAGGATGTAGTGCCTGACTGATGCATGATCGGTAAATTTTTAAAAATGAATCAGAAATACAGGAAGATAAACTGTAATGAAAAGCAATGACAGGAGTGCAGAACAAAGTGAATAAAGGGGAAACGGCACTGTAGGGTTCACAAAAGCAGCAGCTACATGAAAAATGAAATTTCATGCTCTTAGAAAATAATGTTTTGGAGATGCCTTAGTTCATGTCAGAGCTGAACCTTCGTGAAGGGTTTATTTATGAAAAATCTTGCTGCTTTTAGTAATATTTTTCAAGTTGCTATGGCATCCTGGGCAATCGCCCCACTCCCCAAATGTAGCCCCTGCAGACTCGTACACAGGACAGAAATCCCCAAGGGCTCGGGCTGTCTTTGACACAGTGGTGTCTACACAGCAGTCTAAGATATCAGTACACTGAAATTCACGGAAACTGCGGTTGATCTGAAGTGAATGAGTTAGATCCACTGTAATAAAGGAACGAAAATCAACTTGACTTCATTTGCATTCAAAAGGACAAGACATTATGTAAACTACACGATATGCAGAAGAAAGTTCAGAAACAAGCTCGGTTAGTTTTTTGGTATTCATGAAAAACACCATCAGAACTAGAGGGAGAAAAACAGATTAAAGCTACCCTCCCACATAAAATCAGAACAGGATTTTCAAGCAATTATTAAATAACTTCATTTGCTTGAGCAAAACATCAGCTTTCTTGGAAGTCAGGCCAAGCATTATGTAAGAGTTAGTCTCAAGTCTCGTTTGTCATCAAAATGAGCAGATTGTTAGTTATCCTTATTGAAAAAAAAAAAGCACAGGAATTGCACAGTAGAGGAAAGACTGGTGGTAACACGGCAACACGGCTCAGTGTGCTATAAACCAGCCAAGTAGAGGTTTTTATGGGACACAAAATCCATTTCTGTCGGGCATTAAGTATGAAATCTGTCAAAGACTTAAAGATCTACCACCTGCCTTCAGAGCCAAGGAAGCCCCTGACTCCCCCAGGCCCCGTCCTCACTCTCGGTTCCGTCTCAGGCACCCAGGCCACAGGTATCTAGTGTGACAGGGACACCAGGAGGGGAGACCAAACGTTCCTCTCATCAGCTGGGATCCTGCTGCTCCGCAGAAGGGCCGAGGAGCTGGGATGGTTCTGGGCCTGCAGGCCCTGGGCCATAGAGGGAGGACAGAGGGTCCCCAGCCGCATCTGGTGGGGACAGTTGTCCCACCATTGAACAGATAAACAGCACCGAAGGGCCAACAAAGCTCTTCAGCATTTCTGACACGGTGAAGGAGCGGAGGAGGAGAGTGCCGTGGTCAGAGCTGCGGCCCCACGGGAGATGGGGAGAAGCCTCCCCTCGCCCCACCTCTGCAGAGCCGAGGCATCAGTCCTCTTTGCTGGACACTCACTCAGCACCCACAGGGCCCCAGGCCCTCCCTGAGGCTGCCGCCCCTGCCTGGTGGGTGCAGAGGACCCCCAGCGGGCTCCCACTCACACCACCTGCCCCACGAGTCAGCGAGTCCTCCGATTTTAACAGGATCGTGACTAGTACCCATTCACGCTCTTGAGAAACATCTGGTGTCGAAAGGAAACAGAAAGGCAGGCAGAGGAGGCTTCACTGTTCGCCACGCACTCAGCGGCAGCCAAGTCTCCTGACCTGGCCTCTTTATGACAACTGAGCATACTGTGCCGGGGGGGACCAAGGAGCACGCGGCAGGGTCTCCCCAAAGGTCAGAACAAAAATACTGACATTTAAAGAGCAACAGTCACCCTGGGCTTATCTACAGGGGAAAGAAGTTCATCTAGTGTTGCTTCGGCTTGCACGGACCAAATTAGTTTTGCAGTAATAGATAAGAAAGAACATTCTCTAGGACAAAGCTCCTCTCCTTGCCAGCAGCCTGGGCTGTGGTAGGAGCACGGTGGTTTGGAATCCCCCACAGAGGACTCAGTGTGCTGCCCGGGCCTGGAGGTCCTGACAGCCGGCGTGTGTGACAGATAGGCCTTATTTTAAAAGCCTGACAGTGCCTCTGAGCATGATTTTCAGTTGCTAAATATAGGCTTAGCAACAGCACTGGTGATGAAATCACTCAGGAGACATTTTCAAGAGAAGCAAAAGCAAACAGATTTGTGATGTGCCCACAGCAGGACAACTGTTGTAGATGAACTCCTTCCAGCTCGCTAAGACACACAGGAGCCCTGTTCAATTAACCTCCTCCTGACTCCTCCTCGGCCCAGAGTGCTGCAGCTTAGCCCGTCTTTGAGACTCCGAAAAAGCATTCACCCAGACACCACAAATCTCCGAGTTAGCCCCAGGCCAAGTCTCTCCTCTATCCCTAAAGCCCCTCCCAGGGCAGCTCAAACTGGCCCCATGCACTGACGGGAGGCGCCTCTGACCTCCTGTCCCAGTTCTGGGCCCGGATGCTCACAGCTGGGATAATGGGCTCCTTGCCCACCCTGGCTCTGGACACCGAACCCGAGGGCTTGGGCTCCCTCCCAAAAGCCACCACACTTGTGTTTCTCCACCGTCCCTCCTGGCCTCCTCCTTGGTGGAGTCTCAACCTTGGCCGTGCTGCAGACCTGCCCGGGAAGCTTTAGGAAATCCCAGGGCCGAGCGCCTGCCCTGGACATTCTGAGGTGGCTGAGGGGCTGGCCTGGACACCAGGCTCTCTCCAAGCTCTGTGAGGGATTCTCCTGTGCGTGTGCGCTGGGGCACCATCCTGCCCCATCAGCCCCTCTCCACTCCCCTGCCCTGCTTTGGGGAACCCAGGTTATGCGGCTTTCGGAGGTCTTTCAGAAGTACGACTGACTGAGATTTGGAGAACAAGGGTGATGGGAGTTGCATGATGTCACAAAGGTTTCTCGAGGTTGGCCACTATGTGACAGTGACATCCCAACATGAAGCAGAAAATGGGGACCTACAGCAAGGAGTCTCTTTGTCGCCGGCCCCCGTTCTCAAACCCAGGGCACACAGATCCTGGGCTGAGTGGGGCATGGGGCAGCCCACAGCCATGTGAAGATGTGAGAATGAACGACCCTGTGGGGTGCTCTGAGCACACGGTGCCACCGAGGGGGCCCGGCCACAAGGAGGCGCCACCGTGTGTCCACCCACGTGCTGCTCCTCCCTCCTCCCGGGCGCATACCCCCCCCTAGCCCGCGGGCTGCTAGACACACAGGTGTCCCAGGGGCGCACGCCTTACCTGATGAGGAGGAGCCGGTCCTTTTCAGACGGGTGGTCATCCAGCCACTGGGAGAAGCGTGCATGGGACCATTCTGCCCTCTGCAGGGTTGAACACAAATCAGAGAAGACAAAGTGCATCAACATTCTTCAATGGATAGTACGTGGCACAAGCAATCTCAAGGATTCCCAAGGTGAAATCACCCAAACACCTGCCTGAAGGAAGGTGGCAAGCCTGTGGAGCACCTTCTTGGCTCCCAAGGAACTTTCTGGATTAGCCACTGGCAGGAGGGCTAGCAAAAGTGGGGCCTCCATCAGAAAAGCTTTACAAACATGAGTTACTTGAGCCATTACACTTAGAAGGTGAATTCGGGCTTCCTCGGGTAATTTGCACAGTGCTGAGAGAGTCCCACTGGGGGTGGGGACTCTCCTTCTTGAATCACTCACTTCCAAGCCAGGGATTCGTGACCAAGTAAGGCAAGAGAAGGCCAGGAACGCAGTCTGTGAGTGGGGCTCTGGATTTACGGACTGAAGAGGGACCTGTAAGAGCATTCTGGCTTTACTTTATTACCTGAAAAGGGGACTTCAGCTCAGCGGGTGCTCTGGTAAACAAAAACTGAATAATGATGCTGAAGGGAATAATGTCCCCCAGTGCGGGGCTGCTGGCCACATGCTCGCTTGTCTGGAAGAGCAGCGGTCTAAAGGAAGAACACGCAGTGGTTATTTCACATTGTTCAACCCTAGCGCGTTAGCAGATGCCAGTGGCATAACGGAAGAGCGCTCACCTCGACTGGCGATTCCATAGCCATTTCTTAGTCACCCCCCATTCGGCCTGAAGACAGACAGACACAGACACACAAACACCCCTAACCTATACGCTGTGGCAGGCTGACCTGCCCTTAACCTCCTTCCTTGGCTTACTGGCCTTCAGGTCTGACTCGATCTCCAGGGGGCTCAGCAAACCCCCCTCTTCGAGCTCATCTGATGACCAGGCCGGAATCAAAGCAACAAAGGAAGCTGCAGGTAGTTATAACCTCCAGCTTCTCAGCACAGTCAGAACTTCCAGCTTCCACTTCCCACAAAATCTTCGGGCCATAACCTAATGGGTAAATGTAAACACTGTCTACACCACTTTCAAATGGCAATTATGTCCTGTAGGAACACAATTATTACCTTGCTGAACACCCCATCGAGACCTGTGCCAGCTCCCTTCCAATACATTACACATCTGGAAGGTCACCCCCCTCTATTTCACAGGGATGTGTGGGCAAATCCACCAGGCACCCGTCACCTACCACCTTTGCCAAAAGGCTGGCAGGAGTAACTGGAAACTTCCATTGACCTCTCCTTGGTTTTGGGCTCTGATAGACAGGAGGTAACTCCAGGCCCAGCCGTGGTGGCTGAATCTGAAGAGGAAAGATGGCAGCGCGGTGCCTCCACCAGGAGCAGAAACGGTTCAGCAGCATGTGAAACAGCTCTGTGTCCTGTGCTCTTCCCTCGCTCGTGCTAATCACTCCCATGCACACAGGAGGCCGGCACAACCCAGAGACCGGCTGCTTCCTCACACAGACAGCAAGGTTTCATGTCAACAGTCAGGAGTGCGCTCAACAGGCAGGTGGTTCTCACTGGATCCAGACTAATCTTCGATTTTTTTTTTTTTAAAGATTTATATTTATTTATTTGAGAGACAGGGAGAGCGAGAGAGATCACAGAGGGAGAGGGAGAAGCAGACTCGCTGCTGAGCAGGGAACCCGATATGGGGCTTGATCCCAGGACCCTGGGATCGTGACATGAGCCTGAAGGCTGACACTTGACCATCTGAGCCACCTGGGCGACCTCTTGGAATGTCTTTATATTAAATATTCTGTAAATGAAATCTATCTCTGGTAAGGATTTTTCTAATTTCAAGTATTTTCTCAAATAACATAATCCTTTAATTTCTTTAGTTACTGTGGACACTTTTCAGGACATTTGTGTCGTCCGTCACCAACAACCCATCAAGCTGCACACCGGGCCCTCCAGCGTTGGTGGCGGGGGGTGAGGGCCATCCTCATGTGTACCCCCGAGGCTGCGGCACCCCTGCCCTGCCGATCCCCAAGGCCCCAGTCATCCGGCAGCCGGGCGGTAGGCAGTGAGTCGGCACCTAGGAAGGTACGAAGCGGTTGCTGAGGGCGGTTCGGCATGCTCAGCGGGCACCCCGGAAGTCGCCATGTGCGGGCGGCGGTGTCCATCTGATTCCTGCAGATGACCCTACGAGGTCGGTAGTGTCCTGCCCCCATCCTGCACGTAGGTAAACTGAGGGGCAGAGAGAACACAGAAACCTAGAAAAGGGAAGAGTAAGGATTCGAACCCAGACAACCTGGCTCTTAATTTTGCCATGCAGCCTCTTTGAGGATTATCAGCTGTAACCACGACTAGACCTGTTTTCAGAGCAGAGGGACTTCTCAGTGGGGAACAGAGAATCCCGGAAGAAGTACAATTTCTTTTTTCTTTTTTTTAAGATTTTATTTATTTATTTGACAGAGAGAAATCACAAGTAGGCAGAGAGGCAGGCAGAGAGAGGAAGGGAAGCAGGTCCCCCGCTGAGCAGAGAGCCCGATGTGGGACTTGATCCCAGGACCCCGAGATCATGACCTGAGCCAAAGGCAGCGGCTTAACCCACTGAACCACCCAGGTGCCCAAGAAGTACAATTTCAATTGTGAACAACTCCTGGAGAAAAGCCCGAGAAAAGGGAATGCTTACAGGATACCCCTGGAAGGACAGGCAGTCATTATTTCTTTGGGGGACCCCAAATTCTCTCAAAGTGGCCCTCCAGTCGCCTATGTACCTCAACCATATCACACAGCTTCCACCTGGCCTGACCTTCTGATCCTGCCAGGCAGTGAGTGGGACTGTTTTAAAGGCCTCTGGACCCAGACTCGGGGTTGGCGTGGGGATGGAGCCCAGCTGGTCCCACTTCCCCAGCGGCAGTGCTTAGACGGCTCTAGCCCCGGCCCCCGGGTGCCCAGCAGCTGCCATTCCCAGAGAGCTCCCCGGAATGGCAATTCCAGCTGGTGTCCGAACAGTCTGCTTCCTGCATCGGGGACAAGGCTGCTCTGGCTCGAACTGTAACGGGGCAAAGAGGCAGTGGGGAGGGGTCCCTGCCTGGGGTCACAGGCTCATCCTGCAGGCCCGGCCTGGCTGACAGCCGCCATGAGGGATGTGGGGACACACAGCTCGGGTCTTCCTGAGCCTTCTTTGCCTCTCTGGCCCAATGAGGCTTTCCCCTCGCCCCAGGAAAGCTCACTCTGCCTATGCCAGCTGATTTGGCAGGCTTCCTCTTGAATCCTAGTCCACGACAGGAGGAGACCCTGGGGGGCCAGTCCTATGTGATAGTCCTTGACTTGGGGAGGAGCAGTCACATGGACTCCCTTCTACCTCTCCTATAGGATGACAACTAGACTTTGGTCCCACATCTCTCAGTGCTCTGCACACAGAGTCCTGGATGCAGGTGCTTTAGCATTCAGTCACGGGGAACACGGGACGTGCTCTGAAAACTCATGCATTTTCTTCCTTCTGAAAATGAGGATTACACAGCTGATTCAGCCTTTCTTTTACCTTTAGCCCCAGGGGGTTTCAAGTTAAAACAAGAAACATATTGGGGCACCTGGGTGGCTTAGTCGTTAAGTGCCTGCCTTCGGCTCAGGTCATAATCCCGGGGTCCTGGGATCGAGCCCCGCATCAGGCTCCTGCTCAGCAGGAAGCCTGCTTCTCCTTCTCCTACTCCCCACTGCTTGTGTTCTCTCTCACACTGTGTCTCTATCAAATAAAAATCTTAAAAAAAAAAAAAAAAGTCTCTATAGCAATTATATTGCTTTAATAGTCTGAATACTATGCTTTTACTTTCCTCTAATAGATTCTTGATGCAAACTGCAAATGATACAAGGGCGAACAGGGAATGAGGACAGGACAAGAGGGAGGGAGGGAGAGAGGGAGGCTAGCAGCTGACCCCGCTGGCTGATGGGCCCCAATAACCAGGCCTGGTGAAAACTGGTTTGTTTTTAAGTGGGATCTTTTCATCACCTGTCCCTTTGTAGCTCTGAGTCAGAGCAGTTATTTTTCTGCCAAGAGCAAATCTTCCCCTCCAGCCAGTAACAGAACTGCCAAAAGAGCCATGGAGAGCAAAACTGGACTGGATTCCACACCATGCATCACTGGCATAGTTACTTGCAAGCATCACATGCAGACATTTCAGTTCTGGTGCTCATTTTAAGAGCCTGAAAGAACCCAGCATGAGCACTTCCCTTCCCCCTGACTCCAGGTGGAATTTGAAATACTGGCAAGTTAAAAAATAAATCTCCATCTGAGGTGATATAAGGAACAAAAGGAAATTAATTAAGATGTTATAAAACGCAGTTACCCCAAACGCCGCAATACCCTTCTCAGAGAAGAGTGCTGGAGATAGAGCAGCGCTTCCGAGGTGAACCCTGGCACACGGCCAGCAGTAGGCAGTCGGAACTCATCATGGAGTAGGTCCTGAGATAATGTCATCTCTGCAGGAGGGACCTCCACACTACAGGCCGATTATGAAGTAAAGCGAGACTGTGTGTCCTTATGTCCACATCCGCCATCAGGGGTGGCCCAAGCCACTCGGCTTTGGGTGAGGGGCCTGGGAGGGTGGCACGAGCACGGGGAATGTGCACGGGTCCCTGCAACCAGCAGAGAAATGGAGGGAGGGAAGGGAAACACACGTCCGCCTGGCACAGGACCCATGAGGGCCTCCTTTCTGGAGAGGGGAAGGGAAAGCTGTCGGCTTGCAGGACGGAACCCAAAGAGTGTGGCAGTAGGGGCCATATGGGTCCCCAGGGAACAGAGCAGGAGGCTGATGGCTGTAGTTAAGTCAGGGCTCTAAGTAAAGAGGGAAAGAAAACTCGTGGGTTCCTTTCTTAGGGTCTAGACATCATCAGCTGCAGCAGAGCAGGTGGGAAAGGAGGGAAGGTTTCAGGCAGACGTCCTCTAGGAATCACAGTGTACATGTGGCTCAACATTCTTCAGGTATGTTCTGGAAACCTGTGTATACCAGACAGCGGCGAGAGACAGAACTGCAGACATAGCAAGTAGTCACCACTACGGTGGGGTCCCAGATTCTCTTCACACTGACATTCTCCTGGATGGCTCAGATAAGCTCTAGGTGCTATTCTAGAACCAGGGTGAAAACAAACGGGAACTTCTGGAATAAGCTCTGGTTGCGGTGGTGACAAGCACAAGCCTTGGGATCAGGCAGCCCTGGGTCTGGAAGGTAGTTCTGGAACTCCCACATGACGTTCAGACACGCAGCCCTGTCAAGTGACCCCTTTCAGGACCAGTGCCTTCTGGGACACTCTTGCCTCGGAAGTGTGGTGGAGAAGACGAAACCATAAAGTGTCAGGGAAACCCTTAGCACAGGCTGAGCACCCCGTGAATGATCCCAGAGGGACTGCTGGAATGAAGGTGGGGCTCAGCTAACTACCCAGCCCTCCCTATTTGCCAGGTGCTCCTAGCTCTGCCCAAGTCTCAGCAAACAAGGAATGAAACCAGGCCCAAGACGGGGCTGCCGTCTGGCTGCAATGCTGAAGTCTGCAACTGGGAACAGAGAACCCAGAAACCTTGGGGAAAGAGCTGTTTCTGGGGATGGACTCACAAGTTACAAAGAAAGGCGGGCATACAGTTGGGGGTCCTGATGCTCGAGCTGGAAGCGGCAGAGACGGCTGCCCTTCCTTCCACAAACATGCTGGTGGAGTGGCGGCATGGCAGGTGGCGCCCACTGGGGACGTAGAAAACCCTCCCACGCCCACAGTTAAAACCAGCAGACACGAATTCTAAACACCAGGGTTACTGCAGCTTCCCTTCTATCACCCCTCAGGCCAAAGGGCCCCCAGAGCAGCCCCTGTCCCCCGATGGCTTTCATCAAAGCTCACATAACTCCCAGCAGAGCATGCTGTGGGCATAGTTCAGGGTCAAAGCTGTGCCCTCTGGAGCAAAGGTGTTGGGGCCTGCGCGAAGGCAGGTCTGTGTCCCTGCACTGGTAAGAGCATGAGGTCCCTCTTCTGTCCCTTGTCTCACAAGCATCTGCACTGAGAATGTCAAGTCAGAGCTTCCAGGCCCCTGGCCAGGCAGAGCTAGGGTAACCACCCTTGCAAACCCCACTTAAGGGACAAGGCCATGCTCCAGAGGGATGGACAAGGATGGGGCCTTGCAGCTCTGAACCTGTGTCTCATGTAGAAATATTGATCACCCAAGGGCAAATCCCTAATGTCAGCGGCATTCTGAGGCCACACTCTGTCCTGGGGAAGAAAACAATTCCTGCTGCCTAAGAAACTCTAATGGAGACAGTAGAATGTAAATGTATGCAAGAAGCTTGCTGGCCGAATTCAACAGTCCACTAATATTACCGTCAAGAAGCAGGCACCCTGCAGCAGATGGCTGTGTGATGGGGGGAAGGAGCGCCCGCGAAGGCCCGTGGTGTGGCTGGGTGTCTGGTGCGGTGGGGGTGGGGGGGGTGCCGCACCTGCGGTCTGGACTGGAGGGTCTCTGGCTGTCCCTGTCCCTCCCAAAGAGGTCCCTGCACCAGCCTGCTGCCCTCCCCTCTGCAGCCACTGCCTCTTAGCCAGACGTAGGCCAGCCAGCTGGGTTTTGGTGGTTTGCCTGCCTATTTTTCTCACCCCCCCATTACATAATGTTTTAGAATATTTTGTATTATTTTTTAACTTCCTTGTTATTTTTAAATAGCAATAACACTACAAGAGGACTTTAAAATATATTTACTGGCTTTTCTAACTGAAAATATAAAACAACCAAGGCAAAAACCATGGAAAATATAGAAAACTTCTAAAGGGAATATCGCTAGTGACAATCCTGCTATCCTCAAATTTTGATGTTTATCCTTCTTGACTTTTCCTCTCCAAACATACACTTATTGACTTAAAAATAGGAAGGATCAGGGCTCCTGGGTGGCTCCGTTGGTTAAGCGACTGCCTTCGGCTCAGGTCATGATCCTGGAGTCCTTCATGGCATCCGGTTCCCTGCTCAGCAGGAAGTCTGCCTCTCCCTTGGACCCTTCCTCCCTCTCGTGCTCTCTCTTTCAAATAAGCATATAAAATCTTTAAAAAAATTTTTAAAAATAAAAGAAATAGTAGGGATCATATCGTATCTACTGTTGAGTAGCCGGCTTTTCATTTCATGATGCATTACGAATTTATTTTCCCAATTTTTAGACACCGACCAACAATATAACTCGTGAATGGCTACCTACAGCATGAATGTTTTGAATTACACATTGATCGCTCGTTAATTTCTGAATCCAGACGCAGGTACTAGAAGGTGTCACCACTGGAACTTCAACCGCTCCGTCAGAGAGGGTTCTCCTGAGAGGCCCACGAGGGCTGACGACAGACTCCCTTCTGACAACAGAACTGGCTGACTACAGAACTGGTTTCACGCAAAACTGTCAGAACCCATCTCCCACGCCGTGATATGACTTTAAAAGCATAGGGATGAAAGCACATCGAAGGGTAAGCACCATTTTAATTCATACATGTGCAATAAACAATGAAACATGGCAGCTGGGGCTATCAAAAATAATAGCCTAATCTTAATATGGCAAATCCCAAATCACAGCTTTCCCACACCTTTTCCCAACCCTGGTTGGTTAATGACCTCCACTGAGCCGGCTGATTCTGTTAACTCAGCATCGATTTGTCACCCAACGGGGATTGCTAGGTTATCATATTACTCAGTAAGTGACTTTACAGGAGTCTTATTGGGGTTATTTTCATGGTACAGGCAGGGAACTGGTGGATCAGTGACCTCAGGACCTCCTAATCACTCAGCCTGTCTGTGTTTGGTACTGCCAAACCCTAACGCTTCAATAAAATACATAAATACTTTTTAAAAGGTCTGAGCTGATCCAAAGATATTATCTGGAAACACGTGTGGTCCAACTTTAAGGCTTTTTAAAAACCCAACTCTGTATAGATGGGCATTTAAGAAAAATGATTTGGTCTCTTGTTTTGGCCTTAAAAAGAACTCTTTGCCAATTACAAATACACAAGACAAAGCATGGGGCTCCCCTTTCAATCAACAACCTTGGATTCTTGTGTTTTAAGTGACATTTAAGTGACTGATTTTTGTACTATCGAAAGCTTGGATGACATAAGACAGTGAAGCAGTCATTTAAAGGACATGCTTCTTATTGATTGCTCTAGTTTCTAGTTCTGAGTCAGTTTTTAGAAAACTGCATGCCTGGAATCTCTTACCTTATCTTTATAAAGAAACAGTCAAAGACCATTATGGTATTGGATATTATGGATAGTTACATCAAGGTTTCCCATCTGGTATGCTGTGGTCACAAAATGGGTTTAAGTATCATGTTTGGTTCCCTCGGCCCTCAGGGTTGGTCATCTTTTCGTATGTATAACATTCTCTGTGCGCCACAATGTGGCAAAATTTGGAAAGTTCTGGTTTATTGAATAAACAGCCCAAACAGTTGTTAATTTATTCAGTGTTCCTTACAATCTAAACCGGTAGGAGGCCTATCTAAGCATTCAGTGCTGAAAAGGATTTTCCCATACACTGGTATATTCTTTTTTCTTTAAAGATTCTATTTATTTATTTGACAGACAGAGATCACAAGTAGGCAGAGAAGCAGGCAGAGAGAGAGAGAGAGAGAGAGAGAGAGAGAGAGAAGCAGGCTTCCCGCGGAGCAGAGAGCCCAACGCGGGGCTCGACCCCAGGACCCTGAGACCATGACCCGAGCCGAAGGCAGCAGCCCAAACCACTGAGCCACCCAGGCGCCCCGACACTGGTATATTCTTAGTGAATTTGAATTAACATACTGTTTTTCTCTTTGAACTGGTCTCTAGGAAGTTCAACCCTCAATTTTGTGCTCTACTGCATTAGCCATCTTGATCCTAAATTATCTGTACCATTTCTAGTCATTCCCTACATTTCACTGCTAAACTCAATTCTCTTAAGATTCTATTAACAGTTTTGCTATGGAATGTAACTCTGACATTTTTATTTTCATTACAAATTTTTTTTTTAAGATTTATTTATTTGAGAGAGAGGGAGAATAAGTGAGAGAGAGAGCACATAAGCAGGGGCAGAGTGAGAGGGAGAAGCAGACTCCCTGCTGAGCAGGAAACCTGAAGCCATGAAAGACTCAGTCCCAAGACCCTGGGATCGTGACATAAGCTGAAGGCAGACGCTTAACCAACTAAGCCACCCAGGTGCCCAACCTCTGACATTTTTAGAGGTAGGTTAGAATGAAAATGATAAATGAACAAATGAAAATTTCAGAAAAAAGATGTCTACATAATTACGAACTGCCTGTTATTACTACTCAATGTATTTTGGTAAGAATGGAGAGTAAAAAAAAAAAAAAAAATCCCCTTTAGAGCATAATAAAATTTATCAGCTCAGTCTTGTAAATTTTAACTCAAAAATCATGCACACACACGCGCGCGCACACACACACACACCTCTGCACATAATTCTGTATGGGTTTCTGGTTTGAATAATAACTTTTAGGATAAATCACGTGCAATAGCTATTGTTGTAGGTCACAAAACAGCTGAATATTGGCAATTTCATAGAGCTCAACATGAACAGTGGGGAAGGATTTGATGGCTAACAGGATATGGATATATCAACAGCAATAGCAGAACTACGTCTCACCTGAATGACCTCAGCATTCGATAGGACTTTCCTAAATCAGACACTCTTCTGCAGAACGGACCCACAGCCAACTCCATCTGAAACAAGAGAAGATACTCCACAGCATTAATGTGAGAATCCTGCGTCCAACTGGGCTCACATCTGGCTCACAGAAAGTTGCAGACTGCCGTACACCTAATTTCATCTGGACTGTGTGGCACGTTTTAAAAGTCAACTAAATTTAACAAAAGGCATGAACTTAGATGACTTTTGCTTTTATCTACTAAAGGAGCATAACATGAGACCATTCCTTCAAGAATACATAAAAATATTTTTTGGTTATGCGAAACGAGGAAATTCGGACATTTTCTCCACTGAAAAACTGGAGAAGGGAAGATTTTTAAGACTGTGCGCCTGTATTTGAAGTAGGCATCACAAGCCTCTTTATATTAAGTAGAAACCATGACAACTCTTAGCAAGCTGGTCCAAGTGATTAGAAGCACGGACTCTGGAGGCAGCACACCTGTCACAACGCCAAGGCTACAGCGACCAGTTGTGTGGCCCTGGACTTCACTTCCCTAAGTTCCAGGCTCCTTGTCTGTCAAAGGGAGACAACGCTAGCACATGTGGAATTACAAAAACCAAACAGGTGATTTCACAAACCAGTCTGTGCATGGCACCTAGCAACTGCTTGTTCCATGTTGAAAATTATTAACAGTATTTTTCAAGCCTTCCCCCTTTTACATTATTAGCAATTAATTTGCTTCTTGACTCAAGAACTGTTGGCTTCACCGCTCTTTATTTTCCTTCTTTGGCTGGAAATTTTACTTGTCATTAAATGGAGTTTTAGGCTCTCTGTTCTTTAGGTTAAGTAAATAAAAAGAAAAATCCGAGGCAATAAAGTCTAGATTCCTCCTAAATTTGAAAGAGCTCCCTAAAGGTTGACTAATTTATCTTCTCATCACCATGTGTAATGTGGTGCCTGGCAACTAATAGGGAGTCAGAAATGTTCATCACATGAGTGATTGTTTAGGTCTCCTCAGATTTGCAGGGGCAGGAGATCTGAGCAGTATTCTAGAGGGATAACCAACAGGACAGAAGCCCCACTCTCCATTACTTTTTTTCAGACATTTTCTAAGCTGTTTTCTACCAGGGTCCTATCGACAGCAAGAACAGAGAAATGGTTTGTCATCGGAGTTCCAGGTCTGTGAAAACTTTGCACTTGCTAGATAAAGAACAGAGAGCCTAAAACTTTTTTTTTCAATTCACCATCTTCAAAGATTAAACCAAAAATCCTTTGCCTTAGCATTTGAGCAGCACAGAATGTTACAAAGTTACGATATGAGAGAATATGACCTTGAACAGCTGTATAATCTATGATGGTACAGATTTCTATGCTAGACTACAATTTCAAAATGTTAGATGTTTAAAATAAATAAAGGACCCCCAGCGTCCTGAAAAGCATATTCTTCTGCCAGACTTCCATGAAACAATAAAGGCCATGTTTCCAAAGGGCAGGAGTGTTCCTTTTAGAGGAGGTGACTCTGCAATTAGCTGTGGACACATGAGTGGCAGGTACAAGTGCCTCTCTCCTGCTGCCAGTTTGCGGGGAGCGAGTGGTCAGCTGCAGGTGCAGTGAACTAATTACCAAGTGGTTCCTGCTCCACCGCAGACATTTGGTTAACCACGGGGCATCTCCTGATACTCCCACGGCTCTCCCGCCCTGACACTGTTCAGGAGAAAAGGCAACTGCAATGAAAATATTTATTATTTTCTTTTCTAAATGTATATATTCAGGCAAATATGAAATACATATATACGTATATTTAAAGGGCGCCAGAAGACCTATAAATAGAAACTGCTAGGAGGACCACTGAATCAGTATTTCATGTCAGCTCCACGAGCCATCCTTTCCCTCGGGGGAGAAATGAAATTGAGGGGCGGAGGGAAGTGGGTGCTTCAGAGGGCTGGGGTGGGGGAAGGAAGGGACAAATCTCCCCCCCCCAGGCTGTCAGTAGACCCCCGTGGCCTTGAGCAAGCGGAGTGTTTTAGAATTGCTGTGTGATGAGTGCAGACACAGAGAGCATGTGGTCACAGTAGGAAATTAATTACCTGTAGGAAACCACCTCAAGCCCATGACCTGATTCCTAAGGAGACTGTATGTCAGGTACTTCCCTTGCCATGAACCCTCCAGATGGCACCTGGCAACTACTTTCTCCCCCTCACCTGTGCAACAGTGCCAGGAGGGACAAGATAGGATTCCTAAAGAAACCTTTAAACTCTTATCATTGTCTGTCTTTGCAACCGGACCGAATGACAAACTACTCAGCAATCCTAAGCCTACGCCACGGGTCTCTTCCTGAGCTCTTTCTCTTTCTGCTATTTATGCCAGAATGAGTAGGCACTTTTATCACAAGAACACTTAAAACCCAGAGAGGATTTGTGTGTTCTTGATTCCAATGGCCTCAATGGCTGTGTTTCATTTTGAATACAAACTGATAGAACTTTCAATAAGAAGGCAGTCAAAAGGCTTTCTAGTCCCCAGGTGCTGCCTGTTGTGAAAATGAACAGCGTTGGGATCATACCTACATGTTTTGACTCACCCGGGGAAAATACACCCAACCAAGCACGGTCCTGAAAGCTGAGGGGTAGCATCACGGGACAGCAGGGGTGGCAAGAGACCACATCAAATTAAACAAAACCCCCAATTCACTGTCATTTTCTTAAAAATGGGGGGGGAGCGGCGTAGGTGGATCCTGTTTACCAAAGCCACTGGTCACAAACAGGATGGCGCTTCCACCTGTCTCTCCTGCGTCCACAAGCCGCCTGGTGGGGAACCATCCGCAAGGTGAGGGGCTGGGCAGGGTGCTCTGAAAACTGGGACACACTGTCCAGGAGGGAACAAAGGAATCAGCACCCGACAGGCAGTGCAGCGACCCATGTCACGGCGGGGGGCTTCACACTGAATAAATGCTGCAGTTTCTCTATTGAAGGAATGGAAAACAGGATGCCCTGGAGCTTAAGTTAGTGGTAAGGACTAATGAGTTTCATTTATCTTACCGGAAGGGACCTGAGAAAAGGGCCAGTGGGTTGCGCAACACTAGAGAGAAGGGGCTCCCGATCAAAGTCTGAATAATGCAGTTTCTGAGGGGGTGGGAGCTCAACGTGCCACCAGGGGCTTTGGATTTTGAGCAGATGCTGGCTGCAGGAGCAAGGGTTATAGGACAATGCCTTCCATCCTTCAGGACTCAGAAGAGAAAACTCGGGCCGAACAGGCTGCCTGGCGCAGCGCCGGCACTCATTTTGGCCATCTCCCGCTCACTGCCACTCTCCTCGGACTGGAAGTGCTGCCTCCAGGAAAGTGACTCAAGAACCAGCTGGAGCGGAATGCAAATCAACTGGTGGGGGAGGGAGGCCCGCTGAGAGAAGAGGAGAGGAAAAGAAAAACAAAATTCAGGAGGAAAGGGGGAGACAAGAGAACAGACGCTCATTTCAGTAGAGCCCACAGTGTTTTTAACAAACAAGAGCAGGACTTGGTGAGTCCTGGTGTTTTCAGTCCCTGAGCAGCCCGTGACCCCAGTAGGGACTTACAGACAGTCCTCTTTAAGCTGAGGTTTACCTGTAGCATTAATGCAAAGTGTACATGGGCATGAGAAGGAAGCTTCTGAAAATGGGAAAGATCAAAGGAGTAACATTAATGGTAACATTTAATTCCTATTTTTAGGTCTAGGCTACCTAAGGTATATTTCCCAAAGGAATGCTCTTTACTATGGTCTAGTGGCAGGCATATAATTTGAGGATGAAAATGACTAATTCTAGACCAATTAGTATGCAAAGAGCCCAGCTCTTGAAACACTCAACAATGTACCTGTTCTTTCTGGACAGGTATGAATGAGTCTGACAACCACCCTCCATACAAGGAGTCTCCCACATCTGCTCCTTGGTGTGGGAATAATGAATCCAGACTCGCTCCCAGATACACACAGGAATAAATAAGAACATTAAATACAACTACCTTTATTAGCTGGGAGATCTGGCATATTATGAATAATCCATCTGAATAACTCCTGTAGATGAGTAAAGTTAACAGTTCTGAAAAGCATAAAAAATGAGTCCATCTTTGACATGCTACATAAATACGAGTGATCTGTTTCGGCACCTTTTTTTTTTTTTTTAATATTTTATTTATTCATTGGACAGACAGAGATCACAAGTAGGCAGAGAAGCAGACAGAGAGAGAAGGAAGCAGGCTCCCCGCTGAGCAGAGAGCCCGATGTGGGGCTCTATCCCAGGACCCTGAGATCATGACCTGAGCCGAAGGCAGTGGCTTAACCCACTGAGCCACCCAGTCGCCCCTCGGCACCTTTTTATTCATGGGTATGTTTGAGGTGTTTCTTCTTTGCCTCTAATACTACTGGAAGCCTTCAAAAAAGTCTGTCTAAAAAAAAAACAAGGAAAACCCCTGTTCTATAAGAGGTGATCATGGTTTGAGAGCCTGGAATGATTTCAAGGGCGGCCAAAGACCAGAAAGGTACTCTGTTCAACAGAGGGAAACCAATCAGCCCACGATGTACGTGTCCCACTGCATACAAATGGATTCGAACGTTGTCTTGGAACACTGCTTCAACTCTTTAAAACACTAAAGAATATATACTTAGTTTTTCAATGAATAGATAATGCGGGGGTGGAAACGTCCCCGCCCCCCCCTTGTAGCTGTGGAGCTCCTTTTACCTGAGCAAAATCAGCAGCAAGTCGTACTTTCCCACCTTCACCAAGAGGTCGTATGAGACTGGCATTGCGAATAAAAAGTTCAATTGCTCTTTGGGCGATAGCTTCTGTGTTGTCAAAGACAAAATCCAAGCATTCAAAGTGTTTAAAGTAGTCACTCATAACTCTGGCAATGAAACCCTGAAGCTCCTTCATGTACAGAGAACAAGGAACATCAGGCTTTCCTGAGCTGGGTAGTGACCTGCGAAAGGGAAAAAACAGCTGATGTACTAACAGCTACCATTCAACTTTTGCCCACCACCGCCCCCACCTGCTATTTCAATCCTAAACCATTTTTTCCCCGTAGTGGTTAAAAAGGTATTGCTTATTTTTACTAAGAATTAAGGAGCATAAAACAATGTTTAAATTATAAAGACTGTTTTAAGATGCTAGGAAGATTACTGAAGAAATCTTAGCATCCCTTTACCTAGAGATTATTAAGAATGAAACCGCCAACCATCTGTCTCGGGTGATTCACACAGTGCCTTATGCACTCTCTGACCTCTCAAGGTCCTTCTCAGCTTTACGAATCTCCATGCACTCATATGTTTTGCCTGGCTAGTGAATAAATCAATAATGAAGCCTGAAATAGCATTTTACACTTTGTAAGGGCAGAAAACACTGCCTTCCCCAAACAAATTCTTGGCAAAGATATTTCTGCTCCTGTGCTATTTAATCTGATCAGCCCAATAGTAGATTTCTGCCTGTGGGACTGGTTATGCAACAATACACATGGTATGCAATTTTTTCCTCCCAGATGATGAGGTTTGCAAAGGCTTTAATTTGGATCAACAGATGATGCCAGCTGATGCTCCATGAAATACTATTTATAATTTATAAGTGTTTATAATTGCTCTTTAAGGAATATATTAAAAGAATGTGAAATATTTATAGGAAAGAAGTTATACCAAAATTAGAAATCACCTGATATTAATTAGCTAACCAATGAGATCATTGGCTACAAAGTGCTGAATCGTCTTCAAAAAAATGAGTGTTTCCATATTCTGGGAATGACGTAGAAAAAGTGGCAATGGTCTAAAGAAGAATAACAGATATGACTCAAATGCCTAGAGCAAGAGAATGAGGCGAACTTAATTATTTTCAAAGACAGCAATGAGTGCTTATTATCAGAGGATGTTAACCAAAGGTCTTCTATTTCCAGAAGCAGATAGAAATAGAGAAACCAGTCCTAAGTTCCAGAAGGGAGAGAGTTTGTTCAGGTGTAAAAGAGAATGTCCTAACTAAGGCAAGGCCATGGAGGGGGAGCATGACAGACCCACTGCTGCTGCAGGATCACAGCCAAGTGCTGCTCGGTACAGGCTCAGCTGACGACGGCAATCTTAGGTGGGTTTGGCTGTGCCAGATTCAGACCTTTGCACAGCCTATCTTTGTTCAGTTCAACAGACTAGGTTGGAGGGAGGAAAAAAGGTACCAATCTCGTTCACGTTTTTTTAGGCTTTATCGAAAGCACTGTGGTTGCCTTGAGCTACTCCAGAGGAGTGTTTCAAGGACTTTTATCTGGTCAGTTGAAATTATTTCCATGAAGATTAGAAAACAATATACTATAACCAGTTCCAGGGGAACCTGGGTGGCTCAGTGGGTTAAGCCTCTGCCTTCGGCTCAGGTCATGATCTCAGGGTCCTGGGATGGAGCCCACATCAGGCTCTCTGCTCAGCGGGGAGACTGCTCTCCTCCCCCGCCCCCCCACCCTGCCTGCCTCTCTGCCTGCTTGTGACCCCTGTTAAATAAATAAATAAAACCTTAAAAAATAAATAAATAAAACCAGTTCAAAGCACATGGCAATATAAGTAAAATAATCCACCAGACAAAATTTGGAAATAGGTATTATCAATTCTTAGTATGGATTAGAAGCTTGATTTAAATTTATTAGCATATGAAATGTGCCTGGCCATGGCTACAGCACAGTTTTCCCAATTACGCTGAAGCTTTTAGAAGGAGATTTTCAGCTGATCCAGTGCAACTGTAAGCTGTGCAGAAATGTAAGGGTCTTTATCAAGAAAGCCTGTGTGTGCAAGCTGAAGGCAGAAGGACTAAGCAGATGCACACCTGAAAAGTGACAGACCTTCAGGTCCCCTATCTTTGGGGGTGTGCGCGCACTCTCCCTGCAGCCGAGGGGCTCATCCGTCACTTCAGGATCTAGGGTCTTCCTACTTTTACTGCCCTTCCTCCCCCATTCAAGCTATAATCAGAGATGAGTCATTTTACTTTAAATGAAAGAATTTCAATCAATGCACTACGTCCATCAGACATTTACATTTTGAGCTTTCTCTAATTTGGAGAAAAACACACTGGTCCTATTAAAGACATTTCATATACCAGGAGACTGTGTTGGGCGTTACTTTTTAAGTAGCAGGGAGATTCTGTAACCACACTCCATATACGGCCAGCTGACAAGGTAATCTGCTTTATTCCTTTTACCTAGAATAAATATAGAGGGCTTTCAAGGGCAGCTGTTCACTACTATTTTTCCAAGTGTGACCCCTGGCCCTACTATAAAAGTGATTCCTACTTCTTGACTAGTTTCATCTAACTTCACCTTTTATTTCATTCAAGCCACACATTTGATATGGGAAATGAAATGACAGAATTCCTAGTAATTACTAGTATCAAAGTTCTAGAAAGTGAGAAAATTACTGCCCTGGGGCAATAATTCCAAATATCTCAAATGTCTGCCATATGTAGACAGAGCGGAAATGGGACTGTTAAAAGCCATTTGGGGGAAAAATTAAGGGCAGTGTTACATACCTTAAAATAATGCTTCCTACTTGTGGCAACATATGACCGGTCATCTGGCTCCCTAGTATTTAAGCAAACTAGTAAGGACATATCTACTAGGGAGACCAACTTTTAATGTCCAGTCCACTGGCTACAGGCAGTAGCTGCGGTTCCCTAACGTAAACAGCAGCTGAGGTAAGTAGCTGAGCACTCTTACAGAATGAGCCTTCACTTTCTGCTTCCTTCTCACAGGCATCGAGGATTGGTCTAACGGGAAGATTTCAGATCACTTCTGAGCAAAATGCATTTCCTTCCAAATACTGATAAGTCAGCAGTTTTGTATTCTTAGCTCCAAATATTACTGCATTTTGTGTATAATACACTTGACCCTCTGTGCTTCATTCCACTATTAAAAAGAGGGATAACTTTTTACCCTTCAAAAGATATTTTGTGAATGAGATAAGGGGTTTGAAAAATTAAAGGACAGTGTAAAATTCACACAGTTTTCTAGCAACAGCTAGACTAGTGGCTGGACATTTAATAATGCAGATATTTAAACAATATTAAAAGAAATACAAATAGGAAAATTCTAAAACAGTAACTATGAATTAGGAAGATAAAACACATATCTACGCATTAGTATTCAAATGTTTAGCTCTAGAGTATGGTTAAGAAAAATCACTCAAAGCATGTGCAAATAACTATTCCAAATTCTCTACAAATAATGTCTTAATACAGGGAGCTCAAACCATTTTCCTCTCCTTAAAAACATTTCAGTGAATATTAGGTTAAAACCCATGATTTTTATTCTCAAGACACATAGGATACAGGTAAGTGGTACTCCTGTAAACAGCTGTGGGATGGTCCCAAAGCACTGATTAGGCCAGGTGCGACACGGCCAGATCAGACTGCCACAAGACTCTGAGAAATGAAAATGATTCTTGCAGGGGGCTGGATGCAGCGTGCCTTCAAGGCCAGAGCAGGATTCAGACTAGCATCGTGGCACAGCTGGGACATTTTATATAAGAAATAACATGCCTACGCCAGAAGCTTAAGTACAGGGCATTTGTGAGAAAGAAGGATCAGGATCAGCTTGAAAAGAGAAGATGGTACCAGCGACCAGAAATCCTGCAGTGCCAAGCTGAGTCCTGCAAATGTTAATGATTCTGTTTCAATGACAGGAGAGAAAGGATGAAAGCAAGAACTGAAAAATTTTAATCAGCTAATGGTGCTCACAATGGATAAAGTAGTATGAAGTTGGAGGCCAAACCGGTCATAAGAGGAACAAGGCCTACAGGGAAACAGGAAGGAAGGGCGGAGGTGCGTGAGAGAAAACCAATGTGGCAAAGGCTAGTGAAGACTGTGGTTCAAAATGCTTACCCAGAAAAATCTTCCTGATGCATGGTGATGATTATGGCCTCTATAGCGTCTCCCACTGAAGTCAGCAAAGGCTGCAGAGCACTTCCCATAAGAGCATGGATTGTCTAACAAGAAAAAGGAAGGACAGGCAAAATTAAAGACCAACACAAATTAATCCAAGATGGGAGAAGCAGCCTTTTTTTTTTTTTTTAAGATTTTATTTATTTATTTGACAGACAGAGATCACAAATAGGCAGAAAGGCAGGCAGAGAGGGGAAGGGAAGCAGGCTCCCTGCTGAGCAGGGAGCCCAATGAGGGGCTCCAACCTAGGACCCTGGGATCATGACCTGAGAGGAAGGCAGAGGCTTAACCCACTAAGCCACCCAGGCACCCCTGGGAGAAGCATTCTGACTAGAAGTTTTTATATCAAATCCTAACTATATACAGTGTTTGAACTGTAATAAGCTCAAGAGAAGCCTGTTCCTCTCCCAACTGCTGCTGGGAGTGATCCTTAAAGCCAATAATATCTGGAACATGGCTCTGCAAATTTCAACTCCCCCACTCATCTCAAATTTTCAGGAAGTTTCATGGTCAAATGAGCTCCTGGAGGAAGGAGGAGTGAGGAGCAGTACTACGTACAAAGATCAAGTGTACAAAGATCAAATGAACACATTTTGTGGTTTCTGAAAAGGATGAGGGGAGACCAAAAGTCATTCTTCAAAACTGGAACAACATCGTATGGCTGTAACCAGAGGGAATGTAATAAATATGCTTGTGGTTCTTACAGGGCAGAAGAGTGAGGCATTTCATGGATTAAGTTCCTATTCAGTAGGCATACTTTTGGTACTTGGTGCCATCTTCCCTTCCCAATTTTTGTCACAAACACCTAGTACTAGGGCCTCTGGCATGGGCATTTGCTACTGGCCTCTAGTGGATCTAGCACAGGGATGCCACTATGAAACCGACAATGCATGGGACAATCTCCCACAACAAAGAACTACACAGCCTAAAATGTCAACAGTGCCAAGGCTGAGAACTGTTTGACAGTGAGGTATGATCACTGGTTAAGTTACAAAGACCCCTTGGCCTTAGTTACAGGGAAAATACTGACTGGGACTAAGTATACACTTAAAATCTAAAATTCAAATATATATATTTCAATGATGATTACATACAGTGGAGATGCATGGCTTTTGCCTCATATGAATGCTAGAAATCAATCAGAAAACGTTAAAATAAAGAAAACTTATTCATTAAATTCCTAAGTGTCATCTCTAGCCCTTAGTCTCTGATAAAAGTATGCATACTGTCTGTGGGGCCAGAGAGCAAGAGGGAGGCAAGGAGAGAGCGAGAGCACAGAGTCTGCCCTCAGGGCGTTCACAGTCTAGTGACAGCAGAGAACAACTTACAGTCCTATCAAAGCTGTATAGGGTGCTATGGGACTGTGGGAGAAACCTCCCCCACACTGAGATGATCTGGAAAATGAAAGGCACTGTCTAAACTGACTTTCAAAGGACAAGTAGTAAGAACCAAGTGAGGAAAGATGGGGCTGAAAATACGGTTAAAGATTTGAATTTGGGAAACATTATGTTGGGTGGTAGATCGGGTGAATAGACCAAAGGCAGTAGTAGGATCAAAGCAAAATTGTGAGAGCCCAAACCAAATCAGAGGCAGTAGGAACAGATACAAGGAGATAGGATGGAGAATGGCAGGACTGCGTAGTTACATTTGAGAAATATGGAGCAGAGAGATTTAAGAGTACACCTAGATTTTTTTTTTCTTTCATGATCTGATATTATTAACTGGATGTCTAAACGCAGAAGCAGCAGGTTGACTTGGGGATGCAGAGAGAAAATGATGGGTTCAGATTTGGACATGAATTTCTTGGAGGGCACATGGGAAATCCATATGGGATATCCAGGAGATAATGAAATATTTATATTTGTAGTTTTTGACACATTTTGACTAGATTTGGTAGTCTTTGGCTTTTAAGAGGGAAGCTGAAAGAGTCAATGAGATCCAGAGGATGGTTTGTAGAGTAAGGCTAAATGCCGTTTTGAAGTCATTCAGAAGAGGAGAAGCCCTTGAAAGAGTAAGAGGGGTAAGATTTTTATTTAGTATATATTATGTGCCGGGTACTGTGCTATGTGACTCAGATATTGTAATTCTGCTTAAAATTCAATTACTCCTTCCTCTAAAAATATTAAAATCTCTAACTTACAGGTAGGGAATCTAATCTTTATAGATGGGGAGACTAAAGTGAAGGGAAAGACACTGTCCTTAAGTGAACAAGCAGAAGGACTGGGATTTCCTAGGTGTACGTGACTCCAGTGAGCTTTTGGTTACATTTTCCCCACTGGCAGCAGAGAAGAAGGAAGAGACCTTAGAGTACGGTAGAAATAAATGGACAAGATTTCAAGAAAGAGGGGCAAGTTTTCTGCTCTATATGAAGGAATTATACCTAACTATAGATCCTCCTACAAAGAGGACAAATAAACGACATACTAGAGGGCTCAGAGATGGGGGAAAAAGCAGGTAGTTTTAGAGGGCTGTGGGAATCTGCCCTCTAAGGGCAAGCCACAGAAGTGAGTTCTCCATTTTCTGTGACTTTGTCCTAAGAGCGCCTACAGTCATGGTGGTGGCAAGGCAGGGGGGCTAAAACTCTGAGAGAAAAACAAAACAAAACAAATCCAGCAGTCTTTCAGGCTAAAGGAACAATGGAAAGGAGCCCTGGTCCAACCAGGGCTGCTAGAGAGTGAGATGGGAACCTCAGAAAGGAGAAAGCCAGAGAAGAATGCCTAATTCTGTATTTAAACTCAGCACTACTCTGCAGCTGACTCATCAACCATGCCTGTGCAAAGCAAACACAAAGCGGCTGGCAACCAAGGCTTGAGAATTGAACTGAGGTCTGAGGAATGGCTAGCTGCAGGTATGACAGTGTACAATCAGCGGCTAATCAGGCTGATTAATCGCTAAAGAAATACCATCAACACTCAGAAGCAATGTTAAAAAAACAAAACAAAACAAAACAAAATAGTGAGTCTACACAACATAACATTTATGAAGTCCAGGATACATTAAAAATTACTAAATATTCCAAAAGCTTGGAAATGATATCAGTTTTCAAGGAGAAAGATCATCTGCCAACCTTGAGATGATCCAGACTCTAAATTATTAGGCGAAAACCTCAGCGAAGTAAAAATAAATAAATAAATAAACAATAGGAACCATATAAACAGTATACAACAGGAAACCTCAGCAGAGTGACTGAAAGTGTAAAAAAGAACCAAATGGATATTTTAAACTAAAAAATTTGCACTAGATGCATGCAGATGTAAATGATCTTCTATAAATATGAGGTTTCTGTATTTTATATACTATGGCACAATATTGACTCTATGAAGATTATGGAAACTTAAGGATATACATCGTAATCCACAGAAGAACCCCTAAAAAAATCACATGAAAAGGTACAGATAAAAATCTAATAAATAAATAAAAATGGAATCAAAAAAGCTTCAAAGAATCCAAAAGGAAACAGAAAAGGGGGAAAAGAGGAAAGCAAAAAAACCTGAACAAATAAAACAAATGGGATAAATAAAAACTAGATAATAGGATACACCTAAATAAAACCTTATTAATAATTATATAATGTCACTGGACTAAACACTCTAATTAAAAGGTAGAGATTATCAGAACAGAAAAAAAAGACAACTATTTACTCTCTTGAGGAGATACACTTTAAAAAAGAAAGACACAGAGGAGTTGAAAGTAAATGGACAGAAGATATACCATGTAAACATTGAGCATAAAAAGGCTGAAGTAGCTACAGTATTAACAAAGCTAAATATTTCATAATGATGAAAGCATCAGTTCATCAGGAAGGTATAACAATAATAAATACGTATGTAACATAGCTTTAACGGAACTAGTCAATAGCTTCAAAATTGAGGCATCAAGAATTGACAGACTTAAAAGGTCCACAATCACGGTAGAAAATTGTAACTTCTGCCTTTCAGCAATTGATAGACTACATAAAATATCAGTAGAGACACAGAAGATCTAAACACAGTATCACTAAATGCATTACCACTACCTTGACCTAACTGCTATTTATATAACACTCTACTCAACGACTGTAGATTACACGTTTTTGTCAAGCACATGTTCATTCATCAAGACAGACGACATAAAACTAGACTCAATAAATTTAAAGAACTGCAATAGTACAGAGTATGTTCTCTGATAACAGAATTAAACTGAAAAATCAATAAGACATCTAGGAAAATCAGAAATCATTAGAAGTTAAAAAAAACCCAACAACCCACTTATAAATAACCCAAGAATCAAAGAAGAAATTGCAAAGGAAATCAGAAAATATTTTAAACTGAATGAAGATAAAAGCATAACATATCAAAATTTAAGTGCTTAGAGGGAAATTTACAACTTGTTATTTTGGGAGTGCAAAGGTCTAAAAATCAATAATATAACATATTTGAAAAAAAAAAAAGGCAAAGAGGGGCGCCTGGGTGGCTCAGTAGGTTAAGGCCTCTGCCTTCGGCTCAGGTCATGATCTCAGGGTCCTGGGATCGAGACCCCCATCGAGCTCGCTGCTCAGCAGAGAGCTTGCTTCCCTTCCTCTCTCTCTGCCTGCCTCTCTGCCTACTTGTAATCTCTGTCTGTCAGATAAATAAATAAAATCTTTAAAAAAAAAAAAGGCAAAGAAAATCCAAAGTAGATGGAAATAAAAAAGACAAAAGCAGAAATCAATGAAAAAGAAAGAGAATGTCAGTCAAGTCAAAAGTTGGTCCTCTGAAAAGATCAACAAAACTGGTAAACCCCTAGCTAAACTGATGGAAAAGAAAAAAAGAGAGAGAGAACACAAACACTAAAAGAAACAATTAAAAAGAGGTTATCACTATGGGTTCTAATGACATTAAAAGGACAGTAAGAGAATATTATGTACAACACTATCCTGACAATCAGGGAACTTAGATGAATAGATAAATATCTGGAAAGTCAAAAAGTATCAAAGCTCATTAAAAAAGAAACATAACTTGAATAGCCTTTCACCTACTAAACCAATCAAGTCTGTAGTTATAAACTCCCTACAAAAAACCCCACAGGTTCTGATGGTTTCACTGGTGAATTCTACTAAGCATGTAAGAAGATAACAATACAAGTTCTTTCAGAAAACAGAGCAGGAGGAAATACTTCTAAACCTAATTAATGAGGGTAGTAATAGCTTGATACCAAAAGCAGACAAAGAAACTACAAGAAAACTACGTACCAGTATCCCTTATGATTACAGATGTAAACATCTTTTTCAAAATAATTTTATTTATTTATTTGACACAGGGAGAAAGAGAGAGAAAGAGACAGTGAGAGAGGAAGCACAAGCAGGAGAGGGAGAAGCAGGCTTCCCACAGAGCAGGGAGCCTGATACAGGGCTCGATCCCAGGACCCTGGGACTATGACCTGAGCCAAAGGCAGAGGTTTAACGAATAAGCCACCCAGGTGCCCCAGATGCAAACATCTTTAACAAAAATTAAGTAGATCAAATCCAGGAATATATAAAAAGGGTAATGCATCATAACCAAGGTGGGTTTGACATTTGAAAATAAACTTCTGTATTTTATTAACAGAATAAAGGAGTAAAACTATCTGATAATTTTAATAGAGAAAAAACTATTTGATAAAATACAATTTATAATTTAAAAAAAAGTGTCAGTAAGCTAGGAATGGAAGGGAACTTGTTTTATCTGATAAAGGCCACCTAACATCATAATCAAAATAGGAGAATATGATGGAGTGCTTTCCCCCAGTCAGGAAAGCACTCACCAATATCCACTCTCACCAGTTCCGATTAGAACACTTATACTAGGGGTTCTAGCCAGAGAAACAAGATGGGGGAAAACAGGCATCTACTTGCACACAATATGATAGTTTACAGAGAAAATGCTCATTCTGGCTTCCCACTTAGGGAAAATACAAAACAGGAATGGTAGAGGATTAAGGACTACCAGAGAGAACAGAGAAAGAAGACTAGGTTCTATTTCATAAGCTCTTTACAAAGCAGGGAAGTGTGTCATACATTTTCCAAAGGTTTACCTAAAATAGATAAGATTATAAAAATATAGAAGCCTCAGCAATCTGGATTATTCTCTCATATAGAACACAAACCCACACATTAAGGGAGAAATGAAAAATTGTCATATATAAACCTAGCAATACCATCCCTACCCATATAAAGCAATCTCAGTAATAAATGTATCAAGGTTTTTAAATGCTAATTACAGCTGATAGTGGGTATAATGAAATGGCTCTAAATTAATATTAATTGGGCCATCCATGGCATAGTAGATCATTATGAGATGTTAAACCTTAAGCCTAAAATAACCTTTAATTCTGGATAACATCTCAACAAGGTAGAGAAGAAAAGACTGTTAAGTGAAACATATATTTAATATCTTCTTTATCAAGGGGCACCTGGGTGGCTGAGTAGGTTAAGTGTCTGCCTTCACCTCAGGTCATGATGTCATCATTGTCGGATGGAGCCCTGCTTCTCCCTCCGTGCTCAATAGGGAGTCTGCTTGAGAGTCTCTCCCCCTGCCCCTCCCCCTGTTCTCTCTCTTTCTCAAATAAATAAATCTTAAAAAAACATACGTTCTCTATCAAATAACAAACGCATATAGATTTTTGATTCTTGGGCTGCAATCATTTATGCACCCTAACATTCTACCCCGATTCAAAGTAGTATATTAAGTCTCCTACAATTTTAAAATTCAAGGTTCTCTTTTTTCTTTAAGTCAGAAGGTTTTGTTTTTTACTTAATATGTCATCCGGTTTTTATATGATTTAACTTAAAAAGCAAGGTCACAACTGTTTGAGTTCCGTTAACATATGCTGTTAAGTATCTACTTGTCAGGGCCACTGCAGAGGAGACAAACCAAATGCTCGTCTTCTCTCACTCAGTTCTCAAGGCCAACACTGGCGATGCCTCAGCAAACCAGCACCCAGCTCCATGGGGCCCCCTCTAGCGAGCAAACCCAAGAGTGAGGGCAGGAGCCCAAGAACAGGGAATCTTCCCTGCACTAGCCTCAACTCCCAGTCCCAAGTGACTAACAACAGGAATAACCTTTGTTGTATGCTAGAAATACAGATTCAGAGAGCACATCATTTACTTAGAGTTTCTGAAATTTTTTTTTTTTAAGATTTTATTATTTGAGAGAGAGAGCAAGTACAGCGGGGGTAGGAGAGGAGGCGATCTCAAGCAGACTCTGTGCTGAACCTGATGTGGTGCTCAATCCCACAACCCTGAGATTACAACCAGAGCCCAAATCGGGAGTTGACACTTAACTGACTGAGCCACCCAGGCGCCCCTGAAGAATTTCTATTTTTAATTTGTCAGGAGACTTTTATAATCAAGCAAAGTGTAGGCACTTTGTCTTAACCCACAAACTGAACTTTCTCAAACTATGAGCTGTGATCCTCAGGGGTCAAAAAACCAATTTAGTCAATCACTATCAGAATGTTTTAAAAAAGTAATAGATGAGGAGGGCACCTGAGTGGCTCAGTCAGTTAAGTGGCCAACTCTTGATTTCAGCTCAGGTCATGATCTCAGGATGGTGAGACGGAGCCCACTGTCAGGCTCCAAGCTGGGCATGGAGCCTGCTTATGATTTTCTCTCTCCTTCTCCCGATGCCCAGCACCCCACCACCCTACATGCACGTGCTCTCCCTCAAATAAAGTCTTAAAAGAAAAAAGTAACACATGAACATAGAAAATATAAGCATGTATCACACAAAATAAGGAAAAACATTGTTCTGTGAAACTTTGTTTCAATTACAGAAATACATGTAGATGTATATTCTATACATATACAAGTATATGTGTGTGTATATATTTATAAATTATGTATTGTGCATGGGGTCACAAAGTAAAAACTATTTCTTTTTCTTTTTCTTTTTTTTTAGGTTTTTATTTATTTATTTGAGAGAGAGAGAGAGAGAGAGAGCACAAGCAAGGTGAGGGTCAGAGGGAGAAGGAGACTCCCCGGTGAGCACACAGCCTAATGTGGGACTCAATCCTGAGACTTTGGGATTATGACCTGAGCCAAAGACAGACATTCAACAACTGAGCCACCCAGGTGCCCCTAAAATCTATTTATTATCTTGGGTAGTGATCAAAATATGTTTGACAGCTACTGCTAGAAGAGAAGGAAAAAAATGTGGAACTGCGGGAAAAGGAGACTTTGTAAGTTCCCTGCTTGGAAACAAGAATGTTAAGACCTTTTGATTTGTCATATTGGTCTGATTTCTGCTATTTTTAGGATCATCGATAACTTGGAGAACTCTTAATAAAAACAATTATTTTATGATGGAGGCATGAGTAATACTTCATCACAATGAGATGAGCACTTTGGGGAAAAAAGAGAATACAGTGAAAACATCCAAGTGCACCCTTATTGTGCTGAGGGAAAACAGACTTGTCTTCTCCTACCTTCCAAATGAATTTAGTGTCCTTAAGTTTGGGGGCCTATTAAATCCCCATCCATGTCACCTATAGACAGCATTTGACCCCAGAAATTCCCTTCTCTTTTAGGATTGTGAAATATCCCCTCCAAAACTTCTTCCTCAGCTCACTGCTGTTTCTTTGTAGCTTCCTTACTCTCTTAAATAAAAGTATCTCTCCTTGGAGTTCATTGGTAGTGTCTGTCTCTGTCTCTCTCTTTTTTAAACTCTACCCAAATGATCTAAATCCAACGAACCGTTGACATCTATTATGGTTGTATGGTTATATTGTACCATTTTACAGATGAAGAAACTAAGGCAAGAGATAACTAACTTGTCTGAGGTTCTACGGCTAGTTGAATAGCTGAGACAGCATTCATACACAGGGAGTTTGGCTCTAGAGTCTGCTATACAGTGTTCCTTAAATACCAAAAAAACATTTAGTAAGCCAATGAATGATGATGGCAAGGTGTAGTAGGCATGACTCTCTTGAGTCAGTGAGGTCTGAGTTCACCAGCATCAGGACTTTGAGCAAGTTACTATTTCTAAGTTGTACAACATAGGGATAACAATACACAACTTGAACAGTTGCTATAATACTTCAATATATGGCATGTGACTGGCAAGTAGCAGATGCTAAATAAAGGATATCTATTACTATCATTACAATAAATGATATCCTTTTTTTAAAAAAAGATTTTATTTATTTATTTAACAGAGAGAGAGATCACAAGTAGGCAGAGAGGCAGGCAGAGAGAGAAGGGGAAGCAGTCTCCCCGCTGAGCAGAGAGCCCGATATGGGGCTTGATCCTAGGACCCGGGGATCATGACCTGAGCTGAAGGCAGAAGTTTTAACCCACTGAGCCACCCAGGTGCCCAATATCCTTGTTTTTTAGAAGAGTTACCCATTGTCAAGTACACATGGCTCTGAATCTCATACCAACGTCATTTTTTATTAAACTTCCAGAGTGTATTTGTGTTAGTATGTTGGGGAAAAAAAAAAAAGGGAATTTACCCAAATTTCTCACCTTATGGATACACTTTAGAGTATCTCAACCTTGGCATTATTGACATTTTGGGCCCAGTAATTCCTTTTTGTCTGGGGCTGTCTTGTGCTCTATGAGATGTGTAACAGCATCCCCAGCACGAGATGCCAGGAGCACCCTACTCCCAGTCATGACCATCAGAAATATCTTGAGCTTTGTTACATGTTCCCTAGGGAACAAAATCACCCTTGCAGAGAATCACCACATTACTGGGATCATACGAGGCTGTAATGGCTGAAGATACAGTGACAACTTGAAGACTCTTGCCTCCCTAGCTTATGATAGAATTCTCATAAGTAGAACACAATCTGTAGACAGCAACAGGGTTTGTTTTTAAGTTCTAGAAAATATAAACACACATGCATTCTTTCTCTTTAGGATAATTATCAGCAGCTACTTTTGGTGTGTGTAGAGGATTTGAAATTATTTTTAAAATGTGACATCCTGCACTCATCCAAACAATTCTTAAAACCGCTTTGATCTACAGCGTCAAAGATGAATTCTTTTACCTTTAGGGCTGACATTATAGTTTGCTCAGCTGCTGGTGGGAAGGAGCTCTGACTTGAAACCACCTAGAACAAGGTTTTGAAACAGAGTTTTGCTTAAGTCTTTTACTTTTATAAATACTGATTTTGGTTGTAACATGATAAAGCTATTTCCACAGACACACAAAATAGTATAAATACTTTAGATTACATCTCATACATGTTTTAGATACTCATTAGTATATATTAGTTAAGATAGGTTAAAAACTACTTTCTTGTATAAAGCAATTATACTACATAAGGCAATTATACTATATACTTCAAATAATCAAAACATGAAGAATTCTAAGAGTTGGCTTCCCTTTATTCACTTTAGATAGGTTTTAATTATAAGGTTTATGAAGGTTTAATTATAAAGTTTTAACTTTATAAAAGGTCAGTCTAAAGCCATATTTACATTTTTCTTTTAAAAAATTCAATTTTCTCCAGGCTGACTATAATTTTCGACAAGCCTTTAAAATACAAATGTCAAACATTTACAAATACGATACAAATATTATGAAGATTCTGAAAGTATCAATAGAAGCATTGAAATCACCCTAAAGAAAGAGAAACTTTCATTGATTGTGAGGCTTCAGAGTAATAATGAAAGGGAATGGAAAATATTTCATTTATTCTTTATTTACTTCTGTTACTTTTCTGAGATTTACTTGTTAATAACACTTTAAAATATATTCTTTTTAATGTGTGACATACACATTTTTGGAAACTCCTAACTGACACAGGACTTGTTAAAAATTGATGTAAATAAATAGTCACATAATTATTCTAAAATGTAATTGAGCATATTAAAACTTAAAATAAAGGTCATGTTCTCAAGAGCATCCCCTAACCTTTGGCTTCCTTCAAGTCTTCTAAATATTGATCTCTCTACTTAACTAAATATTTTGGAAATGACTTATAAAGAGAAAAAATGAGCTATTCAAAAGTCAAGGATTGATTCGAAAGTGTTGCTTTCTTGGTAATTATAAATACAGTTCATCTTAGAAATAATACATGAAGGCAAACAAGTTAACATTTATCATAAAAAAAATAGCAAATAGCAAACACTAGTAAAACAACAGTAACAATAGCAAAAGGGATATATATTTTTTACTTCCAAGGAGTCATCAGTGATTATATCATAAAAAATAAGTTTTTAATGCAGTTCCTTCCCTCCTTCTTTGTGCAAAGATGGAACCTTTGCTAGTTGGAGGGATTAAGAGTTCTTATGAAATTATGCTTTTTTAAAAAAAATTTTTATTTCTTTTCAGCATAACAGTATTTGTTGTTTTTGCACCACACCCAGTGCTCCATGCAATACGTGCCCTCTCTAATACCTACCACCTGCTTACCCCAACCTCCCACCCATGAAATTATGCTTTTTAATTGGTATGAAACACATATGATTTACCCTTAAATCATTTGCTCAGTAAAGTTGATTATACCATTCAAGCCTGATGATCTAGAGTTCATGTTTTAAACCAAATGTATCGAGAAAAGTGACACAAATGATAAAGGCCAGGAACAGAAACTGTTTAAAAAGAGTTCCTTCTGCAATCTATTTTACAGTCATCACGTTTTCATTGTATTCTTGGCCAAAAATTAAACAATAATTCCTTGCTGTCTAAATTTGAGGTGAAAAGAGCAAAGCTGAAAGCAAAAGAAACTAAAATAAAATAATGATTACCTTTGTTACTGATTGGTGCAACTTATACAGTGAATTCACTACTGCCACGTTTCTTCTCTGCCCTTCTGTAAGAGGCCCAATCACCTGGCTTGCATCTCCTTGTGTGGAGAGCTGTAAGAATTCAGCACAAAAAGAAATGACCAAAATGACAGTTCATATTTAACTGGGAAGTTCATGTCCTCCTAACCGTCCCCAGCCAAAAAAAATTAAAAAAATGAATGTTCACTGGAAAACTGGAAATACTCAGATCAAGTGTTGGACTTCAGGCACAGCCAGAAGGAACCTCTGTGGAGAGAACAGTGTGAATGGGGAAGCCCAATCAGCCCAAATGTATGCACAGAAGATCATCTTTCATCAATACTTCAGAGCTGACAGACCTGAAGCACATGTGACCCAAAAGCCCAGTGTGTGCTGGTGTTTTCACACATCAGCGCAGTACTCTTGGAATATGTTCTGGCCACTGTCAATAGTCCTTCCACTCAAAAACTCAGAAATAAGCCATCAAGACAAAACAAAAAAGAAAAGTAAATAAAGGAAGGGAGGGAAGGAGGAAAGAATGAAAATAAGCCTCCATCCTATTTATATCTGACAGCCATCATATTAGTCCATGAAATGGGTGGTAAAAGAGGGTTTTACTTTCATTTTTATACATTTAAAATTTTGGTTGGAAAAGGAAGTTAGCTAAGATTATACTGTATATGGATGATCAGTAGAAGTACAGTTAAGAACTTTCTACTCCTCACTTTTTAGTTCTGAATACAAGAGTTTTAGGAGAGAGGACATGTAATGCTTTAAGAGTTAATGTAGAATTCCCGTAGTTTGATGTGAGAAAAGAATCCACATATAAACTGCTCTCATACCGATCAGATTTTAATCAAGTCCTCTGTAAAAAATTTTTTTTAAAAGATTCACTTATTTATTTGAGAGAGAGAGAGAGTGTGTGCATGCAAATGGGGGGTGGGAGAAAGAGAGAGCATCTAAGTGAACTCCCTACTGTGCATGGGGCCCAGCACGGGGCTCAATCCCAGGACCCTGGGATCATGACCTGAGCTGAAATCAAGAGTTGGATGCTTAACTGACTGAGCCACCCAAGCACACGTGTAACAAATATATTTAAAGGTGAATTACATTTGAGTAGGACAAATAAAAATGACTTAAGTCTACAGCCTCTTCAATAAATGGTGCTGGGAAAACTGGACAGCCACATGCAGAAAAATGAAATTGGACCATTTCCTTACACCACACACAAAAATAGTCTCAAAATGGATCAAGGACCTCAATGTGCGAAAGGAATCCATCAAAATCCTTGAGGAGAACACAGGCAGCAACCTCTTCGACCTCAGCGGCAGCAACATCTTCCTAGGAACAACGCCAAAGGCAAGGGAAGCAAGGGCAAAAATGAACTATTGGGACTTCATCAAGATCAAAAGCTTTTGCACAGCAAAGGAAACAGTTAACAAAATCAAAAGACAACTGACAGAATGGGAGAAGATATTTGCAAACGACATATCAGATAAAGGACTAGTGTCCAGAATCTATAATGAACTTAGCAAACTCAACACCCAAAGAACAAATATGCAATCAAGAAATGGGCAGAGGACATGAACAGACATTTCTGCAAAGAAGACATCCAGATGGCCAACAGACACATGAAAAAGTGCTCCATATCACTCGGCATCAGGGAAATACAAATCAAAACAACAATGAGATACCACCTCACACCAGTCAGAATGGCTAAAATCAACAAGTCAGGAAATGACAGATGCTGGCGAGGATGTGGAGAAAGGGGAACCCTCCTACACTGTTGGTGGGAATGCAAGCTGGTGCAGCCACTCTAGAAAACAGCATGGAGATTCCTCAAAATGTTGAAAATAGAACTGCCCTATGACCCAGCAATTGCACTATTGGGTATTTACCCTAAAGATACAAACGTAGTGATCCAAAGGGGCACATGCACCCGAATGTTTATAGCAGCAATGTCCACAATAGCCAAACTATGGAAAGAACCTAGATGTCCATCAACAGATGAATGGATAAAGAAGATGTGGTATATATACACAATGGAATACTATGCAGCCATCAAAAGAAATGAAATCTTACCATTTGCAACAACATGGATGGAACTAGAGCGTATCATGCTTAGCGAAATAAGTCAAGCAGAGAAAGACAACTATCATATGATCTCCCTGATATGAGGAAGTGGTGATGCAACATGGGGGCTTAAGTGGGTAGGAGAAGAATAAATGAAACAAGATGGGATTGGGAGGGAGACAAACCATAAGTGACTTTTAATCTCACAAAACAAACTGAGGGTTGCTGGGGGGAGGGGGTTTGGGAGAAGGGGGTGGGATTATGGACATTGGGGAGGGTATGTGCTTTGGTGAGTGTTGTGAAGTGTGTAAACCTGGTGATTCATAGACCTGTACCCCTGGGGATAAAAATATATGTTTATAAAAAATAAAAAATTTTAAAAAATGACTTAAGTCAACTCTATGAACGTGGATACAGATCTCAACATGTGAAAAGCTGGGCTTTTAAGAGAACTGAAACGAAGATCATCTTGCCTTTGTTATAGAGAGTCAAATAAAGTCTAGGAGAAAGAAATACTATTTTGCTTTCTACTTTCTTTTGATGAACACACACACATCCATTTATAAAAACTGAACTCAACTCCTACTTTATCAATTCCTACTTGTAGTAGTAAAATACAATTTAAAAATATTAAAAACTGCAATTAAAATAAAGGGAATATTCCTTTGTTAACATTACAACCCATGATGATGGCTATAAAGTCAACATAAGACCTTTTGACATCAGGTTAAAGAACTCTAGTTTATCGTTCCTTTCCTTATGGACGGTGGTCACCAACTTGTAATCCAGTCGAGCTCTAAAACTAGAAAATAAAGTGGCATCATCATTGGCACCAGCAGTTATGGCCAACTCAGCGTGTTGAATGTTAAATATGTATCTCTCGGTAAAGGGCATCTAGAAGTTATGAACTCAGCTACACAATTTTTTAAAAAATCCAATCTCTCTTACTTTTCTCGAGATTCTCTCCAAATAATTTTGAGGTAGTAACAAAGAAATGGAAAAAGGAAAGAATTTTTCTCGTTATTTTATGTCTATTTTATGTATTCCATACTTATAGAAGAGATAGTCTTGCTGCTAGAAAAGCATGAAGATCCTATTCTTACTGATAACTGACTACATTTGAGGGGTTTAAAAGTAGTGAAAGGCCTGTCAGACCCGTGATAACGCTGTAATAAAAAAATCAAATTGTAACAAATGCTGGCCAGAATGTGGAGAAATCAGAACTCTCATACACTGCTGGTTAGAACGTAAAATGGAGTGGATACTTTGGAAAACAAGTCTGACAATTTCTCAAAGATGAACACAGAGTGACCATATATACCCAGCAATTTGACTCCTTATTATATAAACGAGAAAAATAAAAACAAATGTTCACCAAAAAATGTGCATATAAACATTCACAGCGACATCATGCCATAGTGTAATAGCCCCCAAATGAAAACAACCCAGATGCCAACTGATAAGCAGACAGATAAGATGTAGTCTAGTCATACAATGGAACGCTGTCCAGCAAAAAAAAAAAAAAAAAAAAAGAAGAAGTTCTGAGCATGCAAAAGGTGGATGAACCTTGAAAACATCTTAACTAAAGGAAGCCACTCACAAAGAGCACATATGGAATGATTACATTTACATGAAATAGCCAGAAAAAGCAAATCCAGAGACAAAAAGCAGATGAGTAATTAGGAGATGGGCAAAGACAGTAAATGGGAAGTGACTGCTAATGCATAGGAGGTTTCTTGTTGGGGTGAGGAAATGTTCTAAGTGAATATACTAAAAACCAGTGAATTGTACACTTACGTGGGTGAATTATATTTTAATAAAGCTGTTTTTTAAAAAAAACTATAGAAAGAAAAATCCCTAGACTTCAACGGTTAACTGCTGGATGCCTCAAGCCTTATAAGGACTAAAGTAAGATGGCTAAGTTGGAGACCTACAAAGTTCTGTGAAGAAAATAACACACTTAGGGTGTCTGGGTGGCTTAGTCGTTAAGCATCTACCTTCAGCTTGGGTCATGATCCCAGGGTCCTAGGATCGAGTAATGCATTGGGCTCCCTGATCAGCAGGGGAGCCTGCTTCCTCCTCTCCCCCTCCCTTTGCTTGTGTTCCCCTTCTTGCAGTGTCTCTGTCAAATAAATAAATAAAATCTTACAAAAAAAAAATTACACCTAGAAGAGCAAAACATTGATGACATAAAAGAACTAAACATGCAATATCACTGTGCCAAAAACAAAGAACAAAATTCAAACATCAAAGTGAAATATAACACTAGAAGATTAGAAATTTAAGATAATCTGCTGCTAATCCTCGTTTCATAGCACAGAATATAGTCAGCCCAACATCTGAGCTTGGTGGATCACCCTGTATCTCTCCAACACCATTCCTGCCATGACCATTTTGGGGAAATAATTTCAAATTTACAAAATATTACAGAAATAGGAATAGCGCAAGGAGCACTCATAGACACTTTACCCAGATTTACTTATTTTTTTCTTAAGATTTATTTATTTACGTTAGGGGAAGGAGGTTCAGACGGAGAGGGAAAGAATTTCAAGTGGACTCTCCACTGAGTGCAGAGCCCCACATAGGGTTTGATCTCATGACCCTGAGATCATGACCTGAGCTGAAATCAAGAGTCAGACACTTAACCAACTGAGTCACCCAGGTGTCCCTAATCAGATTTTTTTTTTTTTTAAGATTTTATTTATTTGTCAGAGAGAGGGAGAGAGAGCGAGCACAGGCAGACAGAATGGCAGGCAGAGGCAGAGGGAGAAGCAGGCTCCCTGCCGAGCAAGGAGCCCGATGTGGGACTCGATCCCAGCACGCTGGGATCATGACCTGAGCCGAAGGCAGCTGCTTAACCAACTGAGCCACCCAGGCGTCCCAAATCAACCCTGGCGATCAATGGGGTGACAGATGTCGCAGCCAGATCGCCCTCACATCCCAGGCGTCCCAAATCAGATATTTTTAACAAAAACTTTGAAAGGTTCTCATAAACTCTTAGCTATACAGTCATATCTATACTTAATTTCCTGAAAGTGGTAAACATGCCTGTGTAATTACCAAATTAATTTTTAATGAGGAATTTATATTAAGATCTTTTGATCTAATAATGTTTTCTATCCAATTTTGGGATTCACAGCAAAAAAAAAAAAAGGACATACGGGGCGCCTGGGTGGCTCAGTGGGTTAAAGCCTCTGCCTTCGGCTCAGGTCATGATCCCAGGGTCCTGGGATCGAGCCCCACATCGGGCTCTCTGCTCAGCAGGGAGCCTGCTTCCTCCTCTCTCTCTGCCTGCCTCTCAGCAGGGAGCCTGCTTCCTCCTCTCTCTCTGCCTGCCTCTCTGCCTGCTTGTGATCTCTGCCTGTCAAATAAATAAATAAAATCTTTTTTTTAAAAAAAAAAGGACATACAAAAAGGCTAAGTATTATTATTATTATTTTAATGAAAAGTATAAAGGGCAAATATTTGGCTCTCAGATTGTCCCTCCCCTCCCATTCATAAAGAAGACATGAGTAATCAAGCCATCCTGTTTACTGTCTCACAAAGACAGTGCTCCAGGTAGCAATGACCAATTTCTTAAACCCGACACAAGGGATGAAATCAATTTGAAATCCCTGATCTATGTCATATCAGTTTTTCTAGACAGATGGTCCAATGATTGATTCTAAGCATACTCATCAATGTTTTCTAGGTCAAGAGATGCTAATGAGCAATATATTACAAGAGCCTCAAAGCTGCTATATCCTTACTTATCCCACTATTAGAAATGTATCCTAAGAATATAATACTTACAGTTATATGCACAAAGATAATGTTATTTATGAAACAGAGTAACTGGAAAGCCCCACATGTCTAAGATTAAGAGAACAGTCAGGTATATACTAGGTAATTCACATTATGTTAGAAAAAACAATCAGAGGTGCTTATATTATTGAGCTAACTAAAAAAAACAAACAGCATATTTGTGCAGGAGTTCACTCTCACAAAAAAACTGGGAAGAAAGTGAACATGTTAAGAAATATTATGAAGGGCGCCTGGGTGGCTCAGTGGGTTAAAGCCTCTACCTTCGGCTCAGGTCATGATCCCAGGGTCCTGCGCTCGAGCCCCTGCATCGGGCTCTCTGCTCAGCAGGGAGCCTGCTTCTTCCTCTCTCTCTCTGCCTGCCTCTCTGCCTACTTGTGATCTCTGTCTATCAAATAAAATGAGTAAAATCTTTGAAAAAAAAAAAGAAATATTATGAAGCATTACACACTGAGGAAAGTTACTAAAATATTAGTAAAGGCACCATGGTATTTCATTAAGTATCTAAAAAGGTATCTAAAAAGGTTCATTTGTAGAATGTACTTAGAAACTGTTGCACAAGATAAGTTTATCCAACGATAAAAATAAAGGATGTACAATCTCCATCCTTGAAAGATTTAAGATAATATGACAAAATACACTGCTTTGGTCACTGTTTACCTGCCCAAAAGAAGGTTTGGGGAAAGATAGTTTCTTTCTTCCCTTTCATTTCTCCTCCCTTCCTTCCACCCTTCCTTCCTTCCTCTCTCCCTCCCTTTCTTTTTTTCTTCCTTCCTTCCTTCTTTTCTTTCTCTTTCTTTCTGATTTATTTATGTATTTGAGAGAGATGGGAGAGAGAAAATCTCAAGCAGATTCCCTGTAGAGCATGAAGCCCAACCATGGGATCATGACCTGTGTCCAAAATCAAGCATGGGATAAACCAACTAAGCTACCCAAGGGCCCCAAGATAGTTTCTTTTGATCTACTATTCTGTGACACAGATGAAAATAATTGGTTTTTATTTATATTTACTTATCAAATACCTTCATCATAGATAACCTGGCTGAGAGAAAGGAATACAAGAAGTATAATTAAATATCACTTAGCTCATTATGTCAATTACCCTATAAAAACATAAAATTAAACACAGACACTCACAATTAAATGATCAAACATCTCTAGTCTGTAATACATTAAAAATTATATTGTATTTGGTGGGGGCGCCTGGGTGGCTCAGTGGGTTAAGCCTCTGCCTTCGCCTAAGGTCATGATCCCAGGGTCCTGGGATCGAGCCCTGCATTGGGCTCTCTACTCAGCAGGAAGCCTGCTTCCCCCTCTCTCTGCCTGCCTCTCTGCCTACTTGTTATCTCTCTCTCTGTCAAATAAATAAATAAAATCTTTAAAAAAATTATATTGTATTTGGAACCCAGACATAGGGCATGTTTCTGCAAACATGCAGCAAAGGACAAATTCATAGATTTATGTAGCAATTCTCCATTTCCCTGTCATATCAGCTTACCTAAACTTCCCTGACAAATGAAACTAATTTTCTTAGATGCTAAAACTGTCAGAAAATATTTCCAAGAAAATCTTGTACAGTGTATGTCATATTTTTTGGGTTTCATACATAAGACACACAGAACACGTAAGCAAATTCTACTTAAAATGAACCAGTGCATGTGTTCACTACTGTTCCAGTGAGCCATGTTTGTGCAATGACACATTTTTGTTTCAGAAGTCACTTCATTAGAGCTTAGCGGGTAAGTATGGCTGCTTGTCCCTTCATATGTTTGGAAATTTTGTCTTCCCTTTTTCTTGAGCTTTTAGAAATTTTTAGGAATCCTTCTCTTATTCGTAAGGTGTTAGTTTTCTCTTCTTGATCTTATCTCCCCTCATCCTGGTCTAACTTGATTTACAGTGGGAAAAGTGAGGACTAAGCACATGACAGCTGGGAGCCGTTCCTCTGCACAAGCGTATACTTCAGTGCGTGGACACTGAGACATCACCTCCAGCAGGTCAGAGGATATTTTTATTCTCTTCCTGGTTCTTATTTATATTTCAGACTGCTGAATTTGTCAAATATTTGACCACTTGATTAAAAAAAAAAAGGGGGGGGGGAGTATGTTCCTATGTATCTATTTATCTAAAAATAAGGACAGGTACATTTAACCACAGAACAGATTCAACAGTAATGTTGTGTTTTGACATCAGATTAAACCTTCACACAAATGTGTTATCAAAGAGGTGACAGCTTGAAATGGGCTGCCCTTTAGAGAGTTAACATACAACCAAAAAGGTGGAAATAAGATCAAGTCTTGTTTATAAGTACATAGGAATGACATGTAGCTTTGTAATTCAAAACTGTATTGCTCATACAACCTGTATTCCTTTAAAAAGACATTTCTCATTAACCTCCTCTAGATCGTCCACACTCCTGTCAAAATGTCCACCTGGCTCATGGGATTTGGTAACCTCAGAGGGTGGGCAAGGCAAACACAATTTGCTCAGAATGGATCATTTAGAGCTCTTACTTTATTTCTCTTCAAAGGACCTTATGCTTTTGAACAACAGATGGAATTTCCACCTACCCACAACCAATCACTGGCTCCTAAACACTGGCCTTGTTAATTAAATTTAGAGTCAAAAGTCTGCATATTTTTAATTCCTTGAAGAAGAGAGAACTGTTCACTGTCAAGTATACTGAGCTTTTCGCATTTTCCAATAATGAATAACTATGATTAATTCTTTAATTATCAGAAAAACTTTTTACATGCCTTGATTTAGGATACTTTGAGTTTAGCACAGAGTGAATTTCAAACTACAGATTTTCCAAAAGAAATGAAAGTTTATTATCCTCAGGGATGTGAAAAAACTAAAATCCCAGCATCCTACTATAAGTTAGTTAATAAAATAAAAAAAAATAGCATCCTACTATGAAAACCTTAGTTAATAAAATTAAAAAAAAATTTTTTTTAATTTATTTAACAGACAGAGATCACAAGTAGGCAGAGAGGCAGGCAGAGAGAGAGAGAGGGGGAAGCAGGCTCCCCGCTCAGCAGAGAGCCCGACGTGGGGCTCGATCCCAGGACCCCGGGACCATGACCTGAGCCGAAGGCAGAGGCTTAACCACTGAACCACCCAGGCACCCCAAAAAATAATTAGTAGTATATATTTGCAAATATAGACTAGTACTTTCAGTTTTTGAGAGATATAAGTTCTAATGTAATTAAACCTACAATCTTGAAAGCAGTATTAATTTTCATAGCAAAGTTCTTTATATAGTCAAAAGATAAATTTCAATTTAACTAAAGTCCTAATAACAAAACAAAATTTTATATTTTTGAACTCCATTAAGTAATAAGCCTCTCTCTGAATATTAACCTTAACAGTGGTATTTATAATGTTAAACCAGAAACAAACAAGATTACCTGATTGAGAGCAATTATTATCTAAAAAACTAGAAATTCATTTTGCAAAATCTGACAGTCATTCTAAGTTTGTGTCTGCCTTAAATGACTTCAATTGTCTAAGAAAGAGTCTTAAGGAGGTAATTTTAAAGAGTATCATTCTACAGTGGCTTGATTAACCCCTAACCCATGCAACTTCCCATTTTAAGAGTGGATTTGTCAATTTCTGAAATTCTATCCATTCATTTTATTAGTCTGAGGTTGCATTGTAAGGTGTATCATAATTCCTATACCTTCCTAGTAAATTGTTCTTTTTCTCATTTTATGATATCCCCCAAATCCCTAATAATGCCTGTTGCTTTAGAATCCACTTTGTCTGATATTATTATAGCTCATTTTATCAGTTCTCATCTAATTAGCATTTGCTTGAAATATTTTTTTAAGATTTATTTATTATTTGTCAGAGAAAAAGAGAGAAAACATAAGCAGGGGGAGCAGCAGGCAGAGGGAGAAGCAGACTCCCCACTGAGCAAGGAGCCTGATGTGGAACTTGATCCCAAGACTCTGGGATCATGACCTGAGCCGAAGGCAGATGCTTACCAACTGAGCCACCTAGATGTCACTGAAATATTTTTTCTCCATTCCTTTAGGTTCATCCTTACTATGTCCTTATTGATGAGGGACAGAAGCACAAAAAATGTTCACCTTTAGCCCACAAGGCTGACCAATAGCCTGTATAGTTTTGATAAGGATCAAATATGTACTGGCTGCTACATTCTTAAAGGGTCTCATGACTGCCTGTGCATCTTTTTTTTTTTTTTTTTGCCTTTATTTATTTTTTTTATTAATTTTTTATTTTTTATAAACATATATTTTTATCCCCAGGGGTACAGGTCTGTGAATCACCAGGTTTACACACTTCACAGCACTCACCAAAGCACATACCCTCCCCAATGTCCATAATCCCACCCCCTTCTCCCAAACCCCCTCCCCCCAGCAGCCCTCAGTTTGTTTTGTGAGATTAAAAGTCACTTATGGTTTGTCTCCCTCCCAATCCCATCTTGTTTCATTTATTCTTCTCCTACCCACTTAAGCCCCCATGTCGCATTGAGGAAGACTGCCTGTGCATCTTAATATTAATATCAAGCTGAATGATAAGCACTATAGAAATCTTGCTAAAGTAGTTTCATGAGTGGAAATTTGAAGAAGACATTTATGATACTCCTTGTCCTCTCCCCCTTGAGCACTAAGCATATAACCATCAACTTCATATAGCAAAAAGTGCAGCTCTTTCTGCCCATAAGCCTTATCCCTGTGCTATAAGAAAAGCACCTTTTTGCACCAAAAATGTCTCAAGAGTTCTTTCTTGAATGTCTGCTTGTGAACCCACATTGCTTATGGTTTAGGTGTATCACACAAAGTTAAACTTATTGGTTCTACGCAAACTGAGAAATGTCAGGGGTCAGTTTAGTCTATTTACATTTACTGTGATCAGTGATATATTTGAAATCCATCTTACTATGTAATTCTCATATGATTTTCTTTGATTTTTACTCCATTCACTTCTCAGCCTTTTATTGAACTGATACTTTCCTCTTTTACCCATTTTCCCATCAGTTCATTTAGAAGTTATATATTCTATTTCCACTCTTTCAGTGGTCATAATTAAATTATTAAAGTTCATATTCAACTTAAGCCAAAATATCTATGGCTTTATAGTCCTCCGAAATAATGAAAGCATTTTAGAATGCTTTAAAATTCATTACCCCTTCTCCTCATTTCAAACTTTAATCTGGAGAAAGTATTTCAGTTCTACCTTGTTTATATATTCATAATTATTCACTATTATTAATTATCTTATGCAATTAAGGCTCGGATTTACCTACATATTTACCAATTGCTTACGCTTACTCTTACTTCTTGCATTTCGATCCTTCCTTCTGAGTTAGATTTCCTCTTGTGTCCGACTACTAAACGGCTTCCCTTTCAGAGTGAAGGCCAAGGCCAAACCCCCTACTATATCCTGCAAGGGCTAGCGTGATCTAGAGTTAAGGTTACAGAGTTTCAAGGATATCAGATTGGGTCAGGGGAATTCAAGGAACACACGAGCATTTAGCCAGTCTCTAGTCTCTCAGTATTCCGGAATACAGGCACATAACAAGGCCGAAGAAGCAGGGTCCTTAAAACCAGAGACTCTGGGTCGAAGGTGCCACTTTATGTATAACAGATTCGAGAGCACAAATTGCTTCAAGAGCTACCAGGCTTCTGCTGGCTTTTAAGCCACTTGTTCCTCTCGCCCTTTGGGTGCGAATTCAATTATTTCTTCTGCAAGTTAAAAACCTGCATATGAAAACAAAACAAAACAACAACAACAACAAAAAAACCTGCATATGATAAAAACTGAAACAGAACTAACTTAAAAGTATAAACTAAAAACCAAATGTTCTCTCTCCGCATCTTTAGTCCCACTCTCCAAAGTTACACACTAACAGTTTCTTCTTGTGACCTTCCAGGAAAAAAAAAGAGAGAAAGAAAAAAGAAAAAGCATAAAACAGCATTTAGTTATATTATCTATTTTATTTATAGGTGGGACTGCTAAATGTATTTATTTTCACCTTCTTTTTCTAGCTTCATAATATGTCTTAGAGAGTTTTCCGTATCAGCACACAGAAGTCTTCACAAGACTACCCCTATTTCCCTCACTAGTTTATAACCAAGCTTTCAAACTATCAATATTTTCTTGAAGCATTTTCCACAGATTCTTGAGAGAAACAGGAAGGGAATCTGAATTCCCCAGAGTTCAATATTCCTTGTCATTAAGGTAAATCTTTGATGGCTACCAGAATGATTACAATTAGAAAGTCAATTTCCCAACTAAACAGGGTTCTCAGCAAAGAGAGTGGCCACATGTATTTTACAAAAGTAAAAATAAATCTACACCCAAGAAAAGATGCCTTACACCCACACATGCGTGCATGTGTGTCCATGCACAAGTACACACACACACACTCACATTCCTTTATTTTCTCCAAACTTCCAAATGTACAGCATATTATATACAGTGTTGGTTAGTCTATTTTAGGAAGTTCTTAGATATTTAAACTGGGAAGAGGTGGGTGGTTGGTGAAATCAAGAAGCAAAAGAGGCATTTTTACTTTTCCTGATCTTAGTCCTTTTTCACTTTTTTTCTAAGATTAGTTTATTCAATCTTAGAGATTCACTAAACATCTTCCAAAACTTATAAAAGCTCCATATTCTTCCAAGTCGTAAGGACTAAATGATCATCCTCCTATAAAACAAGAATACACCGGGGCGCCTGGGTGGCTCAGTGGGTTAAGCCGCTGCCTTCGGCTCGGGTCATGATCTCAGGATCCTGGGATCGAGCCCCGCATCGGGCTCTCTGCTCAGCGGGGAGCCTGCTTCCTCCTCTCTCTCTGTCTGCCTCTCTGCCTACTTGTGATCTCTCTCTGTCAAATAAATAAATAAAATCTTAAAAAAAAAGAGAGAATGTGATAAGGGGTCAAAATACATATCATCAAATGAAGTATACAGAAAAAGGCTTATACGTTTTTTAAAGTAATATTCATATTAATTAAAATCATTAAGTGAATCATGATAGTAATAAATTTCTATCTTTTGGCTATGAAATTGATACTGAATGCCATAAAAACCTAATACACACTTGGAAGAAAATATTTGCCAATCATGTATCATAAGAGGTTAATATCCTGTATATATTAAGAACTCCTACAACCCAACAGCAAAAACAAAAAATCCAATTAGAGATTAGATCTGAATAGACAACCACAATGATATTATGGTATCTCATACCTACTGGAATGGTTAGTATTAAAAAAGACAAAAAATATAACAAGCATCGGTGAGGATATGAAGAAAAAGCAACTGTTGGGCGCTGCTGTTGGGAATATAAATTGGTGCAGCCCCTGTGGAAAACATTACGGAGCTTTCTCAAAAGGTTAAAAATAGAATTATCATACGGATCTACTTCTACTTCTAATTCAACTTCTGGGTATTCACCCACAGAAAATCACTATTTTTTTTTAAGATTTTATTTATTTATTTGACAGAAGAGAGACACAGCGAGAGAGGGAACACAAGCAGGAGGAGTGGGAGAGGGAGAAATAGGCTTCCCGCCAAGCAGGGAGCCTGATGCAGAGCTTTGTCCCAGGAGCCTGGGATCATGACCTGACCTGAAGGCAGACACTTAATGACTGAGCCACCTGGGCACCCCTGAAATCACTACCTTGAAAAGATACCTACACTCCTATGTTCCTTGCAGTATCATTTACACTAGCCAAGACATGGAAACAACCTAAATGCCCAGAAATGGATGACTGGATAAAGAAATTTGAGATGTGTATAAATATATGTGTATACACACACACTCTCTCTCTCTCTCTCTCTCTCACACACACACACACACACTTAAGTAGAAACATACACATATTCATACATACATCACATATATACATGTATACATATATATACACAATGGGATAATATTCAGCCATTAAAAGAGGAAGGAAATCCTGCCATTTGTGACAACATGGGTGGACCTTAAGGGCATTATGCTAAGTCAAATAAGCCAGACAGAGAGTCAATACTGCAATGTATCACTTCTATGTGGAATATTTTAAAAAGAACTTAGATACAAAGAACAGATTGGTGATTGCTAGAGGCAGGGGGTAGGGGAAATGTGGATGAAAATGGTAAAAAAATAAAAAACTCTATCATAAGTAAGTCCTAGGAATATAATATATAGCAGGGGACTACAGTTAACAAAACTGTATTGTATACTGAAAACTACTAAAAGACTAAACCTTGAAAATCTTCACCACGATAGGGATGCCTGGCTGGCTCAGTTGAAAAAGCATGTGACTCTTGATCCTGAGGTCATGAGTTCAAGCCCCACATTGGGTGTACAGATGACTTTAAACAAACAAACAAACAAACAAACTTAAAAAAAAAGTTCTCACCACAAGAAAAAGAAATTAGGGGCGCCTCAGTGGTATTGTTGGCTAAGCATCAGACTCTTGGTTTCAGTTCAGGCAGTAATGTTAGGGTCACTGAGATCAAGCTCCGTATCAGGCGGGGAGTCGGCTTAACTTTCTCTCTCTCCACCCACCGTTTTCTCTCACTCTCTAAAAAAAAAAATCTATCTATCTGTCTAGATAGATATATATATCTATAACTTTAAAAAATTATGTTGTATACCTTGTGCAGCTAAAAATAATACAGCTGACTCTTGAACAACATGGGTTTGAACTGTGCAGTTCATTTTTTCCAATAAATACAATATAGTATTATAACCTATATTACATTTTTCCCCATAAATACAATATTGTATTATAAACATATCTTCCCTGTGATTTTATTAATAATACATTATTTTCTCTAATTTATATTAAGACTATAGTATATGATACATATGACATACAAAATATGTGTTGACTGCTTAGTGTTATTTGTAAGGATTCTGGTCAATAGTAGGGCCACTAGTAGTTATGTTTTTAGGGAGTTATATGCGGATTTTCAACTCCATTTTTAATAGCTCAAAAATATACATATACCTATAAATAGGTATTTTAAAAAATTTAATACATACTGACAGGATTCAAGTAGGGGGATTCAGGAATAAAAAGAAAAGTCCATGAACTCTCTTGTCTTGTTATCGCCATGTTCTTAATTTGGCTTTGTGACAGATGGCATGATGGGTCCCAAGCCTCCATCCCTGTCTGCATCTGCATCCTCTGCAGTTAATACTGCACTGTGGTTGGGTTATTTTGGTAAGTCAGAATTTGGGGAATATTTCCTCTTGTGTGCTTCTGCCTTCATCACAGGACTAAGCCCAAGAGAGCTTGCTTCAGGAGGCGAGACAAGCAGAACAGAGCAGTGTGTTTAACTATGGTCGAAGTCAGCCTCCGTCAGCAGCCAGCCTGCTGTGAGTAAATCCAGCCAAGATAAGCAAAGTCACTTAGTGCCCTCCACCTGCCTGGGGAAGTATGAGTACTCAGCGTGTATGTATGGTATGCCATCCAGGTGTTGTGGTGGTCTGTCAGGCAATGTTCTCAGGGCAACAGATAATACACACTTTGCAGGCTTTAGTCAGCAACTTTGCATTTTTTACTTTCTTTGGAAAATACTGCCCAATGACAATAACCTTTTTTTTTTTTATTATGCTCAGTTAGCCAGCAAACAATAACCATTATTTGATATTTTCCTCTGTCTTCACTCTGGCTTGCTGAATCTTCGACTAACATGACCATTTACTACTGACCTGGCAGAGCCCACAGAAAATCAAGCTCTCACAAGTCTGGGAAGCGAGTCAAAAACGATCTCAAAGGAAAGGAGGAGTGATCCTAAAGTAGTTCAATGCAAGAATGGAGGTATGAGGGACGCCTGGGTGGCTCAGTTGGTTAAGCAGCTGCCGTCGGCTCAGGTCATGATCCCAGCGTCCTGGGATCGAGTCCCACATCAGGCTCCTTGCTCAGCGGGGAGCCTGCTTCTCCCTCTGCCTCTGCCTGCCATTCTGTCTGCCTGTGCTCGCTCTCTCCCCCTCTCTCTCTCTGATAAATAAATAAAATCTTTAAAAAAAAAAAAAAAGAATGGAGGTATGAAAGAGAGAAAGGTTATCTAAGCATCAAGACAGTAGGTAAGCCAAAGGGCTCAGTCTGTTTGTATTACAGCTAAAGTGCCTTTGGGCTGAAGAATCTGCTGGTTTGTTTTATATCTTTGCACTTAATATAAAAACTCTTTCAAGTTATTTTTAAAATATAAAATATAAAAACTCTTTCAAGTTATTTTTAAAAACCTCTTATTATTTTAATGTTAATAAAATAAATTATTACCATTTGATACTATACGGAGCAGCATCCAGGTAGATGACATTTAAATCTGCATTAAATAATCTGTTTAAAACTAAGAAAGTTGAACCCACGTATCTCTCTATCATCATTTAAATATCACACGTGTAGGTTTTCTTCCACTATGGGAATGTCAAGTCTCCAAATTGCTTAAGAAATTACACAAAGAATAAAGGGTATATTTACAAAGCTTTAAAAAAAAACCCAAAAACCCAAAACCCTACTGCCATCTAGTACTATCAACCTCATACACAGCTACTGACCTGCATTAAAGTTGAAACTGCCCCTTAAATGTCATTCCTATTATTGTTTCCATTTAAATGGTCTGCAACCTAATTAAATGCCAATCTACTTTCTCACAGTTTATAACATCTGACATTTACACCAAGATTCTTGATGTCATCCCCTGAAACCATCAGATAATACTTACTATTGGTCACTGTCCTCACAGTTTACCTTTTAAAAGGACTACTTACTAGTGTATTTGATATCATAAGTTCACAAGCCTGTAAGGGTTTATAAAGTACCACAATAACTCTTTCACATACTAATATTTTAATTTCATTTTAATATACAGAGGACAAGGAAAACATCGATTCAAACTTAAAATAGCAAGGTCAAGTGACATTTTCTTCTAAAGGTCACATTTCAGAACTATACAAACAAATTACAAATATATAACCATTAAATAATCAGTTTGCTCAGTTCAGTCATCAACTATAATATCTATACCTACAGGTATGTATTTTGAACATAAAATTCTACTTAGCAAATTAATTATAACTTCACAACTGCTATCAAAACAAGTGAATAAGAACTTTTAAATAAAGACAGTCTAAAAAGCACACCTCTCCTTTTCATAAAAGGGCACCTAAGAAGCTGATATTCACATTATAACACTAAATTAAATACATACTAGAGGTGGTAAAACCTTACTGGTTATAACTCACAAAAGAGAATTCAAGGTTAAATCCCTGTTTTTCTAAACTAAACTACTAAACTATCTAAGTATCTGCTAAGCTCTAAATGTTTGCACCCTTCCCACTCACTCCACCCCAGATCTATACCTTGAAACCTAACGCCCAAGGAGATGGGGTCTTTGGGAGGTGATTAGGTCACGAGAGTGGAGCACTCATGAATGGGGTTTATACCCTTAAAAACGAGGTTTAAAAAAGCCCCCTTGCCCCTCTGGCCTGTGAGATTTCATGGAAAATGTAGCCATCAGTGAACAAGTAAATGGGCATCAAATCTGCTGGCGCCCTGATCTTAGACTCTGCAGGCTCCAGAACTGTGAGCAATACATCAATGTTATTTGTAAGTCACCCAGTTCGTATCATATTGTTATGAACCAAGGCACTATCCGTTAAGACCACAGAAGTTAAATAAACTATAACACATACATAAAATAAATCATGCATGTATTAAAGTAGATTTAGATCTCTATCTCATATTGTAAAGTAAATCACAAAAACAATCCTACTTTTCTCAAATAAAAAACAATGTAGCTATGTTGAGGTATGATACAGTTTAAAGCTTGGTCTAGAGTCAAATCTGAATTTAACTGCTAGTTGCAACACTTGCTAGCTTTCTACTTTCAGCAGTCTGTTTTGGGCATGCTATTAAATTTTCTTAGTCTCAGTTTCTCCCTTCTGTGGTGGCAGATATTGATTCTTCCATTTCACAGGATTGTTGTGAAGTAAATGAGATAAGATACATAAATGGCCTGGCATAACCCAAGCCACTATAAAATGTTTAATAATCGTTATTTTCGTGGCCATTCCCTAACCTCAAGAAATAAATTCTCTGTGACCATTTAAGAGTCAGAAAAAGGAACTTAAGAATTTGTCCCCATGGAGTTCATATGACCTGTCCCTAGGTTTGTATGACATATAACTTTGGTGATTTATAAAAGAAAAGCCTTAGGGGTGCCTGGGTGGCTCAGTGGGTTAAAGCCTCAGGTTTGGCTCAGGTCATGCATGATCCCAGGGTCCTGGGATGAAGCCCTGCATCAGGCTCTCTGCTTGGCAGGAAGCCCGCTTCCCTTCTTCTCTCTCTCTGTGTGCCTCTCTACCTCCTTGTGATCTTTATCAAATAAGTAAATAAAACCTTTAAAAAAATAATAGAAAAGCCTAGAAAAACTAACACATATGTAATGATAAAATTATTTCAGATTATTATAAGCATATACATGTACTACATACATATAATTTATATGTCATGCTCCACTATATCCTAGAATATTAAAATAAGGAAGGTGAAAAGAAATAATACTACTTTTCTAAGCCTGTGGAAGAATTTATCTAAATACACACAGTGATTGAGATGACCACAAAAATGGTCCATAGAAGGGATCAACTTGAAAAATCCTATTAATTCCTGGAATTAAAGGTACAGTTAAGTATAGGAAAATGATTTGATACCCAACAAACCTGCACAACTGACCTTTAGTGAAATAAATTTAGGATTCTGGAAAGCTGTTCATTCTACATCTCAGGTTCTACATTTACAAGTCCCCCCTTTTGAAAACATGTTTGTCTTGAAAATTTCAGCTTTCCTTCATCTCACTGCTTGGACATTCCATTAAGGATCTGATTTCTGTCACTTTCCAACCTTGCGGACTTATATTTTTCATCTATAAAAAGAATCCTCCATTTATAGAAATATGTCATACCATATTTTAAGTCAACATTTCCATTTACAGATAAAGTAGCTATTTTACTTCAAATTTGTTTCAAGTCTTTCTCCCACCGAAGGAGGGAGGCTATTTTCCTCTGAATGTTTTTAGTTAAATAAGTCTAAAAGAACAGGAATACAGCAAGATCAAAGAATAAAACCCAACAAATTTAAAAGCATAAAGGAGTAACAAAAATAGTACAATTAGACCAAAATGAGAGATGTATACTAAAATGTTACTTGAGTCCTTAATCAATACTATATTTGAAAAATAAAGCATATGATGTTTTTTCTACACTTAATGCTTAGGATCTCTTTAGGCACTAAAGTCAAAGTTGAAAATGACTTTCTGATTAGCCTTCAGCATTATAAGTTTCGTAAGCCAGAGTAATTTAGGGTCATAGACCCTCTGACCACCAGTACCAATTCAGTCAAATGTTTGTTGATACATTTTCATTTCGGCAAAGCCTTTTACCATTAGTGTCTTTTTTTTTTTTTTTAAGATTTTTATTTATTTGACAGAGAGCAAGAGCAAGCACAAGCAGGGGGAATGGCAGGCAGAGGAAGAGGGAGAAGCATCCCCCCTGCTTGGCAGGGAGACTGACACAAGGCTCAATCCCAGGACCCCAGGATCATGACCTGAGCCGAAGACAGACACTTAACCAACTGAGCCACCCAGGTGCCCCTACCATTAGTACCTTAACTGAAGTTACATTTACCACGTTGGTACCATGTTACCATTACCACTACCGCCTCCTGCAGCAGAAAAGCAAAATATTTTCTATGCAATGCTTGTTCTTCCTTATAATATTGTTCTCAGGTGGGACCATCAAATGATTTTTTTCTCCTGATATTTTCAGTAATTACACAGATTCTATAGGATATTAACACTGAAATTCATTTATAGCAACAAACCATGTTTTTAAAAAGCAATGAACATCATAAAGAAGCTTCTATTAAAAAGTTTGAGAGAAAAATAGTCATTTAATTACCTACATAAGAGCTACCATGGTCTGTGTAGAGCCAGTTTTCAATAAACAAAGTTTTAAAAAGCTGCTTCTAAATTGCTTGTCAAGGCTACAAGAACAACTGAATGGAAAACAGCATATTAATAGGCAAACAAAATGTGGCCATCCAATGGAACTGAAAGTCTCATGATATGACTGTTCCCACCAAGGATCATTTTATGCAAATTCCTTCAGTTCAGTTTGTCATCAGCCTACACTAAAAATCATTCCCAAACCAACTAGAACTACCAGGATGTCGGTAAAACCACATTACTTCATTTTATGATGTTTCATTTGGAAGCAGTCAGAGAGGCTAAAGTGAAAACATGGTTGGGTCACTCCTGTAAAGACAGTAGAGATTTTGGCACATTCCTTAAAATTCATCTATCAGCACAGCTGAAAATGTACTAAAGCCTTGTTCCTTGGATTCAGTTGGAATTCAAAGTATATACTAGTTATATATATACTAGTATATAAAGTACACATATACTAGTTAAACATGTGTGCTTAACTTTAAAACATTAATGCACAGAATTAGGATTATAGTTCAGCTAATTACCCAATATTTTAAATATAAATAATTTTTTAAAAGATTTTATTTATTTATTTATTTGACAGAGAGAGAGAGAGAGATCACGAGTAGGCAGAGAGAGGAGAAAGCAGGCTCCCTGCAGAGCAGAGAGCCCAAAGTGGGACTCAATCCCAGGACCCTGAGATCATGACCTGAGCCAAAGGCAGAGGTTTAACCCATTGAGCCATCCAGGTGCCCTAAATATAAATAATTTTTAAATAAAATTATTTGAGAGTTAAACTTCCATGTTGTAGGGCTAAAAACTTTCAAAAGTAAATCAACATTTTTTATCATAATTTTAAGCACTTCACTTTCTCTAGCCATTTTTTAATAGTTCAAGTCAATTTCACAATTCACAATTTCACAACAGATAACTGCATGAATGATATCTGGAGTAAGTGGTAACAACACGAGAATTTTGATCAATCTGAGAAAATTATTTATATATATAAAAATATATAAAACAATTTTTAATAATTTATATAATTATTACTAATTGATAACTATTATGATATAAAATTAATTTTTTATAATATACATAAAACAATTATATATATAAAAATTAGGCCATAAGGTGGTACAGGCATTTTTTTCCTAAAAGCCTTAGAAAACCTTCCTGCATTCTAAAAGCATAACAATGGTCAGAGGGCCATTTTCCAAATAGATTTAACTTTTGGGAGGGGTTAAGTTCACCAGAAAGTTTCAAAATTTCTATTAAGTAAAACCACCAGTAAATTAACATTCAGTCAATTCAATATTGACACTTAAGAGTCAAGTAGAATCAGCAATTTTAAACAAAATCTCGAGCATCACTTACAAGCTGCTCTGATTTTACACCATACAACTGGACCGTCTTTGCCACGTTTTTGGACACAGCTAATGTGAGGTCTGCATCTACAGCGGCTACATTTAGTTCACTGCAGAAAACAAAAACAGACTTTCATTATTAGCAACACAGTTCATCAACAAAGTAGAGAACAACATATAAACTTAAACCCAATAAGCAATGTAGTGATTCTTTTTATAGATTTCACTGATTGCTTCCAAGAATTGGTTGCATTGTTTCTTTTTTCCTCCTAAATTCGGCATTAGGGAAAAGTGCTTTGAGATGGCTTGGTTAATGACCAGTTTCTCATTAATAAAAGCACGTCATGTGTGGGTTCAGGCTGTGATTAAGAGAGTAAATTGTGTACAGATTTTTAAAGTAGCACTCTTGTTAATACTGATAAGTGCAATTAGAGACACCATATCACAGACATCTGCAAGGAAATGACAGCTTTTGAATGGAAATGATGACCTTGAAAGGACATAGGCTAAAAATATAAATTACACATGATACATAAAGATGCTCGGTTTCTGTAGAAATTATGTCAATCCATGCTATTTTGTAGAGTAGCTTTTTAAATATATCAAAAGCATACAAAATTTTAATTTGAAATTTTAAAATTTGAAGTCTTGAAGTATTTGTTTTGCCCCACTTATTTTCAACTTTAACATGGGATTAGTTGGGATTGCCAAAAAGGAAAAGAAAAAAAGTGTTTACAAAGACCATGGAAAAAATACTGCGAGTTAAAAACTGCACAAAAACTCATACATAGATAGAAAGCAGGAAAAGTAAATTACTATGGCTCTGAGGTAGCAAAATAAATCTTGGCACTTGACAGATTCTCTTTATGAAGAAAGTGAAGGACTTTGAAACATAGGTGCACACTGTGTGTAATAAAAATGCCCTTTCAAAAAAAAAGATGCCCTTTCATAAATAGTGAGTCAGACTTTATTAAATTCTATTGAATACTGGCAATAACCACGCTTCCTTAAGCTTCATGTTATATTTGATTACAACATCGCGAAGCTGCCCTGAAGAATGGGAGAGATGCCTCTTTAACATTTCCATAAATAGGTCAAAAGATCAAATCCACACCCCCAAACAAAGGATCAAGTTGAATCTAAGACTGTTCTTGTCACTACCATACCAAACTGATAACAGAGACATTATAGTAAAAAAATCTAGAGTCAGAACTTTGGAAAGGCATGGTAATTATGGAAAGATTCCAGATCTTGATCACATGGCGATCTCGACACCATAAAGGTATGTCTGCAGCTGGATATATGCTCACAAACATTGTACCTGTGGCTTCTGGGTTCTACTACACATGCCTGCAAGTCACCAGGTTCAAACCTATAGTCCAAAACAATCTAGACAGTCCTACACTTTGGTCCTCTATTGCCTAACTACTATTTTTATTTCTCAAAATGTTCATCTACAAATGTACAGACCGACTGTTATGACCACTTGTTAGCTGTGACAAGAACTGAGATAGTCTTAATAGCACATTCATCTGGGTAAGTGTAAATGTCTCCAGCAACAGTATAATTACATTGTCTGCAAGCACTCAGGTGGCACCTCCACGAGGATACCTGGCCTTCTGAGAGATTTAAAAGCTGTCGCATTCTCTTCGAAAGCTCAAAATAGCAAACACAAGTAGGCTAATCAAGATTATAATCCTGTGTATGCCATGAAGTACTTTATGGACTTAAGATAAAAAAAACACTAAGCTCTATACTTTAACTTCTCAGTTTGTAAAATTATTTTTGTGCTTATTTTACTATATAATATTATTTACTATGGCATAAAAATTAGGTTTACTTTGTATCCTTGACAAGATACAGAATAATTATAATAAGCTATTTTTAGACTGTATTTAAATGGTTTTATTAATTGGAATCTTAAGTACCTACGATATATGCACTGATTCACCGCACAACTCTTGATTTAATTGCAGGACTAATTACTTGAATAATTTGAAGTAAATTAAAACATCACTAACAAATGTGGCAGGCATTTCACAGCATGCCACTTTATAAAAACACGTACCTTGCTATAGTTTTAATGATACCTTCAAGTTCATCCACGGAAGGAGGATTGCGACCACCAGGGGGAAAAACCAAGTTGATAGGATCAAAGAGTCGAGATAGAGATTTTGATAAATAAGCAGCTTCATAGGGTTGCAGTGAGTCTTTCAAAGCTTTTTCTGGGCTGTGGGGACAAAATTTAAAACTAAATGCTATTGTATTAGGTTATAAACACCTTTCTTAAAAACTGATCTTCTATATAAAATGTTAAACCCTTTATGAACAAAAAGAAAAAAATTCTGTTTAAAAATGTATATATTTACAAATACATTTCATAACTAGACACTTATTGAGAACTGAACATTTTAATTTACACATAAATCCTATGTATAAATGTAATATAATACATGCCAGTATCTACTGTGGTAATTCTGTCTTTGAAACTAAAAGAACAACAATGTAAAATCTTACTCATTCTAATGGGGCTATGCCTTTGCTTAAAAAATCCAGTTTTTAGAGAGTATCAAAGCTTCACAAGAGACTTAAGTGTACAGAAACCTGCTCTATGAACTCGACCCTTTCCACCTGCTGCTGCCATTTCCCATAGAGCTCCTCTGTGAGAGGGAAGTGCACAGGGTCTAGGCTGTTATCAGCCCTCCAATGACAAACTAATAGAAGGGACAAAACAAAAAGTGTTTGGGAAAGTGCTATGATCACATAAATCCTCCCGATTGAAGTCCTAAACTCATTTATTTTACCATATTCTTCACAAACTGGAACTTGGCCTACTATACACATCTTTCCTTCTTAATCTTCCCATGTCTCCAGTTATCTGTATTTTCCGTTAGCAGTCCCTCTATCAGGTCTTTTATCTTTCCTTTGGCAATACTATCGAAATGTCTAGAACCATTATTTCCATCTGCTTTCTTATTCCTATAATTAACTCCTTATCTTCTCACGTCGCCTGTGTTTATAATCCTTCTACCAGTCCTTCTGTTGTCTTTCTTTTTTTCTTAAGCCCCCTTTCATTCTAAACATCAACCTTAAAATCCTCTGATTTGCTCCACTGTATATGAATTATGAAACCTAGCTTTTTTTCTTTCCCCTAGAGGTCACAATGCTCTTGGTTTGTACATCGTAATTCCATAGTTATCTCTTAACATTTCTCATTCAGTAAGCATTTCCCTCAGCACCTATTTACTGAGAATACTATGTACCAGGCATTGTTAAGTGCCGGGAAGACGTAGATTACAAGTACTTTACAATGCAGGAAAGAAACGTGCAGGTAAAGTGCTAACTATAGTGATTTCTATAATAGGTGAAGATAGAACACAATGGGAATGGGAAGGACGGTGTCTCAACCGGCCTGACTCAATCTGAGTCCTCTATTGAAGACCATCTACTTAAATGTCTTCACTATTTTTGCTCCTTTCATTTACTGACCTTAAGAAGCCTCTTTCCTATTCTGCAGATATTTCAGTTCTGAATTATAAGTACTAAGAGCCTCCTGTCTCTGAATCTGCACTAAAGATCCTTGGAGACTACGATGTCAAAACGGATAACTTTCTGGGGAGCCTGGGTGGCTCAGTCAGTTAAGTGTCTGCCTTCAGCTCAGGTCATGATCCCAGTGTTCTGGGATCGAGCCCCATGTAGGGCTCCCTGCTTACTGGGGAGCCTGCTTCTCCCTCTCCTCCCTGCTTGGGCTGTCACTATCTTAGTCTCTTCCTCAAGTAAATAAACAAAATCTTAAAAAAAAAATAAACAAAACAAACCAAACTGATAACTGTTCTAAAACTCAACCTGTTTGGAAAGTCTGCTTTTATTTTAGCTTTACTAGGGATCTTCCATATTTGAGTCATCATTTCGAACTATTCTTCTAAGATTTCCAAGCTTGAAGACAACTTTTCAAACTCCCACTGTCCCCATCTTGTTTGCTCCTACAAATACTGTTAAGTCTCTACAATTTGCCAGGTAATTCCTAGGTGTGGGAAATATGGTAGTCAATCATTTAAAATTCCCTGTTCCTCTTAAAGTTTACTAATGGGAAACTTACGGTTGCTAATGAGAAAGACAAACACAAAAATAAACACACATTTTTAAGTGTTTTAAATATGGAACATGAGAGTCATAGTTTTAAGAGAAAAATAAAGCAAGCAAGCCAGAAAGAATGTATTCAGCTCTCTCTCTCTCTTTATCCTATTTTGGATCCTATAAGGCGAGGGAAGTTTTGCTGAGCAGAACTGAGGAGAAAGAGAGAGCCAAAGGACAGAGATTTTCAGGATAAGATCATTCCAGGCAAAGAAAACAGGAAGTGCAAAGGCCCTGAGGAGGGACCACACCAGGCTCAGTGCACCAAAAACTTAGAGGAGCAGAGCACGTAAGTGCCAGGCTAGTAGCACGAGATGAAGTCAAACAGAGAATGGGTGGAATAAATCATGCCAGTCTTTGTAGGTCAATAAAGGTGCTATGCTAGATTTTACTCAAAAGAACTTGCTCTTAGACCTTACTGTGATCAATGCTACAGAATCCTTTCCTATTCTCACCCTCCATCAGCCCACCAGGTCTGTCCTCCTCTGTCTGCAGCCAAGTATTTCAAGGAACTCTCATTAGCATCCTGATTTTTCTAATCCACCTTCCTTTCAAAACTCTTACTAGAAATATCTTATTTAGATGGTCTCTGTATCTGCTGCTAAGCTACCCACATATTGCAGAGAAAAAGTAATTTGTATCTATTATACATCTATGCAAACCCCTTAATTTCGAAAGACCTGAAGCACATGGTATTAACTTACAATTCTACATTTGCAGCCCCTTGCTTTCTACAGGTGACCATTTGCCTCTACTTTACACTAAGACCAAACCATTGGCAATGGCCTTCATCGACTTGGATTTCTCTAGTTTTTTTCTCCCTTTGCGACTTGATCTACTCTCTGACTTTCCTGTTATCTCAAAGAAATAAGTAGCTTTATTTCTTTTTCCATATCAAAACTTCTCAGAAGAATTGAATCTACTTCCTTTCCCACTTTTTTTTTAAAATAAACTGCTTTCTTGAGAGAGAATTCACATTCAATTCAACAATTTTTTAAACTGTACAACTCAAGGGTTTTTAGTATGGTCACAGATATGTGTCACCATCACCATCAGTTTTAGGATATTTTTATCATCTCAGAAAGAAACTTTGTACCCTTTATTTATTTATTTATTTATTTATTTTTAAAAGATTTTATTCATTTATCTGACAGACAGGGATCACAAGTAGGCAGAGACACAGGCAGAGAGGAGGAAGCAGGCCCCCCGCCAAGCAGAGAGCCCGATGCGGGGCTCGATCCCAGGACTCTAAGATCATGACGCGAGCCGAAGGCAGAGGATTAACCCACTGAGCCACCCAGGCGCCCCACTACCTTTTAACTATAACCCCTTTACCTCCTCACTCTATCCCCAACCCTAATCAACTACTAATTTTTATCTCCACAATTTTGCTATTCTAGAATTTCATATGAATAGGATAAAAAAATTTTATTTTTTATGACTGGCTTTGTTCACTCAGCATAATGTTTTCAAGGTTCAGTTACACTGTAGCAGGTATCATTCCTTTTTATGGCTGAATAGTATTCCATTGTATAGATATATATCACTGTTTTTTACCCATTGGTCTGCTGATGGACATACGGGATGTTTCTATCTTTTGGCTATTATGAATAATGCTGTTGTAAGCATTTGTTACAAATTTGTGTCAACGTTTAAAAAATCTGCTTAATGCTTTCTTTTGTAATAAAATATAAAGTTTATCATTTTAGCCATTTTTAAGGGTACAGTTCGGTGGTATTACGTATATTCCTACTTGACTGTGCAACCATTGCCACCATCCATCTACAGAACTTTTTCATCATCCCATACAGAAACTAGATCCATTAAACAATACTCCTCAATCCACCCTCCCCAAACATGTTTTCACTTGTCCAGGCATATACTTAGGAGTAGAATTGCTGGGTCATGGTGACTGGCTTTAGTTGTTTGAGCAATTGCAAAATGATTTCCAAAGCCCTATGCCATTTTAGATTTCCACCAGCAATGTATGAGAGTTCTAATTTCTCCACATTCTTGCCAACACTTGTTATTATCTTTTTGATAAAAGCATCTTAGTGGTGTAAAGGAGTCACTCATTGTGGTTCTGATTTGCATTTTCCTGGTGGCAAGCATATTTTCATGTGTTTATGGGCCATCTGTCTATGTTCTTGGGAGATACGTCTACTCAGATCCTTTGCTCATTTTTGTAGTTTTTTTTATTTAATTTTATTTTTTCAGTGTTCCAAGACTCACTGTTTATGCACCACACCCAGTGCTCCATGCAATTTTAATTGGTTATCTTTTATTGTTAAATTTGAAAGTTTCTTCCATATTCTACACACAAGTCCATTGACAGATACAGGAGTTGTAAGTACTTTCTCCCATTCTTGATGGTGTCTTTTGAAGTACAAAAGTTTTAATACGTTAAATAGTCCAATATGTATTTTCTCTTTTGTTGCTCTTGCTTTTGGGGGTCATGTAGCTAAGAATTCTTTGTCAAATTCTAAATCATGAAGACTTGCCTGCATATTTTGTTCTGTTTTATATTTTTGACCTTATATTTAGTTTTTTTAAATCCATTTTGAGTTATTTTTGTATATGGGGTGGGGTAAGATTCCAGCTTTATCCTTTTGAATGAAACCATCCAGTTGTCTTACCACCATTTGTCAAAAGAGTATTCTTTTCCTGCTGTATGATCTTGAAAAGCTTTTCGAAAATCAGCTGACCATTGATACATAAGTCTTTTCTAGACTTTCCACTCTTCTTTCTTTTTTGAAAGACTTATTTATTTATTTGAGAGAGAGAAAGAGAACATGCTTGGGGGTGGGGGTAGGAAGAGAGGGGAAGCAGACTCCCCACTGAGAAGGGAAGCTGTCTTGGGGCTCCATCATAGGACTCTGGGATCATGACTTGAGCTGAAGGCAGCCACTTAACGGACTGAACCACCCAGGCATTCCTGGACTCTTAATTCTATTCCATTAATTGGTATGTCTCTCCTTTTACCAGGACCTTATCATCTTGATTACCATTGCTCTGTAGTAAGTTTCACAACTGGGAGGCATAACTCCTACTTTATTCTCTTTTTTTCAATACTGACTTGGTCATCCTAGGGTACCTTGCAAATCCATATGAACTTTAGAATCAGGTTGTTACTTTCTTAAGATTTTTTTAATTTATTTGTCAGAAAGAGAGAGAGAAAGCACACAAGCAGGCAGAGAGGCAGGGAGAGGCGGAGAGAGAGGCAAGCTCCCTGCTGAGCAAGAAGCCCCATGCGGGACTCGATCCCAGGACCCTGGGATCATGACCTGAGCTGAAGGCAGTGGCTTAACCCACTGAGCCACCCAGGTGCCCCAGGTTGTTACTTTCTACAAAAAAGTCAGCTGAGATTCTAACAGCAACTGAGGTGAATCTGTAGATCCATTTTGGAAATATTACTATCTTAGTGATGTTAGGTCTAGTGATTCATGAACATGAAATGTTTTTCAATTTACGTAGCTTTGATTTCTTTCAGCAATATTTTATAGTTTTCAGAGTATAAGCTTTATACTTCTTTTGTTAAATTTCTTCTTTTAAGTATTTTATCTTTGTGGTATTACTGCCATATACAGTGTATCTATTAATGCCACAAATCCAACAATAAGCCGTTATAATTATCACTCTACAATCTGTCACCATTTCCATAGCACATTATAGCTCTGCTCCCACCTACATCCTTCATGCTCTTATTGGCAATGTATACACATATATTGCATTTCTATGTGTTATAAGCCCAACAATGCATTCTATACATATTTTATACAACTGCATTTTAAATCAGTTAAGAGAAAAAAGGAGAAAACATGCATTTATAGTATCTTTTATAATTCCTAACTATCTTCACTGGTGCTCTTCATTTATGTGTACTTGAATGACTGACTGAGATGACCTGGTTTTGGGCCTGAAGAACTTCCTGTACTATTTCTTGCAAGTTAGGTCTGCTAGAAACAAATTCTCTCAGTTTCTGTTCATCTCGTTACGTCTTCACTTCTCTTCATTATGAACAACAGCTTTACTGAATACAGGATTGCTGCTTCACAGTTTCTTTCTTTGAGCACTATGAGCCGATCACCTTCTGGCCTCCTCTGTTTCTGCTGAGAGGTCAGTTATAAATCTTTGGGGCTCCCTTATAAGTGGTGAGTAGTTTTTCTTTGCCTCGTATCGAGATTTTCTCCTCATCTTTCACTTTGGACACTTACACCACAATGTGTCTGTTTGTGGTTTTTATGAGTTATTCCTACTCGGAGTTTGTTGAGCTTCATGGGTGTGTACATTGTTTTTCAATAAATTTCGGGAGTCTTCAGCCATTATGTCTTTGAGTATTTTTTTTTCTTCTCCTTTCTCTCTCTCATCTTATTGTGGCACTCCCATTACATATGTGTTGCTATGTTTAATGGTGCCACACATTTCTCTGAGGCTCTGTTCATTTTTTTTCATATTTTCCTATCTGTTCTTAGGCCTAAATAAGTCTAGTTTCTGGTTGGATAATTTTTTTTAATGCTAGTTCAAATCTATTATTGAGTCCCTCTAGCAATTTTTAAAATTTTAGTAACTGAACTATTCAACTGCAGTATTTCCATTTGATTCTTTTTTTATAATGTTCATCTTTTTATCGATAATCTCCATTTGATGCAACACTGTCATCTATGACATACTTTTAGTTCTGTGAACACAGTTCTAATGGCTAATTTGAAGTCTTATTCTATTAAATTTGATGTTTGGTCACTCTCACAAGCAGTCTCTGTTGCTTGTTTTTTACACACACCCCCCAACTCCACTGCCACTCAGTGTATGGGTCATACTGTTATGTTTCTATGTATGCTTCATTATTTTTGTTAGAAACTGGACATTTCAGATAATACATTATTACAGCTCTGGGTACTAGATCTCTGAACCTCTAGGGTTTGTTATTGTTATTTGCTTGTTTTGTGACTGGTTAGATTATTTTAGTGAAGTCTATTTCTTCTCACAGTGTGAAAGCTTTGTCAGAAGGCCATACCTATGGGTATGCTCACATCACCCATGGAGAACAGTGGTGCTGACAGGGTTCTGTTTCCTCTCTATCGTGGACCATGCTCCTTTTTAATTTTAAGGAAAGCACAGAATACAAAACAAAAACTCTATCTCCTGGAGATAAACTACTATTACTATTTGTTGTGTATACTTCCAGATCTTTTTAGGGGCAAAAATATGGGTTTAAAAATAAAACTAAGCCAAAAACAGAATGAAAATATATATTCTATTTTATATAATATTAAAAAATGTATTAGTTCTTCGTATATCAAGAGATGAGTGAAGTTCTCTTGCTCCTCTTCCATTAGTTCTTATCGAATCTCTATGTTTAGCAGAAAAGTTATTGAAGAGAAAAATGTAGTTTCATTCTATCTTCCCAGCCATGCCATTTATTTTGCCAGTAAAAACTTCTACATCCTATATTTCACTAGCCAGAACTTCTCACTACAGTGGATACAATTTAAGTATTTAGAAAAATAAAAACTGAAAGAGAAACATTTATATCCACCCAAAATTTTTTTACAAGGTAGGTGATAAGAATCTGCTGTTACATGAGTCAGCCTTGTCACACTAAATGATTCTGGTGTTTAAAGAAAATATGCAAACCAATCAATTCATTTGTTGCTCAAAGAGAAATTTGAAAATAATATTCTTTTTCCATTTAGGAGGAAAGTTGGCCGCTTTAAACTTACTGATATGGTATACTCTTTTCCAAAGTTGCACCTAACTACATACACTGTATGTTATTTCCAAAGTTGCACCTAACTACATACACTGTATGTTAGTTGCAGTAACTACATACACTGTACTTTATGCATAAACTAAGACATTTCAGGTTTAATTGTGACTATACTCAGTTTTTTCCTACCAGACTGAGAAGCTATCCCAGCGTAAGATTTCCCCTGTAGTTCCTGAACACACCAGTTACTTTTATATCATATTTATTCCTGTGGTCCATCAGTAATGATACTATCTATTATAATTATAGGTATATTACCAATTAAAAGATAGTGACCACATATGCTGATCTCCTACCTTCTACTCACCCTCCTTGGTGCCATACTTTATATCAGATTCCAGTTAGGAACCAGGCTGCTTAACTAATGACTTATTCATTTATGTGCTGCAAAGTCTTCTGCAGTCTACATATAAATCATGATTATTACAAATATATAAGATTAGGATATTCCCATTCTCTAATTTTTAATAAAAACAGAAGACAAAATCCTTATCATGACAACAAACAGATCTGATTAAATAAACATACTCATAATCTGGCTTTTTTGGTATGAAGATGTCTTGTGTGTCATCTTCCATATGTTGTAGGTCAACACAGAGGTCTGTAGTTCCACTTGCATTAAAGTTTCCTTGCATATTTTGGCTGTATTGTTGAAGACGCTTCCATAAGTCATTATAAAGACGTAATAATTTAGGGTATTCTCCTTCGAATGCCTGTTTCAAAAACATAGAAGCTGCCAAGCAAAATAATAACATGATAAACAATGTAATAAATGTTATATTATAATAACAAGATAATATAAAAAATATAAATATAAAATATATAATAATAAATAATTATTTATTATTTATTATACTAATGATGGTAGTATATAATACTATCATTATTTATTATTTAAGTAATAATAAATAATAAATAATTTTAAAACAGTAACAGATAAACAATAAAAGCAAAATGTGGCAAATAAATTTTCTTTTGTATATGCTGATGCTACAATAGCCTATACTAAAGGACAAACCAAATATCTAATGAGACTTTTAAAAATGCTAGTAAAAGTAATTTTCCTCCTAAATTGACCACTGCATTTGATATGTGAACCATATTTTGAAGCCTAATCTATAAAGAAACAGACAAATCAACAATTATAATTGAAGATTTCGATCACCTCTCTTGCAGTAACTGATAAAACAGTACACAGAAAATCAGTAAGTATATGGAAAATCTAAACAATACCCAAACTCACTTAATTGATATTTATATAAGACTTCATCAAAAATAGCAAAGTAGGGGCGCCTGGGTGGCTCAGTGGGTTAAGCCGCTGCCTTCGGCTCAGGTCATGATCTCAGAGTCCTGGGATCGAGTCCCACATTGGGCTCTCTGCTCAACAGGGTGCCTGCTTCCTCCTCTCTCTCTGCCTGCCTCTCTGCCTACTTGTGATCTCTCTCTGTCAAATAAATAAATAAAATCTTAAAAAAAAAAAAAAAAGAAAATAGCAAAGTACACATTTTGAAGTAGAATAACAAGACCAACAGTATTTGATGCCATAAAACAGTCTGAATAGATCTAAAAACCTTCAAGTTATACAAAGTCAGTAACAGAAAGAAATCTTCAAAAATCCTGAATAAGTACCCAGAAGTAGAATTGCCAGATAAGATATGATAGTTCTATATTTAATTTTTTTGAGGAACCTCCATATTTCCACAGTGGCTGCACCAATTTACATTCCCACCAACAGTGTACAAGGCTTCCTTTTTCTCCACATTCTAATCACTTATTATTTTTTGTCCCTATCCCTTTTTGCAAGAATATAAAGCATACAAAGTCTCCTCCAACCTAACTGGCTAATCTTGAATCCACTTACAATACAAAAATGACCACCCTTATTATCTCACAGAAACAAAAAAGGTCACCCCAAAAAATCCCTTCAACTTTTTACCCTCCATTCCCGTATAAATGTTTCTAGTTTTCAGCTTTCTGCACAGGAATCAAGTATCCATTCCATAGAACACACACAATAGAATAACAGTAATAATACTATCTTCAGTAACATGATTTACTGAAAAGAGTTCATGGGCTTTTGGGTGGAATTCTCATTGTCCTTTCATTATATCCCAATAGGGCTAAAAAAAACCATTATGAAGTAGTCAGATAAGTAAAAAGTCAAATGAAAGAGTGCCTCTTCGTGTGGTTTTGCCACCAACTGGACAAACATCTATCTGCATTAAGATTTTCCATTTTACTTTTGATTTTTAGCGATTTCTTCTTCCATTTTAATTCCATTTTATATAAAATTATATATATAAAATTTTACATTAAATATTTATAGGACAATGAAACTAAATCTATACAACTAAGTACATTTGAAGAAGCCTATAGCTTTTATCCCTGGTCTCTCTAATGTATTCTTCACACACACCCTCCCGTCCGCCCCTGCTACTGGTAATCATTTTTTGGATTTTATGGTTTATTATTCCATTTCTTTTTTTTTTTTCTTAAAGATTTTTATTTATTTATTTGACAGACAGCAAGAGAGGGAACACAAGCGGGGGGAGTGGGAGAGGGAGAAGCAGGCTTCTCACTGAGCAGGGAGTCGATGCGGGACTGGATCCAGTGAGCCCAGGATCATGACCTGAGCCGAGGGCTGACGCTTAACGACTGGGCCACCCAGGCACCCCTATTCTTCCTTTTCTTAAAAATATAAGTCAAATATATACTTAAGCCACTCCCTAACTTTGGTAAACAACAGCATACTGCACACATATTTCTCCACTTTTTAAACTTAATATCTTGGAGATCATTCCATAGCAGCATATAAAGATATTCCTCATTTCTTTTTTTGGGTCTCTTTCTCATTCTTTGTCTCTCTCTCTCTTTCTTAAGATTTTATTTACTTATTTGAGAGAGAGAAAATGAGAGAAAGTACACAAGAGTGGGGAGAGTTAGAGGGAGAAGCAGACTCCCTGCTGAGTTGGGAGCCCAATGTGGGACTCGATCCCGGTACTCCAGGATCATGACCTGAGCCGAGGGCAGTCCCTTAACCAACTGAGCCACCCAAGCATCCCTCTCATTCTTTTTAATAGTTGTATGGCATTCCATTCTATCGACGCACAGCTTGTTTAATCACTTAAGTGATGAACACTTGGGCTACTTCCGTTTTTTTTCTATTCCAAATAATGATCCAATGAATAGTCCTGTGAATACAACTCTTCATGGTTTTGCTAGTGCGTCTATAGAATAGATCCTTAGAAGCAGAACTGTGAGTAAAAAAGCAAATGCTTATATGACTTCATTAGATACTCTGAACTCCCCTCCAATAAGGTCTGTATTTGAGTGATGTTTCTCCACAGGCTTATCAACAGAGTGTGTTTTTAAACTTCTCTGATTTTTTTTTTTTTTTGCTCATTTTATAGATGAGAAATGGTGTCTCTATGTACTCTTTTATTTTGCATTTCTCAATTCATGGGGAACACTGAGCATCTTTTTCAAATTAAAGGAAGCTACCTTTTATTCCCTTTAGGATTATTGGTCTTTTTCTTCTCATTTTAGCAGCTTTTTATAGTATGGATACGAGCTTCTTTTCTATGATGTAAGTTATAAATGTTTTTCAAGATTGTCACTCGTCTTTTTATTTTGCTAAAGGTTTTTTTCCTGCCATGTACAAAAATTTTTTTTTAAAGATTTTATTTATTTATTTGACAGACAGAGATCATAAGTAGGCAGAGAGGCAGGCAGAGGGAGAGGGGAGGAAGGAAGCTCCCTGGGGGCAGAGAGCCTGATGCGGGGCTTGATCCCAGGACCCTGGGATCATGACTTGAGCCAAAGGCAGAGGCTTTAACCCACTGAGCCACCCAGGCGCCCCCTGCCATGTAAAATTTTTAATATAATCAAATCATCAATCTTTTCATAATTGCCTCTAGATGTTAAATCAGTTAGAGACGTTTTCCCTATTCCTAGCTTACTCACTGTTTTCTTCCAACCCCCGAATGGTCCATAGTTTACATTTAATTCTTTGATCCATTTGGCATTTCACTCTACTCTTCAATTCTGAATGCTTTATCCATTTCCTAACAATTGAGTCACATTTGTGTGTTCAACAAATCCTCAAGAAGGATTTAATTAAATATCTTAGTCTCATGTTTGCTTCCTTTTTCTACCTCAGTGAAAACTGCTTCATGTTTTATGTTGATGACATAAAATCTTAATTGCAAAGGATCACATATATAATAGTATAAGGAGAAAGGTAAAAAGTATTTGGTATTCTATTATCCTAAGATAATCACTCCAACATTTGTGTCCTTTCATATCCCTGTTTATCATACATATACACTGTTATTTTCTAAAAGCACTTCACATTAGGATCTCATTTAGCTTGTAAGAGCTTACTATTTTTTTAATGAAAGGTATTTTTATTTTTAATTTTTCTGCTCAACTTCCTAATTCTTACAGCCTTTAAATATTAATTTAACACTTTAGGCATCCATTTCAATAGCATGTCAGTTACATAATGAGCACTCTGCTTTGTGACAGGAACATAATATGGAACAGAGGTACTGATAAGCTTTCTCTAGAGCCCGGTGGAATGTACAGGCAAGCAAGGAGGTGGCCCATTATGAAATGGGATAATTACTAAAATTGGGGACATATAAGAGCTTTATGGGAGCAGACAGAGGATGTCAAACCCATATCTAAGCATGTATATGGGGAGGGAGATATCAAGAACACTTCATTTCTAAACTGAGATTGGGGAAACGAATGTGAGTTATCCATATGAAGGGGAGGATACAGACATGTGTTTCAGGTAATTGTAAAGATGAGATGAGAGAAGATGACTTATTCACAAACTAAAACTCCATTACAGAGATAAAAAATTAGAAAGGAAAAAAAAAAAAAAAGAGCACTGATAAGAAGAGACTAGAAAAGTCATGTTGGGAATGTATCCTGGGAGTAACAGGGGAAGAAGAGTGGAGGCAGACCAGGGTTCCCATTGTAACAATTAAAGAAGCAATATACATTTTTTATAAATTCAAGATGGGACCAAGCAGAGAACCACATGCTGGAGAAAAAACTAGCAGAGCTTTTAGTGGTTCACGGAACTGGAGTATAAATTTTGAAATTTAAGGACTCTCAACCCTAGTGTCCCATGGAAGATTTAGCTAGCTATGGACTTGCAAGAGAAGCTTGGGAACTAGGTCTAAAACTTCAAAGGGCAGAAGTAAAATATGCTTGATATTTGTGGAAACATATTGGAAACAAAGGCTAGCTGAAGGGAGAGAACATGTCACAAACACACGCAGTTCTTCCTTCCCAGGAAGACATTCACCAGATTCTGAAGTTTCATGAAGCAGAAGGCTGAAGAGCCTTGTCTGGAAACTTCTGGATGGCAGAGCTAGATCAAACTCAGTCTTTCAGGGATGAGGAGACAAAGACCCTCCAACGTCTCAATTAAAAACCATGGGAGAAGCATCCCCTCCCCCCAAATAAAGAAAAATTAGAGATAGACTGAATCTTATTAAAACTGCAACTACCCCAATCCAACCCAACCCAAGAATGAGTGGAAACAATCAATCTATTTATGTACAACTAAACTGCCAAAGGGTGAGAAAAGAGAACAGTAAAAGGCTTCAGAATATGTGAATAAAATCTTATGAATCAATCAGACAGGCAGTTCTACAGAAATGAACAGAAACTTTGAAAAAACATATGTAAATAGCTCATAAATATGTGGGAAAATGAGTATCATGAAACACTAGGGAAATAAAATTAAGATTGCAATGTGATTTGACTAAATGTCCACCAAAATGGTTAAAGGAAAAAAACATGAACAATAGCAAGTGCTGACAAGGATGTGGGAAAATGTGGACTGCCAAGGAAAGTTTAAATTGATGCAACATTTAAAAAACTCTGGCAGTAACTATTGCAGCTGACCATAGGTAAACTCTATTACATACTGTATGAGTTTCTATAGCTGCTGTAACAAATTACCACAGATTTGGTGGTTTACTATAACATAAATAGATAATCTTGCAGATCTGGAGGTCAGAAGTACAAAACTGGTCTAAGCCAAAATTGAGTTATCAGCAGAGCTTTGTTCCTTCTGAAGGTTCCAAAGGAGTTTTTCCTTGACTTCTCCACCTGCCTATACCGCTTGGCTTGTGGGCCCCTTCACATAATCACATCTCCTTCTCTGACTCTCCTGCTTCTCTCTGACCCTTCTACAGGCCTCTGTGACTATACTGGGCCTGCCTAGATAATCCAGGACAATCTCTCTATATCAAGATCCTTAAATCACATCTGCAAAATCCCTTTTGTCATGTAAGGTAACACATGCAAATCTCTATGCAACATATAATTTGGTCCACTATGTGTACCTATTTTCTAGTCCCAAGTTTATTCCCAGTAAAAATGGACAGAATTGTCATAGTAGCCTTAATCAAAATAGCTCAAAATGGGAAGCAATCCAAATGCCCATCAATAATATGGTGGATAAATATACTCTGATATATTTACAAAATGGAACATTTTATAACGTTGAAAATGACCTACAAGTGCATGCAACAATATAGAGGATTCTTAGAAGCATGCTGAGTGAGAAATGTCAAACAGCAAATATAAGAGTACAAACTGGATCATTTTATCTGAATAAAATAATAATTTTAAAAAACTGTGTCATTAGAAATGAATGAATACTCTTATATAGGAGAAGGGCAGGCAAAACCAGGAGACCTGAGGGGAGCTCCTGGGTCAGATAATACTTTATTTCTTGATTTTGAGGCTGTTCTTCATCTTGTTACATAGCTATATTAATATAATATATATATACATATATATTATTTTTTTATTATTAAGTCTTATATTATAATAAATGATTTTTTAAAAAGATTTTATTTGACAGACAGAGATCAAAAGTAGGCAGAGAGGCAGGCAGGACGGGGGGAGTAGGCTCCCTGCTGAGCAGAGAGCCCGATGCAGGGCTCGATTCCAGGGCCCTGAGATCATGACCTGAGCCGAAGGCAGAAGCTAAACCCACTGAGCCACCCAGGTGCCCCTACAATAAATTATTTTTTAAGAGTAATCGGTGAACCTGGGTGGCTCAGTCGATTACGTGTCCGACTCTGGATTTCAGCTCAGATTGTGATCTCAGGGTTGAGGGACCAGGCCCCATGTTGGGCTCCTTGTTCAGCATAGTATCTGCTCATCCCTCTCCCTCTGCTCCTATGACTCCCCACTTGCTCACATGCTCTATCTCTAAAATAGATAAATAAAATCTTAAAAAAGAAAAAAGTAACACGGAATCAATGAAAAATTTTTAATCTTTTAAAATTTATTTTTTTGTTTTATTGAGATATAACTGACTTATAACATTGCATTAGCTCAAGGTGTGCAATATAATGACTTGAGATATATATATATATATATGAAACCAATATATATAAATACCTATTTATATATATACCAATGTAAGATTAAATATCTTTTTTTTTTAAAGATTTTATTTACTATTTGACAGAGAGCGAGAGAGAGAGAGATCAAAAGCAGGCAGAGCAGCAGGCAGAGAGAGGGGGAAGCAGGCTCCCTGCTGAGCAGAAAGCCCGATGTGGGGTTCAGTCCTAGGACCCTGAGATCATGACCTGAGCCGAAGGCAGAGGCTTAACCCATTGAGCCACTCAGGTGCCCTAAGATATTGAATATCTTTTATAAGATATATATATGAATACATATATATATTTATGAAACCAATATAAGATATTTGTTAACATAAGATATATATACATGAGATATATAGATATATATATATATAGAACCAATAAAAGATTTTTATTAGAGAATTACATGATCAAATTTTCCCTGCAAAGAAAGTCTCCAAAAACTTATTTGATGACTAAGACTCACCTTCCTCTAGGTTCTATAAACTTTTAGTACTTTCCTTTTTTTAAAGATTTTATTTATTTATTTGAGAGAGATAGAGAATGAGAGAGACAGAGCATGAGAGGGGGGAGGGTCAGAGGGAGAAGCAGACTCCCTGCTGAGCAGGGAGACCGATATGGGACTGGATCCTGGGACTCCAGGATCATGACCTGAGCCAAAAGTACTTTCTTAACTAACTGAGTGACCCAGGTGCCCTAAACTTTTAGTACTTTCCTAAAAAAAGACTTCAGTTCTCAACAACAGTTATTCCTCTTTTTGAACAAACTCCAAGTTTTTGACTTTAGGTACTTAACACAGGGTGCTTTGGAAGGTCTCTTATAAATCCATTTGAACTCTACAGTGAAAAAGTGCTTCAACTGCAGGGATCAAAATACTTAAATGAAGGTAGGAGATGTAATTCCTAATATGTATTTTTATTTATTTATTTATTATTATTATTATTATTATTTTAAATTTTATTCATTTATTTGACAGACAGAGATTACAAGTAGGCAGAGAGGCAGTCAGAGAGAGGAGGAAGCAGGCTCACTGCTGAGCAGAGAGCCAGATGCGAGGCTCGATCCCAGGACCCTGGGATCATGACCTGAGCTGAAGGCAGAGGCTTTAACCCACTGAGCCACCCAGGCACCCCCTAATACGTATTTTTAAATTGTACATTGGCTTTTAAGAAATGTATCACAATTATCATTTAACATGCACATCATTCTAACGTTTAAAAAAATCTACATTAAAGAAAGTACTCATAATTCATACAGGTTGCTTATCACCCTACTTCTCAGGACAACTAGACTACTGATTTATCACTATATTTTTAAAAAGGTAAAGAAAAAGAGTTTTAGCATACATGTCAAGTATTAAAGCTTTCTAAATCTTAAAAGATATATATCTCTCCAGTGTATCTCTTACTCACGCTTGGTTTTCCAAAGCACTACAGAAATGTACCACATAGCTCTCTTAATTGTATGAATCACCTCCTTGAATTGCGTAAGAGTTTTGAGAGAATGATATTATACAAAGGTTTTAAACATTTTTTTAAAGATTTGCTTGCCAGAATATTTTAAACATATTTCAAAAAATGTTTTAAGTTCTTAAGCTTTTATCAGAGGACGCTGACATTTTTTCCTCACTTGATTCCTCCCTCTTTTCTTCCTTCCAGTCAACAAGCGCTCATTGAAGTCCTACTGTGTGCCAGTTACTTTTTTAGCTATTGAAAATACTGCTGTTATCAAAATAATATTTTGATTAGATTACATTCTAGTGGGGGAAAGGGGATCCAGACATGAGAAATAAATATTAACATATATTAACAAGTGATATGAGCTATGTTCTAATTTCAAAGAGCTTAAAATGATCATGTTTATCTTGCTTTTTTCTACTAAGTCTTAAAAATATATATATATATCATAACACAACAGGTTGGTCAACAAATACTATTACCTAGAAGTACAATATAAAAGTAATAAAGCTTAGAACTCATTTTGTAAATAACTATCACCCACAGATAATTAAAGTGGCAGATACCCTATAGAAGCTTTCAAGGTAACAAGTTCAAGCCCCATTTTTAATAAAGTAAATTCACTGTCGTGGGTTATATTTTATTATACCTACTAGAACTTCTTTTTACTCAGCATGAACATTTATAATCAGAAAGAACATGTTCCTTAGTAGGAAAATTTCCCTTTAGATATTTTCTGCCAAAATATTACTTACTTAGACAATCTGTTACATTGTGTGTAATCTTCAACTCTGCAGATGGTTGCATTCCTTAATATTGCCTGTCTATAATTTTAAGAAGTACTACAGCACACTTCAGGGACTGTATGTGCTATATAAATGGAAGGTGCTTTACAAACAACTTGCTTTGGAGTTCTCCCAAAGGAAGTTATTAAAGTAATAATGCTATCAGAAGTAACAAACTACTGTGAATGTGAAATATTAATGGAATTTTCTGCCCCAAATATTCTATTTCCTCTCAGTAGCTTCTTCCAACTATACAAGCTAGACAGGTCCTGTAATGAGAACTGGAAAACATCTCCTGGATTTGGTAATTAAAAAGTAGGTCATTGCTTACTTTAATGAGAACAATTTTGATAGAATGGTGGCAGACCACTGGAGTACACCTAGTTGAGAAATCAACAGGCTGGAAATGAAGACAAAAAACTGCAAACTACTCTTGTGAGAAATTCAGATAAAAAGAGAGATCAAATAGTAACTAAAGAGGAACTCTCTAGTTTTTAGTTTTCTACTACATTAGAGTGACTTGATAGGTTTCCTGTGAGGAAGAAATCAAAAGAAAAGGAGAAACACAAGTTAGAACAAAGAGACCAAAGAATGGTGTTGCTTCCAGCAAAGGGTAAACAAAGCAGACAGGTGGCCAACAGTGAATGGGTAGCTCTGAAGAATAGGATTGTCACCTCACTCTCAGAGATCCACTGGGAGAAAATAAGGCTTTTCTTAGAGGGAAGGTCCGGGATATTGAAAGAATTTCCCAATGCCACTAATTATCTTAATAACCCAGGAGATGGGGCTGGTCACTGAGAGTGAGCAGAATGGGAAAATGAGAGCATGTGAAAAATGTGAAAGGCTTGTAATGCTCAAGGATAATGAGAAAGCAGATGACCAAAGAGAAGTAAATGACAGTACCATTGAACACACACATACCATAAACATTTTGAAACGTACTTTTAACTATTACTCTTAAAACTAGATGAGATACTTCTGCTTCTTGTCAAGGTGGAGTAACAGGGACCAGAATTAACCTATCTGAAACAACCAAAAAAACAACAAACAAAATATATGAAATAATGGTTTTGAAAACACCAGGCATTCAAAGATAGCATGTAATAAAAGACAGTGATCCCTGAGAGAAAGGAAATAAATGAGGTGAACCCTATGACCACGCCAGTGTCATTGGGGACTCACTAACAAGTCGCAAAAACTCAGTTTTCTAGCCCTGCTCACAGGTACTGTTGGCTACCAGAAGCCAAGGCGGGATGCCAGAAACTACAGCTCCAAACAGGCCCCAAGATCCAATTTTCGACTGGTTTGATCCAGTTTAGACACTGTGTTAACCCTCCAGATGACCTCATCTAACTGTAATTAACAAAAACACACCTAACAGCCTATGACCCATCCAACTGTGCACATTTAGGAGAAGAAAAGAGGTGGTAATCTTGGTTCTGAAGCCTCCTCTTTCCTGGAAAAAACCCCTCTGTTAATGTGCTTACTAGCCCCTCAATTACCCTAACCCCATAAAACCCAACTGGGGAGAAGGTGACTTTAGAGCACGAGCTTCCCTTCTCTATTCTCTGGCCATTGAATAAATTACATGCTTGCCATCAAATACTGTATTGTTTTGGCCATTTGGCAAAAGGTATCGACCAGGGAAAGAACCTACCAGTTTGGTAACATCAGCTTATTTCCTACCAGGGGCTTCCATAGCCTAGAAGGGGAAGAGCCGCCTCTACCCCTACTGTCCCAAGGACCAGGAAAACTGAACCAACTAGAATTGATGGGACAGAAGACCAGAGAGAAGAGAGCTGTTCAAAAGATTAACTGCGGAAATCTGCAAATGGTCCACCATTAGTACTCAGCAAAACGTTATGCAGCATATGTGTGTGAGAAAAGTTCCAGAGTCTGGGGAAGAAACCATACAGGATTAGAAAGAATATACCTGTTACTTACATATGACTGGGAAGCAAGCCTGTTCCTGACAGCCAGGTTGGAAAACCTTATGATTCAGAATATTTGGTAGAGTACGAAGAAAAATATTGCCTCAGGAGTAGAAAATAATTAGGTCTAGACCAAATACTGCTCAGGTTTTGCTAGTGAATCTTAACAAGCAAGACTCAAAAAAACCAAATTGTTTCTAAGTAACTTGACAGTATCTAAGAACAAGAATATTTATAGGAAGATTAAAGTGTTAGTATCAAACACTGTAAAATTCATGTCTGATACCCAATCAAAAATGATTAGATATGCAGAAAGTGAAAAAACTACCCGTAAGAAAATTCAATCAGATTCAGAATTGAGAGATGACCGAATTAGCAGATAACGACATTTCCTTTGTAGCCTCACCTCCACTCATTATCTGTGTGATTTGTTGGCATGAAATTTACCTTACACAATTTCTACTAAAAACCAATACTAAATAATACTGGAAGGTTCAACTGGTTAAAGGTTTGAAATTTTTCAAGAATGCTAAAGGCAATTTTCTTTGATACAATCCTGCCATTCAGAGAAGAGATATTCAAAATAGGAACTAAATTTACACACTACAGTAAAGAAAACACTGACTTTAACAACTCCAAGCTTTCAAAGAGGATTATAAGTATATTTTTAAGAAATAATTTATTTTTAAAGAGAGAGTGAGTGCGGGAGTGTGTGCATGAGGTGAGAGAGGAGCAGAGAGAGAGAGAGGCTCAAGCAGACTTCTCCCACCCCAACTCTGGGCTCCATCTTATGGCCCTGAGATCATAACCTGGGCCCAAATCAAGAGTCGGACAGACACTTAACTGAGCCACCCACGTGCCCTGAGTACATTTTAAATAAATGCTTAAAAACAGATATCTTGCATAGTCATAAATGAGCTTTTAACATTAGTTTTCTTTTATTCTATCTAAAAACTGAGGTTTCAATCAATTTTATAATTATGCTTATATATATATATATATATTTTAAAGATTTTATTTATTTATCAGAGAGAGAGAGGAGGAGAGAGCAGGCACAGGCAGACAGAGAGGCAGGCAGAGGCAGAGGGAGAAGCAGGCCCCCCGCTGAGCAAGGAGCCCGAGGTGGGACTCGATCCCAGGATGCTGGGATCATGACCTGAGCCGAAGGCAGCTGCTTAACCAACTGAGCCACCCAGGCGTCCCTATGCTTATATATTTTATAAGTAAATTTATATCTTTGTATTTCCTTTCTGGCATATTAGTAAATACATTCCATTAAACATAATTGACTTATGATATGAGAAGTTAATATTAAAGAAAACTTCATGGTGATTATTGTTTTCATGAAAACCCATTACTTCCATACATGGTGTGAGAAACTATAGAAAGTCTGTATTTACATACTATTACATCTGAATATTTGAAAAATTACCTCCTAAAAATAATTCACGAATTTAAAATTTCAAACAAACATATCAGTTTCAAAATACTCATTTAGTGAGAAAACTGTTAACAAATACTGAATTGAAGGTACAGATATATGGATGCTTCTTTGCTATTTTAACTTTTCTATATGTTTGGAAAAATAAAAAGGTGGCATGCAGCTAAAATACTGCTTATAGATAAATCTGCAGCATAAACAAATTAGAAAAGGAAGGGTTAAGCCAATAATCTAAACTTAGCCTTACTAAACAAGAAAATGAACATATCAAACCCAAAGCAAAGCAAATAAATAATAAACACAAGAGCAGAAAGCAATGAAATTGAAAATAAAAAAGAGAAAAATCCATGAAACCCAGTGTTGGTTTCTTTCTTTTCTTTTTTTTTTTATTTTTAATTTGACAGAGATCACAAGCAGGCAGGGAGGCAGGCAAAGAGAGAAGGAGGGGAAGCAGGCTCCTCGCTGAGCAGAAAGCTCGATGGTGGGGGCTCTATCCCTGGACCCTGGGATCATGACCTGAGCCGAAGGCAGAGGCTTTAAACCACTGAGCCACCCAGGTGCCCCGAAAGTATTGGTTTCTAAGAAGACAAAATTAATAAACCTATAATTGTAATTATTAGGAAAAAAGGAAGAAACTAATGATATCAGGAATACAGAGCATCACACATCACATTTCACATACATCCAAAAGGTAATAAGGAAGGATTACAAGCAATAATTTAGAAAACTTCAATGAACTAGAAAAATTCTTTGAAAGACATAAACTACCAAAGCTTACCCAACAAGAAAGAAATGGAATAATCTAAGAAAAAAAGTTGAATTTGTAGCTAAAATCTTCACACCAGAAAATTTCTAGGCTCAGATGACTTCCTTGGTGAATTCTACCAAACATTTAAAGAGGAATAATGCCAATTTTACATAAACCACTTGAGAAAATTGAACAGGATGGAATACTTTTCCATTTTTTCTCTGAGGTTTGCATTACCCCGATACCCACAATGGAAAAAGTCATTAAGGAAAACTAAATATCAATATCTTGTAAACACATTCAACAAGCCTTACACCAGTTTGAATCCAACAATATATAAAAAGGACAATGTATCATGACTATGTGAGGTTTATCTAAGAATGCAAGGTATTAACGTACTAAAAAAAAATCCATTTGATCATCTTAAAGGATGCAGAATTTACAATAGTATTAAAAAAAAAACTCTCAAAAATCTAGAAATGTAAGGGAACTTCCTCAACCTGATTAATGGCATCAGTGAAACATGCCATTAAGATATTAAGGTGGACTGGGAGGAGGAGTCAAGATGGCGGAGAAGTAGCAGGCTGAAACTACTTCAGCTAGCTGGAGATCAGCTAGCTAGCTTATCTAAAGATTGCAAACACCTGAAAATCCATCGGCAGATCGAAGAGAAGAACAGCAATTCTGGAAACAGAAAAACAACCACTTTCTGAAAGGTAGGACCGGCGGAGAAGTGAATCCAAAGTGACGGGAAGATAGACCCCGGGGGGAGGGGCCGGCTCCCGGCAAGCAACGGAGCAACGGCGCACAAAATCAGGACTTCTAAAAGTCTGTTCCACTGAGGGACATCGCTCCAGAGGCTAAACCGGGGCGAAGCCCACGCGGGGTCAGCGTGGCCTCAGGTCCCGCAGGGTCACAGAAGGATCGGGGGTGTCTGAGTGTCGCAGAGCTTGGGGGTATTGGAACGGGAAAGCCGGCTACAGAGACAGAGCCGACAGTAAGCTCACAGCTCGGTGTGACCTTGAACCGGTCGCAGGCTCGGTGAGCTCGGAGCGCGGCCGGAGGTCAGGCAGAGGGGAGTAACTGGGCGCTGTTCTCTGAGGGCGCACTGAGGAGTGGGGCCCTGGGCTCTCGGCTCCTCCGGGCGGGAGACCAGGAGGCCGCCATTTGTATTCCCGTCCTCAGGAACTCTACGGAAAGCGCTCAGGGAACAACAGCTCCTGAAAGCAAACCCGAGCGGATTACTCACCCCGGCCCTGGGTAAGGGCGGTGTAATTCCGCCTGGGGCAAAGACACTTGAGAATCACTACAACAGGCCCCTCCCCCAAAAGATCAACAAGAAATCCAGCCGAGACCAAGTTCACCTACCAAGGAGTGCGGTTTCAATACCAAGGAGAGCAGCAGAATTCCAGAGGAGGAGAAAGCAAAGCACAGAACTCATGGCTTTTTCCCTGTGATTTTTTTTAGTCTTGCAGTTAATTTGATTTTTTTCTTTTTCATTTTTTGTTTTTTTTTCTCGCCCTCTGGTAAATTTTATTTTTAACTTTTACCTTTTTCTTTTTTAACATTTTTTAACTAGTTTATCCAATATATATATTTTTTCTTTTTTATATTTTTCTTATTTGTTTTCTTTTTTTAAATTCTTTTCTTTTCTTTTTTTTCTTTTTTCTTTCTTCCTTTTTGAACCTCTTTTTATCCCCTTTCTCCCCACTCACGATTTGGGATCTCTTCTAATTTGGTTAAAGCATATTTTCCTGGGGTTGTTGCCACCCTTTTAGTATTTTACTTGCTCCTTCATATACTCTTATCTGGACAAAATGACAAGACGGAAAAATTCAACACAACAAAAAGAACAAGAGGCAGTACTGAAGGCTAGGGACCTAATCAATACAGACATCGGTAATATGTCAGATCTAGAGTTCAGAATGACAATTCTTAAGGTTCTAGCCGGGCTCGAAAAAGGCATGGAAGATATTAGAGAAACCCTCTCGAGAGATATAAAAGCCCTTTCTGGAGAAATAAAAGAATTAAAATCTAACCAAGTTGAAATCAAAAAAGCTATTAATGAGGTGCAATCAAAAATGGAGGCTCTCACTGCTAGGATAAATGAGGCAAAAGAAAGAATTAGTAATATAGAAGACCAAATGACAGAGAATAAAGAGGCTGAGCAAAAGAGGGACAAACAGCTACTGGACCACGAGGGGAGAATTTGAGAGATAAGTGACACCATAAGATGAAACAACATTAGAATAATTGGGATTCCAGAAGAAGAAAGAGAGAGGGGAGCAGAAGGTATACTGGAGAGAATTATTGGGGAGAATTTCCCCAATATGGCAAAGGGAACGAGCATCAAAATCCAGGAGGTTCAGAGTACGCCCCTCAAAATCAATAAGAATAGGCCCACACCCCGTCACCTAATAGTAAAATTTACAAGTCTCAGTGACAAAGAGAAAATCCTGAAAGCAGCCCGGGAAAAGAAGTCTGTAACATACGATGGTAAAAATATTAGATTGGCAGCTGACTTATCCACAGAGACCTGGCAGGCCAGAAAGAGCTGGCATGATATTTTCAGAGCACTAAATGAGAAAAACATGCAGCCAAGAATACTATATCCAGCTAGGCTATCATTGAAAATAGAAGGAGAGATTAAAAGCTTCCAGGACAAACAAAAACTGAAAGAATTTGCAAACACCAACCCAGCTCTACAGGAAATATTGAAAGGGGTCCTCTAAGCAAAGAGCCTACAAGTGGTAGATCAGAAAGGAACAGAGACCATATACAGTAACAGTCACCTTACAGGCAATACAATGGCACTAAATTCATATCTCTCAATAGTTACCCTGAGTGAATGGGCTAAATGCCCCTGTCAAAAGACACAGGGTATCAGAATGGATAAAAAAACAAAACCCATCTATATGTTGCCTCCAAGAAACTCATTTTAAGCCCGAAGACACCTCCAGATTTAAAGTGAGGGGATGGAAAAGAATTTACCATGCTAATGGACATCAGAAGAAAGCAGGAGTGGCAATCCTTATATCAGATCAATTCGATTTTAAGCCAAAGACTATAATAAGAGATGAGGAAGGACACTATATCATACTCAAAGGGTCTGTCCAACAAAAAGATTTAACAATTTTAAATATCTATGCCCCCAACGTGGGAGCAGCCAACTGTATAAACCAATTAATAACAAAATCAAAGAAACACATCAACAATAATACAATAATAGTAGGGGACTTTAACACTCCCCTCACTGAAATGGACAGATCATCCAAGCAAAAGATCAGCAAGGAAATAAAGGCCTTAAACGACACACTGGACCAGATGGACATCACAGATATATTCAGAACATTTCATCCCCAAGCAACAGAATACACATTCTTCTCTAGTGCATATGGAACATTCTCCAGAATAGATCACATCCTTGGTCCTAAATCAGGACTCAATCGGTATCAAAAGATTGGGATCATTCCCTGCATATTTTCAGACCACAATGCTCTAAAGCTAGAACTCAACCATAAAAGGAAGTTTGAAAAGAACCCAAATACATGGAGACTAAACAGCATCCTTCTAAAGAATGAATGGGTCAACCAGGAGATTAAAGAAGAATTGAAAAAAATCATCAAAACATGATAATGAAAATACAACGGTTCAAAATCTGTGGGACACAACAAAGGCAGTCCTAAGAGGAAAATATATAGCAGTACAAGCCTTTCTCAAGAAACAAGAAAGGTCTCAGGTACACAACCTAACCCTACACCTAAAGGAGCTGGAGAAAGAACAAGAAAGAAACCCTAAGCCCAGCAGGAGAAGAGAAATCATAAAAATCAGAGCAGAAATAAATGAAATAGAAAACAAAAAGACAATAGAGCAAATCAACGAAACTAGGAGCTGGTTCTTTGAAGGAATTAATAAAATTGATAAACCCCTGGCCAGATTTATCAAAAAGAAAAGAGAAAGGACCCAAGTAAATAAAATCATGAATGAAAGAGGAGAGATCACAACTAACACCAAAGAAATACAAACTATTATAAGAACATACTATGAGCAACTCTACGCCAACAAATTTGACAATCTGGAAGAAATGGATGCATTCCTAGAAACATATAAACTACCACAACTGAACCAGGAAGAAGTAGAAAGCCTGAACAGACCCATAACCAGTAAGGAGATTGAAACAGTCATTAAAAATCTCCAAACAAACAAAAGCCCAGGGCCAGACAGCTTCCCGGGGGAATTCTACCAAACATTTAAAGAAGAACTAATTCCTATTCTCCTGAAACTCTTCCAAAAAATAGAAATGGAAGGAAAACTTCCAAACTCAATTTATGAGGCCAGCATCACCTTGATCCCAAAACCAGACAAGGATCCCATCAAAAAAGAGAGCTATAGACCAATATCCTTGATGAACACAGATGCAAAAATACTCAACAAAATACTAGCCAATAGGATTCAACAGTACATTAAAAGGATTATTCACCACGACCAAGTGGGATTTATTCCAGGGCTGCAAGGTTGGTTCAACATCCGCAAATCAGTCAATGTGATACAACACATCAATAAAAGAAAGAACAAGAACCATATGATACTCTCAATAGATGCTGAAAAAGCATTTGACAAAGTACAGCATCCCTTCTTGATCAAAACTCTTCAAAGTGTAGGGATAGAGGGCACATACCTCAATATCATCAAAGCCATCTATGAAAAACCCACCGCAAATATCATTCTCAATGGAGAAAAACTGAAAGCTTTTCCGCTAAGGTCAGGAACACGGAAGGGATGTCCATTATCACCACTGCTATTCAACATAGTACTAGAGGTCCTAGCCTCAGTAATCAGACAACAAAAGTAAATTAAAGGCATCCAAATCGGCAAAGAAGAAGTCAAATTATCACTCTTCGCAGATGATATGATACTATATGTGGAAAACCCAAAAGACTCCACTCCAAAACTGCTAGAACTTATACAGGAATTCAGTAAAGTGTCAGGATATAAAATCAATGCACAGAAATCAGTTGCATTTCTCTACACCAACAGCAAGACAGAAGAAAGAGAAATTAAGGAGTCCGTCCCATTTACAATTGCACCCAAAACCATAAGATACCTAGGAAGAAACCTAACCAAAGAGGCACAGAATCTATACTCAGAAAACTAAAAAGTACTCATGAAAGAAATTGAGGAAGACACAAAGAAATGGAAAAATGTTCCATGCTCCTGGATTGGAAGAATAAATATTGTGAAAATGTCTATGCTACCTAAAGCAATCTACACATTTAATGCAATTCCTATCAAAGTACCATCCATCTTTTTCAAAGAAATGGAACAAATAATCCTAAAATTTATATGGAACCAGAAAAGACCTCGAATAGCCAAAGGGATATTGAAAAAGAAAGCCAACGTTGGTGGCATCACAATTCCGGACTTCAAGCTCTATTACAATGCTGTCATCATCAAGACAGCATGGTACTGGCACAAAAACAGACACATAGATCAATGGAACAGAATAGAGAGCCCAGAAATAGACCCTCAACTCTACAGTCAACTAATCTTCAACAAAGCAGGAAAGAATGTCCAATGGAAAAAAGACAGCCTCTTTAATAAATGGTGCTGGGAAAATTGGACAGCCACATGCAGAAAAATGAAATTGGACCATTTCCTTACACCACACACAAAAATAGACTCAAAATGGATCAAGGACCTCAATGTGCGAAAGGAATCCATCAAAATCCTTGAGGAGAACACAGGCAGCAACCTCTTCGACCTCAGCGGCAGCAACATCTTCCTAGGAACAACGCCAAAGGCAAGGGAAGCAAGGGCAAAAATGAACTATTGGGACTTCATCAAGATCAAAAGCTTTTGCACAGCAAAGGAAACAGTTAACAAAATCAAAAGACAACTGACAGAATGGGAGAAGATATTTGCAAATGACATATCAGATAAAGGACTAGTGTCCAGAATCTATAAAGAACTTAGCAAACTCAACACCCAAAGAACAAATAATCCAATCAAGAAATGGGCAGAGGACATGAACAGACATTTCTGCAAAGAAGACATCCAGATGGCCAACAGACACATGAAAAAGTGCTCCATATCACTCGGCATCAGGGAAATACAAATCAAAACCACAGTGAGATATCACCTCACACCTGTCAGAATGGCTAAAATCAACAAGTCAGGAAATGACAGATGCTGGCGAGCATGCAGAGAAAGGGGCACCCTCCTACACTGTTGGTGGGAATGCAAGCTGGTGCAGCCACTCTGGAAAACAGCATGGAGGTTCCTCAAAACGTTGAAAATAGAACTGCCCTATGACCCAGCAATTGCACTATTGGGTATTTACCCTAAAGATACAAACGTAGTGATCCAAAGGGGCACGTGCACCCGAATGTTTATAGCAGCAATGTCCACAATAGCCAAACTATGGAAAGAACCTAGATGTCCATCAACAGATTAATGGATCAAGAAGATGTGGTATATATACACAATGGAATACTATGCAGCCATCAAAGGAAATGAAATCTTGCCATTTGCGACAACATGGATGGAACTAGAGCATATCATGCTTAGTGAAATAAGTCAAGCAGAGAAAGACAACTATCATATGATCTCCCTGATATGAGGAAGTGGTGATGCAACATGGGGACTTAAGTGGGTAGGAGAAGAATTAATGAAACAAGATGGGATTGGGAGGGAGACAAACCATAAGTGACTCTTTTTTTTTTTTTTTTAAGATTTTATTTATTTATTTGACAGACAGAGATCACAAGTAGGCAGAGAGGCAGGCAGAGAGAGAGGAAGGGAAGCAGGCTCCCTGCTGAGCAGAGAGCCCGATGCGGGGCTCGATCTCAGGACCCTGAGATCATGACCTGAGCCGAAGGCAGAGGCCTTAACCCTCTGAGCCACCCAGGCGCCCCATCATAAGTGACTCTTAATCTCACAAAACAAACTGAGGGTTGCTGGGGGGAGGGGGTTTGGGAGAAGGGGGTGGGATTATGGACATTGGGGAGGGTATGTGCTTTGGTGAGTGCTGTGAAGTGTGTAAACCTGGTGTTTTACAGACCTGTACCCCTGGGGATAAAAATATATGTTTATAAAAAATAAAAAATTTTAAAAAAGGATATTAAGGTGGACTGAATGCTTCCTAAGACTATAAACAAAGTTGAAATCAATTCTACACTACTGGAGGTGGTAACCAAGAAAAAAAATGAAAGGAAGCCAGACTGGAAAAGAAGTGAAACTGCCTTTATTTGCAAACTATATGATCATCAATATAGGAAATGTTAAAAAAAAAATCTCAAAAAACTAGACTAGTAAGTAGGGGTAGCAAAGTAAAAGATATAAGGTCAGTACCCAGAAATCAACTGTATTTCTATATTCTAACAATGAACACTCGTAAACTAAAATTTTAAAAATGCCATTTACAATAAGATCAAAATATATGAAATAGTAATAAATTTAAGAAAAGATTTGCTAGATTTGCACACTAAAAGCTATATAGCACTGATAGAATTATAAAAGACCTAGATCAATGGGATATTCTAGTCATGACTCAATACTGTTAAGATGTGAATTTACCACAAAATGATCTGTAGATTCATCATGTAATCCTAATCAAAGTCTCAGGAAACATTTTTATAAGAACAACAATCTGATTCTGAAATATTTATGGAAAAGCAAAAGGCCTAGAATAAGCAAAATTATTTTGATAAATGAAATAACATAGAAGAATTTAGCATTTTGTGATTACAAACCTAGAGATGCAAAACAAACAAACAAACAAACAAACAAGAAAAAGAGAACTCTAGAAATAGTCTTACACAGATATAACCAATGATTTTTCTAAAAGAGTGCCAGGGCAGTCAATGGGTAAAGTATAATCTTTTAGATCTATATTTCAAGAAATAACCTTGACCTTTATATATCATACAATAAACAAAAATTAACTTCAAATGAACTTGGTAAAACTTCTGGAATAAAATATAGGGGGAGATACTTCTGGCGTTGGGTTAAATAAAGATTTCTTTGGTCAAAAAAAAAAAAAAGAAGAAGAAAAGAAAAATTGGTAAGTTTGACTCTATCAAAGTTAACTTTTATCATTTGGAAGGCCCTGTTAAGGAAATGAAAAGGCAAACCACGGCCAAAAGAAATATATTTGCAAAACATACATCTGAGAAAGGACTATGAATCTAGAATGTATAAAGATCTCTTAAGACTCAGTAATAAGAGAACAAGCAATAAAATAAAAATAAAAAGCCATTAATTTTGACAAACACGTGACCAAAGAAGATATATAGATAAGTAATGTGCCTGTGAAAACATGGGTCATCATTGGTCCTTAAGCCAGTCGAAGTTAGAACCACAATGAAAATCCACTACACACTCTTAAGAATGGCTAAAATGAAAACAACTGACAATATCATGGATAGATAAGGATGCAGAGCAGCTCGGGTTATGAAAGACTGCTAATGGGATGCAGAATGGTACATCCATCTTGGAAAGCAGTTGAACAGTTCTTTACAAAGTTAAATACATACTCATCAAATGATCGGGCAATTCCACTCATATTTTACCTGAGAATGAACACAATACATCTACAAAAGACTTCTACGTAAACAACTGCAGTAGTTTTACTTGTAATAACCCAAGGCTGTAACAACCCAGTGGTCTCCCATCTGGGGAATAGATAAACAAACTGTTGTATACTCTATACAATGGAATAGTAATCAGCAATAAAAAGGCACCACTGATACACACAGCAATATGGATGAATCTTACAATAATTATGCTGATACAAAAAAACACAGCCTGTGTGATATGAGTTTTACAAAAATTTAGTAAAAGTTAACTTACACTGACAGATAGTTGATCATTACTTGCCAGGAGCCAAGAGCTGGGAGTAGGTGATTACAAAAGTACATGTGGGCAATTTGGGGGGTGATGGAAATATTCTATATCCTCATTGTGGTGGTGGGGAAAAGGATAAAAATGATTTCAAAACTCATAGAATTTTCTGCCTGTAATTGGTGAATTTTACTGTATATAAATTGTATCTCAAAAAAGCTGACCAAAATAGATACATAATGCAAAGAGGTGCATGGTCTTCCTGGAGTAGTGTAATTTGTAGAAGTAAACAGAGTGAATCAGTTCTAAATACACCCTCTGCTTATGTTCTGTTTGGCCACACATGAATGAAGACCTCCTCTGTGGTCACTGCCGTGATGCATATTTCCTCAGAAACAGTAGTAGGGAGGCCAAGGTGCCTGGGTGGCTCAGTCAGTTAAGTGTTTGACTCTCCATCATTTCAGCTCAGGTCATAATCTCAGTGTTGTGAGATCAAACCCTGCTTCAGGCTCTCACTGGGCATGAAGCCCAAGAGATTGAGCCCCTCATAGGGCTCCATGCTGGGTGTGGAGCCTGCTTAAGATTCTCTCTCTTCGGTGTGCCTGGGTGGCTCAGTGGGTTAAGCCTCTGCCTTTGGTTCATGTCATGGTCTCAGGGTCCTGGGATCGAGCCCCACTCAGCTCTCTGGCTCAGAGATCAGGCTCTCTGCTCAGCAGGGAGCCTGCTTCCCTTCCTCTCTCTCTCTCTCTGCCTGCCTCTCTGCCTACTTGTGATCTCTGTCAGTCAAATAAATAAATAAAATCTTTAAAGAAAAAAAAAGATTCTCTCTCTTCTCCCATTGCACCTTCCTGTTCCTCTCTCTCTCTCTTTCTCTCTCTCTCTCTCTCTCTCACACACACACACACACACACACACACACACACACACACAATAGTAGGGAGGCAGGTAGTGTGGTTTATTCAACTCTGGATTACCACTGACTAAATAATGTTCACATCTACTACATACTTCCAGTAACATTTGTAAGTAAGAATTTACACACAAACTTCTAAAACCCTTTTTACATTCATTGATTAGGCAGGCAATGCCATTATTTCATGACCAAAAAAAATTAACAAATTTTAGAGATTGTGTTTGAACAAGCAACTTCTAACTCATGATGAAGGTTTTTTTTTTTAAGATTTTATTTATTTACTTGAGAGTGAGTGAGTGAGAGAGAGTACCAGCAGTGGGAAGGGGTAGAGGGAGTGAAAGAAGCAGACTCCCTGCGAAGCGGCAAGCCCAAAGCAGGGCTCCATCCCAGAACCCTGGGATCATGACCTGAGCCGAAAGCAGATGCTCAATCAGCTGAGCCACCCAGGCACACATGATGAAGGTATTTCATCTGCTCATTCATCACATCCTCATTTTTTTCCACCATGTAGCTATCTTTTACTTACTTACTTATTTATTAACATATAATGTATTATTTGTTTCAGCAGTACAGGTCTGTGAATCATTCGTCTTCATAATTCATGGCACTCACTCATTTATAATAATAAGGAAATAATATTAAGTCTTGTATTTTAATATCTTTTAGTTAGAAACTAATTCTTTAAGCACCAACTAAATTCTTCCACATCAACTGCTTTACACCCTTTATATTGGAAAACTTCCGAGTTCCTCTATGTTTGAACTATGGGGAATTAACTCATTCTTCTGGGGAATTTTATTCCACATACTAATTTGAAAAACAAAAAATTAATGTAATGTTGATAAAACTAAATATATGGTTAGCAGAAGAAATGATAATTAGACAATGAGTTTTCAAAAAATGTGTATTATAAACCAATTAAGCAAAACTTCTTAACATTACATTTTAAAGCACGTGGAAAACTTTAAAGCATGTGGAAATGAAACTAACTACAAAATAAATAGCATACTTACAATCTGTTGCTATTCGGAATTGAGAAGAAAGTGCCTGAGTAACAGAATTCCAAAAAGTGTACAAAATTTCAGCTTGTCCATCCTGTGACCCAAAAAAAGGAAATGTATTCATTAATTATTAAAAACTGTAATGGCTAAGAAGATATAACATTAAAAATTTAATAAAAATGTACTTAAATGAAATCTTCTAAAGACATCTATCAAACAATGGAATTAAGTAACTAAAGACAAATATATAGATGACTCAAATTATGTTTCATGTTCTCATGTCCAAGTAATCAGTCATCACCCTCTGCAACTTACTAGTTGTGTGAGCTTTGGGCAAGTTGTTGAATCATTCTGAGCCTCCTTCCATCTCTAAAACAGTGATGGTATCAGTATTTCATTGCAGTATTATTTCATTGCAGTATTATTATAAGGATTAAAAAGTTTACAAAAAGTAGTGTTGGGATAGTCCCTGACACATAATAAGCCCACAGTGAATTTAGTTATTACTATTATAATTGTTATTACCACCTTCCTTACATACACAGAAGGTAATTGTGTGACCATAACAAAATGATGAACACAGAAAGCTTAGACCAGAATGATCACCAGAGTATAATTCACCAATTACAAAAGAGAACTGCCTAAAGTATAAATACAGTTAAAAAGTATTTTTTAAAGATGTATTTATGTATTTAGAGAGAGAACGAGCTGGGGAAGAGCAGAGGCAGAGAATCTTTCAACCAGACCCCCTTCTGAGTGAGGAGCCTGACTCCAGCTGGATCCTACAACCCATGAGAGCATGGCCTGAGCTGAAACCGACAGTTAGATGCTTAACCAACTAAGTCACCCAGGCGTCCCCTATTAACAAATTCTAAAAAGTCACAGGAATTACTACTATTCAGCACAATGTTTCATTCAACTCTGAATAAATGTTTTAGAAAGCAATCACTAAAAAGAAAAGAGTTTCATTTGTTAAAACAAATAATACTGTTTCATTTGTTAAAACAAATAATACTGTTAAACTTGAATCACACTTCTAGAAATTTTACCAAGTACTTTTAAGGTATTTCTACATGTGTAGAAGTATCACAGTATCAAACTGCCAATATTCTACTTTTGAAGTATGAAAATGACAATTCATATGCTTAGCCCTAATAACAATAAAATACACCTAATATTCAAATATGTCATAAATATGAGAAAACTCTAATTCTGTTTTATTTTGGACTTGCAACAAATAAAATTCCAATTTTCAAGGTTATAAAAGAAAAACTGACCAATGAAAAGTACTGATTTTTCACTTTTATACCTATGCACACATACTTCTGTTTTCATTGTTTGTTTCTTTAATAAATTTTTTGCTTTGAATCCAAATGAGTATTGTATACCCTAAAAAAGGCAAATCAAGTAATTGTTCATTTGCTACGCAGTGATCAGAAAATAGATTCAGAGGCCTAAGATTTTTTTTTTAAAGATTTTAATTTATTTATTTGACAGACAGAGATCACAAGTAGGCAGAGGGTCAGGCAGAGAGAGGGAGAAGCAGGCTCCCTGCTAATCAGAGAGACTGATGCAGGGCTGGATCCCAGGACTCTGGGATCATGACCTGAGCTGAAGGCAGAGGCTTTAACCCACTGAGCCACCCAGGCACCCCCAGAGTCCCAAGATTTTATGTGATATGTATATTGCATATCATGAACCTTAAAGGAAATGTTTTTATATTTAAAAACTTTTAAATATACCACACATTAACAGAATGAAGGACAAAAAGAACATGATCATCTCAACTTTAGCTGCACACTAAAGCATCTGACAAAATTCAACATTCTTTCATGATAAAATCACTCAAAAAGCTGGGAACAGAAATTACCTCAACATAATAAAGGTCACATAAAAGTTCAGGTTAGAAGGTTATTATGGAATTTGATGTACTGGACAGCTCACTGTGATGGTAATAGGTTAAAAAATTATCTATATATATAAAAAAAATTAACCAGAATAGTGGGAATGAGTTAAAAATAAAAGTTGTCCTATGAAGAAAAAAAAAAAAAAGGTCACATATGAGAAGTCCAGCAAGAATAGCAAAATTGTGAAAAATTGAAAGCTTTTCCTCTAGATAAAGAAAATCTGATGACTATATAACTAATTCTATACACACATATATACATGTGGGGAAGAAAACTTGGGTCAGCCTTGCTTAAGAATACAAATACAGGGGCGCTTGGGTGGCTCAGTTAAGCCACTGCCTTTGGCTCAGGTCACAATCTCAGCGTCCTGGGATCGAGTCCTGAGTCACGCTCTCAGCTCAGCAGGGAGCCTGCTTCCCTCTCCCTCTCTCTGCCTACTTGTGATCTCTGTCTGTCAAATAAATAAATAAAATCTAAAAAAAAAAATACAAGTATAAAATTCTCAGATATGAAAGCAAATTGATTTCAACAGGTATTAAAATAATTATTTGAATAATCTAAACAAGTAGGATTTATGCCCCCAATGTAAATATAGGTATGAGGAAACCTATTAATAACTTAATGTCTCAAATAAGGAAATCCTCAGAATAACTTAGCTGAGTGAATTCAAGGCAATTAATACTCTTGAACCTAATAAAATACTTAATACACAATCATTTTTAAAAAAATTCATAGAGGGGCGCCTGGGTGGTTCAGTGGGTTAAAGCCTCTGCCTTCGGCTCAGGTCATGATCCCACGGTCCTGGGATTGAGCCCCACATCGGGCTCTCTGCTCAGCGGGGAGCCTGCTTCCTCCTCTCTCTCTGCCTGCCTCTCTGCCTACTTGTGATCTCTGTCAAATAAATAAATAAAATCTTAAAAAAAAATTCATAGAAAATAATCCATAAAATGGTAGTAAAAAAACCACAAAATTTAGAGGTGCCTGGCTGGCTCAGTTGGTAGAACATGTGACTCTTGATCTCTGGGTTGTTGAATTCAAACCCCATGTTAGGTGTAGAGATTACTTAAAAAAATAAAATCTTAAAAAAAATACAGTACTTTCTATCTCATCTATTTTTAAGTGTACAGTAGTGTTAACTATATGTATCTTATTGTACAACAGACCTCTAGAACTTTTTCATCTTGCAAATCTGAAATGCGATACCTACTGAACTCCTCTTTCTCCCCCTCAGCTCCTACCAACCACCTATCTTGCCTACTTTCACTTTCTAAGAGTTTACCTACCTTAGTATACATCATGTAAATAGAACCATGTCTTTCTTAAGGCTATATTCATGTGTGTGTGTGTGTGTGTGTGTGTGTGCATGTGTGGTATTCTCTTTATCCATTCATCTATCAATGGACACTAGGACTGTGTCTCTGTCTTGGCTATTATGAATAAAGGCGCAATGAACATGGGTGAGCAGATACCGCTTCTGGATAATGCTTTCAATTCTTTTGGATACATATCTCCAGAAGTGAGATTGCTGCATCATATGGTAATTCTATTTTTAAATTTTTGAGGAACTTTTCATACTATTTCTCAGCCAGTTGTACCATTTTATATTCTCATCAACAGTGCACAAGGGTACCAAAGTCTCCATATCCTCACCAATACACTGTTCTTTGATGAATGCAAGGTGACATCTCATTATTTTAATTTGTATTTCCTGATGACTAGTGATGTTGAGCATCTTTTCATATGCTCTTAATTACTTCTGTGTCATCTTTATATGCCTTCTTTAGAGAAATGTGTTGGAGGCCACGGCATGGTTGGAGTCAAGGATCAAACCAGGCCCTGACTTGTGTCTCCTTCAAAGTCTGGACACCTTGACAAGGTTAAGGACGAGAAAGTTGAGTAACTCTGAGAAAAGGGTCTGTGCTATGTGTCGTGCGCTCGCCTACGTGACTTCCCCCACACTCGCCCTACAGAAGGGAACAGTGTGGTGAGGGTCATGAATTCTTAGTTGGTCCTTGTTGCTCTGTACATCCCATAACTCACTCCCTGGTTGACTGTCTTGCTAATGGCTTTAGCCAAAACTACCTGGCATCACGAGGTTTGTTTGCAGTAAATGTAAACTTGTTATAGAAACTTGTGGTCATCTGACTATGTACTGATGTATTGCTCCTCCTATTCTGATCTGCCTTGTAAATGATTGTAAGATGTGGAATAACATTGGCACTGTTGGACATCATCTTCAGTGTCCCTCCTGCCCCCATCTCTTTGTCTCTTAATTTCTTTTCACCATCCTCTTAGCCCTCACGGTTTTCCTGGTCGATTCGTCATGCTGGCTGCGACAGAAATGTCTATTCAAGTCCTATTTACACATTTTTTTAATACAGTTTTTTTGCTGTTGTCATTGAGTTGTGGGAATTCTTTATATATTCTGGACACCAATCCCTTATCTGATATATGACTTACAAGTATTTTCTCCCATTTTGTATGTTGCATTTTCATTCCTTTGTCACACAGAAGTTCTGAAGTTTGATGTAGTCCCATTGGCCTAGTTCTGCTTTTGTTGCCTGTGATTTTGATGTCTTATGCACAAAATCGCTACCAAGTCCAATCTCATGAAGTTTTTGCCCTATGTTTTCTTTCAGGAGTTTTATAATTTTAGGTTTTACATTTAGCATTTTAATTCACTTTGAATTAATTTTTGTATATGGTGTAAGGGAAGGGTACCTTTTTTTTTTTTACAAGGATTTCCAGTTTTTCACAGCACCATTTGTTGAAGAGACTAGTGACAGATAATTTGTGTGACCCTCCTTATTGTATGTACCATTATTTTTTGTTTTATCTGAAGTTAATAATATCACTATTGCTTTCACTTGAGAAATGTTTGTCACTCCATTTATTCTTATTCCATATTGTTTGCTTTTGATGTGATAAAATAACATTTTTATTTTTAAATATAATTTTTTGTCTTTTAGTTAGAAATTACAAACCAAATATGTTTACTTAATAGTTGTTCTTGCTTTTATCATTTCATTTTATGCTTTCTTTGTATTTCCTTTGTTTTCTGTGTTTGTTCTGTGGATTATTTTCATTTGCTTTTATCTCCCCCAGAGGTTTTTTTTCTTGTATTTCTTTCAGATGTGTCATTATTCCTATAATTAACCATAAATTCCTTTGAGGTAAATCATCTTTTGTAATTCTACAGAACTACTGAAACAGATTTCTAGAAATAGCAAAAAAAAGAAAAAAAAAAGTGAGGGGAGTTGCAAAAGAATGCTGGCATGATAGAAATGAAATCACTGTCTTAAAGGGATCCCTGCACTCCCACATTCACTGTAGCATTTTTCACAATAGCCAAGACATGGGAATAACCTAAGTGTCCATTTACAGATGAAGGGATAAAGAAAATATGGCATTTGTATAGATAGATACAATGGGATACTAATCAGCTGTAACAAAGAAGGAAATTCTGCCACTTGGACAAGATGGATGGACCTTCTAGGTCCAATGAAATAGGTCAGACAAAGAAACAAAACTACCATATGATCTCACTTCCATGTGGAATCTGAAAAACTCAAACTCAAAGAAAAACAGAGTAGGATAGTGGTTATCAAAGTTTGGGGTAGGGTGATGTTGGTCAAAGGCTGCAACCTCAGTTATAAGATGAGTAAGCTGTGGGGATCAAGTGTACAGCACAGTGAGAATCATTAACATTACTATGTTATATACTTGAAAGTTGCCAAGACAATAAATCTTAAATGTTTTCACCACACACATATACAAAAAGGTAATTATGTGATGTAATGGACATGTTAACTAATTCTATTGTGTTAATCATTTCAATATAAATACATGTAAAAAAAATCATCACATTATATAACTTAAACTTACACAATGTTATATGTCAATTTGTCTCAATAAAGCTGAGGAGGAAAAAAAAGAAATTCTTCAAGGCTTTAGAGAATTGCCAAAATAAACAAGAAAATTCTAATTCCTTGACACACTCTTTCGAAAGAAAATATTGAGTCCCAAATAATCTGGTTACTTTTTCCCCCTTAGTGAGAAGTCACTCAAAACTTGAAATCCATAAGTGACTCTTAATCTCACAAAACAAACTGAGGGTTGCTGGGGGAGGGGGTTTGGGAGAAGGGGGTGGGATTATGGACATTGGGGAGGGTATGTGCTTTGGTGAGTGCTGTGAAGTGTGTAAACCTGGTGATTCACAGACCTGTACCCCTGGGGATAAAAATATATGTTTATAAAAAATAAAAAATTAATGAAACACACACACACAAAAAAACTTGAAATCCACGAACTATATATATATATATATATATATATATATATATACTTTTAATCAGAGAATCCAGACAAACCTTGGCTAAGAAAACGACATTTTCTGAATGTGCTTTATGAAACAGTCACTACAGCATATTATATCTCATTTAAACCTTAAAACAACCCCTAAAATGTAAACTCCAAGACAGCAGAGGCACCATTTTTGTCTATTTTACCACTGTAATTTCAGCATTGAAAATGTGAGCCTGATAGAAAATGCACACAATAAATAAGTATTGTACTGTATTGATGTCTTATGTACAAAATCACTGCCAAGTCCAATTTCATGAAGCTTTTGCATTTTTTTTCCTTCAGGAGTTTTATAATTTTACGTTTTACATTTAGTACTTTAACTCATTTTGAATTAATTTTTATATAAGGTGTAAGGTGAGGGTGCCTTTTTTTAAACCTGGAAACACAATAAATATTTATTGAGTGGACGAAAAAATCTCAAAAGAAGGCATTCTTAGTCCCTTTCTAGAGAAAAAACAGAAACTCAAAAAGATAAGGTGACCTGCTTAGAATTAAATAGAAATTAGCAGAACCGGAATTTGATCTAAGGTTTTCTGATATATAAAAGTATTATTCTTCCTTAATTGGACTTACAAAGCCTTTATGATTTTATTTTCTCAGGCTATTTCTCCCATTTCAAGATTTAAGCTTGTGGTTCAGAGATTCAACCACACTCAAATTCTTTCCGGTTCTTGAAGGTTCTTTCGTAGTCTCTCTTAGTTAGCAGCTATTAAAACCTGAACCTTCTTCAGAGTTCAGTTTAGGTATTTCCTCTCTTGGTTGCCCTACGTTTGACACACTCTGTTCTATACCTCTAAAGTACCCCATATTCCACATCATAATGATATTTTCCTATGAGATATTTTCCTATGGGAGTAAAGGAACATAGTAGTGGTTAAGAAGAGGAACTCTGGAGCCAGAATACTGAGGTTGAAATCCAGACCTCACCACTGCCTGTGACCATGGATAAGTTAATTTCTCTATACTTTAGTATCCTCACCCATTAAATGGAAACCCATTTCATACATTTACCATGAAGATTAAATGAGTTAATTCTGATGAAGTGCTTAAAATGGTGCCTGGCATAGGAAGCACTATATAAATATTTGCCATCACTGCTAATACTCTTTGTGAAATATAATCAAAATAACTAATATGTCTCACTGTATCTCCAGTGACTGATACATAGTACTATCTACTATTGTAATGGTTACTTTTATGAGTCAACTTGACTGGCAATGGGGTGCCCTAGGTATTTGGTCTACATATTTCTGGTGTGTCTGTCAGGGGATTTATGGATGAGTTTAATAGTTGAATAGGTAGAATGAGTGAAGCAGAATGCCCGCCCTAATGTGGGTGGGTCTCATCCAATCAGTTGAAGGCCTAGGCAATCAAAAAAGGCTAAGAGGGAATTCCTTCTCCCTTACTTTCTTCAAGCTTGAGTATCAGGGTGTTGGGTTTTTCTTTCTGTCCTGCTTTATGACTCAGAGTGAAAGAGTGGGTCTTCCTGGGTCCTCAGCCTGTGGACCTCTGGGCCAGAACTACACTATTGGCTCTCTTGGGTTTCAAGTCTTTGGTTTCAGAGCAGAAATATACCATCAGTTCTCCTGGGTTTCCAGCTTACTGACTGAGATGTTGGGACTTAACAGCTTAAAAAAAAAAATTGGTCACAATCTATAGTTCTGAAACTTACTTAGTTGGACCTTTGGCTGGGACCAATAAGTTGAAAATAAAGCAAAAGTCAGATGTATTTTATATATAATGGAATACTATGCAGTCATCAAAAACCAAAATCTTGCTATTTGCAATGCCAGTGGAACTAGAGGGTATTATACTAAGTGAAATAAGTCAACCAGAGGAATAGAATTATCATATGATCTCACTGATATGGGAAATTTGAGAGGCAGAGTAGGGAGTTGTGGGGGAAGGGAGGGAAAAGTGAAACAAGATGGGACTTGGGAGGGAGACAAACCATAAGAGACTCTTAATCTCAGGAAACAAACTGAGGGTTACTGGAGAGAAGGAGGGTGGGAGGGATAGGGTGGCTGGGTGAAGGACACTGGGGAGATTATGTACTATGGCAAGTGCTGTGAATTGTGTAAGACTGATGATTCATAGACCTGTACCCCTGAAACAAATATTATATATTAATGAAAAAAATTACTTTTCTTAAAAACAAACAAAAATAATAAATAAATAAATATATAAATAGTATAGGGGTGCCTGTCTGGCTCAGTTGGTAGAGCATACAACTCTTAATCTCAAGGTTGGGAGTTCAAGCCCAACACTGGGTGTGGAGCCTACTTTTTAAAAAATTTAAAAATGTATATAAATAGTATAAAAACAAAATCTACAGGAATTCTAAAACATTTATGTTTGGATGAATCTGTTATTTAGAAAAACAGCTTGACCTTTGGCTGCTTCTGTCATTAATTTTGACCTAATTAAATACATAGAGAGAAACTTAAAATGACAATACCTGGACAAAATTGATTTCAAAGCAGATATTATTCAGTTTATCTTTATAACATGAAAACTACCATGGGTTTTCTTGGTAAAATGTAATTGATAGAACCTTATTGTACATTGTTATAAGGTCAAAACCTTCAAGTGGACATTCTTGCACTTAGGTCTGATGAAAGGGTATGGGCACTGAAGTAAAAAAACCTTGACTTGTATACCTAAGGTCTGCCATTTATTGGCTCTGTAACCTTGGGCAGGTCCTTCACCCTTCTGGGCTTGTAAGCTATGTAAACAATAGGGATAAAAATAATCTACAGAATTTACTGTTATGAAGAGTCAGGATATCTTGGGCTAGATTCCAAGGAAGACTGGAATTTACCATAGAGATGGGACGAAGAGATGAGCAGAGGACATTCCAAACAGAGGGATGAACGGAGCATAAAGATGTGAAAACCATTTTCTTCTTCTTCTTCTTTTTTTTTTTTTTTTAAGATTTTTTTTATTTTGAAGTAATCTCTATACACAACATAGGGCTCAAACTCACAATTCTGAAATCAGGGGTTGCATGCTCTACCAACTGAGCCAGCCACACACCCCAGAAAAAGCATGTTCTTTTCTCTGAATATATAGTGAGCATTCAGGAGAAAGGGAAGTGGTGAAGATAGAAAGTAAGATAAGAATCATATCAAGAAGTGTCTTAATTCATCAGGTAGATAACAGTGAAATATTTAAGGATTTTAATGAGAGAATGCCATGATTAAACTTGTGTTTTGAGCCTGCAGGTGAGATCAGTTATGAATTTGCTGGAAAAAAGAAATGTAGGTGAAAGGGACTTTACTATGGCAGCAGGAAAACCGATGGGGCTTGATGAACAACTGAATATATTTACAAAGGACTAGGACCAGATATATTTGTATAGGACTAGGAAGATGGGAGATAGATCAACCAACATGGAATTTTAGCAGGGGCAGCAGGTGGGCAGAGAAAGATGAGCTCATTTAGACTTATGCTTCTAGACTCTGTGGGGGCATCCAAGTGAAGAGATCTAAGCTAGTGAATATGAATCTCTTGCTAAAGAACAAGGTCTAAGCTGAAGAAATAGGTTTAGGTGTTATCAGCATTTGGCTGTTGTAGAAACTGTTAGAATGTGTGAGCTTTTCTACTTATTGCATGTAGCATGAGAAGGAAAAAATGTTGAGGATGGGACCTAGGAGAACAACATTATTTAAAGGTTGGCAGAAGAAATAATTCAGAGTAGAGAGAAAGGAATAAGTGTAGACAGGTATGACAAAAAAGAGAGAGAGAGAGAGAGAGAGATTGGTCACAAGTTAGTAACTCCTAAAAAGCTGGATAAGAGGTATACTGTCAATCACTGTCCTGTACTTTGTACACCGCTCTCTACTTTGGTGTAGGCCTGAAAGTTTACAAATAAATCACTTCCAAAGGAAGGGTAGGTGGAGGAAAAAGAGTCAATGAAGGGTTCTGAAAAGTAGCAATATCCGTGAAGGAGGAAAGCACTAAGCAGAAGAAACAGTTATTGCCTCATAGGAGTAAAATAAAAGAGGGTTATAGAGGTGAGAAAAATGATTTAGTAGCTGGGTCATCAGAATGAATTTAACAAGAACTGTTTCAATGCAGAAGCTTGACATCAGTGGCTTGGTGCAAAACAGAAATAAGAAAGCAGATATACAAAGTACCTTACTAAAATCTGGGCATAAAGGGAAAAAAATACTTTGGTGGAGACAGAGGCCCAAGGGTTTTATTTTAATTTTGGCTTTAAATGGTAGACCCTTGAGAAGAAGTAGCCAGGAAAGGCTGGTATTGGAGGAAGCAGAGAATGTTCTAGGAAAGTGTACACTATAAAACAAAAGTAGAGGGGTAAATCTGAGAAAAAGAAAAACAAAAAACAAAAAAAGGTGCAATCTACCTATATCTTTGAGACAAAGAGAGAGGTGAGGATCAGTTCAGATAAAGAGTTTATAAAGTTAGTGCTTAATAAGAGAAGACCAAAGGGAAGCAGAGGGAGTTAAGATAAAAACAGAAGAGCAAGTAAAAGACTGAGCAAAAATTCTGTGCCAGAGATCTCTGTGGAGAGATCATGATGTGAGTAAGAAAGCCTGTAGACTTGATCAAAGAAACCAAATATATATGAATTTTAAATTAGCTCGTAATCATCTTCTGCATTCAAAGCAGAAGGATCCTGGTGAAGCAAATAGAAGGCCAAAAAAACAAAACAGAAAAGAAAACACTTTTACTGGAAAATATCCTTCAGGGAGAAACATTTTCCTGTGTCAATTACGAAAGGAGACAGACAAATTCAGTAGGGACTTCAAGATGAACACCACAGAGCAAAATGAGAAGTCTGTACAAAAGAAATTTGGCTGAAGTCAAAATGTTGGCTTTTATATGCATATTGTTCAAAGAAGCAGAACAATACTTTTGGTACATTCTACTTTTTGTTTTTAAAAATGAGGGATTAGACTACAGTGGTAGTGGGAGGTAGTGAAAAGTAGTCAGATCTCAGATACCTTTTGAATGGTAGAACAGATAGGGGTTGATATAAAGTATATACAGTTAAACAGAAAAACTATGTACAAAATGTTAACAGATTATCTCTGTGTGATGGGATTAAATATGATGGTTTCTTCATTCTTCTTAATTATTTGGAGGAGTAATTAGATAATCTAACTTCATTATAAAGAGAAGAATATATTTTTGACGTAAAATATTCAATACTGGAAATACGGTAAAAATTTAGAATTCATCTTCAAACTCAAATCCCATACTCCTCCCTAGAGAATACTGTTAAACTACAGCAAAAGGGTTTTAAAGCCCTTTCTATATAGTTTATTGTGTTCCTCAACCTTTTTTCATTATTGCCCCTTCAAAGAGAAAACTAAATTGAATAATTAATTGCATACAAATGTATAGTACATATATCATGCTTATATAATTATAGTGTACTTAATTTAAATTTAATTTAGTTTCTCACTAATAAGGGAAATTAAATACTAATAAATAAGATTTTGTAGGGCAAGGTTGAGCTATAGAGGCCACAAACCATTATAATATCTAAGATGTTTTGTGCCTCCTCACTCCCAGCAAAACAAAACAGAACAAAACAAAATAGAACTATTTCTCCCTCTTGGGGTCAATTTGCCCTTGTTGAGAATGCATGGCTTATTGGTATTTAAAATTTCAAATTAGATTTAGTATGAGCCACACTTTCCTTAAGTCCAGTCCCTTGGCTTCCCTTACCATATTCTTTTTGGTTTCATCCTCCTCCAGGATACTCCTTGTTGCCTTTTTTGTTACAGTGTTTCCCAAACTCACTCAGTGGAGAATATTTTTTGAAACTCTAAAATATGTTTATTTAAAATTATATAAGTACTACTATATTAAGATACATACAATATAAAATATATGAAACAGTTTAAAGGATAAGGCTTTTTAAATATATGGATAGAAATTATAACTATAATTCTCCAGGCCAAACTGCATATACCTCTTTGGAAAATACGGTTCTATATGAATTTTATAAGTTATATATTTTTTGGACTCTGTCTAGGTACCTTTCTTTTTATTCTCTATAGCCAATTTCATCCATTACCATGGCTTTGACTACCATCTATGAGCTCATGTCTCTCAAGTGAGCTTCAGTTCCACCTATTAAATTGCCTGACATCTTCAAATGGATGTCACGTAAATGAACACTTGACCATATAGCTCACCACCTTTCTTTTTTTTTTTTTTCCTTTAATGTAGACTCCACACTAAGCATGGAGCCCAACATGGGATTTGAACACATGACCCTAAGATCAAGACCTGAGCTGAGATCAAGAGTTGGACACTTTATCACTAAGCCCTTCATCATCTTTCCTCTTAAAATATCCTTCTCAGTTTATGCTCCCAAATGAAATCAGTCCTATCTCTCAGAACCTTTGTCAAACCAGAACAAAGTCATCTTGATACCTTCCCCATCTCACCATTTCTTTTTTTTTTTAAAGATTTATTTATTTATTTGACAGAGATCACAAGTAGGCAGAGAGGCAGACAGAGAAGAGGAGGAAGCAGGCTTCCTGCTGAGCAGAGAACCCGATGTGGGGCTCGATCCCAGGACCCTGGGATCATGACCTGAGCCGAAAGCAGAGGCTTTAACCCACTGAGCCACCCAGGTGCCCCCCATCTCACCATTTCTAATCTATTACTAAGATACATCAGTTTCATTTCCTAAGTAATTCTCAAATCAGTCCACTTGTCTCCATTTTCACTGCCATCAATGTTAATCATTGTTACAGGCCAAATCATTTCCCCACAAAATTCATATGTTGAAGTCCTAAGCTTCCCATACCTAAGAATGTGACCAAACTGAAAGATCATTCTCTTTAGAGAATTAAGTTAAAATGAGATCATTGGGATGGACCCTAATCCAATAAGAAGAGGACATCTGAACACAGACACATATAGAAGGAAGAGGATCTGAAGACATAGAAAGAGGACATTCATTTATAAGCCAAAAAGAGAGAGGCCTAGAAAAAAAGAGATCCTTCCCCAGTGGCTCTCAGACAGAAGCAACTCTGCCAAATACCCTGACCTCAGACTTCTAGCCTCCAGGTATGAGAAAACACATTTCTCTCATTAAGCCACTCCGTTTGTGGAACTTCCTTACAGCAGCCCTAGGAAACTAACACAACCCTCGTTAACTCTTTCTGAATTTCTGCAACAGGCCACCTTTCTCTACAGTTGGTCCCCTCAATCTATATCCCACAGTGTAGTTAACATTAAAAATTATAAATATGAATCAGGTTATTTGTGCTTAAGATAAAAGTTCAAAATCTGTAAAATAGTACATGAACATCTCCTGGGCACATTACAAAATGCTCTTCCCCCTCCAGCCACACTTGACATCTGTTGGTCCCTGAAAAGGATAATGTTCCATTCTTTTTGCATACTTCTCCCTTTCATCAACCCAACTCATCATTAACATCTAAGCTTTTTAAAATTCATTTACTGATGTCACCACATTATATATTTTCATAGACTCTGTAAGTCTTTGTAAGCTATCAAATTATAAACCATCATTTATACAATTGTTTGCTTAATGTTTATTTCCCCAATTAGTACCCATTTCTGTTCTGCGCATTCTGAAATTTCCAATCATTATCACAGTGCCTGTAATATGGAATGTGGCAGGCACTCAATAACAATTTAGTAAAGAACTTAGACATACTTTACTTTCCTAATGTTCTGAGATATTTTACTATAATCTTAACAAAAAGTAATCATTTGCTTGTAAATATAAGCTATAAAGACAACACTACTTAAAGAACTACTAAAAATTTCCATTTCATTTCTTCTTCACTTTGAGGAAATAAGATTCCATAAAAGATATACATGTTCTTACAGTTAAAGGATTCCTCTCAATGCAAAAACTCATTTTTATGGAAATATAATCTAAAATAAATAGAGTAACAACTGGAAACTTTGATATAAAAAATAAGCCAGACTCTATCAAAAGCAATTTCATTAAATCTTTTAAAATCATGTGTCTTTAAAAGGTTTATTATAGTCTTAAGTTTGATGTATATTATGTCCTAGATAAATTAAACTGTTAGAAAAAATATATTTTACTATAGACTTTAGTTATGGTGTTATTTATTTATTTTCCCCTCCCCCAGAATATAAACAAATGCCTGAATTCTTTTACAATCACTTAAATTAGTACCAACATGACTAAGAAAATCCAAACATTCATATTCATTACTCACATACAGACATGTACATATACACAAAAGCATGCATCTTGACATATGCTTACACACGATTTCATGCTGAAATTCAGATCCTTAAAGATCTTTAGTTTCTGTTGTTAAATAAAGGAGATACAAATTAAAGTGAAATAATAGAATGCTTGCCTTAAAATATCAAATTAACATGCATGGCTTAATCCTCTCTAGTCCACAGAATTAACATGATAAGTAATGTACTATATGAAACGACTTTTCACATATCTAGCTCTTATTTCCTACTTCTTTCTCATTTTGCATCAACCAAACAGTGAGGCAAATATATGCCTACTGTTTCCTCCTTCAAAAAGCAGAAAAGCAAAAATAGTAAAACTCTTGTCAATATCTTATTTTAAAAAAACCAAGAGATTCTGTGACATCAGATGGTGGAACAGGAAGACCATCTTCCGCTCATCCACAAAAACACTGACTTAAGAAAAATATATGGTCTAAAACTCTTACTAGAATTCCAGAAACCAGTTAAGAAGTCACAGGACCCCACACAAGCTCTAAGTCAAGAAAAGGGGCATTGAAATGGTAATAAAAAGCATTTCAATCATGTCAGTTCCTCTCTCAAGCTAGCAAGCTCAGAACTGGGAGGAAAACTCCAACTTGCAGATTCTTCCTTGGGAGGGAAAGAGAAAACTAGAAGGTAAATGACCTTGTATGTACAACACCCTGAAGGGTCCATTTAAAAAACTGTTAGAATAAATGAATTCGCCAAAGTTGCAGAACACAAAACCAATTCATAAATATCAGTTGCATTTCTACACACTAACAACAACCTGAAGAGGAAATCATGACAGTAATCCCACTCACAAAAGCAACAAAAAGAATAAAATGCTTAGAATAAACTCAACCATGGAGGTAAAGGACTGTACAAATAAACCCACAAAACACTGCTGGAAGAAATTAAAGATGACACAAATAAATAAAAAATTATCCAGTGTTCCTGGGTTGGAAGACTTAATACTGTTAAAATGTACATAGTAACCAAAGCAACCTAAAGTTTCAATGTAATCACTATCAAAATCACAAAGGAATATTTTGCAGAAATAGGAAAAAAAAAACATTTAAAATTCACATGGGATCTCAAAGGACCCCAAATAGCCAAAACAATCTTGAGGAAGAAAAACAGAGCTGGAGGTGTCAGACTTCCTGAGTTCAAAACATATTGCAAAGCAAATAAAAACCAATATGGTACTAGTATGAAGACAGACATATAAACAAATGTAACAGACCAAAGAGCCCAGAAATAAATCCTCACATACATGGTTGTATGATCTCTTATGAATGTGCAGCAACTACACAATGGCAAAAGGATTGCACTGGTATCCACGTTCGAAAGAAAGCAGACCTTTTTGGTTTATACCACATTTAAAAATTCAAAATGAATCAAAGCCCCAAATATAAGACCTACAATTACAAAGCTTATAAAAGAAAACATAGCGGAAAAGCTTCATGATATTGGATTTGGCAGTGATTTCACGGATGTAACATCAAAATTACAGGCATCAAAGGCAAAATTAGGCAAATGGCGCTACATCAAACTTCAAAACATCTGTGTGGCAAAGGAAATAATCAACAGAAAGAAAAGGCAACATACAGAATGGGAGAAAATACTTGTTAGCCATGTATCTTAAAGTCCAGAATACATGAAGAACTCCTACAGGGCAACCGGCTAGCTCAGTCTGTTGAGCATGAGACCCTTGATCCTGTTACGGTCAAGAATTGAAGCACCACATTAGGTGTAGAGCTTACTTTTAAAAACAAACAAACAAAAAAGCCAACAGAACACTCCTACAACACAATGACAACAAGAAACAACTCTATTAAAATATTTGTAGGGGCGCCTGGGTGGCTCAGTGGGTTAAAGCCTCTGTCTTCAGGTCATGATCCCAGGGTCCTGGGATCGAGCCCCACATCAGGCTCTCTACTAGGCAGGGAGCTTGCTTTCCCCTCTCTTTCTGCCTGCCTCTCTGTCTGCTTGTGATCTCTCTGTGAAATAAATAAATAGATAAATAAAATCTTTTAAAAAAATGTGCAAAGGACATGAATAAACATTTCTCCGAAGAAAATAATACAACCAGTCAACAAACATATGAAAAGATCATTATCACTAATCATCAGGAAATGCAAAAAAATACCGTAATCAGATATGACCTTATGCCTGTTAGGATGGCCACTATCAAAACCCAGAAAGTAATAACTGTTGGTAAGGATGTGGAAGAATGGACCCTTGTGTACTGTGATGGGAATGTAAAATGGGCCAGCTGCTATGGAAAAACATTATGGGAGTTACTCAAAAAATTAGAAATAGATTTATCATATGTCAAATCTTAACTAATTGGATTACTAAAAAGAAAACAACATTTCATTTCAGGATCAGATTTCTTTTTGAGCAAGTAGCCTAAGACAAGATTTCTTTTTATAACAGAAATACACATTAAGCCCAACTAAAGTACTCCTGCTAGTAACTTAATAGAACTATTAATGTCTTTCATTTGTACTTTAGCTTTTTTTTTTTTTAAGATTTATTTAGTTGACAGACGGAGATCACAAGTAGGCAGAGAGAGAGGAGGAGGCAGACTCCCTGCTGAGTAGAGAGCCCGATGTGGGGCTCGATCTGGGATCATGACCTGAACAGAAAGCAGAGGCTTTAACCCACTGAGCCACCCAGGTGCCCTGTACTTAAGTAGCTTTAATCCCTACATAAACTAATTGATGCTGCAGAGAATTTTGAGGAACCATAATTGGTTACTGGTTAGAGAAGTCTATGACTCTTGAGAGAAAGTTCAGTTCCTCTACAGAGTCTAAATATCATTTTTGCATACCAAGAATAAACTTACTACAGAAGTCTTTCTATAGGTCTTTCTACAATAAGCTTTCCTTCTTCAGATACTTTAATATTTCACCACTATAAACTATTAAAAGGTATTTTCTGTTAGTATTTTAAAAGAATACCGTAACAAGTATATCCCTGTGAAGGGTTCCACAAACGGAACAAGTATGACTGGAGAGGAAACCACCAGGAAAATAAGTTGTCTAAAGGCAAGGACTATGTCACTTTGGTCAACTTTTTATCCCAGTGCCCAGCAAAGCATTCAATTATATTTTATAAATATGTTCATTTCGGTATCAGATAATATTTTGTTTTATAGGTAAAACATGAATTAGAAATTTTATTTAAGGGGATGCCAGGGAGACTCTGTTGGTTGGACATCTGCCTTTGGCTCACGTCATGAACCCAGGATCCTAAGATCCAGTCTAACATTGGGCTTCTCACTCAGGGGGGAGCCTGCTTCTCCCTTCTCCCTTTGCCGCTCCCCCTGCTTGTGCACTCTCTCTCACCCACTCTCTCTCTCTGACAAATAAATAAATAAAATCTTACTTGGGGCACCTGGGTGGCTCAGTGGGTTAAAGCCTCTGCCTTCGGCTCAGGTTATGATCCCAGGGTCCTGGGATCGAGCCCCACATCGGGCTCTCTGCTCAGCAGGGAGCCTGCTTACCCCCCTCTCTCTGTCTATTTGTTATCTCTGTCTGTCAAATAAATAAATAAAATCTTTAAAAAAATTTTTTTTTACTTAAGCAGTTCCCAGGGGGAAAAAAAAGCAAAAAGAGAAGAATTAGAGTGACTTTAAGGGTATTTAAACACTTTAAAAGTGTCTGCACATTTTCTTAACTTCTACTCATACATGTCTACTCACCACAGCTTCTCTACAACTGCAACAAAGGGAGAATACTGACCCACCTGCTTGGAATGGTGAAACAATGTAAATATTTACCAAGGTTCTAATTGTTTAATACAGAAAAGGGTCTAGTATTACAACTTTGGCAAAAAATGATAAGTGTATCATATGGAAGTTAAGTGTTTGGGGTATTTTAATATTTATTATCATATAATAAGCAATTATTGAGAGAGAGAATAAAAATAAAGTGTCTTCACTCAAATGAGAAAAAAGTGTTTGGTGAGAGCCTCCCTCCATCCACCCTAACAGTTTGCTAAATGTGGCTGAGAAGAGGTATTACAGATGATCCTAATCAGTACAAAAACTGTTGTATTTACAGTTGTGTTCATGTCCAGGACTTTCAAAAGTCAACATTTGATACGTGGTATGAAAAAGTTTATAGAGAAGTAATTGGTACAGATTAATTTTAAATTATAGGCAGTCCTAGACTAGCTCAATTTTCAAGAGATAGACATGTAGCCTTCTGTTGACTCTGATAGATCTAAGATTTGTTCAGATGTACAGAAAAGCAATAGGAATGAACTCTTCTGGGATTTTTGAAATCTATTAATTTATTTTTCTTCTCTTATTATGTTGGGTTGGTCCTGCAGGGCAATGTTGAAAAGCAGCAGGGACAGTGGGCATCTGGCTTTTTTCCTAACTAAAGTCAATGCTTTCCACATTTTATTGGTAAGAATCATGACTGCTAAAGATTTAATTAGAAATCCTTTATCAACTTAAGAAAGCCCATTTCTCTTAGCTTGCTAGTATTTGTTATCGTCATGAATTTTGTCAAATACTCTTGTTATCTACTGAGATAGCTGTATAATTTTTACTCACTGCTATGCTTGGTGTACTAGAAGTTTCAGTGTGTGTGCCTGAGCATGACTGGACTACAATTTCCCTTTCTTATAATCCTTAATTGGTTTGGTATAAAGGCCACTTTTTAGTCTCATAAAATGAGGGAGGGAGTTTTCTTCTCTTAAAAAAAGAAAAAGAATGAAAGCCCTTACAATTTTGGTAGAGGTCGCTTGAAAAACCACCTGAGACTACTGGTTTCTGGTAGAAAGACTTTGAACTAGCAATTCAATTCCTTTGAAGGTTAAAGGACTATGCATAGGGTCCAATTCTAGTTTAACAATTTTGGCATGTTCTGTTTTTCTAGAAATGTGTTCATTTCACCTGCCTTAGAAAATCTGTTGGCATGAAGTTTTTTATGGGACCTTTTTTCCTTCAAAGTTTACATTTTGAACTTAGAGAAAAATTTTACAGAAAAATTTTGAAGAGAAGCCCCAAGAATAACCACCCTCCACAAATCCTACTGTTTGTTCACTCCAACTCACCACTTGTTAACTAACATTGAGCCACATTTACTTTATCACTACCATTCTCTCTCACTCGCTCTCTCTTACTCATTCAAAAACATCTGATAGTAAGTTGTACATCAGAGCTCTGTACCACTAAATAATTAAGTGACCCTCTAGGAATAAAGACATCCTTTGAAACACCCATACTACAGTTATCAAACTTGGGATTTTTAACCTTGTTACATATATATCTCCTATACCATTCATATTCCTATTTCATGAACTGTCCAGTGTTTTTTATAATAAAGCATTTTTTTCTGCAACAGGAACTAGATGAGGTATTTTAGTTAGGTATTTTAGTATTTTAGTTTTTTTAGGTATTTTAGTTATTTTAGGTATTTTAGTTAGCTGTCATAAGTTTTTATATAAGGTCTTACCTACTATGAAACTATTTTTAATCTTTTATATCACTGATATTTTTAAGCAGTGAACACTAGTTATTTTACAATTGTCCAAAAGCTTTTATTTATCTTGTTTCCACACAATTAGACTCAGGTTATGCATCTTTGTCTGGAATACAACATAAATAATATGTTCTTGGGATATCATGTATATTTGCAGGGTGTTGTGGGTATTAATTGTGATTACATAAAGTGTTATCTAATTCTTTTACTGTATAGTTGCTACCTTTCCTTGTGGAATTAATAAGTAATTACTGGGAGACAACTTAATACCATGTAAATATACTGTTCCTTCTCAAACTCTCCTTCCTCCAGATTTAGCATCCACTGATTACTGCCTCAATCACATTTTATTATAATAGTTGAAAAACAGTTGTTTTTTAATTTCATTATATCTGTTTTCATCAGTTCACAGTCCATTTTAAGGGAGAGCTTTCCCTTCTCACTTGTCAGTCCATCTGTTTGTCTATTTTGACATATGGACCTCTGAATTTTTATTTTATTCAATAGGTTAAAATCCATTACTGTCCTTACTTGTTGTGATGATCTGTTTTGGAGCATTTCTTTATTTTCTAGCACAAGATAATCCATGCTCATCTTCAATTTTCTTAGGTCCAAACCCAGAACCAGCAATTTCTTCAAATAACCGTGGTAGTATTCGGTTCTCTTATTTTGAGTTGGTACAATGCAAAATACATATTGTAATCCATATAATGTATATATTCTGAGTATCAGCTCTTAATAAGATAGAGGACTTTGAGGGAATTCATGCAGTTGTGCACCATCAGCACAGTCCACTTTTAGAACAGTCCCATCATCACAAAAGTTCCCTCCTTACCCTTTCATCCATCAAACCCTACTCCAACACCCAGGGACAATAATTTATCTGCCTTCTATCTATAGTTTTGCTTTTACAGAAATTTCATATAAACAAAATCTTACAACATGTACTCTTTTGAGTTTGGTCACTTTCACTTAAAGTGTTTTTAAGGTTTAACCATGTAGTCTGATATGTAAGTATTTTGTTTCCTATTATTGTGGAATGTAATCAATTATATAAATACATGACATTTTGTTTATCCTTTGACCAGTTGATAGACACAGAGACTGTTTCCAGTATTTGGCTATTAAGATTAATGCTGCTCTAAACAGTGTGTAGAGACCTTCTTTGTGGACATAGGTTTTCATTTCTCCTGGGTAAATACCTAGGAATGCAACTGCTGGATCATAAGGAGAGTGTATATGAAAAAACAGCCAAAATGTTTCCCAAACTGGGAGTACTATTTTACTTTTGCACCAGTAATATATGAGTGTTCCAATTTCTCTACATCTTCACCAACACTTGCTAGTTACTGATAGTTGTTCTGATTCCACTGGTTGTGCAGTGGAAGCTCACTAGAGTTTTTATCTGTGTTTCCCTAATGATCAATATTGAGGTTTTTATGTATATGATCATTATTCATCTGCATATCTTCTCAGTTAAACAATCTACTAGTATCTTTTCCCCCATTTTAATTCCTCCCTCTGCGGCTCCCCAACCTCCTCCACCCCATCTCTTCCCTGTATAACCACTGACCTGTTTCTATCATGATAGATTAGTTGTATTTTCCACAATTTTGCATTCCAACCAGTCCTTGTTGTGCACGGTACCGTGTTTTTTTTTTTTTTTTAAGATTTTATTTATTTATTCGACAGAGAGAGATTACAAGTAGGCAGAGAGGCAGGCAGAGAGAGAGGAGGAAGCAGGCTCCCTGCTGAGCAGAGAGCCCGATGCGGGACTCGATCCCAGGACCCTGAGATCATGACCTGAGCCGAAGGCAGCAGCTTAACCCACTGAGCCACCCAGGTGCCCCTGCACGGTACAGTGTTAACAGAAACTCGTGTATATCAGAACTATGCAAAGTCAGGACATAGTTTGAATGTGCATAATAAGTTTCAGTAAACACAGTCCCAGGTAAATCAAGGACTGCCAATATACAGAACTGTAGAATACATCCTTTTCAATTTGGAGTCTTCCATTCAACATAATTTTGAGGTTAATAATGTTTTCACATGTATCAGTAGTCCACATTTCTTTTTGCTGCTGATCACTTTCCATTATATACCTTTACCATGATTAACTTATCCATTCACATGTTTATGGACATCCGTTGTTTAAGGTTACCGGCTATTAAATAAAAATCTGCTAGTGGACATTTGCATGCAAGTCTTTTATGGCAATATTCTTTCATTTCTCTTGAATACATGGGGGTATATTGCTGAGTTACATAGTAGGTATATGTTTAACTTTTTAAGAAACTGTCAAACTGTTTTCCAAAGTGGTTGCACAATTTTCCCACCAGCAGTATGTGAGAATTCCAGTCATTCGATAAGCTCGCCAGCACCAACACTTGATATGGTCAGGTCTTACAAATTTTAGGTATGTGCTTATTTGACATCTCTCTGTAAAATATCCCTTTGAATCTATTTTTAAAATAGGACAAAAATAGAAGCTGAATGCTTTCTGAGTTCTGAGAATTTTTTAGACAGAAGTTCTTTATTAAATATATGATTTGCAAATACTTTCTCTCAGTATATATGAAGTAATTTGCAGAGCAGAAATTCTTAATTTTGAGTAAGTCCAAAATACCAGGTTGTTTTTTCTTTTATGGCTCAAGCTTTTGGTGTTCCATTGAAGAAATCTTTGCCTCCTCAAGGTCACAAAGTTTTTATTTTGTTTCTCCAATCAGTTTTAGAATTTTAAGTCTTACATCTGGGTATCCATATGTTCCAGCATTATTTGTTAAGAAGAGTATTGTATCACCACTGAATTGCTTTTGCAACTTTTTTTGAAAATCAGTTTTCCATATATGTGTGAGTAAATTTTTTTTACTACTCTGCATCAATGATCTGGGTCTCTAACTTGACAACAACGCCACACTTGCTTTTCTTTTTCAAAGCTGTGTTGGATATCCGAGGTCCTCTGTATTTCTATTTGAATTTTAGATGCAGCCTGTCAACTTCTCCAAAACATCTGATTAAAGATCTGTTTGGGAAGAATGGACTTCTTAACAACAATGAATCTATCAAACCATAAGTGAGGTATCTCTCTCCATTTACTTAGGTCTTCTTTAATTTCAGCAATATTTTATAGTTTTCAGTATACAGATGATATTCATCTTTCAACAGATTTATTCCTAAGTATTCCTAAGTATTTTATATTCTTTGATGCTACTATATAGGAATTGTTAAATTTTAATTCTCAATTGTACATTGCTAATACACAGAAATTGATTTTTTTGTATTGACCTGTATTCTGTAATCTTGCAGTAAGTGACTTCTTAGTTCTAGCTTTTTTTTTTTTTAAAGATCCCATCAAATTTTCTAAATAGATGATGATGTCATCTCTAAATGGAAACCATTTTATTTTGTCCTTTCCAAACTGGAAATTTTTCATTTCTTCTCCTTACTCCATTCCACTAGCTAGGATAACATTAAATAGAAGTAGTGAGAATAGAAAGAAATCCTTGTCTGCTCCCTGGTTTTAGGAGAGAAGCATTCAGCCCTCTTGATTATGATTTTACCTGTTTCTTCCTCCTAAATGTCTTTTATCAGGTTGAGAAAGCTCCTTTCTATTTCTAGTTTGCTAAGAGTTCTTATCAGGAATGGATGTTGGATTCTGTCAAATGCTTTTCCTGCATGTATTGAGCTAACCATACAGGTTTTTGTTGTTGTTGTTGTTTTAGTCTGCTGGCCTTCCTTTTCCAACTACAGCCTTATATTAAAACCTCATTTAATCCTCCATAATTTTTAACCTTTCATATTTTCCATATCTTTCATTTATGCTGCACTCTGGATAATTTCATTAATTTTGTCAGTATCTAATTCATTCTTTGACTTTATGGAATATCTGTATGATCTATCTGCTCAATTTTTTTATTTCAGTGATTTTATTTTTAATTTTTTAAATGTTCTATTTGGTTCTTTTTAAAGAACTACCTGGTCATTTTTAAGTCTTTTGTTTCTCATTTTTTATTCCATTTTGTATTCTTTAAATATGTCATATATAGATATTTGACCTGCATAAGAATATGTGTATATGTATCTTTGCCCCTCAGAGATTCTCTCACATTTTACAGGCCCAAGAGTGTATTATGTTTATGTGTGTATATATATATATTTTTTTTTCCAATGTACCCAGAATTTATTTATACTGTAGTAAGGGGACTCTTCACCGGATCCAGTCCCTACACGAATAAAAGCAACAGTCTTTTCACCTTTATAAATTACTTACTGAGGATATCTGACTTAGAAACGTAATCGGCTTATTGTTACTTGATTTTTTAATCAAATTAAGATGCCACAGATAAATGAGTTAACATTCTTCTAATAATATTAAAAAGATTTCACAGTTGAATGTCCTAAAAGTTTTCTGAATCTTTAATTCTATCACGAAATCATTTGATATGTCTAAAAGAGGAAAACAAAACACATTCTTTTTCACAGTTAAACTTCTCATTAGTACTATAGCTGCTTAAAATGCTGAACACATTCCAAATTTAGCCTAATACATCCTACACATGATTACAAGACTATGTTTGGTGATAAAAATTGCTGGCTTAGAAAATGAAAGTATCATATCTTATGGATCCTGATAATATCCTGTGGATCCTAATACTTTGTCAATACTTTGCTATACTCACTTTAACAAAGGGTTATATACAGTATTGATAATTATATAGTGACATAAGAACTCCTAACTAGTTTTAAATGACACCAAAATTGAGCAATTGACAGGTATGAATATATCTTTTCAAATTATACTATAAACTTAAAATAAGAGTCTGTTCTACAAGTTAGCCAGGACATTTATTAAATTAAGCAGAAGTAGAATTAGTTATCTTCTTAAGGAAAAGCTTTCAAAAGGGCTCCACATTTAACTTATATTCCTAAAATTGTTATACCTGATATAATTGGTCCAGTTTTATTTTATATTCATGTGATAAAGAATATATCAGTATAAAGATGACACAAATGGTTGGTATGAACTATTTCCTATTATAAATCAAATGGAAAGTATTTATTAATTTAGCTTTCAGTAAATTTCAAAGCTACTTATAAATATTTTAAAATTTTAAAAAACACATTTAAAAAAACTCTTCTAGATAGATTCCAATCTCAAAAGGTATTTACTAGAAATAATCTGAGAAAAAAAGCCTTAATTCCTAAACAGATACTATAAAAAGCATGTGGCATAATTTTAGTAAGTTTCATCTTGAATTATTTACAATTTTGTTTAATTTTTAACATATAGTCACTGGTTAAAAAGACGAAAGCACTAAATTAGAACTTTCAATACTAAGATATTTCCTCCCTAAAAACCTTTAAACTGCAAAAGCTAGTGGTGTAAGAACTTTCTGTTTATAACCTTTTCCTCAAAAAGAGATTACACAAATATTTACAAACAATGGTTCAGATACCACTCTTCAATGACCCAGAGCACCAGATACACATCATCTTCTACTCAAAAGTTCTCTGAAGGCTTTAAGGATCATTATTTGGGAACTTCACTCACACTAGAAATCCTGCACTTTCTACAAAGATTCTGTTGCCATCAAAAATTATTTTCACTAGAATAATAATGTTCTTACATGGTAGTTATATAATTAGCAAAAAGTATCTGTTCATAACTTTGCAATAAAGGAAAAAACTCAAGAAATTATACTAAATACAGTGAAGTTTATGTGCTATTTCTGCAATATGTAACAGGTATTTTGAGGGCTTTTATTTTGTTTTACAGTTTTTTATTTTTTTCTTGCCCTGGAAATCCCAAGTATTTAGGATCAAAAGTTACTTTGGACTTTTCACAAAAGACTGATCTTTTTTGAATGTACATGAGTACACTGAACCCCAAGAGGAAGTTAATTTTTTTTCATAAACACTGCCATAAAAGAACAAATAACTATACTGCAAATGTGTGTTGTATATGAGCATATATGTATGTGTATATATATATATATATATATATATATATATATATATATATTTAAAGATTTTATTTATTTGATAGAGATCACAAGTAGGCAGAGAAGCAGGCAGAGAGAGAGAAGAAGGGAAGCAGGCTCCCTGCTGAGCAGAGAGCCCCATGTGTGGCTCAATCTCACGACCCTGAGACCATGACCCGAGCCAAAGGCAGAGGCTTAACCCACTGAGCCACCCAGGCACCCCTGTATGAGTATATTTTTAAATAGGAAAGAACAGTGTTTGAAAAATCAGTCTTTCTTGGTTTTATTCTTAATTCAGTAAGAAATCTTGTGAGTTAATGTAAAGATTGACTAAAATGAAAGCATATATCCCTGTTTCTAATAATCCTTGATAATTGGTAGTAATTCACATGCTTTTAAAATCTGGCCCACAGAAGTTGCCAGTTTATTCATAATAATAATTGATAAGAATTTATATATGAGTTTCTGTGTAGAAACTTTAATATAATAATGTGAGAAAAAAATAATGTCAGAAACATAAGCATCTTTAAATGGCACTATTCCTATTTCTGTTTTTTTCTTCAGATTCCCTTAAATATAATGGTTTCATATAATTGTTTTTATGTTGTTAGTAGAATACAAACTATTAAAAAGCAGTAAAAACATATACAAAGGATTACCTAGAAAAGGCTTGAAATCAAGCCACTCTAATAAAGAATAAATTAATTTGGGTAGAAAGGCAACCAAAATTAGAAGAAATGAATGATAACACTGCATGTGCATTTGCTTACTTATAACCATAAAAGAACAAATAACTATACTGGAAATGTGTGTTGTGTATATTTTTAAATAGGAAAGAACGGTGTTTTTATTCTTAATTCACATTCATTCCACCACTAAAGGTAAAAAATTAATAACTACACAAGGGAGATTAATAACTATGCATTATACTATATGAATCCCCATAACAACTGGCTAGAAAAGCAAGGGGAACCAAATTTCTTGAGTTCTTGCAAAAAAATTTAAGTCCCTCTCGAAAAACAAGAGAGGGGAAAATTGCAAGAGAATAGGAGGTCCCTAGGCTCTCCTTGTACCAAGTATACAAATAGATACCTATCAAATCATTCTAAATACCCCAGAAATAGACCTGAAGATTGGCGAAACAACTAAAGGTAGAGAAGAGGGCACATTAAAGAAGGTAGAAAGTGTGGAGACACAGTTTGGAAGAGAAACTGACTGTGGCCACTGGGGTGGAAAGGGAGCTGTCATTGTGGAGAAAGGCAAGAGACAGAATAGCACCCAGGGGAGTACAAGTGGAAAATGAATCTCCATAGCAATTGATCTGGAGAGCTAGAGGGGCTGACTTTCATGAGTTCTTATAGCCAGCAGGGCTTAAACCCAGAGTTCTGAACACCAGTAGGCATGGATTGGGGAGAGTTCAGAGGCATTAGAGCTGCTCTTGAAAAGGTGGCAGGTAAACAACGTGTGGACATACAGCATGGAAACAGTGACCTGAAGAGTACCTAGGGCATAGAGTGGGTAGGTTATCTGCTCATCTCAGAACTTGTCCCAGAGAGGCAGCATTCATGGAGAGACCTTACCAGGGACAAAGGAACTGGTTGGCACCATTTACCTCCAGCATCCCTCAACATAAGCACAGGGCCACCTGGGGGAACAGTGCAATGCCCATACTCCTTATATAACTTCCTTACACCAAGCTGGCCCCCCTCCCACTCCAGTGGAACTTCCCCTCCTAGTCACACTTGCCTCAGCCATAGAGGCAGGACTTCTTCCCCAGAAGACAAGCCCAAACCCCTGCCAACACCACATCTCCCAAACTGAGAGTTTTGCAGAGTCTCCGTTCTAGCAGCAGTGCCAAAAGGTCTCATGTCACAAACAGACCAGAGGACACCTACGTAAAATGTGTCACATTCAGGCCAGTAACCAAACACTGCCCACAACAGGCAAAGACAGCCTCTGTAGACGACTGGCCTGAATGATAAAGCAGCCAGGACACAACAGCTGATCACATGCAGCACATAGTGGAGACACTGCTGGAAATGCCATGCCTTGAGGAACAGAAGACACTACACAGCAGGGAAGTATAGGACCTCTTCTTCATAAGGCCATTACCTTCAAGAATAGGAGACATAACTGACTTTCCTAACACACAGAAATGGCACAGAGATTTAGACAAATTGAAAAGACAGAGAAATTTATCCCAAATGAAAAATCAGGACAAGGCCATGCATATCCAGAGATTTAAGCAGAATGGATATGCTTGATAGAGAATTTAGAGTAATGACTGTAATGATTTAGACTATTCACTGGATTTGAGAAAAAAGTGGAAGACATGAGTGAGACCCTTAACACAGAGATAAGGAATATCATAGCAAAGATAAAGAGCTCAATAAACAAGATGAGAAACACACTGGACAGAATGAATAGCAGGCTGGAAGAAACAGAGGAACAGATCAGTGATCTAGGAGACAGAGTATTGGAAAAAAATCAAGATGAACAAAATAGAGAATAAAGAATGACAGAAAATTAGAATAGACTTAGGGAACTCAGTGACTCTATCAAAGAGTAATATTCACATTATAGGAGTCCCAGAAGAAGACAACAAAGGAAAGGGGGCACAAAGTTTATCTGAAGAGATAATAGCTGAAAACTACCCTAATCTGAGGAGGAAAACAAATATCCAGAACCAGGAGGCAGAGAGAACCCCCCAACAAAATCAAGAAAAGCAGATTCACACCAAGACATGTTACAATTAAAATGTCAAAATACAGTAAAGAAAAAACGTTAAAAGGAGCAAGACAAAAGAACACAATTACATAAAAGGGGAAACTCCATAAAGGTATCAGGGGATTTTTCAGCAAAAACTTTCCAAGGCAGAAGTGACTGGCTATTCAAAGTGCTGAATGGAAAAAAACTTGCAGTCAATAATACACTATGCAGCAAGGCTATCATTCAGAATAGAAGGGGAGATAAAAATTTTCCCAGACAAACAAAGACTAGTGGAATTCATGACCACTAAGCCAAGCAAGCAAGAAATATTAAAGGAGAGTTTATCAGTGAAAAGGAGAAACTACAGTAACAGTATGATGGTAGGAAACACAAAAGCAGTAAAAATAAGTATTTTTGTAAAAATATCTGTCAAGGAACTTACAAAATAAAAGGGTGTGAAATATGACACCATTCAGGTTCCAGGCTGGGTTGGAATTCTCTCTTTCCCTCTGTACCACCAGCTCTTTCCCTCTCCCTCTATCTCTTAAAAATAAATAAATCAATAAAATAAATAAATAAAAACAAAAACAAAAACAAAAAATAAGACCCATCTATATGGGCTTACAAGAGACTCATTTTAGACCTAAAGGCACCTGTAGCATAGAGAAACTTTTATCATGAAATAGATTTCCAAAGAAAGTTGGAGCAGCAATAATTGTATTAAACAAAATAGACTTTAAAACAAAGTCTGTAACAAAAGACAAAAAAGGATACTATATAATCATAAAAGGGACAATCTAATAAGAAGATATAACAGTGTAAGCATTTATGTATTCAAATACAAAAATAGTTAATAACAAACATAAGGAACTGACAGATAATAAAATGGTAACAGTAGGGGACTTTAACACTACACTTACATCAATAGACAGATCATCTAAACTGTAGATTAACAAAGAAAAACTGGCTTTGAATGACACATTGGACCAGATGGAGTTAAGAGATACATGCAGAACATTCCATCCTGAAACAGCAGAATACACATTCTTTTCAGGTGCACAAAGAACATTCTCCAGAAGAGATCACATATTAGCTCACAAAACCAGTCTCAACAAATTCAAAAAGATCAAAGTCATACTATGCATCTTTCTGATGACAAAGCTATGAAACTAGTAAATCAAACATAAGAAAAAAATCTTGGAAATGCACAAACACAGAGGTTAATAATGGGTACTACACAATGAATGAGTCAGCCACAAAACAAAAGAAATAAAAAAGTACATGGAAACAAATGAAAATGAAAACACAATGATTCAAAACCTCTGGGATGTAGCAAAAGTGGTTCTAGGAGGGAAGTATATAGCAATACAAGACTAGCTCAAGAAGCAAGAAAAATCTCAAATATGTAACCTAACATTGCACCCGAAGGAGCTAGGAAAAGAACAACAAACAAAATCTGAAACCAGCAGAAGGAAAGAAATAATACAGGTTAGACAAGAAATAAATGATACAGGAAACAAATAAATAAATCAATGAAACCAGGGCTGGTTCTTTGAAAAAAAAAAAAAAATCAAGAAAATTGATATACCTCTGCCCAGACCTACCAAGACAAAAAAGAGAGCATATCTGGGTGGCTCAATTGATTGAGCTTCAGACTCCCGATTTCAGCTCAGGTCATGATCTCAGGGTTGTGAGATCAAGCCCTGGGTAGGGCTCTGTGCTGGGCATGGAGTCTGCTTAAGATTCTCCCTCTCCCCATATGGGCACTCTCTCTGAAAGAAAGAAAGAAAGAAAGAAAGAAAGAAAGAAAGAAAGAAAGAAAAAGAAAAGAGAAGAGTAGAGTATGCAAATAAATAAAATCACAAATGAGAGAGGAGAAATAATAAGAAACAGCACAGAAACACAATCAGTTATAAGAGAATATTATGAAAAACTATATGCCAATATATTGGACAATGTGGAAGAATGGATAAATTTCTAGAAACATAAACTACCAAAACTTAAACACAAAGAAATAGAAAACTTGAACAGACCGATAACCTGCTAAGAAATTGCCTCAGTAACTTAAAAGCTCACAACAAACAAAAGTCCAGGAACAGATGGCTTCAAAGGTAAATTCTACCAAACATTTAAAGAAGAGTTAAGACTTATTTTTCTCAAACTATTCCAAAAAGTAGAAAAAGAGGGAAAACTTCCAAATTCATTTTATGAAGCCAGCATTACCCTGATCTCAAAACCAGATAAAGACACCAGGGAAAAAAAAGGTGTGGTGCAAACGACAGACAGACCACACACACAAGAATATTATTTAGCCATAAAAAAGAATGAGATTTTGCCATTTGCTAGAGAATATAATGCTAAACAAAATAAGCTGGAGAAAGACAAGTATCGTATGATTTCACCTGCATAAAGTATTTATGAAACAAAAACGAGCAAAAGGGAAAAAAAAAAGAGAGAGACAAATCAAGAAACAAATTCTTAACTACAGAGAACAAACTGATGGTTACTAGAGGGGAAGAGGGTGGGAGATGAGGAAATAGGTGCTGGGATTAAGCAGTGCACTTGTTGACAATGAGCACTGGGAGACATATGGAATCGCTGCATCACTATAATCTACACCTAAAATCAACATGATACTGTATGTTAACTGAGTGGAATTTTAAAAAACTTTTAAAAATTAATTACTATACAAATTGACAAAAGCACCTTATTGTTTCTCTCATACAATTAAAAGGCAAATATAAAGCAGGATAATGGAAGTGGGCATATACTACTGTAAGTACACGTGCAAAAACGAATTTGCCCAGCAAGTCTGAGATTGCTGTAGTTAGAAATACCTGCTTGTGAGGGTAGTTCTTTGCTGGTATCTGGGACTTGGATTTTGAGAGCATCCTCGTGATTTTCTGATAAGAATGCTCACTATATCTAAACTGTTTATACAAATAATGTGGTGTATGCTGACAACTGCTTTCTTTTGGGAGTCTGGAATTTTGGTACATGCCAGGCAGTAACTGATTCCTCATTAAAACTTTGAACTCCTAGGTGCAAGGTGAACTTCCCTAGAGGACATTTTACACACTTGTTGGTGGAGGAATTAAAGGTGTCCTGACTGTGGGTCCTGGAAAAGGACTCTTAGAAGCCTGCACCTGGTTGCACCTATATGCTCTTTCCCTATTGCTGACTTTCCTTTCATGAAGCTGGGGTTTTTTTTGATTTATATCCTTTCACTGTAAGAAATCATTGCCACAAGCACAACTATACGCTGAGTGCTCTGAATCCCAGCAAATTACCAAACTTGGGGGTGGTCTTGGAGATCCACAACACAACATATAAAATGCTTAAATTTTGGATTTAACAAAGGAAATGATCTATATTGTAACACTGGAAACTTACTGAATTTTTTTTTTGAACACTTATGTGTCAGGATTAAATGACGAATAGAATAATTAATTACTCTTTATTCCTTATTAAAAAATGTCAAGATGAATGAATACAATGTAGAGTTGGATTTCTATGCATGGAAGAAATTCTTAAGACCCATAAGGCCAGTGGATTGGTAGATGAAAGAAGGAAGAATTTCAGAATATGAAAAATGGGATATAGCAAAGTGCTTTATAAGAAAAATTAACAACTGAATGGACTCCATCATTTTCAGCAAAGAGTTTATAAGACTTTATAATGACCACTAATTAAATTTCTCATTCACCCCAAATTTTCTCTAATGGAACTTTTTAAAAACATTTAAAATGAATAATTTATATGATGGAAAATCAGTAATTAGTTTATGCATTTTAGAAATTAAGTCTATAAAAAGTATTACTAGTAGCATCTATTCAAAGAACAAATGTGCTTATACCTATGTCATAAAGAAAGCTTTTTGTTGTTAAGAAATACAATTCCAGGGGTGCCTGGATGGCTCAGTTAAACATCTGACTCTTGGATTCTGCTCAGGTCTTGATCTCAGGGTCATGAGGCCAAGCCTTACATCAGGCTGTGCACGGATGTGGATCCTGCTTGGGATTTTCTCTCTCCCTCTTCCTTTGCCTTTTTCCCACCCTGAACACACACACACTCTCTCTCTCAAAAAAAAAAAAAAAAAGAAAGAAGAAAGGAAAAAAAACAAACAAACAATTCCTTTGGCTATCCGACATGCAGCCATTCTATAAGGTAAGAACACAAACTATGCTGGTCATATCTTCCTGCAGTTATCAATAAAGAGATAAAAATATTTAAATGTACCTTAACTATCTCTTCAATGAAACAAATATGAGAAACAGGATCTCTCTTCTTGGCTAATATCTTTTGTAGATGTTGTACCTACAAACAGCAGAAAGGGGGAGAATGTACATAACTGGGTATTTTCAAAATGAAACAAATGTAAAGCTTAGACACTAGAAGCAGCCAGGGAAGGAAAAGGGCATTGTGCTAGAGCCTCTACATATATTAAATTAATCAGCTAATGCAGGCACTGTGAATGCTTAGAGATTTTAAGAATCTCTTCTTAAGGTCACACAATTTAGAATAACAAGGCATTACTCCATAATTAATGTTCTTTCCATTCTCTAAAATATTTACCTGTCCACAAACAGTACAAATATGATCCACAAGTTTCTCCATATTGGTCCAGAGGGAGGCACGAAAAGCTGCAGTGTTTCCGGGGGTTGGCATAGTAGATCGTCCAGGTCCCCCTGTATATGAGTGACAAATATGAAAAATAAAAATTTTCAAACATAACAAAATATTTTCTTATAAAAAGCATACCCAAGCTAAAAGAAATAAGTTCCTTCTTTAAGAATTTATTATGAGTAATATGTAAAACCCTTTTATATTAAAAGGATTCGAAACGTTTTATGTTTAAGAAAGGAAGGAAAATAAGATCTCACACTTGGGCACACAGCATACACACGCAGACACACACACACACACACACACACACACACACACACAGAGGAGAGCTAAAACAAAAGACAGTAATTAATGAAAATAATTTTCTAAAAGTGGCAGTAGGAGTGGTAGGGGACATACAAGGTGAAAGGAATGGGAATAGAAGTGGTGAGTCTTTATGAGCCATGTAAATGTTTTATGTATTTTATTTTTTTAAATGATTTTATTTATTTATTTGACAGAGGGAGAGATACAGAGACAGCACAAGCAGGTGGAGCCTCAGGCAGAAGGAGAAGCAGCTCCCAGCTGAGCAGGAAGCCCAATGTGGGCCTTGATCCCAGAAACCTGGGATCCTTACCTGAGCTAAAGGCAGATGCTTAATCGACTGAGCCACCCAAGCACCCCTGTTTTACATATTTTAAAATAAATGTAAGTTTATTTTTTTTTAAAGATTTTATTTATTTATTTGACAGACTGAGATTACAAGTAGACAGAGAAGCAGGCAGAGAGAGAGGAAGGGAAGCAGGCCCCCTGCTGAGCAGAGAGCCTGATGTGGGACTTGATCCCAGGACCTTGAGATCATGACCTGAGCCGAAGGCAGCGGCTTAACCCACTGAGCCACCCAGGCGCCCCAAAATAAATGTAAGTTTAAAGAGAATGGAAAAAGCAAACCCTAAAAAATGCAAATAAATATCAAAACAAATGAAACCAACTGTATATCAAATTGATAACACAACCACACTGGGAAAAACAATTGAGATAATTTTTAATTACAGAACCCTAACTTTAGGGGCAAAAAGAATTGTAAATAATAATAGTACTTAGCAGTTTTTTGCTCACACAGCAATCCTGAGACTACTTTAGATGTAGTTTGCAATAGACTAAGTGAAGATTCTCACCATAAACAGAATAAAGATTCAAATATGCAATGGGATCAAAGGAATTTCTCAACTCTGTCCACTGAAAGGGCGAAGGGACAGTGACTCCTAAATAGAAATGAGTACACCTAGCACCCAAATTCTGATTTGCATGCAGCATTCCCCAATAAGAGAAACCAGGGCTCATTGAGGAAAAGGGTCATCCATATTTGGAGCAGTAAAAGCACAAGGTATATCCGGTACATACTGTGCCAGAGAGCAAAGAAATGTTCAAAGACAAATGGAGACTGGTCAAAGTACATAGGACCTTGACTGGAAGGGGCTTCCCCAAAAAGATTTGGGAACATCTGACCATCCTGAATGATAGTGATGGTAATGGATCATAAAATATTGATTAAAAAATAATTCATTAGTCATAGTGAAAATTCAAATGTTTAAAAAAGATGAACTTGTGATGAGCACTGGGTATTGTATTCAAGTATTGAATCCCTATATTGTGTATCTGAAACTAATATTACACTGTAGGTTAACCAAATGGAATTTAAATAAAAACTTAAAATAATAAAAAGGATGGAAATTTCTCTTTACAGAAGAATGTCAGTTAATAAATGCAGAGAGAATGATAGAAAATAATAACGATTTTGCAACTCCTAGCAAAATAATTGAGGGAAAGATAACCACTGGATATTAAAACACTGGATGAAATGTTATGGAAAACAGGATATTCACATGGTCTTAAGGTATGCACCACAAACCACTTCCTAATCACAAAGAAAAGAAAGTACTCTTATAAAAAGCAGTCTGGCATATACCACAGTAATGAGGTGATTTCCTTTAGCATCAGCAGTAATGAGACAAACTGACAAAATTTGGGTGCTTACTGATATGATGTTAATGGTAAATATACAATATCACTTCACCAGTTTGTTTACTCTGAATATACCCATGAAGAGACAATCAGATAAATCCAGATAAATTCAAATTATGGAGCTCTCCAAATATGTTAATGCCATAAAAGGCAAGAAAGGCACTGGGGTTATTTTGATTAAAGGAGAGAAAAGAGATAAGATAACTCATAGAAAAACATAATTCTGGTTGGTTCAAGTTGGGGGGAAAACCACTGTAAAGAATATTTTGGAGGGAAAAAGAATATTTGGGAGAATAAGTGAAAATGTGGAATATGGATTATACATTAAGTAATATTAATATATCAATGTTAAATTTCTTAAGAATGATGTCTAAGAATGTTCTTGAATGTAATACAGAAAAACAGCTATCTGTGCAGGTCTAAAATGTTTCAATATAGAAAAAAGGAATTTTAGTCTCAAGTGGTAAAGTATAAATTCCAGGAGCACCTGGGTGGCTCAGTCAGTTAAGCATCCAACTCTTGATTTTGGCTCAGGTCATGATCTCAGGGTCATGAAATCAAGCCTTGCATTGGGCTCTGCACTCAGTGTGGAGTCGGCTTGAGATTCTCTCTCTCCCTCTGCCTCTGCCCCTCCTCCCACTTGTGTTCTCTCCCCAAAATAAATAAAATCTGAAAAAAAAAGAAAGAAAGAAAATAAAAAGTGTCAATTCCAATCCAAATTAAGCTTTAAAGCCACGCAAAAGAGCTCATCAATAATTAATTTATTCTGTTTTAAGGGGGGGGGCAAGGAATCCAGAAAACCAGAGGCTGTGTTTGTAAGCTGCTTCATTACAGATTTTCAACAATTCTAAGTTTAGAAAAGAATTACATGTATCCTCAGCAAAGAGTGGCTATTAGTTTTTAGTCTGATAACAGTGGAAAGCAATAAAAGAGAGAAACACCTATGAGAAAAATACTGACTTTAAAAATACGAATAGGGGCGCCTGGGTGGCTAAGTGGGTTAAAGCCTCTGCCTTCAGCTCAGGTCATGATCCCAGGGTTCTGGGATTGAGCCCCGCATCAGGCTCTCTGCTCAGGAGCCTGCTTCCCCCTCTCTCTGTCTCTGCCTGCCTCTCTACCCACTTGTGATCTGTCTGTTAAATAAATAAATTAAAAAAAATATGAATAATTCCTGTTTGAAAGCTAGACCTAAATAACTTAAAAAATTATCTGCAGTGTTGTGCAGACTATTAAAGTAAAGCATACAGGGAATAGAGAGGTAATCTTTAACAATCTGCAGTTAGCTCACATGTCATATACAGAATGAAATAACAATGAAGAAAGGGTATACAGTATCTGTGTGAAAATTAAAAAATATTGATCAAATTCCTGGAATAGAGCTCAATTTTATTATAAAGAATTATGGGACACATCAACCCATTACTCTCAAAATAAATATGAGCAGATACATAAGAAAGTACTATTTTCTGTTTATATTTATTTTGGAGAAACTGAAGCAGAGAAAAATGAGATCACAATCATTGGTTCATCTAGCTCTAGAGGTTTCATTTTTCTTACTTACTTATTTGGTACTTAAAGATTTTTTTCCTCACAAGCTAAATACATCTTGTTGAAGAGATCAACATGATAAAAATAATCAACTGAACATAGAATAGCTATATAAAGGAAGAGGAGAAAGAATAATTAAAACAGAAAAACTGATGCCATTATTGGCTAGCTTCAAGGGAATCAAGAAACAAAATAGTGCCATAAACTAAGTTTTATTAAATTGATAGAGGAAACCAAGAGTTTCTCAAAAAATAATACTTAAGTGTGATTCCTAGTTACTGAGAGTAGAGTAAAATCATTTTTCTACAGTCTTCCCTTAACAGCAATGAAAATAGAACAAAAAGTAGAGGAAAAAATGAACTTCAAAACAAAAAACAAGGAAATCAACTAAAACAGCAAACTTGAGATTATGTATGCCAAATGCTGAGGATAAATCAAAATGAAGGAACCAGACAGCTGTCATCTTAGACTGTTAGGAAAAACCAAATTGTCCTTAAAATCAATTGTAAAAATTTAAACAGGCTATCCAATGATTCTTTGCTTAGAGCTGAAATGGGGAGAGATGGGTGAGTGAGGGAAGAAGCTAATAAAATGTTTAATTGTTCCAGACTAACAACAAAGAAAAACTAAAGGAGAAATAATAAAATTATATTTACGTATAATAAATAGTCCTCTAGTTTGGGGAGACTCTTAGAGGTAAAAATGAGGTGAAAGAGGAAAGAAAAGCAGAGAATGTGAGGTTTCCACAAAAAATTACTTAAATGGCTTTACAGGGACCCACGCTAAGCTCAGAATGACCGAAAATTTGAGGAAAGATGTGTTTCCAAGATGGAAGAAAGGAAGTTGGTGAATGGTTACTCTAGATTTCAAACTTAATCCTAGTTATAGACTGTCCTAGTCTCTCCCTATAACCACCCCTATATTATTCTTCAGCAGCCAGCAGTACCTTTCAAAGATAAGTAACAATCAGAAACAAATAATATAGGAACGAACACAGATCGAGAGGGAAGGAAGGGGGGAAGGAAAGAACTTAAGTTGCCAAAGAAATTCCCAAAGGAAACAACAGAATGAGTAACTCTTAGAAAACTAAGAGTTACTTAGTTTTCCACAGTCTCAAAGTAACTATAAGGAATATTCTTAGTGTAAATAAATAACAGAGATTAAGAACACATTACAAATAACAGAACAATATAATGATCAAGAAGAAATTATAGAAAATGAAAGTTCAAATAATTAAAATATAATAATTACAGAAAATATGTTAGAAATGGAAAACAAATAAGTTGTTACATGTATATAATTAAAGTTCCTGAAAAAAACAAATGGAAAATAAAAATATTCAAATATACAATTAAAGTAAACCTATAAAAGAGAACGTATTCTAACTCAGGAAAAAAAAAAAAAGATGATATAGAGCAGTCAATGCCAAGATATATCCTAAAGAAATTACTTAACTTCAAAGATAAGGAAAGATCCATATGGACATTGTTAAAAAAAATAAAATAAAATTCAAGTGAGCAAATTTTAAAGATCTTATTGGCTTTTATTCAATGATTCATGAATCAGGCAGCAACAAATGTAGCAGATAGAAAGGAGATTTCAGGAGCTGTATGAAATGAGAGATCTTTATAGGCAGAAGGGAGCAGGAACAGAGAAGTTATACTAGAAAAACAAAAACAACAACAACCACCAAATTGGTTATGGTAAGGTCACTTTCTTTTTAAGGGCAGTAGGGCAGAATGGCCTCACTGGTACTAGTACTAACAAAGTGATTCATGATTGACTGGTTTAAAATTCCATTTCTGAGAAAGGCTGAAACTGTAATTAAGTTATGTCATTTTGGTGATGTGGGTTTTAGCATAAGTGCCTCCATTTAGGGTCAGCTGTCTTACTTTTAACAATGTCAAAGAAGAAACAAGTGAGGTATGGCAGTGAAAATCCGAGTTAGCAACTTCCATTTTTGGTTCTAACTGTGAGGAGCCTCTAAGTTGCCACTCTGTCCTAACAACAAGTAAGATGACAAACAGACTGAGAAATCAACAACTCTTCTTGGACCTGTAAGAGAGGAGAGGACACATGGCAAATCACTGCCCCCAAGATAAGAGAGACTGACTGGCGAATACAGGAAGTCTCCACCTAGGGGAGCAGAGCCTTGCTAGCAGAAAACAAATGCTGGGAGGCAGTGCAAGGGAAGGAAAACTTGAACCGTAACCCATGAATTGCTAGAGGCTCAAAGTGGGCAACTCTGAGTATTAAAAGCTCCAGGCTTACCCAGAGGGGGCCCACAATATTTTTATATTTGCATCCAGGAGCCCAAGTTCCCACAGTAAATATCAGAGAAAAATCTCTTCATGCCTCCAGCAGGAGGAATCAAAAAAAAAAAACAAAAAAAAAAAACCAAAAACCAAAAACCAAAAACCAAAAAACAAAACCATCTCGAAATACACCAGAGTACTCTATTCTTTTAACAAGGCCTGCCCTGAGGGAAGACTAGTTAACTAGAGCCTGACCCTCTGGGGTATTATCAGAACATAAATGACCTGGGGAACGGAAATACACAACTCCAGCCCACTCTGGTCATTCTCTCCCATACAAGGGAGGAGCAAAAAAAAAAAAAAAAAAAAATTAGTATACTTGTGAAGTTCAAAGTACAAAGGCACAGGCTCAGTAAAAAACCGAGACCCAAAGATAGCACTTTATTTCTACTCGAGAAAAGACTGTTTTCACTTTATCACTACTATCAATAATAATACAACAAAAGTTCCAAGAGAATTTTTTTTTCTAAGAGAAATGATAAGATCTCAAGGTACACAGTTTTAACCTTAGAGAACAATTTGATAAAACTGAGTGAAGTGGTTGAACAATTTCATTCTCCTACAATCAGTATACTAGAGTTTCTGCTCTTGTCTAACATTTAACTCTTAGATTTTGCCAGTCTCCTCATTGAGAAATTGTATCTTGTTTTATCTATATTTCCCTAATAACTAGTTAGTTCATCCTTTAAAGAGAAGCTGACCACATTCTTCCATTAGATGTGTTCTTCTGTTAATTGCCCAAGCATATTCTTATTTTTTCAACAAACTTATTTATATCTTTTTCTTACTGAATTATAAGCTTTTGAAATACATCATGGGTAATATTTTTCCCTTAAAATTATATCAACTTTATATATTTTAATATTTCTGGAAAATCTCAAACATACAGATCTGAAAGCATACTAAAAAAAAAAATTCCTACAATCATTTGTTAGTTAGTTACATGATGCCCCATCACCCTTAATACTTTAATGTGTATTTCCAAAAAGGACATTTTACTCCATAATCTAAATATAACCAACAAGATCAGCAAATTAACATGACTACTGCCAACAGCAAATTTAAAAAACTAAAAATAATAGTGATTATTCTTTTAAAAAATAATAAAGAATTAACGCTTAAGGTTTCTACAATAAATCACCGTATCTACTCCTCAACAGATAATAATAAGGCTTTAAAACTCTTTATTTTTTCAACAAAAAGGGTGTACATTAGGATTGACAGCATGTGAATAATTGCTTTCATTTTTTTTCCCCTTTCTTGACAACACAAGAGGGAATGAGATTAAACTGCTCCTAGAAATTTAAACATTAGATCAAACTTTCTGAGAATAATTGCTGGGAAAAGCTGAGAGTGAATTCTCCTTTGGCAATTTCTTTTCAAAGCTCCCCTTCTGGGACAGTGTTAAAAAAGACCTATTCAGAGGCTAGGGCTAACCTTTAAAAATCCCTTTAAGATCTAAGATTCTTTTATCTCTTCTTATCTAGTGCAACTTATTTATGAGTGACATATATTTTGTGTTATTTAAGGCTATGTTTATATAGCAAATATAAAAATAATAATCACTCACTGTAAATTTGTTCAGTATAAGCCATGTATGAGGAACTCTGTTATTAATTCTAATGCATTATTTATTTTTTAGGACAACTCTTTAGACAGAGAAGCTTCTTCATTATGAAAATGGGAAGAAGGGTGCCTGGTGGTTCCATCGGTTGAGCTTCCAACTCTTGGTTTCAGCTCAGGTCATGATCTCAGGGTTATGGGATCAATCCCTGTATCAGGCTCTGTGTTCAGCACAGTCTGCTTGTCTCTCTCCCTCTGCTCCTTTGCTCCTTCCCCCACTCTCTATCTCTAAAATAAATATGTAAAAATCTAAAAGAGAAATGGAAAGAGAAAAACTGTGGAGACAATAAATAAACACAACAACTTTGGGGAATTTTTCTGTAGTCTAAAGAAATAAATGGGGGAGCAGAGCTGAAGAAGGAAACATAGACAAACATAGATCTGTCAGCAGAAGGTACACTAGCATGACTGTATGTAACAGGAAAGAGACTTAAAGAAGGAAAACTAACTAGATGGCAGACAGAGGGGATCTGCTAAAGCAATGCCTTTGGGACATGGGATCTAACATAGGAGCACAGTACTTGGTCTTTGCTAGGAGCAAGCACAGCTCACCCATATTAAGAGGAGAGAAGAGAAAATACAAGGAGAGAAATGCGGAGATAAGTTGGTTAGATGAGAGGCACACATAACATGTCTTTCCCATCTCATCTGTGAAGGGTGTTTTCTACATGAATGCCAATAGCAGCTGTATCTTGGCAGGAAAAAGGTTGCAGAGTGCTATTGTTGGATTACTCCTCTCTCATACCTTTCTTTTGTAGGGTTTTTTTTCCTTTTAGATTTTGTATGGTTTTAATGTTCCCAAAGGTTTTTATCAGTTTCTAAGTTCACAATGAGCCTTCTTTGCCCCTAAATGCCAGAATTATTCCAAGGAAAAGCCCGAAAAGCTAAGGGTGAAACTGCATTTCCTTAAAAAATATTTTCTGTCTCAAGGAGTACTTGTGAGGATAAGGATTTCAGGAAGAAAAATGTTCTTTTTTTTTTTTCTTGCATCTGTTTCCTCTGAACTAAGTGGAGTCACAGTTTATAGATTTTTTTTTTCTAGAAGTTCTGAATATACCAATTGGCCAATTCAACTCACTGATTAGACAAAAAAAAAGTTATAAATACATTCTAAAACATAATTTCTTCTCTCATTTTCTGTCTACTAAAAAATGAGTCATTAGACTGCTTTGAAACTTAAGTGTTTCACATACTATTCAAAGGACTTCTTGGTTTATAAATAAACAAAGCAGCTAAATATAAACCATAGCCATACCTCTCACAGCTGACTGCGAAGGCTGAGTCAGAACTTTGATGTCTAACGTACTGTTGATATGTTCTTCTAAAGTAGCGCAATATCCATCCACAACACTGGTAATAGTATCCTTCAAAATTCCAAGATTATGGAAAACCTGAAGAGCTGTTCCGACTTGGGTTGGATTCTTTAAAAAGGTGGTGTTGGCAGGATAGGAATAGATATAAATAGGAAGACAAACAAAATCAATATAAATCTACAATTTTAAACAGTACATAAGCAGCTACTACCATATTTTTTAAATTATCAGAGACAAGAACAAAGAGAGTGCATTTGGAACAAATATTATTTTTAGTCATTTATTTCATAACAGACAAAATTAAATACTATGTATATTATTCCCCCCTTCCCTTTTTCTCCTCCTTTAAAGGATAATAACAAGATCAGAAATTGGTTATATTATTAGAGCTTATTTAAAATTTACCACCAATGCCTATAAAGAGAGCCATGCTGGAATTAACAACAACCCAACATCTGTTTGGAGAATAAATAAATGAATTCCACGGAATTAACTGAGGGCTGAACTGTACAGACTGACACTATTCATTATATTTCATTCATTCATTCATTCTAACCACAAATATTTATACAGGGCTTACTGTGTATCTGCCTTGGTTCCAGGTCCTGGAAATATAATAGTAAGCAAAACCATTTAAGTCCCTATCCTCATGGAACTTATATTTACTCAGAAATATATTAAAAATATATATGTAACAGACTATCAGGTAGAGATAACTGCTATAAAAAAATCAATCAGGGAATAAGAATAGAAAATGATGGGGAAAACATGGAGAAGACTCAGAGAATGCATTTCTGAGGTGATTTTTTCAAACACGGACCTGAACAGAATGAGCGAGGGAGTCTGAGGAGGATATGAGGAAAAACAGATCTGGACAGGTATCAACAAAAGCACTGAGGTAAAAATATGGTTGGCAGCTAATCAAACACCAAGAAGGCCCTGACTGTGGCTAGAACAGAGTGACTGTAGTAGAGAGAGGTAGGCAGTAAGGCAGATAGCAAAAACACTGGGGGGTAGACTGAGTCCATAGTAATATAAACATGTTGTTGACTCTGTCACTAAGTAAATGAATTATCAAGGCAGAATCTAGTACCTCAACATGGATCACCAGGCCCAAATAGGTGAAAGTCTGCTTTCACTTAATGATTCAGCGACTGTGTTTAAAAGCACTTAGTTTAAAAGTTAAATTATTTCATTGACTTAATTTCTTAACAGTTAAGTTGATAAAGAAGACAAAAAGTTACTTCTGAAACATATTGGTGTTAGTAACATAACATGGTGCAGTAACACACACTCACACCCAGAGGCAAAGTAGAATCAGCTTATAGAAAAAAGCAGACAAGGTTAGTGGCTCCAACACCCATTTTAGATTTTTAATTAAACAAGAAAAAGAAGCAAATGAACATCATTTCAAATGCTTTAATGAAAAAAGCTCAATTTAATATGGTTATAACAGAATTTAATTCTAGTATATACTATCAATTCTCTATCAGTGAACTATCAAAGAAAATGGGAGAAAATAAGCTATTTAACATAGAATTAGTCAACTGAAAACATGGAGTATAGTACTATGCTTTGGTTTTTGTTAGTTCCATTTTTTCCTTCCTCCCCAGAGCAGAATACTTTTTTACTTTTTAGTAAAGACTTTTAATTTAATTTATTTGACAGACGTAGACCACAAGTAGGCAGAGAGGCAGGCAGAGAGAGGAGGAAACAGGCTCCCTGCTGAGCAGAGAGCCCCATGCCTGGCTTGATCCCAGGACCCTGTGGGGCTCAATCCCAGTACCCTGGGATCATGACCTGAAGCTTTAACCCACTAAGCCACCTAGGAGCCCCTAACTGAAAGACTTTTAAAGTCGTATTTCACTTGAAAGGTCTGGCTAACATGGACCACTTTTCTTTTTTTAAAGATTTTATTTATTTATTTATTTGAGTTGCTTAACCAACTGAGCCACCCAGGCGCCCTAACATGGACTAGTCTTCATCATTTCCTGCTCCAAAAATTATTAACTCCCCAAAACTTTTCAATACAGAAACATATATAACTCCTTCCTTTTTTTCTCTTTTAAGCAAGAGAGGGGAATGATTTAAAGATTTATTTGAGAGAGAGAGAGCAGAGCGCTAGCTAGCTCAGAGGGGAGGGTGAGGGACAAGCAGACTCCCAGCTGAGTGCAGAGCACAGAGCCTGACTGGAGTTGAAATAAGGAGTGGGCTGCTTAACCAACTGAGCCATCCAGGTGCCCCTAGCTCATTCTTTTTTTTTTTTTTTTTAAAGATTTTATTTATTTATTTGACAGAGAGAAATCACAAGTAGATGGAGAGGCAGGCAGAGAGAGAGAGAGAGAGAGGGAAGCAGGCTCCCTGCTGAGCAGAGAGCCCGATGCGGGACTCGATCCCAGGACCCTGAGATCATGACCTGAGCCGAAGGCAGCGGCTTAACCCACTGAGCCACCCAGGCGCCCGCCCCTAGCTCATTCTTAAAGAAGCATCTAATATGGCAATATTTGAAATAAGTATAATTTATAATACTTATAATAACTCTAGTTGTAACTTTCAGCTTTCCAATTTATATAACCACTTTTTCAGTTAATGCCAGTTACTCACATTCATTAGCTTAATATAAACATACCATTTGTGAATTGGAAAACTACAAAATATTATCTGAAATAAAATTCTTGAACATACAGAGGAGTGGGCAAATTATGTAAATACAACTTTAAGAATTATCACCAAGTGAACGTATCTGAGTAACTACCACCTAGGCTATAAAACCAAATATTATCAGGAACTCTGAATCTATTATGGCTTGCCTAACTGCATCTCTCCACATATTATCACTATCATAATTTCTAACACCATTGATTAGTTTTGCCAATTTCTGATTTTTACATAAATGGAACCCTAAAGGAAGTTATTATTTTCTGTCTGCCTCCTTCTAGTCAATATCTTATTTGTAAAATTCATCCATGCTGTTGCATGTAGCAGTACTTGATTCATTTTCACTGCTGTTGAGTAGAAATTTACCTTAGTTTATCCACCTAATATCCAACTGGTGTACATTTGAGTTATTTCCATCGTTTAGGTATTTTAAATAATGCTTTCATGAACATTCTGGTACCTAGCTTTTAGTGAACATACATGCATATGCATTTCTGCTGGGTAAGAGCAGAAATGCTGAATCATTAGGTATTTGTATGCTTAGTGTTTGCAGATTCTGCCAATTTTTCAAAGTCATTGTACAATTCATGCCCCAGCAGCAATATATGAGTTGTGGGTGTTCCACAACCTTACCAAAATTCATAATTATCATCTTTTTAAGCTATTCTTTGGAATGATCACTGTGGTTTTAATTTACATTTCTGTGATGACTAAGAAGTTATCCCTTCTTGCATGTTAATTATCCATTTGAGAGCTTCTTTTGTGAAGTGCATGTTCATTTTTTTTGCCCATTTTTCTCACTGGTTATTTTCATCTTTTACATATTTGTAAAAGTTGTTTACATATTTGGATGTAATCACTTTGATAATTATATATATTGCAAGTACGTTCTCCCACACTTAAGAATTCTTGTAAGGAAAAGAAGTTCCTAATTTACATGCAGTCAATTTTATCAACCTATGGTTAGCACTTTTAGTATCTTATTTAAAAATTTTCCTATCCCACATTTATGAAAATGTCCTTCGTTCAAGAATTTACCCTCCAGAAACTCTATTCATTTGTCTTTCACATTCAGAAATATAATCCACCTGGAACTACTTTCTGTATGAGAAAGGAGCCAAGATTAGTGATTTTCTATATAAATACCCAACTGGCCCAAAACTTACTTGAAAAAACAAACAAGGAAATTAAAATCTTTACCTCTTTGCTCTCAAAGCCTACCTTTGCAGTAAATGAAGTTTCCATTTACGTGTTTTTACCTGAACCTTCAATTCTGTACCATTTGTCTACCTTCATTACATCAAATCACCAGTGTAAACTGTTGTAGCTTTAGAATAAGTCTGATAGTCCTCCATTTCTGTTCTTCTTCAATTTGGTATAGACTATTTTTGGCTCACGATACTTCCATATAAATTTAATAATGGGCTAGAAATTTCCATCAAAGAAAAAGCTCCTGAAATTTTGAGACTACATAAAATCTATACCTAAAATTAGCAGGAATTGAAACCTTTGTAAGAACGATTCTCTAATCCATGAATATGGTAGCTCTCCTCATTTACTCAGGTCTTCTTTAACTTCTCTTAACAACGTTACAGTTCCTGTGAAGAGCTATTACATAACTTCAGTGTGAATCATTCCTACACATTTGGTGCTTTTTGATATTTAAGTGGTAATTTTTAATTTTGCTGCTTGTATAATAAAGATACAATTCATTATTATATATTGAATTTTACCAAAGTTTCAAAGTTCTGTTATTAATTCTAATAGTTTGAAGATTGTTTTGGATTTCCTATATACATAATCATGTTATTTCTAAGTAATTTTTATTTCATTTATTTTTTTAATAATTTTTAATTTTTTAATAAACATATAATGTATTATTAGTCCCAGGGGTACAAGTCTGTGAATTGCCAGATTTACACACTTCACAGCACTCACCATAGCACATACCTTCCCCAATATCTATAATATTTCTTCATTTTTTAAAAATATTTTATTTATTTATTTGACAGATAGAGATCACAAGTAGGCAGAGAGGCAGGCAGAGAGGAGGAAGCAGGCTCCCTGCCGAGCAGAGAGCCCAATTCGGGGCTCGATCCCAGGACTCTGGATCATGACCTGAGCCGAAGGCAGGGGCTTTAACCCACTGAGCCACCCAGGTGCCCCTTCATTTCTAATCCTTCTATATTTTATTGCTTTCTCTTACTCCCTGGTTAGGATCTTCAGTATGTTGCTATGTTAAAGTGATGAGTAATATCTTTGTATCATTCCTAACCGCAAGCAGAAAACCTTAAATATTTCACTTTATTGGATTAAGAATATTCTATTCTAGGTCTGGTCTGCTAAAAATTTTACATCATAGACTGATGTTGGATTGTATTAAATGCTTTTTCTGCATTTACTAAGATGATCAATTTTTCCCTTCATTGATAACATTACATTGTATTTCTAGACTAAAGCCATCTTGATAATGATGAATTATCCTTTTTAGATGTCCATAACTTACATTTGCTAATCCTTCTTTTAGTAGTTTTTTTTTTTTTTTTTTTTTTTTAGGATTTTATTTATTTGCCAGACAGAGATCACAAGTAGGCAGAGAGGCAGGAGTGGGGGTGGGAGCGTGCTCCCAGCTCAGCAGAAAGCCTGACGTGGGGCTCAATCCCAGGACCCTGGGATCAAGACCTGAGCTAAAGGCAGAGGCTTTAACCCATTGAGCCACCCAGGTGCCCTTCTTTAGTAGATTTTAATTGATTTTCAGGAGAGATAGCTAATATCCTTCCTCATATCAAGTTTATATACTGGCCTAATGAAATAATCAAGTAAGTGTTCCTTCTTTTTCAATTCTTAGATGGAGTTTGTAAAAACACTGGTTGATTTATTAAATATTTGAATGAATTCACTAGTGAAACTACTATCTGTCCTTGAAGTTTCTTTTTTTTTTTTTTTTAAAGATTTTATATCTTTATTTGACATATAGAGATCACAAGTAGGCAGAGAGTTGGGCAGAGAGAGAGGAGGAAGCAAGCTCCCTGCTGAGCAGAGAGACTGATGCGGGGCTTGATCCCAGGACCCTGGGATCATGTCCTGAGCCGAAGGCAGAGGCTTTAACCCAATGAGCCACCCAGGCGTCCCTTTGAAGTTTCTTTGAGGGAGGTTGTGTAAGGATAATTAATTTTGTCAATACAACTAATCAGATTTTTAAATTTTCCTAGTGTTCGTTTCAGTAAGTTGTTTTTCTAGAAATTTCTCAATCTTATCTAACCTTTCAAATGTACTGTTTTAAAGTTGTACCTAGTATCCCCTTATTAACTTATTATTTTCTGTTGAACCTATAATTGGGTCACTTTTTTCCCCCTTAATACCAGTAATGTGTGCCTTTTAAAAAACTTTTTTTCCTATTCTTAATAGTCTTTTTCAGTATTTATCAATTTAATGTATTAATCTTGTCAAATAATGAACTATTGGATTTGTTGATTCTATTATATAAAGTTTTGTTATACCTATTTCACAGGTATTTGGAGCCAGAAGCCTAGATCAGAAGCCAAGCACGAGTAGTTAGTAGCCAAAACCTTAGCAAATTATTTAACCATCCTGAGACTTAGTTTCCTCATCTGTACTACAGTGAAAACAGCAGTATCAACCTTATATGTAAATGAAAAAGTCCTTATAACTGACCTAGCACTGCAGACAGAATGAAGAGCTCAAGTATTAGCTGTCTTTACTTTGATCTGCTGGAATCGTAGTTAATGTGGGCTTTTAAAAGTAAATAGTCTTGGGACAAAAGCCCAACTTTGTATAATCTGTGTGACACTGGGAATATTACCCTATCACTCATCAAACTTTATATTAATAATATTTCTTTCCTCACCAGATTTTAAGATCTCTGAGGGGAGGATCCAAATTTGTTTTATTCACTTTAATACTCATAATATCTAGCACAGGTGCTAAATAGATAGGTATTGAATAAGTAAATGAGTAAGTAAATTTTTATGATTTGGTTTGCTAATATTATTCTTTGCATGACAACTTTTCAGTTTCAGACTATTTCAGACTATTTTTCAGTCTAATTTTCAGACTAATTTCAGACTATTGAAATAACATATTCAAAATACCTAGTATTCAGTGGAGGATCTGGGTGGGTCAGTTGGCTAAGCATCTGCCTTCAACTCAGATCATGATCTCAGGGTCCTGGGATCCAGCCCCGCATTGGGCACGCTGCTCAGCAGGGAGCCTGCTTCTCCCTCTCCTTCTGCCTCTGCCACTCCCTCCTACTGGTGCTCTCTTCTTCTCTCTCTAATAAATAAATAAAATCTTAAAAAATAAAATACCTAGTGAAATAAGTCAAGCAGAGAAAGACAACTATCATATGATCTCCCTGATATGAGGAAGTGGTGATGCAACATGGGGGCTTAAGTGAGTAGGAGAAGAATAAAAGAAACAAGATGGGATTGGGAGGGAGACAAACCATAAGTGACTCTTAATCTCACAAAACAAATTGAGGGCTGCTGGGGGGAGGGGGTTTGGGAGAAGGGGGTGGGATTATGGACATTGGGGAGGGTATGTGCTTTGGTGAGTGCTGTGAAGTGTGTAAACCTGGTGATTCACAGACCTGTATCCCTGGGGATAAAAATATATGTTTATAAAAAATTAAAAATTAAAAAAAATAAAAAATAAAAAAAATAAAATACCTAGTACTCAGTATATGGATAAACCAAAATATTGGTTCTCAGGTCATTTATTAATATTCTAAAAGTTAAAAGAATGCTAGAAGAGCTTTTGTTCCAGTTCCCAAGAATTTCTTATCACTCTATCTTTAATTATTCAAATGAGTAGTTACCCAATAGATACCACATGAGTAAGCTTGAGGTACTTGGTTCTCTCCTCTGCATCTTAATTTCATAAATTTAAAAATGATGAGGATAGATGAATGGAGATTCCCAAAGCTATCTGAAGTTTTTTTTTGTTTTTTTTGTTTTGTTTTGTTTTGTTTTTTAAATAAAAATGTAGCCAGCAAGACCTAAACTCCAAAGACTGTGGTTCAGTTGGACCAAACTGAGACCTGGTTACAGAATTTTCAAAACTCTTCAGATGCTTCTGATATAGTTGGCCTGGCAACCATCTGGGAACCACTGGAATAGATGACTGCCAGACTTAGAAGGAGAGGGAGAAGGAGAATGAAGGGAGAAGGAGAACCATTTATTCATGTGAAGATGGCTTTTTTTTTTTTTTTTTTAAAGAACAGAATACACAAAGAAATGACAGAGGAAAACTACAGAGTATATGTAAGGAGCAATAAAGAGATTCTATTGCCACAAATGTTATGTGCCTTAAAAACTCATAATGAAAGGTAATGTTGAGCTGATAACAAGGGTCTGGTCACTGACAATGCTGAGTGGCATTCTGTAAAGATTTTATTTTATTTTATTTTATTTTTTTGGTAATAAAAATGATTTTTCTAAATATCACAATCTAAGCTGTTTGAGGAAATAAAATAATGAGCTGAAAACACAGCTTAAAGTAGAGAGCTGCAATGAGGGTATAAAGAACAGGACAGATACAAGAGATTTTGAAACACTGGAAAGAAACTGGATGCTGACTGATTACAAGGGAAAGAGGCAGGGAAGAGACTAGAATCTTGGAAGTGTCAAGTTGGTGAGCTTGTGAAGACAGGCATAGCAAAAGGACAGTCAGAAGGAGATCATCTGGGTGAGTGGGTGGGAGAGAGCAGGCAAGGGAGGATCAGGGGCTGCTGCTAACAAAGCACTGAGCTGTTCGTCCTGCTGAGTGTCAAGTGCCAATAGGGCACTCTGGGTGGAAATGAGAACACATCTGAAATAGATAATCACAGAAACCTAGTCTAGGTATCAAACTAAACTGAAGTAATAAATCATGAAAATAAGGGTGTTGGAAACTATAAGTCACAAAGGAGGTAAATCAAGCACAGAATTAGTAAGAGTGAAGAACAGCAAGGCAATGGAACAACACTCTAGCCAGGAATGAGACTAGAACATTAGAAAAATTGAAAATGAAATCATTTCGTCTAGCTATGATACAAGTGAAAAACATCTCCTGAAGATACTTAACATTAACATCCTTTCTCCACCATCCCCTCTCACCACAGACAAATACTATGGATTTTGATCACAGGCTTTTTCCGAGCCCTTACTAATAATACATTCTGGGCTTTTAGTTTCCTGATCTGTAAAAAGAAGGAGCTGGACTAGATGAACTCTAGTACCTTTTCCAGAACTGAAACATGATGACTTTACTATCATTCAATGTATATCATCCTCTATCAATGCACAAGACACAAGGAGTTTTCTAAAAAATGAGGCAAATATTACACTCTGACTTATTTATAGTCTGAAGGGATATAAAGACAAGTAAAGCAGCAATTAGAACGCACCACGATAAATGAGAGGAGAAATGCAGAGTTTAATGAAAAGATGTCAAAGGGGTATTAACCTAGATCTGGGAGGGAAAGAAAGAAGGATGGAGGAGTCAGGAAATGCTCCATGAAGGAGTCTCAGCTAAGATCTGAAATGAAGGTGTCTGGTGGCCTGAAGGTAAGATGTGAAACATTTACGTGAGGAGGGGGCGCCTGGGTGACTCAGCCTGTTCAGTGTCCGACTCTTGATCTTGGCTCAGGTCTTGTCCTCAGGGTCATGAGTTCAAGGCCCGCATTGGGCTCCATGCTACTATTTACAGGAAGTAGCAATTTACAGGAAGAGGGGGAAAGCAAAAGGAAAACTCCTCCAAGCAAAGGAGCAGCACATTTGAAAGCCTGTGTATGAGACCGTGTGATGGAAACTAAGTCCACTAATAATGACAACTGATAGGTAAGAGATCTACACAAACACCTGCTACTTTGGGTACCTATGCAAGTGGCTCTCAAATTTTTAGTAGATACAAAAGAATTACCTGGGGGAACTTGTGAACTGCAAAAAGAGCATATGAAAGGTTTGTGGAATGCTGGTAAAGGTTTTAGTGTTTTTAAATCTGAATGTTTAGTTATATGTTTGTTCACTTTGTGAAAAACATTTTGTGCTTTTCACAAAACACTTTGTGAAAAACTCATAATATATACACTTCTCTGTTCATTGTATTTTAATAAAAATGTCTAAGGTAAATATTGGGAAATGAAAAGGGTAACAAATTCTGACAAAAATATAAACCAGATACCTTAGGTACCTAAAAACATCACTCAATAATGCTTCCTAGTTTGGGGGGCAAGATATTAAATCGAATAAAAAAATATATGAATGTTTATATTACTATATAAACATGAGTCTTGTGTGAATTTTTTCCTAAAACAATAAAAACAAGTTTTATGTCTGAATACACACTATCACAATTGCTTTTTAAAAATAATTGGTTCCTAAAATATTGGCTAATGCAAAATATGTATTTTAGTTTTGCAATTTGTTATGGACTGAATGTCTGTGTCTGTCTCACTCCCACCCCTGGCCCCCCAACCAGTTGAAGCCCTAACACCCAATGTGATGTTATTTACAGATGGGATTATTTGGAGTTAATTAGGGTTAGATGAAGTCCTGAGGTAGGACCCTGGTCTGATGGCATTAGTGCCTTATAAAAGAAGATACCAGAGAGCTTGTATACTCTTGTCTCTGTATCATGTGTGAACACAGAAAGGAGGCAGCTGTCTGCAAGCCAGGAGAGACTCCTCACCAGAAACTGAACCCTGCCCAAACTAGACCTTAGATTTTCTACCATCCAGAGCTGTAAGAAAATAAATATCTATTATTTAAGCCACCTACCTAGCCTATGGTTTCTGTTGAGGCAGCATGAGCTGCCAAATGTTTACACACTGTACAGATAAAATTTTAGATGGTGTAGTGTCTAAATTATTGTTCCTTGTCCCCAACAATTTCACGTCCACCTGAAACCTCAGACTCTAACCTTATTTGGAGAAAAGGTCTTTGTAGATATAACCAGTTAAACTGAGATGAAGTCATACTGGATTGTGGTGGGCTCTAAATCCAATGACTGATGTCCTTAAAGGAGAATAAAACACCCAGAGACAAACACCATGAAAAAGGCAATGTTTGACAACAGAGGCAGAGATTGGGGTGAAACAGTTACTAGCCATGGAACGTGAAGGACAGAGTGGAGCCAGGAGTAGTTAAATAAGAGGCTTGGAAGGCTTTTTCCATAGTCTCCAGAGGGAGTGTGGCCCTGCCAACATCTTGATTTGGATTTCTAACTACCAGAATTACGAGAAAATAAACTTTAGTTGCTTTAAGTCACCTAGTATGTGGTCATTCGTTAGGGCAGCCCTAGGAAATCAATACAAAGGATTAAAGGCAATAGAAAAACATGCATATGCACAAAGAAATGGAAAGACATTCCATGCTCATGAACTGGAAGAAAAATTACTGTTAAAATCTCCATTACTACCCAAAGCAATCTACACATTTAATGCAATCCCTACCAATAGCATTTTTCATTTTTTATAGAATTAGAACAAATAATCCTAAAATCTGTATGGAACCACAGAAGACCCCAAATAGCCAAAACAATCTTTAAAGAGAACAAAATTAGAGGGATCACAATCCCAGGCTTCAAGATATACTACAATGCTGCAGAAATCAAAACAGTATGGTACTGGCAAAAAACAGGCACACAGATCAAAGGAACAGAATAGAGAGCCAAGAAATAAACCCATGATTATATGATCAGTTATTATATGACAAAGGAGCCAAGAATATCTAATGGACTTCAACAAACCATGTTTGGAATACTGTACAGTAACACAAAAGAAAATGAAACTGAACCACTTTCTTACACTAGACACAAAAATAAACCCAAAGTTGATTTTTACTTTTTTTTTTTAAAGATTTTATTTATTTATTTGATAGAGAGAGATCACAAGCAGGCAGAGAGGCAGGCAGAGAGAGAGAGAGAGAGAAGGAAGCAGGCTCCCGGCTGAGCAGAGAGCCCGACGCGGGGCTCGATCCCAGGACCCTGAGATCATGACCCGAGCCGAAGGCAGCGGCTTAACCCACTGAGCCACTCAGGCACCCCCCAAAGTTGATTTTTAAATGTGAGACTTGAAACCATAATAATCCTTCAAGGGAGCAGAGGCCATAATTTCTTTAACACTGGCAGTAGCAGCATCTTTCTACATATGTCTGCTGAGGTAAGGGAAACAAAAGCAAAAATAAACTAGTGGGACTACATCAAAATAAGAAGTTTCTGCATGGTTGGGATGCCTGGGTGGCTCAGTTGGTTAAGCAGCTGCCTTCGGCTCAGGTCATGATCCCAGCGTCCTGGGATCGAGTCCCACATCGGGCTACTTGCTCCGCAGGGAGCCTGCTTCTCCCTCTGACTCTGCCTTCCACTCTGTCTGCCTGTGCTCGCTCTCACTCTCTCTCTCTCTCTCTTACAAATAAATAAATAAAATCTTTAAAAAAAAAAAAAAAGAAGTTTCTGCATGGTGAAGGAAACAGTCAACAAAACTAAGAGGCAGCCTACTGAATGGGAGAAGATATTTGCAAATGAGATATCCGATAAAGGGTAGTATCCAAAATATATAAAGAACTTTCATAACTCACTACACAAAAAGAAAGAATCCAATTAAAAATTGGGCAGAAGACATGAGTAGACATTTCTCCAAAGAAGACATCCAGATGGTCAACAGACACATGGAAAGATGCAAAATATCACTCATCATCAGAGAAATGCAAATCATAACTACAAAGAGATATCACCTCACACCTGTCAGAATAGCTAACTTCAAAGACATAAGGAACAATAAGTGTGGGCGGGAATGCAAACTTGCCCAGCTGCTTGGGTGCCTTCCACATTTTGGCTATTGCATTCAAATAATGTTGCAATAAACATAAGGGTGTATATATTATTTCAAATTATACTGGGTAAACACCCAGTAGTGGAGTTACTACATCACATGGTAATTCTACTTTTAATTTTGTGAGGAACCTCCATACTGTCTTCCCCGTTTTAAAGAGCCTTCATATTTACGGATATTAATTTGTCATCACAACATAGGCAGAATAAGTATTCCTATCCTCACTTTACACTTAAGGAAACCAAGGCAGCAAGAGAGCAGGCCCACAGCTGGCCAGTTTTAGGTCTTGGGCCCTTTCCTGTTTACTCTGTACTCTACCACAGGTCATCCCATCATCACTTGATTGAGAAGATCTCCAGATATGCCAGTTTTGCAGGCAAGAAATACTCTCTGGCAAATTTTAAGAGCTCTCAAAACATACAGACTAAACATATTTGAAAAATACCATGCTAGCAAGAGATAAGCTTCTGCTGAAAAGGTGGCCATGTCTTCTAGACAATGTCTTCTCTTTTAAATAAGACAGTCAATTCTAAGGATAATTTTTTTACAAATTGTCACTGTGACCTTCAAGAAATCGTTTAATCTTATATAAAACTTATCATAAATTGTGATATAAAGTGAGATTAAAGCCCATGTAACAGAGAAGAAAGGGATAATTTCATAAATAGATCAAGATAAATTTCTACCTCTTCAAAAGCATTTCAGAAGATGGCACAACCACTTTCTTTTTATTAAACTAAAATTGTTTCTCCTGCTTTAGAAACAAATAAATACAATGTAATTTTTTCCTTTCTCCTCCAACACCTTAGTAGTATTATATGGGAAGAAAAGAAAATACCATAATAATATAGTCAGAAAAGCAACACAGTTAAGATCCTTGAAAAGCTTGCCAAAACAGTAACACTGTAACCAAAGCAACAGCTGGCGCTGAGCTAATGGAACAGAGATCTAGGCAGACTGCTGTAAAGATTGTTCTATGAAGCAGCAAGCAGTATTTCAGCACTTACTAAGTAAGCTGTAAACTAATAGGAGATGACCTTCATGAGCACAAATATAATATTAAGTCAAAAGTTTAATACAACTTGAAAAATTTCATATAACTAGCAGCAGAAATGGAGAGAGTGACAATTTGATTTAAGTGGAAACAAAATGCAAAAATGACATAAATGTACGACTGTGAAGGATAGCCTGAAATTATATTAAAAGTCTGAAAGGATCAAATACTCCTTGTATCATAAAGACAATCACATTTCATTCCTTCCCTTACTGAAATAATTGTTCAGCAGGTAAATTCTTTTTCTTTAGCTTTCATATAAGAAATGAGCTGAGAAAAGAAAAGGACGAATGTAGAATATAAATTCAGCTGATGCTATTCTGTTGTAACAGTCTGTGCACCATTCCAAAGTGACTCAGTTCATAAAGCTTTAAGTCCTATGATAGTCTTAGCTGTTTCCCCAACTGATGTGAACTAGAAAGGCAGGCATGAGATTCTGAAATTTTACTTTTCCTTAGTGAGGTTTAGAAATACAGTATTTCCTCAAAGTTTGATCAGTAAGCCATTCCATACTCAATTAAAACAAAAACTAAGAAAAAGGGGGAAAAAACCCCCAAGGAACCCCAGAAATACATTCAGAGAGGGGGCTGATAGGGAGGGAAAGGGAGAGATCAACTTAGTGTCCCTCAAAAGCACAGATATTACAGTGAGAAAGATGCAAAGTCAGTTCAAGCAAAACTTCAGAGAACAAGTAGAACAAGCTATGTTTCACTACACAGCCAGTCCTTACTGCTGAGTAAAAATAAAATAATACACTTTCTGTAGTTTTATTTTACAGCAGAGAAAGGATACAGATTTAATCATCTTTACCACAAAGCAGGTAATTCTTTAAACCATGCCCTCAGTAGAAGATGTACTTAATAAAATCAGGCTGATTTTCAGGTAAATTTAAAACAAGGAAAAGCTCAGTACCTAAAACATACACAGTAATTTACAAATTAAAAATTCCAACTATTTTATTTAACAAAAATAGTATTAATAAACTCACAACACCCTATACATAACAAGTGTATATTAGGCCAAAATACTGAAGGCAATTTATAATCTCCTAGCCATATGCCCTAATGAGACAGACACACTGGACACTTTTTCTGGAGCTACAACATGCCTAAAACACTGAAAACTTAATGGAGCTCCATGGGAGATTACATGTCCTAAAGGAAGAGAGAATCACATTAAATAACGTAATTTAAAAGCAAGAATTATATTAGCTACCTTGGTTGTGATTTAGAGCTTACCAGTGTCTTCTCTGATTCAGTAACATGCAGGCCATTAATGCTGAATATGTACTTCTCAGCTAACCTAATATGATTATTTCAGAACCTGTTAACAATCAACAGTCAACAGTGTATAACCCAAATGAAATTAAGAAACTAAGAAGGACATTTAATAGCACAATATGATCTTATCAACCAGAAATCAACTTTATTCTAGCCCTTTTAGAAGAAAAGCAGAAAAATAAAAGAGCTGTAGAAAGACAAGGAAAAAGGACAGTAAAAAAGGAGTGAACATGGACAGGAAAAGGAGGGTTCTGCAGAAGAAGTGATGACACACAGAAAATGGAAAAGGGGGTATCAAAGGATAACAGATTTAGAGTATCAAATCTAGAGAGCATTTGAAGTCATACATTGGCATTAAATAAAAATATTTAAATGATGTCAATGCTTAGAGGAACATTCTCTCTCTCTCTCTCTTTTTTTTTAAAGTAATCTCTACCCCCAACACGGGGCTTGAACTCATGACCCCATGATCAAGAGTAACATGTTCCACCAACTGAGCCAGCCAGGGACCCCAGAATAACATTCTCATTGCATTAAAGATCAGTAGATAGTTTTTCAAGGACACTAAAATGTGTTCAATAGTAAAATGAATTTTATAGGACAATGACAGTATAGGAAAATAAGACAACAATATACTAAGGCCCAAATGTCATTCTTTTAATAAAATTACACTTTTAAGTCAAATGTATAAATTTGGCTTATCTTTTTAAGTAACAGAATAATTCTAGTCATTCTGTGCTTTATCAAAGACATTTATGGTAGGCATTACTAGTTACTCCCTGAAATTCAGTTCTTCCTTTCTTAACATAATGTTCCCAATGTTTCTAAAGTAAAAACCTAATTTTCTCCTGGGGTGACAATGCACTCTGCCCCCAGCAATGGCCCATAAGCAGCGCAAGCCAATGCTGACAATTTTGTGCTTCTCTGCCAGATCCTTGCTTCCACAGTACTCCTGACAGCTGGGATGACCATGCGGCCCAGATCTGGTCAATAAGACAGAAAAACAGGTCTCCTGGGGCAGTTCTGAAGATTTGCCCTGCCTTTTGGCTGGCAGCTGACACTGCCCCATATTCACACGTCAAACATGGGCATGATGCCTAGTGGTGGGAGACCATGATGTGACCAGCAAAGGACACTAAGGATGACAGAATGGAAGAAAGACCTGAATCCTTATTGAACAGCTGAAACAATGTCAGCACCACCCACAACCAGACAAATCCCTATTTTTAAGCCATCGTTAGTCTGGCTTGGTGTCACAGCTCTCGCAGTCTCACCCAGCACCACATATATAAAAATACATGAGTCCCTAACAGTTCTTCAAAAAAAAAAAGAAGGAAAAACAAAAGAGAACAAAATCATACCACATTTGCTGCCACTGGAGGTGGCTATCATAGCAACTCACTACTTTGTAAATTGATAATAAAGGTGCAAAATTTAAATATTTACTGATCATTTTAAAAAGGAATTACAGTTCAGGGTAACCAAATTTCCTGAGTTGATGAGTGAAAGTTCTTCTTTACAAATGAATCACAGCTAATAAAAACAGAGGAATAACAAAAATAGAAATCACTTTCACATTCTCCAATGAAAAATATAAAATGATTTAGACAAAAATCATCAATAAATGTTAAAACTATCAGTAGAAAGAATGACAGGCAATTACATATTCTCCAGGTGCCAAAATATCTGCCAATTCACAATGAAGTAATTCAATGAAAGAAAAAATAACCCTTTTCAACAAAAGGTGCTCAAACGACCGCCTATTTCTATGGAAAAAATGAACCTTACACTTAACATAAAAATTAAACAATAAACTCATAAATTCTCAAAAAAACACAGGAAGAAAGATTTGCACCTTTAGGGTAGGCAGAAATTTTATGTAACATGCAAACAAAACCACAGATAAACCGGTCTGTCAAAACTAAAAAAATTTGCTCTTCAAAAAGATGATATCAAGTGGGGGGGAAAGGCAGCATTATTCTTTCTTTCTTTTTTCTAAATGCGTGGCTTGAATGCATCCTTGATCCTGAGATCAAGACCTAAGCTGAAATAAGACACTTAACTGACTGAGCCAATCAGGCACGTGAGCAGCATTATTCTTAATAGCTAAAAACCTGTAACTAATCTAATGTCCAACAACCTATAGATACATGAACGGTGACTATATCCACAGAATGGAATATTACTAAGCAATAAGAGGATCACTTATGCATGCAACAACAAAGATGAACCTAAATAAAACAATGTGCTAAGTGAAAGAAACTAGATGTCTAAGAATACATGCTGTGTGGTTCCACTTTTATGAAATTTTAGAGAAAGCCAGATCTATGGACATGGAGAGCAGATCAGGGATTGCCTGGGTTCAGCAGCGGGAGAAGGGACTGACTGTGAACAGGCATGAGGGAATGGTTTCATGGCGATAACAGTTTTCCCAAAATGTGTGTTGTGACATGGTTGCACAATTGTACAAATTGACTGAAATCCATCAAACTATACGCTAAATGAATGAATGTTATGGTATGTTAAATTACACCTCAATGACAATGCAAAAAGAAAAAAGGCAAGCCTTAGAAAATATTTACAATACACATATGTGACAAAAGATCTGTATCCAGAATACATTAAGAATTCTTACATTTCAGTAAGAAGAATAAAATAAACTCTTTAAATACCGATCAAAGACCTTTCATATTTAGCATATGGGAAAAGCTGGTCACATCAGCTATTAGGGGAAAGGCAAATTAAAACCACAATGAGAATCTACTACCTCCGAGACCTGTTCAAATGTCTAAAATTAAAAAAGACTCCCAACATCGAATTTGGTAAGGACCTGGAGAAACCCTAACCTACTCAGGTGAGAATGTGAAAAGATAGAGCCACTCTGGAAAACTGCTAGTTTCTTTAAAAAGTAAATATACCATTCTTTGCAAAAACCCAACCATTCTTGCATTTCATACTTACCCAAGAGAAACGAAATCATACGCTGACACAGAGACTTGTACTTGGCCCATGGCAGCCTTATTTACATAGCCTCAATCTGGAAATAACCCCAGATGTCTGTCAATTAGTTAACAGATAAAAGTACTTCAACTAAAATGGAATACTAATCTGCAATAAAAAAAGGACCAAGCCACCAAAGCATTCAACATGGATTGATCTCAAAATAATTATGATGGAGAACAGACATGTTTCTTCATCATGTCTTCATCATGTCAGACATGTCTCATGTTTCTCAGACATGAGAAACCACACTATGACTTTGGTTATATGAAACTGTAGAAAATGCAAACTAATCTTGAGTGACCCAAAGCGGTTACCTGGGTCTTTTCTTCTGAATTACAAAATAAAAATTTAAGTATTTGCTACTATAATAAAAAACCAGCATTAGATTGTTTAAATTAAGTAAAAATCATTTAAATAAGAGTTGCCCAAATAAAAAGTTCTGAGTTTTTGAGAAACAGAAAATAATTACACAAATTTTAGACAAAGAACAGGGATAGATTCTATGTGAATATAATAAAAATTTAGTCAGTTATTGAAAAAATTATTCACAGGGCAGTATGAAAATGAAATGCCACTCAGTGAACTGGAAAACTATGGAAAGCTATAATGCCAAAAGACCCTACAGCTGAAAGTAGACAGTTAATTAGACTGAATTAGAGTGAATCTACACTAGAAGATAGCAACAAAATTAAATCTAAAAACAAAGTAACCAATGTTACAGTAGGTTGTTCATGACAAGAAAATGTATCAAAGAATAAGAAAATAGCATGAATACAGAATGCAGAAACAAAAATAACAGTACCACTTTACATTTGGCATAAAACAAAAACACAGAGCAGTACCATATGATAACTGAAATGCTACAGAAGAGAACGGGGTTGTGGAGAGAAGGAAGAAAGAAAAATACTAAAACATACACAATGAAGAAAATAAAATGATTTAAAGCAAGGATCAGTATACTTTTTCTTTAAAGGGCGCAAAAGTAAGTATATTTCAGGCTTTCCAGGACACATATGGTTTCCATTGCATGTTCTTCTTTGTTTTTTTTTCAACCACTTAAAAATGCAAAAACAATTCTTAGTACTTGGGCCATAGCAAAATCCACAGTACCAACCCTTGATTTAGAGTGTTTAAATAAGAGTTTAAATTAATTTCCAAATTTAAGGATAAAATAGCAAGCACAAGCTAAATAATAAGACTAAACTTCGGGGAAAACATTTAGAGATCAGTATCTTTTTAAGTTCTATAACACCAGGTCAGTACAAATTAATAACACTACTATTATTAGTAACAACATATAACAACATATTAACTACAGAAGAGTAATTTTTAAAATTATTATTTACACATGTCATAAACCTTATTTAAATATAAATGTGCTCATGCAGATCTCTTTTTTTTTTTAGTTTTTAAAAAAAGTTTTTTTAAAGATTTTATTTATTCATTTGACAGAGAACACAAGTAGGCAGAGAGGCAAGCAGAGAGAGAGGAAGGGAAGCAGGCTCCCTGCTGAGCAGAGAGCCCGATGCAGGGCTCAATGCAGGGCTCGATCCCAGGACCCGGATATCATGACGTGAGCTGAAGGCAGAGGCTTTAACCCACTGAGCCACCCAGGAGCCCCCCCACCCCCGCCCCAGATCTCTATTAAATCTAAGGAAAGCTAACAGTGATAGGAGCAAACAGACAAATATTTGTCGTAGATGGGGGTAGTAATGACAAATTATCCACTGAATTTAGTAAAGGAAATACATGAAACATTTAGCTCTGGTTAACTTGAAGAGCTCTTACTATTATCATCCTTTCAAATTGCTTCTTTTCAAATTGAAGTATAATTGACATGCAACATTATATTAGTTCCAGGTGTACAACATAATGATATGATATTTGTGTATATTGCAAAATGATCATCATAAAGTCTAGGTAACATCATCACCATAGTTACAGATTTTTTTCCTGTGATAAGCACTTTTAAGGACTATCCTCTCAGCAGTACTGTTGTATTAACTATAGTCACAATGTTGTATATTACATTCTCAAGACATTTATTCTTTACCTGAAGTTTGTACCTTTAATACCCTTCATCCATAGCACCTACCCATCCTGAAGTTGTTTATTTTGGGTCAAAAAAATGCTTTGGGAAAACTCAAAAAGTTAAAAATAGAATTACCATATGATCCAGCAATTCCACTACCAGGTATTTACCCAAAGAAAATGAGAACACTAATTCAAAAATATATATGTACCCCTATGTTTACTGCAGCATTACTTATAATAGCCAAGATAGGGAAGCAACCTAACTGTCCACTGACAGATGAACAGATAAAGAAAGTGTGGTGTATGCATACTGTTGAGTAGCCATAGAAAAGAATGAAATGTTGGGGTGCCTGGCTGGCTCAGTCAGTAGAGCATCCGACTCTTGATCTTGGGGTCATCAGTTCAAGCCCCAGGTTGGGCATAGAGCTTACTTAAAAAAATAAAATTAAAATTAAAAAAGCCAAAAGAATGAAGTCTTGCCATTTATGACAATATGAATGGACCTTGAGGGTATTAAGTTTAGTGAAATGTCAGACACAGAAAAACAAATACCATGAGATTTCACTTCTAAGTGGAACCTAAAACAAAAATTAAAACAGAAACAGACTCACAGGAAACAAACTGCTGGTAACCAAATGAGGGAGGGGTTGAGGGGGCAGGCAAAATAGGTAAAGGATATTAAGAAGTACTAACTTGCAGTTATAAAATAATTAAGTCATGGGATGTAATGTACAGCATAGGAAGTACAGTCAATAACACTGTAAGTACTTTGTATGGTGACATTAACTAGACTTACAGTGATCATTTTATAACATTTAAAAATATCTAATCACTATAATATAAACCTGAAACTAGGATATTGTATGTTAATTTACTTAAGTTTAAAAAATGAATAAAAAGAAGAATATTTCAACAAGAGTTGAAAAATTACTGAAACTCTGTATTTTATAAATGGCAAAAAAACCAAAAACCAAAAAGTACCTTGGGACCAAATATACAAAAGGAGTTTATATAGATTCAAATGTTCTAGAATACATGAGACAAGCCAGGAAAACTTGCAGCAGCTAAAGACAGAAAGCTAGACCTTTAAAAGCAGATATCCAACTTCACAAATCAACTGACACCAAGTCTACTACTGGTGTTGGTTGGGCCAGCACAGAAGAAAAGCGATCACAAAAGAAGTACTGTATGCTGAACTACCATAAGTAGCTATGAAAGGAATTTTTTTTTCTTTGTTCAACTTTGCCAGGAAGTGTTTTTGAAGCTTAGGAAATGCTTAATTTCCACAGATCTTCAACACAACGCATTTAAATTGGTACCCTCTCTATGCTAGAAGCAAACTGAGAATTTTTAATTACAAAAGTAAAAAGGGTTCATAATATCATAGTCACTTACTGCGTGTTATGGAGACATTTATCTATTGAACTTCAGTTCTACAATGTCATCTCTTAGAAAGACTCTTGTCTAGACCTCACTGTCACAGTACTGTTAGTTGTCAACTGATAAGCACCAGAACCTTGGGCTCACTTGACCAAGGAGGTTTTCTGCCTCAGGGAAAAGACAGGTCCGTGGATATTTACTTCCTAGCACTGACAACAATTACCACGAGGGAGATCACTGCCAAGTACTAAGCTCTGAAAGAACAGATCACATAGACCTTTGTCCTGATGACTTTTAAAGACAAGTGAATAAGTACATCATCTTCCCCCATCCTGGAAACTCCAGAAAGTCCTGCACTTGTTTACCGGGAAAGCTTATAATTCACAAGTTAAAGCTGTCTTTCTAATTAAAATGTCATCATTTCACTGTGGAGGCCTGGTATCTATGGTGATGCAGGAACTCATCCAGATCAAAATCTTTGTCACCTATTTTTGAAAGCTAGTTAGAGCTCGAGGTAATGAATCTGCTGCAATCCTGAAAATATCATAAGGTTCTCTCTTTCTTTGTCTGGCTTCTGTCAGCGAAAGATTCTGAGGATCAGTACAAAAGAGACAGAGAGAAATTGGAGGAAAGGAAGAGCTGCGGATGGAAGCCATATCAAGCCCCATATCTGTGACAAAGATTCATTCTTCAAGTGAATTGAAGAATGTTTTTTCTAATGTGGTGATATGGTATGCTTCACCAGAAGATGCACTCCAAGTCATCAATCCTTCCAAACTCTTAATAAAGAAAATGGTAGTGATACCTCTACGAATCTTTTCCATATAGAAATAATACAGCCTTTGTGAGGTTAGTTTACTTTCATATTTTTTATGCAGGAAGAAACAAGAGCTCTTCAATATCTCAGTAGTCATTTAGCTTATGTCTTCAAAAAGAAAAATTATGAAACACTATAGCAGAGATTTTGTGATACTACAAAGCCATTTAAAACCTACAACTGAAAATAGCACATTTATGCAATTAACCAGGAAAAAACAGTAATGATCAAAGAGAAATTATCTATATTTACTAAAATTTGGTTTTGGAAAAAGAATGCCAAGAAAATAAACTTTCTTTTAATAAAGTTAAGATTTATAACTAACTGACACTAAAAATGATAGCTATCAACTACATACTCAAAAAGAAATCACTATTTTTGAGAAGCCAAATTAATGTCAGAAGTTGATTATTAAATGCAAGTGATGACGTAACATTTTTCAAAAGTTCCTTATTTTTTGAAAAATTCTGTTCATGTTATGAGCCTATAAACTGATTAGTGTGCAGTATTTCATTATTGCATTAATACTTCAAATTAAAATGCTGTCATTCTTTTAGTCTATATTTACAATAAATATTAATAAAACATTTAACTATTTCCTTTTTTTTTTTTAAAGATTTTATTTATTTATTTGACAGACAGAGATCACAAGCAGGCAGAGAGGAAGGCAGAGAGAGGGGGGGGGGGAAGCAGGCTCCCCGCTGAGCAGAGAGCCTGATGCGGGGCTTGATCCCAGGACCCTGGGATCATGACCTGAGCCGAAGGTAGAGGCTTCAATCCACTGAGCCACCCAGGCACCCCACATTTAACTATTTCAGTGACATCTGATAAATGGGAGAATGTGATTTGAGAATAAAATAGATGCAAGCTGCAGCATCTGTTTTAATGGGAAGTGGAAGGAGTATTTCAGGCCTAAAAGGAACATGAAAGCCCTAAAGAAGGAAGGAAAGTAGGCATGTGAAAAACGAAAAGCAATCCTGTGAGCCTGAAAAGCAGAGAACACAGGGGAAACTGGCATCAAATATGCATGTGTAAATGCTGATGAGAAGGAAAAGAACACAAGACAGAGCATAAAACAGAAAGGAGAATGTGGAAATACAACGAGATAAGGTTCCATTATTAATACACTGGGGCCCCGAGCACAGGCAGCGTGAGAGGTCCGTGTACAAAGTAGAAATTAAGAGTATCTGCTCAGGGTGAACTGGAGTGTGTGGCAAAGCGGGCAAGGTTGATGGAAAGTAGAGAAAGTCTGAAATACTAACTGCAGAGAATAGGGGGGAAAAAAGTTGGCCAGAGAAACATAAAAATTCTGAGGAATACTAAAGAACTGGTTTAGATTAGTCATCACATGGAGACTTCCCAAAGAAATTTTTATGGTATAAAAATTCTTCTCAACATAAATTACTTTGCAGATTGTCAAATAATTTAAAATATGATTATTTAACAAAATTAGAATAAAGTGCTTGGTCTTATTTAAGAAAGGTGGAAAGCTGGCATTCCCAGACCATGATTCTACCACCTGCTAGCTGTGTAATCTTCAGCTAATTTCTTAACCTTTCCAGGGCTTTGTTTCCTTAAGTATAAAAAGTGGATAATTATATCTTCCTCACATATTTGTTCCTACGACTGAGATAACAAATGTATAGTGACTAATCACAAATCCTGGCAAAGAACTGCATTCAATAAAGGTTAGTTTCTTTTTTAATTCCTGAACTGCCTGCTGACCCAGCCGGATGACACCTCTGTCTTGCTGCTTTCTAAGAGGTAAGGCAAAAGGTTCCCATATAGACTCCTTCCACCTTGTCTCCCAAGAAGCATTATTTCAGTAGCATCATTACTGTTGACGGTTTAATGTCAGTTCTGCAAAGGCAGAAAGCGGACATCGTGAAAATAACCCAGAAGACTCAGGTCTGAGAGAGACAGACACACGTGACTAAATTCATTAATAAATGTCATAAACATGAATATTAATTTATATACGACAAATACTGTAGAAATTGTAAAATGAACCAGAATGTTAATACTGGCAGATTGGTACACTTTTCTTCCTTTAGGAAAATTATGTAGGAAAGCCCAATTATTCTCAGGTTGGTTACTTTATATTTATAGACTCTAAATGAGACAAATGAATTGGATAATGCTGACTAATGAACGACAAACTTTGCTAATATAACCCATACAGCCTAGAACAGAGATAATATTTCCATCTACTAAGCAGAAACTACCCTCCTTCAAACCACACTGAGACATACAAAATTATAGCTCCCTGTTGACTGTTCTCAGATCCATGCAGATCATCCCACATCTACCCGTGAAGACACATATTACTTTTATTTTTTTTCTTCTTTATCTAACTTAATCTCACTGATTAGACATGGGCCATTAGCTAAATAATGACAGTTATCTACTTGAATAATCTTTTCATTAACTTTATACAATTCAAATTTTTAACACTATTAATGTTTAAGGATACTAATTTCTTACAGGTTTATCAGTTCTACTTTAAATTTAATATGATTTAAAAACTGAAGCAGGGCACCTGGGTGGCTCAGTGGGTTAAGCCGCTGCCTTCTGCTCGGGTCATGATCTCGGGGTCCTGGGATTGAGTCCCACATCGGGCTCTCTGTTCAGCAGGGAGCCTGCTTCCCTTCCTCTCTCTCTTCCTGCCTCTCTGCCTACTTCTGATCTCTCTCTGTCAAATAAATAAATAAAAATAAATCTTTAAAAAAAAAATAAAAACTGAAGCAAAGTCAAATTTGACAACTGTTAAAAGGTACCCCAAAACAAAAACATATCTAAAATTGAATTTAGTTAGGAAAAATTATCCTAGAAAATATTTCCCCACTTTAGATATGTAAGAACACAGTAAAAAATAAGTCTTTAAAAGTAACCATTCCTTTGCACCATATTAAAATCACCCACCCCTACTGAAAAATGGTATTTTTTTTTTTAAGATTTTATTTATTTATTTGACAGAGAGAGATCACAAGTAGGCAGAGAGGCAGGCAGGGAGAGAGGAGGAAGCAGGCTCCCTGCTGAGCAGAGAGCCCGATGTGGGACTCGATCCCAGGACCCTGAGATCATGACCTGAGCCGAAGGTAGCGGCTTAACCCACTGAGCCACCCAGACGCCCGAAAAATGGTATTTTAAACAAACTTTAGTAATGCTTCTTTTCTACCATTTTTGGCTTCATTCCCATGACTCTGAAATGTAATAAAATACTAAGGATTGCATAGATTAAAGATATAAGCATATATGTACATACACACATAGCAATATATACTTCACAGGAAAAATTTTAAATAGTATTACATAAAGTTTGAAATCTGTGAGGTAGTGATAAGATGGACATTGGATGAATATAAAAGGCTTGGGATCCTTCACTTTCTGAAATGTTAATTGCTACCCTTCTCACAACTAAATGAAATGGGTCAACTTTCTACAGAAATATTCATCTTAATTCAAAGTTGACATGGAATTCCTTGAATATTTCTCTGAAATTATCTTCTCTAATTTGATGTAGGTGAGTATCTTTTTTTTTTTTTAACAGTATAAGCAGTTTACTTTCACAGTGAGACCTAAAGTCAGAAAATCAGTAGCAGGTAAAACTCAGCTCCAGTATTCTAAGTTGGGATACTGGTTACCTTCGGGAAAGAAGGACAGCAGTGACTATGAGAGGGAGTGAAGAGAACCCAGGAGGGCTGGGAATTTCCCATTTCTTGACTGGGGCTTGATCTTACAGATGTGTTCACATGGTGGTATTTCACTCTACATGCATGTGTGTGTGTGGTATTTCATTTCATATGTACTTATCATCCATTCACTTTTCATTATGTAAATAATAATCAATGTCAAAAGTTTATTTTAAACAGTGATACTCAGTTATGCTTTTTAAATTTTAACCATGAAGAATCAGAAGTCAAACAAGTACCTTCCTGATTTAGAGACTACTTAGAGAATAAAATATTTGTAAAATTATTTTTGTCCAGTACAAATACACAAAATACAACACCTAGTTTAAAGGATCCAAATAAAAATAGACACTAATAATTGTATTTGGGTCCAATACAAATGGAGAAAATATCTGGGTGCAATTGAAATGTAGAATAATAGGTTACATCTAATTTGTTGATTCAACTACATCAATAACTTTGGATTTCTTCAACTACAGAATATTTAGCAACAGGCAAATGATACCTAAGAAATATCTCAAGCCAAAAAATATATATTTTTAAATTATGGCACAGATGGGACCCTGAATGGCTCAGTCAGTTAAATGTTTGCCTTCAACTCAGATCATGATCCTGGGGTACTGACTGAGCCCCACATCAGGATGCCCTGCTTAGCGATAAGCCTGTTTCTCCCTCTCACTCTTTGCCACTCTCCAGCTTGGGCTTTCTCACACTCAAATAAATAAATAAACAAATATATACACAGTGATTGTAAATGGTGCAAGATTCTGGGGTTAGAGTGCTTAATGTCTGGATCCAAAATATACCATGTGATACTTAAGTTCTCAGTCTCCTCATTTGTAAAACGGAAATAACAATACTGACTTTACTGGGTTGTTGAAAGGCTTAAATAAGTAACAGTGCTTAAGACAAAATAAGCATATTCAACAGGTATTAACGGTCTATCTACATAGACATATAAATTATATCTCATATTTTATATATCACATACTAAAATCTTATAATCTATTTTTAAAATTAGATAAACATATATTAAATAAAATTTCCCTATACTTACTCCATACCCTACTCTACAATTTAAACTGTAGACATGGTTCTTCAGCGATGAGGGCATATATTAGTTTTTTAACCTCAAAGTCAAATCTTCATCTGTCTTACAACATATTTAACACATTAACAAAATGCTATTACTTTTATTACCTGTGTCTCTACACCCTGTTCCAGGAGGCGCTTAGCTTGATTTTCCACTTCAAGTCGAGCTCTTGCAATAAAAAGTAAATCATTTTCTATTACTTCTATTCCAGAAAGATCTATTCCTTGAGAAAGATAATCTATTAAAAAAAAACATCAAAAAACACACACATTTAAGTATTTCACTATTGAATAAATATCAAGGCACTGAACTACCATATCTAATTCTTCAAAATACTTCCCTTTCCAAATTTTTATTTTAAAAAATATAGTTACCCAAACATTTTCTATTTAATAAATAACTTCACTCTGGAGCAAAATATTCTAAATAAGATAGAGTTGATAAAGCAGGAATAGAAATCATAATTATAGTAAATTCCCAGTAATGTCAACACATTACATAAAAAGTAGTGTCAAATTTATTTAAATATAATGAAATATCCTGATCTTGGAAACCTTAGAAATCTGTTGCAAGACAGTTTTAAGTTATTTTATAGTAACAAAATATCTGAAACAAATAATCAGCATTTGAATAATTAATAAATCATGAAAATAATTTAGCATGCTAGAATTTATCATGCTGTCAGTTTATATGATTTTGCAGACCTAAGAGCAGCTTACATTAAAGGATTTTCATGATATCATTGAATAAAAATTTATAAAGAGGAATCAACTACTTATAGAATTAACATCCTATTTATAAAAGTATACAGAGCAAGAATCATGAAAAGATCTCTATAAAGATGTTATCAATAATTGTGCATACTTAAAATTTGATAGTTTTTTAAAAATTTTTATGTTTTGACTTATTTTAGACATATCTAACGTAACTAAAATGCTAAAACTAAGGTCAAGATTTTAAGATTAAGCAGCTTATTCACAGTTCTAAGACTCTGTTTTTTATTTTTAACAAGATAAATTATTTCTAAAAAATACTACTGTTTTATATAGAAGATTACTTTGTTGTCTATTACTCAACAGAATATCAAATCTGTTTTTCACCATATTCTTTTAATTGGAGCTTATTTTTTAAGTCTTCTTAAAATATATTTCAAGCACTTAAATATTATCATCTTTTACTTAAGCAAAGTCACAGCATACTACCTACTGAATGCTAACGAACCACTTAGTTAACTATCCACTCTAATATCTACTGACGGAACACCATATATATAGTTAGTACTACACAAGATGACAAAAAGAAATCAAACAGAAGGGCAACTGAGCAGTGGTTATTGCTAATGGCACCTCAACCATAAGCATTTTTGTTAAATGTGCATATTTAAAGGGACTTTAGACTACCCCAGTGGAAAGTTTTGAAAAACCTCTAAATCAAACAACAACAACAACAACAATATCAAAACACCCTCTAAATCATATGGGCTTAGGATTCTGCCTCCTAATTTACTCACGAAGTGATCACAGTCACAAGATATAGCCAGCCTCATTAAGCCTCAATTTTTTCACCTGTAAAATGCCAACAGCATATAAATCATGCCCTATATAACTCTTAAAACTATCATCAGAATCAAAATAAGTTAACAAATGCCAAAGTACTTTATATACCAATCCATTATGTAAATGTAGGGTGAATTATAATACACAAAAAAGTTTTTAATCTTATTTTTAATTTTAAATTTTATTTTTCAGAGAATTTTTTGGGAAAACTATATTTGACTCCAGTCATGGTAATGATCAATGAGGAAATGCTATGTTTACCCTAAAATACTTACTAGACAATATAGAATCAAACTACAGGCATGCACACAATAGAAAATAAGTATTTTCTTTTCCAGCCAGTTATCAATGTGTTTCTTTTTTTCTGTAATCTGAAGAGGAAAAATACTACAAGTAAGAAAAAAAGAAGGGGGGATGAGAGACACTATGAGTAAGAGATCTGTCTGGATTCTATTTCTTTCAAATATATTTCTGAATATAAGTCTTGCCACCTTTGGTACCAGTTACTTTATTTGAAAAACAAAGAGCTAGAGGATATAAACCTTAAGGTTCCTTCCATTTATACTTTTCCAGAGATAAAGCCAAAAGTTGCTTTATTCTTATGAATGCTGATCTGTCGCTCTGGAGACAATTCAAATCATTCACTCAAACCTTTTATTGAGTATCAAATATTTATAAATCACAGACACCAAAGAAATGAACCAGACTTAATTTCTCACCCCAAGTAGCAAAATCTAAGAAAGAAAAACAAAGCACAAAGTTGCAATCTCTGAAAGATAAAGATAAAATGTATTATGCTAGGTGTCATGGGAACAAAAAGAAAGTAAATATTGTTTATGTTATCACAGTCTACCATCCAGTAGGGGTGAGAGGATAGTAAATGATTAATTCCAATACTTATTTAAGGTAAACAATGGTCCCCATCACATTATCTAACCGACTCCTTCTCCAACTGCCCCATTCTGTTCATCCACACGGTATAATCACTTAAAAAATAATCAAAATACTAGACTTGGAATACAAAGGATTCTATTGCCTGGGAGGGAGAAAGGCCCTATTATTTTCCTTACTGATTACTCCACAAACCAGCTTTTTAATAAAAGAGGTTCAGTACAGAAAGGGGTGAAAAACAACAGAAAAACAAAGTAGCAACACCCCACAAGCACCTAGCCAGGAGAGTGGAAGGATTACATCAAGTTGTCCGCTCTTGTTTAATTGTCCCATACAATGGCAATCAGTGTTTCAAGTCTTCGCAATCTGCTCTTTGTGAAACATATCTAGGGAATGGGGCCAAGGACAAGATGATGATGATGATTCCAATAACAATAAATATAATTTTGAACACGTAACATATAGAGGGCATTAAATCAGACACAAAATATCTTTTTATTATTTTATGTATGCTTCAATTATATGTAATATTTTAAACAGCCTTGCTAGAAATATTATTGAATTATTAAAAATTCAGTTGGCTAGTAGGCAGCAAAGAGAATTTAAATCCAGATCTGACTTCCATCTTTTCACTAGATCATCCCAGGCCAATCCCACAAATCTCTGAAAGAAGAAAACTTTATATTCAAAGGATAGATAGCATTCCTCCCATAGTACTCCAGTTTGCTCAGTGAAAGAATAAAGACGTAAAAATCTTATCAAAATTAACTGGAGAGAGCGCCTGTGTGGCTCAGTGGGTTAAGCCTCTGCCTTCAGCTCAGGTAAATTTCAGGGTCCGGGGTTTCAGCCCCTTATCAGGCTTTCTGCTCAGCAGGGAGACTGCTTCCCCGCTCCCCCCCCCCCCCCCCCCGCCTGCTGCTCTGCATACTGGTGATCTCTCTCTCTCTCTCTCTCTCTGTCAAATAGATTAAAAAAAAAAATCAACTGGGGAATTAAATTAAAGCTGGAACAATGACAGAATTAAAAACTCATATTTTGATGTTCCATAAAAAGGAAAAATTTTGAAATATATAAAATGTCCTTAAATGCTAAATTTTGAAATATGCCAGCATTAGTCACACTTTAACTATTAAACTTTAATATATGTGGAGTACATAGCCAGAATTATCTTTCTGTCACTTATTACTAATACCTGTTGAATCCTTTCCCATACAAAAATATGTATGAAGAAACCAACAAGATCCTTTGGCTTTAACATATCACCTCCTGAGAAGCAAGAAAATGATGAGACTACTTTTGATGGGAAAGAAATGATATTGGTCATCTCTTTGTTTAATTAACCTGAGAAAAATTTAATCTAATATTAGAAGAAAAAGGAATTCAACCAAAACATCTGACACAGGTATCAAGAGGATGGATAACATAATCATAAGCATTTTTTTTTGTCAAATATACACAAGTCTTTGAAATTTAAGGTACTAAAAAATAAATTCTGGTTTCCCCTATTACCACTGTCCTGGTCTAAAACACTAAAACTTCAGAATAAATTTCATATGCTTTGCACCCAGGCAGTCACTTGATCTCAGTGATTGGTTCTTGTATTATTTCCTGGGACTAACCCATTTCTTTTTATTTCCTTAGTCTTCAGACTAAACCAATATGTCAATATGACTTTTATTACTAAGATATATGCCTGTCATTTTAATAGACTCTCACGGTTCTAATCAGTACTACACCTGGCTAGCAGAATAAATGTTCTCATGGTTCTCTCCCACTCACGAATTCTATGGCTTCCTGTTAACTAACAATTTCTCTTTCTATTTTGCAACACAAATCCTCTTTATTGATTCCAAAATCCTCACTGCCTCTTCCGCTACCATCATCCTCCTTTGTCTAAAACAAACAAAAAGAAGGGTAATTATAGTTTGGTAAATGATTCAGTGCATTTATTTTTCATATGGTAGCACTAAATTATTGATTTGGAACAAAAGAGATGAGGGAAGGGTTCATGTGTAAAGTTGGGATGGTGCTTGAAGTCAAAAGAAATCAAAGAGGCTAACTCTTCATGCTTCATTATAGAAAGCCAAAGAAGTTAAAAACTAAAAAGTGGAAACACAGGTAGGTTAGTTAAATATGGGGGTAAATACCATGAAAATTAGCAAAAACGTTTTGAAATGACTGCCTCTGGGGAAAAGTAAAGGGTAAAGGCATTGTTATCTTTTAAATAATAAATCTTATAGAACTATTTGAGTATGCTATGCATATGTAATCTTCTTAACAAATAAAACTAAAGAGTAAATTAGAAATATAGAAAAATAATTTGAAAAATTAAAATAAGGTGGCTAGCTTAAGAGAATAACAGAATTCTCATCTTATAAATGAATGATTCTGCTTATGGGAATAGGTAATCCTTAAAAAGAAGAAAAAGTGAAGTATATTGGGTAGGAAGATATTAATCACCATGTTAACTGTAATAAATACATACATACATATGTATATCTGCATGTTGATGTATACATGTGCATATAAAGAGAAACACTGTAAATGACTAAAAACCACTTTGAAAATCAATTTGGGATAATCTAATACGATTTCATATGAATTTCTCTATGACCAAAATATACCTTTCCAAGGCACATACCCAGAGAAGTTCATATATATGTATATTGGAAGACATGTACAATGGTCATAACAGCATTGTTAAAAACAAAACAAAGCAAACAATCGAAATGACCACCAACTGGAAAAGAGATAAATGTAACATTCATTCAAAATACGAATTTAGAGGAGTAAAAATAAACAATGATAGGTATACATTAATACCAACATCGATAGTATTAAGAAGAACAAAGTTTTAGAAGAATACACACAGCAGGAAGTGATTTATATTAAGACATGCAAAATTAAGCAATATATTATTTAGGGACACATACAAACATTAACAATAATAAGAAAAGTTAGTAGAGACAGGTTGTACAAAAGGCTTATAGTATTCTAATAAATTTTTTTAAGATTTTACTTATTTATTTGACAGACAGAGAGGGAACACAAGCAGGGGGAGTGGGCAAGGGAGAAGCAGGCTCCCCGCCAAGAAGAGAGCCCAATGCAAGGCTCGATCCTAGGACCCTGAGACCATGACCTGGGCTGAAGGCAGAGGCTCAACCCACTGAGCCACCTAGGCGCCACTATAGTATTCTATTCTTAAAGTTGGTGGGTAGTATTTGTAGTTTACACATGCTAAAAATGTGGTTTCATATTTTTATATTTTTCCATTAAATACTAAGTAAGTGTGAACCACTGGTACAGATTATAGCATTACAAATGAGGACATTACAACAGTTATAACTGTACTTTGTATACTCAAAAGACTAAACATGTTAGTAAAGACATGGATAAAGTAATACACAAACTGAACTTCTAGAGATATAAAGGACGAAGTCTGGATGGGATTAATAGTAGATGAGGCCCTGCAGGAAAAACAAAAGATACTGTCCGTGAAAAATTTAATGCTAGAATTATTAATTGATAACTGGATAAAGTTTTGTCTTTTCCTTTTAAAAATAAGCTCATTAAGAAATTTTTAGAAATTGGAAAAACATTTCAGGGTGCCTGGGTGGCTCAGTCGGTTAAGCGTCCTGACTCTTGACTTCAGTTTAGGTCATGATCTCAGGGTCCAGGAGATTGAGCCCCACTTGGGCTCAGCAGAGGGGTCTGCTTAAGATTCTCTCCCCGTGGGGCGCCTGGGTGGCTCAGTGGGTTGAGCCTCTGCTTTCGGCTCAGGTCATGATCCCAGGGTCCTGGGATTGAGCCCTGCATGGGGCTTTCCACTCGGTGGGGAGCCTGCTTCCCCCCTCTCTCTCTGCCTACCTCTGCCTACTTGTGGTCTCTCTCTCTGTCAAATAAATAAATAAAATCTTAAAAAAAAAAAAAAGATTCTCTCCCCTTACTATGCTTAGGGAAATAAGTCAATCGGAGAAAGACAACTATCATATGATCTCCCTGATATGAGGAAGTGGAGATGCAATGTGAGGGGACTGGGAGTAGGAAAAGAATAAATCAAACAAGATGAGATCGGGAGGGAGACAAACCATAAAAGACTCTTAATCTCACAAAACAAACTGAGGGTTGCTGGGAGGAGGGGGATCGGGAAGGGGTGGTGGGGTTATGGACACTGGGGAGGGTATGTGCTATGGTGAATGCTGTGAAGCATGTAAACCTGGCGATTCACAGACCTGTACCCCTGGGGCTAATAATACATGTTTATTAAAAAATTTAAAAATTAAAAAAAAAAGATTCTCTCCCTTTCCCTCAACTCCTCCCCCACCCCAGCTCTCACATTCTCCTCCCAAAAAAAGGAAAGAAAGGGGGAAAGAGAAAGAAAGAGGAAAAACATTTCCAAAGGGAGTAATTATATAACCTCACAACTCTGAGGCCACAAAAGCCAAGTGGATCATTGGAATATACATGATTATGTCTGAGAAATTTACAAATCTTCAAATTCTCCAGAAGCACCAAAATAGACTATATCCTCCCCTGGATGTTTATCTGAGATAGAGCAGAAAAAGCAAAAGCTGACATACAGGAATTGGGCAGCTGGCTATAGTCACTTACCAATGAAAGTGACTCCCTCCTACACACCAACTTTGCAAAGAGCACAATTCAGATATGTGCCTCTGAGAAATTTAAGCAACCTTCAGATGTTCCTAAAATACTTAAAATCTTGGTTGTGCTTAAAAGTGAAAATAAAGGTCTACTCTACTCCTTTAAAATCTTATCCTCCTTTTTAATCGACTCATGAGTTCTTTTGTTCCTGTTTTTATTTGTAATTACACTTGTTTAGAATGTCCAACTTAGTGTTTTAGCATTCACCCATCCTATTATAGTGCTTATAAATACCAATTTTTGATAGCTTCCCAGAATTTTACCAAATAAATGAACCAAAAATTATTTAATCATTTACCTAAGATGGAATAATTATTTATCATAAATAACTATTTTATCTTTACATATAAAAATGTTAAATATCTAGAATTATCCTCTTGGGAAATAATCAAAGACAGAATTACTGAGTCGAAGTATTGCCTTTAAGTTTACGTTAAATAATTTTTTTTTACTATCTGTATTTACTTTGAAAATCTCTAAATAATTTTTACTCCTTTATTTTCTTATATTGCTTTGTATTAATTATATATTAATATTCACTGTTTACCCATCATGTTTGCTACAAATATTTTCCCAGTTTGTTAATTATTTAATTTTTAGTTATTTAGAATATTACTTGAGGCCATTTTCAAAATATAATCATACAATTATATTTTCTAAAAAGCTCCACCTTTATTACTTCTACACTGCCCTGATTATAGACTTTAGACTAAAGCCCACCTTTTACAAAAGCAAGGCAGTGATATATAAAGGATTATCTGGCAAATTGGTGAATAATAATCTGAAAAGGAAAACTGTCATTTTAAAATCAATTCTACAAAAATTTTATCTTTAAATCAAGGTAAGTTTTATTTTAAGATCAGAGCCTATCACAATGACACATTTTAATTCACTGTGGAATATCAATCTTCCTTGCTACCATATTTTATGTTATATAAAGAATACCATTATGAGAGAATACTAAGCTAAATAATAAATTTAAATTAAAACCAGGAATGTAATAACCATAAAACACCACCAAACAACATGGATCATGCAGGGTTATAGTACTGATAGAATTAATTTAACCAATCAACAATGAGATCTGCGCCTCCGCTTACTGAAGTTACTCAAACCAATAATGATAATAATAATAATAATAGTGATACTACAACAGAATCATTATTTGCTATTTGTAAGAAATCTAAGGTAATCTGGTATAGTTCTGAAACCTCTTTTAAAGACACACACACAGTGTCTCATATTCCTCCCCCTCCCCCTTTGTTTGGTTGGTTTTTTGTTTTGTTTTTTCTAAGTATGCTCTATGTTGAACATGGGGCTTGACCTCATAACCCAGGGATCAGGAGTCCCCTGCTCTTGAGACTCAGCCACGCATGTGCCCCTCTAGTCACTTAAAAAATTTTTCTTTTCACTAAAGAAACAATAGAAAATACATAAATTTGGGGTAGCTGGGTGGCTCAGTTAGTTGGGCATCCAACTCTTGGTTTTGGCTCAGGTCATGATCTCAGGGTCCTGGGATCCAGCCCAGTCTCCATCTACCTTGGCCCCTTCCCCTGCTCACATATATGCAAATAAATAACTCTTTAAAAAAAAAGGAGAGAGCACAAAGTTAGAAATTTTAAGTCAAAAATACCAACAAAGAAATCTACACACTAATTTTGATTTTCATTTCCTCACTCTACATGTAAAAACTATTTTATTTTTCTAGTTGATATATGTTAATCATATTTAAATAGATATCCTGAACCTAATGACCAAAAAACACCTTTAGGAAAAATACTTTATTTTTTAAAATCATTTTTATTAACATGTAATGTATTATTTGCCCCAGGAGTACAGGTCTATGAATCATCAGGCTTAAACATTTCACAGCACTTACCATAACACATATGCTCCCCAATGTCTATAACCCAACCACCCTCTCCCTATCCCCCACCCACCAGCAACCCTCAGTTTGTTTTGTGAGATTAAGAGTCTCTTATGGTTTGTCTCCCTCCCAGTCCCATCTTGTTTCATTTTTTCCTTCCCTACCCCCCACAAGCCCTGCCCTCGCCTCTCAGCCTCTCAAATTCCACATATCAGAGAGATCATATGAAATTGTCTTTCTCTGACTGACTCATTTCGCTCAGCGTAATACCCTCTAGTTCTATCCACATTGTTGTAAATGGCAAGAGTTCATTTCTTTCGATGGCTGCATAGTATTCCACTGCAGGAAAAAAACATTTTAAAGAAAAATGTTTATGTACAATTGCAGTGTAATTTCAATCATGTATAACATAAACAAAAACATAATGAAATTATAAAGCAAAAATTATAAAAAAGTAATATGTATTTGTATGAAAGTAGAAATGGTGACACAGAAAACAGAGAACAAAATAACATAGGTTTAAAAGGTCTAACAGGGGTGCCTAGGTGGCTCAGTTGGTTAATAAGCCTTTGACTCTCTTTTTTTGGCTCAGATCATAATTCCAGGGTCGTGAGATAGAGCCCCATATTGGGCTCTATGCTGAGTATGGAGCATGCTTTCTGATTCTTTCTCTCCCTCTGTCCCTCCCTACCCCCACCTACCCCTCATGCTCATGCTCTCTCTCTTAAAAAAAAAAAAAAATCATTAAGTAAATAAAATGTAAAAGATTTTAGTGTATGGCAACCAAAACATAACAAAAAAGTAATAAAATCTTCTCACAATATTATAAACCCATCATAGAAAGAAATAAAAAAATATATAATACTTCTTCTAAGTATGGGGGAAAATAGCCAAATGAATCACAAGAGAAATTTCACAAAAATTAATATATACAATTTTTAATTTTTCTAATGAAAAAATAATAATAAAATAAAAAAAGAATGGGAAAATTTTGAAATCAAACATATAAGTTACCATTAAAAACATATAACATATAGTTCTCAACTGGCAAATAATCAAAGGATATTAAAAAACAAGTTTATATAAGAGTAGGTTAATAATTAAGTTAATGTTTGAAAATCTATTAAAACTGGGGCGCCTGGGTGGCTCAGTGGGTTAAGCCGTTGCCTTCGGCTCAGGTCATGATCTCAGGGTCCTGGGATCGAGCCCCGCATCGGGCTCTCTGCTCAGCAGGGAGCCTGCTTCCCTCTCTCTCTCTGCCTGCCTCTCTGACTACTGTGATCTCTCTGTTAAATAAATAAATAAAATCTTTTAAAAAAAATCTATTAAAACTTTATGATTTAAATTTATTTTTATGTAAAATGAAGTAGTACATGATCACTGGAATACTTATAAAATCAATACAAATCTTTTACTTAAAGTCAATTCTACTCATTTTAGAGAAAACAGGTACATCTTTTCAAAGGCAGTGTATGATATGAAAGAATCAAGTAGGAATGAAAATACCTGAACTTTATTTTACTCAAATCTACAACCTGAGAAAAATTTCTTAAACTTTCTGAGATTACTAAAAATGAAAAATCCTGTTACAAATCTCACAGACTTGTATGGATCAAATGAGATCATATGAATGAAGAAGGTTTTGAAAAATATCAAGAACTACATGTAACTAAGTTACTATTTTTATAAACAGGGTGTTAGTTGCTCCCTTTTTTCTTCCATGGAGAAAGTGTGAAGGGCCCTAAATACCAGATACTCTTAAAGAGTTAAATATTACAAAAAGACAATAATAATAAGAGTAAAATCTGTACTTTTCTAACCAAGCCTTAATTGATCTTACTGCTTATACTATGCCAGAATAACTTCAGGCTTAAGTAAATTCTTGGTTGAATCCTCATATTTCAAGTCCAAAGCAGTTCTCAGGGTATGTTGATCTCTCTTGTTCCTCAAAGCTTCATGAAAATTTAGCATCAAAAGCTTTACTTTTTTTTTCCTGACTCTAATTGCAAGATGGGGAAAAAAAACTTACTATTAGAAAAAAGATATTTTTTCTTTCTTAAATCTTACTCTCTTTTCAGCTAGCACAAAAAATTGTCCAGGGCCAAAAAAAGATAGTGTATTTTCTATCTTTCCTCTGGGCACAGTTTCCACACACACCCCCACCACCAACTTTCTAAAACATGGATTTATACAAACTTCCTTTGTTGACCTCCAGGAAGATATGTCAGTGCCTACCTTCCACTCAGTACCTGAGCAGAAGTGTCAATATCTCTCCCTCAAAAAGAGGAGAAGCACTAGATAAAATCAGCAAGGATATTAAAAAAATGACCACCACCAAAAACCAAAAGTATCTAATTAATATCTACAGAGCACTCTGCCCAACAAAAACAGAATACATATTCTATTCAACTACACGTAGAACATTAACCAAAACAGGGCATGTTCTGGATCGTAACACAAACATTTTAAGTTGAAAATTACTGATACCAGACAAAATATGTTCTTTGATCATAATGATATCAAAGAACAATAGAAAAATAACTAAATTTTCCAAACATTTGGAAATTAACACATTTCTAAAGGCTTTTCTTTTTAAGTAATCTCCATACCCAACATGGGGCTCAAACTGACAACCTTGAGATCAAGAGTCTGCATGCTCTACCTGTAAGGACCTATTTCGCCAGAGCACTTCCATCCAGTTAAACCATAACCTTGTTGTTTAACCCTTAAACTGTCCCTGCTCCTCTTCCCCAGGGGACTTACTTAAGAACAAGTTCCAGAAACCAGTCCCAGGTAACAAAGCCCAAATACAAGGGTGGGTCAGGCCAGGTGGAGACATCCAATTAGTGGGGGGTTGCATTCTGTCTCCCTTGTTACCAGGGAATATGGGCCCCACCTTTGGGAGCCTTTTGGGTGCCAATTCTGACCAAGGTGATAGGCTAGTTCAAATATCTACTAGGGTAAATTGTAATTCAATTGGTCACTTATGTGTGACCTAGCATGATTGTGCAGCTTTCTCTGTTACAATTTCATTGGCCATCTCTGCGTGGCCAGGCCCAACCACATGGCCTTTGCCCTTAAAAGCTAGTCTGTGAAGCAGAGAGAAGTCACCCTCTCTTGTAAGAGGCGCAGCCCTGAACGTTCAGTTTGATTCTCCATGCTTGGCGCAAAATAAAGCTTTGCTTGACCTTCGCTTTGTATCGGTCTTGCTTCTTTAATCACGGACCCATTATTGGGGGACCTTTCACTACCAACTGAGCGAGCCAGGCGCCCCCCAAAAAACACATTTCTAAATGATCAATATCTCAAAAAAGATCTCAGAGAAAATATTCTCAAAGATACTAAACTGAATGAAAATGAAAATACAACAATAAAATCTTTGTGATTCAACTAAGACAGCAGTTAGAGGGAATTATATAACACTAAATGTGTGGATTTTTAAAAATGTGTAATTAGAAAAAAAAGATCTCAAATCAATAATGGTGCAGCCATAAGAAACTAGAAAAAAAGGAAAATAAACAAAAAACAAGGAGACTGGAATAAATAAGAGGAAATCATTGAAATTGAAAACAAAACAAAACAAAACAAAACAGAAAATCGATCAAACCAAAAGTTAACTCTTTGGAAGCCACCAAAACAAACAAACAAAAAAACCCAAAAAACCAAAAAAAACAAAGCCCTAGTGAGTCCGACAAAGAAGAAAGCAGAACAAATTACCAAAAACCAGAATGAAAAAGAAGATCCTACCCACTACAGACTTCACAGCATTCAAAGAACAGTGGAATACTATGAATAGCTCTACCACTTAGATGAAACTATCAGAACTCATATAAGCTGATCTGAATAGATCTCTAATTAAAAAACTGAATCTGTAGATCACAACATTCTAAATTAGAAATCTATAAACCAGGTGAAGCAAATATGATTACTCTGATACAAAAGCCAAAGACATTTTTAAAATAATAATAAAACTAGAACAATCTACATCAAAAGCATACATGCGGGGCGCCTGGGTGGCTCAGTGGGTTAAGCCGCTGCCTTCGGCTCAGGGTCCTGGGATCGAGTCCCGCATCGGGCTCTCTGCTCAGCAGGGAGCCTGCTTCCTCCTCTCTCTCTCTCTCTGCCTGCGTCTCTGCCTACTTGTGATCTCTCTCTGTCAAATAAATAAATAAAATCTTTAAAAAAAAATAAATAAAAAGCATACATGCAAAAATCTTCAACAAAATATTAGCAAACAGTCTAGGAATACATAAAAGAAATAATAAGAGAAGTTTCTCAGAATACAAGGAAAGAAACATTGATAATCTAAAGATGTTTACTACAAAATAACACAGAGATTATATAATAATAAGCCAACAAATGAGATAAAATGTCTCATAAAAAATACTCTAAAAGAAAGCAGAAAAAAAGTGAGGCAATGAACAGATGATACATAAACAAAAATGAGAGAAAACAGATGATACAAAACAGAAAACAATTAGCAAGATGGTAGCATTAAACCCAATAATACCAATAATGAAATGAAATCTAAACCGTATAAACATTCCAATTATAATGCAGAGATTATAAAACAGCATTCAAGAAAAAGGAGCAAACTATACACAGCCTACAAAAAGCCCACTGAAAACATTAAGACACAAATAAATTCAAAGTAAAATGACAGAAAAAAACACAATACTAATACTGATCAAAACACCCACATTGATTATGTTAATATTTTTAAAAGTAGATTTCAAAGTAAAGAATAGTAAGAAGGAGATGTCATTTCATGATAATAAAAAGGTCAAATCATCAAAATCATCATATTCCAAACATTTATGCATGTAATAGAAGATTCAAAATACACAGTGAAGAAAATGACAGAATTGCAAGGAGAAATGATCAAACTGGAAAATACAGTGAAAGATTAAAACTTCTCCTTTAAGAACCGACAGAACAAGAAAACAGATAAATCCAAGCACTGAAAGACCTGAACAAGACTATCAACCAAGTTGACCCAATTGATATTTATAGAACATTCCACATGATATCAGAAGGCACATTCTTTTCAAGTGTAAAAGGATTATTTACCAAATAAGACAACATTCTGGGTCTAAATCAAGTTTCAATAAATTTAAAAGGACTCAGTTCACACAACATATGTCTTTTGAACAGAATGGGTTAGAAGTCAACAACATAAAGATCCCTAGAAAATTCTAAATGTTCAAAACAAAATATCTTCTTTAAAAAATTCTAAATATTCAAAACCAAGTAAAGTCTGTTAAAAAAAAATCCCTATCATGAAAGAGGAAATTAAAAAAAAAACATTTACACTAAATAAAAATGAAAACACCAACATAGCAAAGTTTCTAGGATACAGCCACAGCAATACTTAAATGAAAATTTAAAGCACTGAAGACCAATATAAGAAAAAAGTTTTCAAATAAACTCCATTTCCACCTTAAAAAACAAAACAAAACAAAAAACTGAAAAAAAAAAAAACCCTGAAAAAAAAAACTCAAAACAGAATAAATGAAATAATGAAGAATAAAGTAGAAATCTAAAACTACAGAGAGTATGAAGGAAACCAAAAGCAGATTCTTTTAGAGGATAAGTAAGACTTAAACTGAGTGAGAAAAAAAGAACAGAACACACATATTACCAATATCAGGACTGAGAGAGATGACATCACTAAAGAAACTAAAGATTACAAAAGGAATCTGATGAATGACTTTACACCAAAACAATAGAGACAACTCTCAAATACTCATGCTGTGTGAAAGAAGCCAGGCAAAAAGGAACACGTGTTATAAGATTTCTATTTATAAAAGTTTAGAAAGTGCAGGCTAGAACAGAGGTCAGTGGTTCCCTGGAGTTGGGAGGGAGTTGCAGGGAAGGGGCGAGGGAGTCCTGACATGGAAACTTCTGGAGGTAAGGAATATGTTAGCTTGATTGTATTGTGGTTTCTCAGCATATAAACATGTCGGAATTTATTGAACTATACAATTTAAACATGTTCAGGTTATTGTCTATCAATAAAACTGCTTTTTTTTTTTAAATTAAGGAAAGACTACAACAGAAATACATCAAACAGAACTATAGAGCCTATTCAACAAAAAAATCATTTTCCCTCTTCACATTACTTATAAAAGATGTTAAGAAGGATCTGTACGACTTTTTCTTTCTCAGCCATCTAAATGCTTCCTATGTGCTAGGTTACTGTCTATATATAGACAACAAGACACCGATCCTACCTTCAAAAGTGTTTACAATATAGCTTTGTTGGCAAACTAGAAAACATGACTGTAATCCAGGCAGTTCCTCTAACCAAAGGTTTAACAATCTGCTTATACATTAAAAGATTTTGTTCTCAGATACCTAAAAACAATTATATAATTTTTCATGATAGATACTAGAGGGATTTCTTTCCACAGGTCCTAGAACTCAAAAAGATTAAATGTGTAGTAAACACTGACTCGTACTGTACGAACAGGTGCTGTGAATCAGAAATTTAGGAAATGCCAGGTGAAACATAAAGTGAAGCAGGTTTCTTTACTATATAGTACTCCTCAGAACCATGAATTGGCAGCAGAAACTTCCAAAAGAGGCACATGACCTATAATATTTCTCCAATCTCTTTATCCCCTGTTTTTGTTCCCCAAATTGCAGAAAACCTAGCAGAACCAGCACTCATGGAACACACTTAAGATAACACAGTAATTACACCATACTGGCTTAGATGCAATGCTTAAACAAAATCCATATAAATCCACTGACAGAAGTCCTTTGTTTCCCCCTTTAAATATCTGGTCAATAGAAGATTTTGTTTATATAGTATAAAGCACCAAGAAGCAAGAAAATAAAAAATTAGTAAGACGCAGAGCCATATATTTTACTCCTGTATGAACAGTAACTATTAGGTAAAAATCTACGTTCACAGACACAATCTCTCTCCTCTGTACCATCTATGAGATGTAACAACCTCTCGCCATATTAATTTTTATTCTGTATCTGAATTTTCCTAAAAAACACAAGAAATATTACAGGCTATAGGAAAATCATATACCCATACTATGAGGAGTCCTTACTGTGAAGAAACAACATGAAGGTCATAAACTAAGGTCCACAAAATAAAAGTTAACTCTAAGAATATTTATTCTCTAATCCATACAGATGCAGCACACTGAGGAAAAAAGATTACAGTCATAATACAGCTGTTATCACAATAACAACAATAATTAACATTCATATAATGTTTACTATGTATTTGTTAGGGATTGAAATGTGTCCCCCCAAATTCATACGTTGAAGTCCTAACTCCCATTACCTCAGATAGTAACCCTTTTGAGAAATACAGAATTAGTTAAATTAGTTAAAATGAAGCCCCAATGTGATTGAGGTCTGTATAAAAAGGGGAAAATTGGAAGTAGTTACCCACACAGGGAGAACACCACATGAGGATAAAGGGAGAGACTGGGGCGATGCCAGCAAACCACCAAAAGTAGAGGAGAGGCATTGAACAGATTCTTCCTTTACAAGAAACCAACCTTACCGACAACTTGAGAACTGTGAGAATAAATTCCTATTGTTTAAGCGACCCAGTTTGTGGTACTTTGTTATGGCAACCCTAGAAAATTAATATACTATGTGTCCAGATAATAAGAACCCGTATATTAATCATTTAATACAACAATGCTTTAGTTATCTATTCCACTTTCAAAACAACAAAACTGATACACAGAGCACTTAATTATCTTACCCAATTTCACAACTATTAAGCTCTAAAGACAGGATTTGGGAAATGACACAAATAGGATTAACAGAACAGTCCCATAAGGATGAATATTTCAACTGTCTGGAGGTTCAACATCAAAGTTTGATACTTTGGCCCCCTAAAGCTTTGTTCTCCTCATACACTCTCTAAAACCTCATTATTCCTTTCTGGTTAAGTAGCCCAAGTAGAACACCGGGCCTCAACCAGGAGCCCTGACTGACAGATAAGGAGAGCTTCAGTTAGGAACTGGAGTGCTGGCTAAAGCTGAAGGACCTACAGAATGACAGTGGTCACAGACTCAGAAAAATACCCCAGTGATCTCTAACTACGACTTGCTACAAGGGTTTTGAGTTTTATACTGAGATAGTGAAAGGCCTACCTGAAAAGCCTGGCCACAAAAGGTAATACCTCAAATCTTAAAGTAACTTCATCCATTCTGACCATAAACACCTTAAAAGCTCTCTACAAAAGCAAGGTTATGTGTACATAGACCATATGGGAGTCCAAGCGCAGGGAGGTAAGGAGAATAGTGGAGGGGTCCAAACTAACAGGGAATTCAAGAGAAGAGGATTATACATCAAAGTTGACAATGGCACAAGCTTGATAATTCCTTCTCCTTCCTATCTTTCATTGTTCCTAATTCACTTCATGTTAATTCTCTGCGAAAACACTGCACTAACAAATTATTTCACAACTTGATAGTTAAATATAGCTTAAAACAAAACATTCTCTTCTATTATGATTGAGTTGTGTCCCCTAAAATGATATAGTAAAGCCTTAGCTCCTAGTATGTATAAATTTGACCTTATTTGGAAAAAGGTTCTTTATACAAAGAAATGGAACAAATAATTCTAAAATTTATATGGAACCAGAAAAGACCTCGAATAGCCAAAGGGATATTGAAAAAGAAAGCCAAAGTTGGTGGCATCACAATTCCGGACTTCAAGCTCTATTACAAAGCTGTCATCATCAAGACAGCTTGGTACTGGCACAAAAACAGACACATAGATCAATGGAACAGAATAAAGAGCCCAGAAATAGACCCTCAACTCTATGGTCAACTAATCTTCGACAAAGCAAGAAAGAATGTCCAATGGAAAAAAGACAGCCTCTTCAATAAATGGTGTTGGGAAAACTGGACAGCCACATGCAGAAAAATGAAATTGGACCATTTCCTTATACCACACACAAAAATAGACTCAAAATGGATGAAGGACCTCAATGTGAGAAAGGAATCCATCAAAATCCTTGAGGAGAACACAGGCAGCAACCTCTTGGACCTCAGCCGCAGCAACATCTTCCTAGGAACATCGCCAAAGGCAAGGGAAGCAAGGGCAAAAATGAACTATTGGGATTACATCAAGATCAAAAGCTTTTGCACAGCAAAGGAAACAGTTAACAAAATCAAAAGACAACTGACAGAATGGGAGAAGATATTTGCAAACAACATATCAGATAAAAGACTAGTGTCCAAAATCTATAAAGAGCTTAGCAAACTCAACACCCAAAGAACAAATAATCCAATCAAGAAATGGGCAGAGGACATGAACAGACATTTCTGCAAAGAAGACATCCAGATAGCTAACAGACACATGAAAAAGTGCTCCATATCACTCAGCATCAGGAAAATACAAATCAAAACCACAATGAGATATCACCTCACACCAGTCAGAATGGGTAAAATAAACAAGTCAGGAAATGACAGATGCTGGAGAGGATGCGGAAAAAGGGGAACCCTCCTACACTGTTGGTGGGAATGCAAGCTGGTGCAGCCACTCTGGAAAACAGCATGGAGGTTCCTCAAAATGTTGAAAATAGAACTGCCCTATGACCCAGCAATTGCACTACTGGGTATTTACCCTAAAGATACAAACGTAGTGATCCGAAGGGGCACGTGCACCCGAATGTTTATAGCAGCAATGTCCACAATAGCCAAACTATGGAAAGAACCTAGATGTCCATCAACAGATGAATGGATCAAGAAGATGTGGTATATATACACAATGGAATACTATGCAGCCATCAAAAGAAATGAAATCTTGCCATTTGCGACAACATGGATGGAACTAGAGCATATCATGCTTAGCAAAAGAAGTCAAGTGGAGAAAGACAACTATCATATGATCTCCCTGATATGAGGAAGTGGTGATGCAACATGGGGGCTTAAGTGGGTAGGAAAAGAATAAATGAAACAAGATGGGAATGGGAGGGAGACAAACCATAAGTGACTCTTAATCTCACAAAACAAACTGAGGGTTGCTGGGCTGGGAGAAGAGGGGTGGGATTATGGACATTGGGAGGGTATGTGCTTTGGTGAGTGTTGTGAAGTGTGTAAACCTGGCAATTCACAGACCTGTACCCCTGGGGATAAAATTATGTTTATAAAAAATAAAAAATTTTAAAAAAAAAGGTGCTTTATAGATGTAACCAAGGTAAAATGAGGTCATACTGGTGGGCCTAATCCAGTGACTTCAGTGCTTATAAAATGAGGGGAAATGGCATGTGAAGACACAGAGACCTGCAGGGAAGGCGGCCACATGAAGACAGAGGCAGAGATCGGAATGACGTATTTATAAACCAAGAAACAGAAGACGTCCTGGCAACTACCAAAAGCTGTAAGAGGCAAGGAAAGATTCTTCCCCTAGAGTCTTCAGAAACAGCATGGCCCTACCACTACCTTGATTTCAGACTTTTAGCCCCACGAACCATGACAGAAAAAAATTCTGCTATTTAAAATCCCTCGGTTTGTGGTAATTTGTTAGAGTAGCCTAATGAAACTAATACATCCTCTCCTTGATGTAGTCACTTTTCCCCCCATTTTCAATCAACCCCCAGTTTAGGCCTGAAGCTATAGACCAGATGAGTTAATTGAGAATTAAAGTCAGTGAACGTCCCACATGCACAGCAGCACAGGATGAGCCATTGAATCTACACAACATTCACTGGCCCATTACCAGCAAGTTCCATATTCTCTTAGCTAAAAGGGCTCTTGAGCTACTAAATACAATTTTCACAGTGAATGAATTATGCTTGTAAAGAGGAGTTAGGAAAGTGGAACAAAAAAACTATTTGAGCTTAAAGTACAGGAATCAGATATTTTGCTAATAAAATTAAGATCATGATGTCAATTCCACCATTAGCATTTCTTCTCTATCTGCCATATATAACAAAAAAAAATGCAAGAATTATATATAACAAACCAATTGTACAATGAAAGATACCAAGTACTAGAATACTCCTAAAGGTACTACTCAAAATTTTAACCTCAAATATATTCACATGTGTGTGTGTGTGTGTGTGTACACATACATATATACACATAAATACAAAGTATTCTATAAAGATTCTTTATGGAAGAATCATATTTTAGTTAAACTTTCAAAGAGATAAAATAAACTATGATTTAGTACAGCTCTGGCAAGCATAATATGACTATGGAGTGGAATGAGTGGAATATTTCTAACTGCAAAAGTATTTTTTTTTAAGATTTTATTTATTTATTTGACAGAGAGAGATCACAAGTAGGCAGAGAGGCAGGCAGAGAGAGAGAGAGGAGGAAGCAGACTCCCTGCTGAGCAGAGAGCCTGATGCGGGACTCGATCCCAGGATCCTGAGATCATGACCTGAGCCGAAGGCAGCAGCTTAACCCACTGAGCCACCCAGGTGCCCCAAAAGTCTTGATTTAGCCCTCCAGGAGTTCTAGGAAATTCTGACTAGCTAGATGATATATGAAACCCTTGTCATACCATATTTACTATGTAAACATGTTGTTACTCATTATATAAGGTAAAGAAATGTCAAAAGCCAAAATATCCTAATGTTTCTTCTAAGTATAATTATGGTGTACTTTCAGATGTTTTTAAGAAATAATCTCTTAGGTATTTTTTTTTTTTTTAGTGTTTTGAGATATATTGAGATATACCACCCATTTAAAGTGTACACACACACACACACACGTATTCATGGAGCTGTAAAACCATCATCACAACATAACTACCACTTCAAAAAGAGAACTCTATTCTCAAAAAGAAACTTTCCTATTTCTGCTTCTCCCTGCCCTACCTACTCTGCCCCAGTCTCAGGCAACCATTAATTTACTTTCTGTCTCTATGAACTTACCTATTCTGGATATTTAATATCAACAGAACACCACAATTTGGTCTTTTGTGATTGGCTTATTTCACTTAGCATAATGTTTTCAAAGTTAATCCCTGATGCACTGTGTATCAATATTTCATTCCTTTTTATTGCCAAATAATATTCCAAATACATACCAAATAATATGTATAGATGTGCCACGTTTATTTATCTACTCATCAGTTCATGTACATTTAGGTTGTTTCCAACTCTCAGCTGCATTAATGTTGCTATGGATATTCATGCATAAGTTTTTGAGTAGACTATGCTTTCATTCCTCTTAAGTACTAGGAGAAGAATTGATGGGTTGCATGATAACTCTATTTAACATCTGAAGGAAATGGCAAACTTTTCCAAAGTGGCTGTACCATTTTACGTTCCTATCATTGAAATATGAGAGTTCCAATTTCTACCCATTCTCACCAACACTTGTTACTGTCTTTTTACTTCAGCCATTCTAGTAGGTGTGAGGTGGTATTTTGTTGTGGCTTTGATTTGCATTTCCCTAATGACTAATAATGTTGAGCATCTTTTCGTGTGTTTATTGGCCATTAGTGTACTTCCTCTGAAAAACATTTTTTAGTTGGGTTGTCTTTATTTTTGAGTTGTAAGCATTCTGCATGCAAGTACCTTGTTAAATACATGACTTAGAAACATTACCTTCCATTCTACAGACTGTCTTTTCACTTTCTTGATGGTGTCTTATCTTTTCACTTTCTTAAGGGTGTCCTTTGAGGACAAAAGTTTTTAACTTTCATGAAGTACAATTTATTTTTTCTTTTGTCACTTATCCTCTTAGTGTCGTATCTAAGAAATCGAAGTTAAAAAAAATTAACTCCTATGTTTTTCTTCTAGGAGTTTTTGGGTTAGCTCTTATACTTAAGTCTATGATACATTTTGAGTTCTTCTTTTGCTTGGTGTAAGAAAGAGATGCAAATTCATTTGTTTGCATATGGATATCCACTTGTCCCAGCACCATTTGTTGAAAAGACTATTCATTCCCCCATTGAATTGTCTTCACATCTTTGTAAAAAGTCAGCTCACTATGAGTGTGAGAGTTTATTTCTGGACTCTAAATTGTATTCCATTGATTTGTATGTCTATCCTTATGCCACTACCAGACTAACTTAATTACTGTAGTCCTATAGTGGGTTTTGAAATCAGGAAATTTCCCCAACTTTGTTCTTTTTATTTTGACTAATCTTTTTCAAACTTGGTTTAGCTATTCTGGGTTGCTTGGTTTTCAATATGAATTTAGGATCATCTTGTCAATTTCTGCAAAAACACCAGTTGGGATTCAGAGGATTGCACTGAATCTGCAGATTAATTTAGGGAGCTTTGCCATTGACAATGTCCTAAGGATATCCATATACTGATCTTCACAATTTGTAAATATGCTACCTTACATGGGAAAAGCATCTGTGAAAAATTAAGGATCTTAAAATGGGGAGATTATCCTCAATTATCTGGGTGGGTCCGATGTAATCACAAATGTCCTTATGAGACAGGGGCAGTGGGAGATGGGACCACAGATGATGGCAATGTGAGAAGGGTACCAAGAGGAGGAAAATGTGATGGGCTGCATGGCCATGACTCACAAGATAAGAAGAGCCCCTAGAAACTGGAAAAGGCAAGGAAATGGACCCTCTCCTTTAGCCTGCAGAAGGAACTAACCCTGCCAACACTTTGATTTTTGTTACATAACACTTTTTTCCAGACTTTAAAACCTCCAGAATCTAAGAGAATAAGTTGGTGTTAGGTGATCAAATTTGTGGTAATTTGTTATAGCAGCCATAGTAAACCAATACACCTAATACATCCTAAGGGGTTTTGCACATAATATCAAAGTTCAAAACATGTGTAGCAAAAACTAATACTAATGAAAGAAATAGGAAAACCTAGTTATAGTTAAACCAGACTGAAATTCAGGAAGGGCATCTAAACAGATGACAGAAACATAGCCAAAGTTTTATAATTATTATATAAGTTTTATAACGTTATAGGTAAAAGGATATTCACTTCACTACTATTCTTTCTAGTTTTCTCTAGTTTGAAAATTTTCAGAATAATAAAATGGAAAAATTCATGCAAGTACAGAGTATATAATATATGAAAGACTATTTTTATTGGGGGCATTATCAAATTTGATGATCTTTGCCATACTGGTTTTTAAATAAAGGTTAGCTTTCAAACCAGTAAGCCTGAAGAACTACTATTTTGGGCAGTAATTTTATGTATTCTCTTTAATATTTTATTATAAAAATTTCAATAAAAAAGAAAGAATGGTATAACAGGCCCCCAGTACCCTATTACTAAGTTTCAACAACTCTCTTCATATTACTAATCTTATTTTGTCTACACCCCCACTCCACCATTTGCTTGTTTTGCTGAAGCACTTTAAAGCAACTCTTAGAAATCAAGTTACTTCTCCCATATATACTTCAGCATAAGCATTAAATCTTAAGTACAAAAAGAATCATCAAGGAAATATGTCAAGTGAAAAGACCAAAATGTGCTATAATAATAGCTGCTTTTTAGTTAACTGAAGTTGAAAAATTAAGCACAAGAAGATTAGACAAAGTACTGCAAGGATAAAATAAAATTCAAGCTGATAAAATATGCCAAGCTGAAAAACAATTTTGGCAATTCAAAAGGAACTGATACAATGGACACACACACACACACACACACATACACACACACGGAATTAACAAATTGGACGCATCTAATCTACTGGGGGTATAATCTCTCACTGAAAAAAAGAATTTAACATGAAGATAGCTCAGAAGGCGAGCACTATAATACATTACTAAAAGGCAATAGTTTCAGTGTAAGTATCTCATCTAACGAAGGGTTACCTTCAAAAAAAGGTATCAAAATAGCCTGTAAGAAACCTTCCTCTTGAAAATAATAGTCTTTTCTCCTTAAATAACAATTCAAACAAGAAAAATGGGGATTTGTACAGTCATATTATATTTATATTACATACATCCTTGTCCTGTACTATAAAAAAATATAAGGATGCGCCATTTTTTGCAGTAAAAATTTTCTACCAAAAAAACCTTTCTATTTTTTTCTGTTCAACATAGTACTGGCAGTTCTAGCCAGGACAATTAGGCAAGAAAAGGGAATAAAAGGCATCTAAATTAGAAAGGAAGAAGTAAAATTATCTCTGCTCACAAACATGATCTTATATGAAAAAACCTAAAGATTACACACACATAGAATAAACAAATTCAGCAAAGTTACAGGATATATAATGACACACAAAAATCACTGTGTTTCTATACATTAACAATGAATAATCTGCAAATAAAATTTTTAAATGCCATTTATAATAGCATCAAAAAGAATAAAATACTCAGAAATCAGCTTAACCAAGGACATGAAAAACATATTCTGAAAACAATGAAACACTGATGAAAAAAATTAGAGATGAAAATAAATGGAAAGCCATCAGTGTTCATTGACTGGAAAAATTAATATTATTAAGATATAAATACTACTTACAGTAATTTACAGATTTAATGCAATCCCTTTCAAAATCCAGTGCTGTATTTGGAGAAGCAGAAAAGATCATCCTAAAATTCATATGGAATCTCAAGAGATCCTGAATAACCAAAGCAATCTTGGAAAAGAACACAAAGTTGGAGGTCTCACACCTCCTGATTTCAAAATTTATTACAAAGTACTGGCGTAAAGACAGACATACAGACCAGTGGAATAAAACAGAGAGCCCAAAATAAACCTTCACATATATGTCAGATGATGTTTGAGAAGGTGGGTACCAAGAGCACTTAATGAGGAAAAGTAGTCTTTTCAGCAAAAGGAATTGGGAACACAGAATGTCTACATGCAGGAGAATGAAATTAAGCCCTTATCTTATACAATATACAAAATAGTTATCTCAAAATGGATTAAAAACTTACACTATAAAGACTCTCAGAAGAAAACAAGGACAAATCTTTATGACACCGGATTTGGCAATGATTTCTTGGATATGGCACCAAAAGTAAAAAATAAAACTGGACTACATCAAAATTAAAAACCTCTGTGCATCAAAGGACATAGTCAACAAGGTGAAAAGGCAATCTACAGAATAGCAGAAAATATTCGTAGATCAAATAGCTGAAAAGAGGTTACTTTCAAAATATATAAAGAACTGTAAGTCAAAAAACTCAAAAGCCCTAAATTTTAATAATTACCTGAGTAGACATTTCTCTGCAGATGATATACAAATGGCCAGGTAGCATATGAAACAATGTTCAGCATTATTAATCATTAGAGAAATGCAAATCAAAACCACAATGAGATTATCACCTCACACCTGTTAGAATGGCCACTAACAAAACCCAGAAAGTAACCATGTCAAAAGAGTATGTGGAGAAACTGGAAACTTTGTGCATTATTGGTTTCTGTAAAATGGTGCTGCTGGTATGGAAAACATTATGGTGGTTCCACAAAAAATTTTAAGAAGATGGGACGCCTGGGTTGCTCAGGGGGTTAAGGCTCTGCCTTCGGCTCAGGTCATGATCTCAGGGTCCTGATATTGAGCCCCGCATCAGGCTCTCTGCTCAGCGGGGAGCCTGCTTCCCCCTCTCTCTCTGCCTGCCTCTCTGCCTACTTGCGGTCTCTCTCTCTCTGTGTCCAATAAAAAAAAAATTTTTTTTTAAGAAGAATTACCATATGATCTGACCATCTCATCTCTGGATAAATATAAAAAAAAAAAAAACACCCACAGAAATTAGGATCTTGAAAAGATATTTGCAAACCCATGTTTGCTGCAGCATTACTCAAAATAGACAAGAGATGGAAGCAATCCCTATGACCCTTGACAAATGAATGGATAAAGAAAATGTGATAAATAGGAATAAAAGGCACAGCACAGGGAATACAGTTAATGATACTGTGAGCGCACATGGTGACAGATGCAGCCACACTTGCAGTGAGTGCAGCATAATGTACAGAGAAGCTGAGTCACTATGTTGTACACCTGAAGCTAATGTAACATTGTGTGCCAACTATACTCACATAAAAAATTACAATTAAAAAAAGGGGAAAATGTGGTATGTACATAGAATATTATTCAGTCTTTAAAAAAGAAAATCCTGTCAGTGCTCCAATACCGATGTAGCTTGAAGTCATTATGCCAGTTACAAAAATAGAGGCCACTTATATGGGGTACGTAAAGTAGTCAAACTCCCAGAAAGTAGAATGGGCTGTCACACACTGGGGAGAAAGGGAAACGAAGGTACAGAATTTTAGTTTGGTACAATATTGTGAACATATTTAACACTCTTATACTTTAAAAATGATTATGATAGTATGTTTTATTTTGTGTTTTTTAAACACAATTTAAAAAAAACAGAAAACAAATATTAGAGAGCATATGGAAAAACTAGAACCTCTGGTCATTGATGGTGGAAATAAAAAATAGGGCAGCATCTTTAGAAAACACTATTGTCTCAAAAGATAAAAAGAACTGCCATGAAATTCACCAATTCTAGCATATACCCAAAAGATGTGAAAGTAAGAATTTGAACAGGTATTTCTACCTGTCTGTAGTGAAATTATTCACAATATTTAAACAGCGGAAGCAACCCAAGTGTCCATCAAGAGATAAATGAATAAAGAAAATGTGGTGTGTATGTATAACGGAATATTATTTAGTCTTAAAAAGCAAATTCTAACACATGCAGTAACATGATGAAACTTGGAAGGCATTACACTAACTTAAATAAGCCAGCCAAAAAGGACAGATAGTTTGTAATCCCACACATATGTGACACCTGGGATAGTCAATTCACAGAGACTGAAAGCAGATGGAAATCACCAGTGACTAGGAGACAAAGAGAATGGAGAGTTAGTAGTGAATGTGTACAAAGCTTTGGGTGGGGAGATGAGAAAGTTCTAGGGAGAGATAGTTGTGGTGATTGCACAACGATATATTAAACATCACAGAACTACACATTTAAAAATGGCTAAAATGACAAACTTTGTTATGTGTATCTTACTACACACACACACACACACACACACACACACACAACCTTTCTATTTTACATATAAGTATTAAACTGGCATTAGTTAAGTTTTCAAAGTACTGTTTAGTTTTGCTTGCAAGTGATAGGAAGAAAACCAAATCTGACTTAAGCAAAAGGGGAAAAAAGAAATTCAATGGCTCACATAATGAGAAACTCAAAGCAACTGAGAATTAAAGCAAAGGTGAATTACGGGTGCTCAGCACATAACATCAAGACTCAGTGTGTCCTGTTTAAACATAATAAAAACTTTACTATTTAATAATTAAAGCAAATAATATGATGTATTTATAATGCAATACTATTTAGTATTATTTTTTCTAAAAAGTGAACGTCTACTTACAATAATACCTGAACTGATTAAAAGAAGACATCCCAAGGACACAATTTATGATCAAGCAGCATGTACTATCCCAAAAGTAGAGCACACACCAGGAATCCAAGATCTAATCTCAATTTCACCATTCACAGGCTGTGAGACTGTGGACAAGGAACTTTCTGAGTTTCAGTTTAGCTTGCTCATTTGTTAAATGGGGATCACTTCTCTGGATTAGTGAGTTCCAAATGAGATCGTTAAAACCTGTAGCTGCTACAGGATAATCTAGTTTTAGTTCTTCCTGAGAGAAGAAACGAAGAGTATGTACATGCATGTGCTAGTATGGAGCTGAGAGGAAAACAGGGTAGAAAAAGAAAATGGCAGTGTCCCTTATTAATCAGATACACACACAGACACACACACACACACACACACACACAGTGGGCAAAATACATTTGTGGCCATTATCATAATAGATGAGCCTAGAACTGCCTTAACAAGATTACTGTCTTACAACACACAATTAGAAGACTCACCATGCAAACACTTCATTCAAAGCAGATTTCAATAAGCAGAAGAGAAAACGCAGAGCTAAAAATGAGAAGGCTTTGCCAGTAGGGAGGAGAAAAGATTTACCCACAAGAACAGAGGAGTATGAAAGTGCTACCTCATTCTCTTCTATCTTCCCCAGACTCAGAGCAACCACCTAGTTCACAATTTTTCTTGGTCTGCCCTGTTAACCTTCAACTGACCAACAGCGAGTGTTTAGTAATTAATAAACACAGCATTACCAGTCAACACATACATTTTCCAACACCAAACTGTTTTCCTCAGAGACCTAAGTGACATAAGAAATTCAACATATCTCATTCCTTTTAGTTCCACTTCTTACCCATCTTCAGGAGCCTATGATGCCTCTAATTCAGAGGCCTTCCAGAATTCCAGGGCGGTGGGGGCGTGGGGGGTGAGTGACATGTTTCCTGGCCTCCTCCACAGCATTTATGTTTCTACTTTCTACACCTTATTAATCAATCACCCACTATCTATTTGCTTTCCATATTCCAAAATTCTGCAATTTCTCTAATCTGCTATACCTCTTTTTACATTCTTTGTCCCTGTAGATTTATATCTTTTTATTTTTTTTAATATTTTATTTATTTATTTGACAGAGAGAGATCACAAGTAGGCAGAGAGGCAGGCAGAGAGAGGAAGGGAAGCAGGCTCCCCACTGAGCAGAGAGCCAGATGCAGGGCTCAATCCCAGGACCCTGGGATCATGACCTGAGCCAAAGGCTGAGGCCTTAACCCACTGAGCCACCCAGCTACCCCGATTTATAACTTTTAAGTTCTTTATTGTCATTTTAGTGAATCTTAAGAGAGAAGCATAAATAAAGGCATGTATTCAACCCACTATACTTAGCTAGTAATCCAAGCTTGCATTTTGGTCAAACCAGAGTACTAAGCACTCCCCTCTAACACTAAATTTTGCACCTTCCCAATTTTCAAACATCCCAAACAAATCCTAACTGTAGTGCTAACTACACACAATAACTGATCTACTCCCCTAAACTATAAATAATTATCTATCTTGTGAATTTTCACAGCATATTACTTGTATTTCTTCTGGCATTTACTTAGACCATATGTGCTAAATTTTAATGACTAATGCTCAAAAATCTCCCCCACTGCCCAAAGTTATTCACTTAACTAAAACACTTAAAATTCCATCAATCAGGGATTTATTTAGTAAACTAAGTGAACTTTTAAAATATAAGATACTCCTCAAATAAAGCCCATGTTATGTGTTAGTTTAATAAGATCTTTCCTGCATGCTCACTTCGGCAGCACATATAATAAGATCTTTCCTGCTATACCAAACTATTACCCATGAACTAAGTAAATGTAGTATCTGATAAATCAGGAAAGGAAATCTTGCACAATTTCAAGGACTACACATCTGGCCTCTAAAAATGGAAAAAGCAGGATATAGACCAATGTGCTATGAATAACCTGCAGGTATTCAAAAACAAACAAACAAACCCAAAAACCAAACTTCTAATACTTGTATACATACACTCAAGGTAAACATCAGGCCAAAGGCAGGTCAACAGTGCCCTCCCCTTACTTTAACGTATACACCGTAGACTGCATGTTACCTTCTAGAAATACAGTCTCACCTGTTGTTTAAACCAAAATCACCCCTCTCAAATGGCAATAAGGAAAGAGAAAATTAAAACATGTAATCTGTCACCAAGAGAGAGATGATTTAGAATCAGGACCATTTGGGTAAATGATACGCTGTAACACAGGCGCTTCAGGGAATAAAGTGTAGTAAGATTTTGAAAGCCAGAGAGAGGAACACCAGAAATAGAAAACAGGACCCAAACACAGGGTTTGGAGAATATTATAATAAAATTGTTGACCTAACACTATACTTTCTCAGTTCCTTAATTCGTTAATCTCTTACTAATTCTGAGAGGACTCTAATATCTTTAAAAGATGCAGTATCAAGGGTCTTCCTTTGCTGCAGGTCCATGAAAAGGGGATAAGTTATATTTTTGAATGTGCTGTTTTAAATACCTACCTGTATTTTCACCACTCATTTCCAAAATTATACCTATTCTTACCCCCCCAACCTATTTCATGAAACCTGTTAAGATTCTTCAAACCAGATAGTCTCTCTTGAACCTCCATAGCACATTTTTAATAACTAACTTTAATATGCTGAATATACTCAGCATATTAAAGTTAGTTTTGTACTTTTCTTAGCTTTGCTCACCCCAAATATTCAAATGCCATGCTGTTAATTCTCTGAGACCAAGGACTACGCCTCCCCTGTAATAACGGATTGAGTAACTTCCACATAAAACTGAATAGAATTGAATACAATGACTCTTCTGGACAACTGACAGTAAATTTAAAAAAATAAAAATAAGCAAATGTACTTTTTTCTGGCTTGTGATATTCATTCCCTAAAAATTCCTTGCAAGCCTTATACTAATAAGTAAATATACAGCTAATAATTATTTATGGATGAAAAATAAACAGTTGGCAGTCGTAATTGTTACCTTTGCATTCAAAACCACATATATTTCCAAAACTTTAACTGAGACAATAGCATGATTCCTCAAGATACAGTTTTGCCCACTAATCATAAAATACCTAGGACTTATTAAACTTTTTACACTTATGGTGAGATTACATAAATTGCAAGCGACTCTCCAGTGCATAGCAAGTGCTATTGCAAATGGGTTTACTGTTAATTCCATGTTGGATTCAGCGGTTCAGTTTTGAACTGAAAAACTGCCTTAATAAAATCAGAGATTGGCCAGCAAGTAATTATACCTTCACTTATTCCATTATTCTAAAACTGTTCTAGTTTACTTTTTAGTGACAATAGAAGCTTCTTGGTGTCACAATACAAGAGGTAAATCAACATTACTTATGAAGACTAAAGAGAATGATAAATAGTTGAAAAGTATTTAAATTTTTGAATAACAGTCATAATGCCACATCAATCATGACTCACTCATCCATTCAACAAATATTTACTGTGTAATGATGTGGTAGGCACCATACTGCAAGACACATCGATAAACAAAAGAGACACACCTGTGGAAACAAGTCTTTAATCTGTCAAGAATATGTATAAACAGAGCCACTGTGTAGAGCTACACTGTCTACTTTGTAACAACTTCCATTCACATAAACTACACTGAGAATAGTGCCCCTTGAAGCTGTGGCATCACCAGTCACCAACCTTTCTAAGAACCTTCCCTCACATCCATGTAACTGTAGAGGGAGAAGTCCTGTTCCTATGATGTGGTTAAATCTGACTGACTCAAGAATTATCTAAATCAAAGTATACCAGTCATCATCTTCTATTTTCTTGAATTCTCAAAACAATAACTCAGTGTTCTTCATCTCAAAACAGCACATTCAAAAATATTAAGTGCTGGAACTTTTAAGAAATACCTTGTTTGCTTAAGCTAGCTTAAGTGTCAGCTTTAGTGCTGTCATATAAAATCAATTTCAACTAATTTCAATTCTGAATGAATAACCTCAGTTTTAGAGAGGTTAAATAACTTTCATAAAATTACACTGCAGACCTGGGACTATATACACCTAATGAGGTCATCGAGAACTGGTAGTCTGTCATCTTGGGCATATATATACTATGGTGGCCAGCCTCCCCTAATGAGCTCTGCCCACTGATAACCACACTCTTCTGCAGTATAATTTATTATTGTATCAAGATTTATCTGTGTGAACCACAGAATATGGCAGACACGATGATATGTCACATCTGAGATTTGATTCTGAAAGACACTGTGGCTTCTATCTTGCATATCATACGCTCTCATATTTGTTCAGTCTCTCTCTCTCTCTTCCCACTTACTCTGGGAGAAAGAAGTCAGCTGCCATGTTGTAAGCAGCCCTATGAACAGGCTTCCACTTGTGGGAACTGAGGCCAATCACGTGAGTGAGCCTGCAGTATCTGCCAGCCCCAGTCAAGCCTCCAGATGATTACAGCATCTGAACAGCTACTCTGTAATCTCAAGAGAGACTGAGCCAGAGTCACACCCATTAAGCTGTTTCTACCTCTGGATTTCTTTACAATAGTTTGTTATTGCTACCATAAAATTATAAAACGAGTGGCTTAGAACAATAAAATTCGCTATTTCACAATTCTATAGGTCCAAAGTACATTGGGTTCAACTGGTATTCTCTGCTCTGGGTGTCACAAGCTTGAAATTAAGGTGTTGGCTACCTGCATTACTTTGGAGGCTCTGTGGAAGAATCTGCTTCCAGAGTCATTCAGGTCTTTGGCAAAACCCAGTTCCATGAAGCCATAGGACTAAGGTCCCTGTTTCCTTGCTAGCTGTCAGCTTCTAGAGGCTGCCCGCATTCTTTGGCTCCTAGCCTCTACCGCCACCTCACAGTGTGAATCTCTGTGAACCCCCTTCTGCCTCATCTCTGACTCATGCCTTCTGACATCAGCTGGGAGAGGTTCTCCATTTTTTAGAACTCATGTACTACACTGAGTCTATTCAGACAATCCAGATAATCTCCCTATCTCATGGTCTATAATCTTAATCATATTTGCCAAGTTTCTTTTGCCAGATAATGTAACGTATTCACAAGTCTTGGGAAACAGAACATGAGCAACTTTAGGGCCTATTATTCTGAGTACCATACCCACAGAGACAATGTGATTTATAAATGTGGTTTTAAACAACTTGTAACTTCCAGGTGTCATTTACTACACAAGAGACAACCAACCACGATACCAAGAGAAAAGGTACTCTGAAGTTATTAACCAGTATAGTTATATATAAGGTGCTCAATATATCACATATTCATATACACACATGCACACATGATGCCATCAGGCATCATGCTAAATATTTTTTCATACGTTATCTCATTAAATTCTGCCAATAACCATTTATCATTATGTATAAGATGAAACTCCTGGTAATTGGTAGAGTTTAGATTAAATCCCAGTTATTTCAAATCCAGACTATACTTACAAAACCTATTTTTCTTTCTCTTTTGTAATCTAAAGTTTCAAGTTATAAAATTTCAAATAACAGATTTTTATTCTAATCATAGTCTTTAAAAATAAGTTTCCACAATTGGCTTTTTTCTTACTGACTCCCCTCTTCCACAAAACATGAAATGCTTTAGTAACTGCGCTTGACACCTGAAATTACTTCTTCCCTGGAAGAGTAACGTGAATAACGTGCTTACACCAGTGTTCACTTCATCTCAGTGCCTGTGCTTGCTGAGGTCCTTGACTCATGGCGGGGTCGGAGGCGGGGGGGCTGTATCCCAAGACCAATTTCAATCTCATCTTACTTGAAGTCTTAGCAACATCGAACAATGCCGACCACTCCAGCCCTAAAGCGCTCTCTTTTCTTTGCTTCCAGGACAGCACAACCTCTAGTGTGCCCTCAAGTCATTGCCTCTCTTGGTCATCTCTGTGGTATTCTCTTCCCATGTCCTCCTTACTTATCATAGTTTCTCAGGGTTCAGCCTTATTTCCACTCCCTCTGGGGGACCCAACTCTATAGCCCTTCATATTCAATTGCCAAGTATACACTGCAACTTTCAGATCTGCATTTTCTTCTTCTCCTGGATTTCAAACACACATAAGCAGTTCCCTATTACATACATACACCTGTGTCCAATAAACACCTCAAATTCAACATGTCCCCCCACACACTTAAAAATCATCCCTCACAAAATCACTCCTCCTAAAAGCCATAACTCAGGAAGCCCTACTGTCCACTTAACTTGTCCAGATAGTCCTGTTCCTCTCACCAAATCTCACTGTTTCTATATACCTTTAAAATGGATCCTATTACTTTGTTCCAATCCTCAATACCCCAATAATTCTTACCGCCATCAACTCTTGCTTATTAACAAACTAGGTTTCCCCATATCTAAGGTTGTGCTCCCAACTTTCCAAACCACTTGACATTGCTGTCAGCATGATCTTTCTAAAATGCAAGTTTGATCATGTTACTTACAGGCCTTAATTGGAATTATCATTGCCCTCCTGTAAAAGTTCAAATCCTCCAACATGGCTTGCATGACCAGTTACTATCTGGCTCCATCACCCAACACTTCTCTGTCTTCTTCCTTTGTCTTCCCTACCTCAAACTTCTTCTAGGAAAGGCAGTCTCTTTGATCTGGTATTTTTTCACTGATCTGAACAAGCACCCATCCCCTTGATCTGCCTAATACCTAATATCATTCATATCTCTCAGCATATTTACTTCCTCCAGAAAGCATTCCCTAATCATCTCCCTCCAGAGCAGTGCCTCTCTTATGATTTCTTAGTACCTCATACTTGACCTGTATTGACCCTACTAAGTCTAGTATAAGTACTATCATGGTGTATTTATTTATCTGTCTCCCTTACTAAACTATAAGTTTGTTATTTATCATTGTTTACCTAAGCCGCTTACATACCATCTGACACTGGGATGTACTAACAAAGTATTTGTTAAATGATTAACCAAGTGATCAAACTTCCTCTATGGTGATTTTGATTTTAGTTAAAATAATCTCCTGAACAATAGTCATGTCTCCACAACATAAAAGAATTGCAGCTGTAAGTACAACAGTCAAATTGCCCATATTAACATAGTACATTCAGAAGATATAAATGATAGGAATTTCAAGAATTCCCTGGTTTTTAAATGTGACTCTTATAAGAATTATTCCACATGGTATCATTAATGAAAATCTGAAAAATACAGAGAGCCAATCAGGAGAAGTATGGGAAAATGGGCAGGCCTAGGCTCACACATTAGCTAAATGACTCCCTGAACATCAACACCACCAACATGTGTTACACACTGTTGTCTCTACAAATGAACATGTCACTAAAAACCAAGTTATCTTCCAAGTCAAGTGAAAAACAGTCAAAACCTAAAGTGTTAACTCATCTAATGTTTTCAACAGCAATTTCCCCAGGTAACATAAGTCATTGTGAAAACACTTTTACTGGTCTCCTTTCTAAAGCTAGTGAAAACAAATGTATTTTTAACTTAACTGAAATATCTTCATTACATCACATGTTCAAAAAAAAGAGCATAACAGCATGGCACAGTTTTGATTCTATCAGTGTAAGAGTTCATCTATGATTCAACAAATTTAAATATCTGACACAGCTATTATGATATCAATAAAGTTCTTTTATTCTAGACTCAAATACCCTCACATCTAAGCATAATGTCAAACATGCATTTAAGAATATTAAATTCTTGTATTATGAAAGCTTCCAGGTCATTCAGAGCATCTTTCTTCAACTTTGAATAATTTTGAGTTATGTTTACATATGTAAAACACCCAATTCAAAACTAATTTTAGAAACTTACTCAAATAGATAAAACACTCATTAATGATGGCATTGTATGTCCAACAAAAAGAGGAGGGAGGGGAAAATCCAAGAGTAAAAGACAATTACAAAACTAATCAAACAAGACAAAAGCAAGCAATTAAAATTTAAGACACAAAGCACTGCCAAATTGTAGTATATATGATTGCAAAAGAATAATCAAAGGATAACTGCACCTCGCAAAAAAACACTTAGCACAGAGCATAAATAACTGTTCTATGATGTAGCCACTTAAGAGAACCTAACATAAATACAGTCCTTGAAAGCCTAAAATGATTTCAAATTTGAACTGAACTCAAAAAAATAGATAAAATCTGAAAAGTAAAATCTACAGATGGAAGTCTAGTACTGTGTGTTTTACCTCTGGGAATTGCAGGCTGCACCATGATTCTATTCTTACATTACAAATCTGTTGTGTGGGGAGCGGGGGAGGAATAACTATGTTACAAAAAAAAAAAAAAAAAAAAAAAAGAATAGAACAAATTGTTGTAAGAACATGTAGTTTTTTAATGTGCCTTTATTCTTTACAAGTAACCTTATTCCTTAAAGTCTATTTTTTATATAAATGGATTCATCTATATTTAAAACACCCAATTCCCTTCATGTTTCCTGGTATGAGAATGATCCAGAAGTCACTGCTACTTGACTTATATTACTGTTTGTTTTCAAAATCCATAATATCATAAGAAATATGAGGAAGGGATTCTTTTGTATTTTTTCCTTCTCCATCATTAACCAAACACTAATGCAAATCACTGTCAAGGAGAGGAAAGAAGAGAGACTGGTTGGGACAGCAGCTGTGTTGAAGCTCAGAAAGGACATGCGTTGGCAGATTTGTGAGGTGATGCCTGTGACACAATGTGCCTAGATTTAGTCCGATTCCTGAATTAAAAACAACAACAACAACAACAACAACAACCCCCCCCCCCGCGCGCACACACACACACACTTCTGTACTTGACGTTTTGCCTTTTAGAGAACTATATCCCTTCCAACAAAGAACGTCTTTGCTTGAAATGTTTTAATTCATTAGTCTTATTACATTCTCATTGAGGGAAAATGAAGGAAAACATGGCCAAGATCAACTAACTCATAAGTATGTATCACAAAAATATCTTCTACCTATATATTTTTATTACAGCTTAAAAGGAATTTTCTTCCATTTCCAATTTGAATTCAACTGAAAGTACTTAAGATAAACCACTGTGGTAGTTTGGATTTTTTTTTTTAAATATAATTTTTTATTTTTTACCCTTTAAAATCAACATTTTGAGAGGTCATAAATGCAAAATTTTAAATGGCAGAGCAGCAAATAAGCACACACTGATACAGTATAGTTGGAAGAATAAAGGAAGTTAATCCATATGATAGCAAAATGGAACTTAAGTTGTAAATGAACATTGAAAAGGGCTAAAGCAGGAATCCATAGAGTACATTTAGGCTTAAAGGTAAGGATATGTAATTATCTTCTCAAGACACAATAAAAGACAGATAAATAACCAAAGATCTAAACAGGCTTTAAGATGGGATGCACAGGAAGCAAGAAGTTGACAAAATTCAAACCTCTATTTTATCAATGAAGTAAAAAGTAAGGGTTTCTGGTATAAATTAGAGAGAAAGTAAGGTGGCTTGAACAAAGTTGTAGTGATCTATGTTACAGGTGACCAAAGTAAGACCTTTAGACCAAGCATTAAAGCTAAGACTAGTTTTTACATTTTTGAAGAGTAAGAAAAGAAAACAAAGAATTATATGCAATACAGACTGTATGTGGCATACAAAGCCTGAAATATTACTCTCTGGCCCCTTACAGAAAAAGTTTCCCAACCCCTAGTCAATATAGCACCCATGGAAGAAGGAGAAATGACAGAAGACATAAATTTGTAAAGCCCTTAATCTGCATAGCTATGTGATCTTTTCTCCAGCACTGTTATCTTTTTTCTCTAACGGGAGGAATAAAAAAGTAACAGAGGCACTTATGAAAGAAAACTGTCCAGGCTGAATATTTTAAATGCAAAGACTCTAAATTACAGGACACAAAATACCACCAGCCTATTATTAGACTGTAACATAAGAAGGCATAAAAAGTAAAACAAAGAGTTTAATCACTTAAAGACAGCAGTAAAAAGAAGCCCCCAAGAAGGTTCATAATTAGTTACTAAAAGAAATATAGGATAATTAGTTTTTAAAACAAATTTGGAATTTCTGCTTCCAACCTAATAGAGTATTGGTATAGGACTTACCCTAGCAACTGGAAAACTGGACTAACTTTATGCTACTGTTTTCAGATCCTGGACAAAAGGAGAGCAAGGCTGTGATTCCTAGGAAACAAATGAAGTGAGCTCTAGAGTTATTGAATCTTTCTGCCTAAATACACATTCTCCTACAACATAAAAGGAAACCCCAGCAAGGCATAACTAATGGTCTATAGATGAGTTCAAGGGACAAATCTGAATTAAGGAAGGCTGAGGTAAATGGAAGGGGAAGCAGGTCAAAAAAATTAAAAAAAAAAAAAAAAAGGCAAGCTAAGCAGAGAAACAGTTTCAGAAATTAGTTTTTAGGATTTCTCGAATCTTCAAAAAAAAAAAAAATTGCTATGAAAACATACATTGAGACTCAAAGAGGCCAGGCAAAGAACAACCAGAAAGCCTGCAAACTGATCAATTCTCAGAGTTCACAACAAGAGCACTACAACATATTCTAGCTTGAAGAACGAAATGAAGAGATGCCATTGAACACAGGGGCATTCAGTATATATCTTTGAAGGATCATGCCTTAATGGTAGAGCTAAGCTAGTTTTACAGTAAAGTTTCCTCTGAAGCTTACCCCATTTAGCTTAAAAACAAACCTTAAAAGGATCAAGTTGATCCACAAGTAACTTGACTACCTGACAGAACAAAGTGCAACATTCTTTACAGGAAGACAACAAAATGCATTTACAGTGTTCAAACACAATGGTCAATATTCAATCAAAAATTATTATATGACCTCAACCACAACAACATCTTCCTAGGAACATTGCCAAAGGCAAGGGAAGCAAGGGCAAAAACGAACTATTAGGATTTTATCAAGATCAAAAGCTTTTGCACAGCAAAGGAAACAGTTAACAAAACCAAAAGACAACTGACAGAATGGGAGAAGATATTTGCAAACAACATATCAGATAAAAGACTAGTGTCCAAAATCTATAAAGAACTTAGCAAACTCAACACCCAAAGAACAAATAATCCAATCAAGAAGTGGGCAGAGGACATGAACAGACATTTCTGCAAAGAAGACATCCAGATAGCTAACAGACACATGAAAAAGTGCTCCATATCACTTGGCATCAGGGAAATACAAATCAATATCACAATGAGATATCACCTCACACCAGTCAGAATGGGTAAAATAAACAAGTCAGGAAATGACAGATGCTGGCGAGGATGCGGAGAAAGGGGAACCCTCCTACACTGTTGGTGGGAATGCAAGCTGGTGCAGCCACTCTGGAAAACAACACGGAGGTTCCTCAAAATGTTGAAAATAGAACTACCTTATGACCCAGCAATTGCACACTACTGGGTATTTACCCTAAAGATACAAACGTAGTGATCCGAAGGGGCACGTGCACCCGAATGTTTATAGCAGCAATGTCCACAATAGCCAAACTATGGAAAGAACCTAGATGTCCATCAACAGATGAATGGATCAAGAAGATGTGGTATATATACACAATGGAATACTATGCAGCCATCAAAAGAAATGAAATCTTGCCATTTGCGACAACGTGGATGGAACTAGAGCGTATCATGCTTAGCGAAATAAGTCAAGTGGAGAAAGACAACTATCATATGATCTCCCTGATATGAGGAAGTGGTGATGCAACATGGGGGCTTAAGTGGGTAGGAGAAGAATAAATGAAACAAGATGGGAATGGGAGGGAGACAAACCATAAGTGACTCTTAATCTCACAAGACAAACTGAGGGTTGCTGGGGGGAGGGGGTTTGGGAGAAGGAGGTTGGGATTATGGACATTGAGGAGGGTATGTGCTTTGGTGAGTGCTGTGAAGTGTGTAAACTGGGCGATTCACAGACCTGTACCCCTGGGGATAAAAATATATTATATGTTTATAAAAAAAATTATTATATGGGCGCCTGGCTGGCTCAATGGGTAGAATGGGCAACTCTCCATCTCAGAGGTTTTAAGTTCGAACCTCGCATTGGATGTAGAGATTGCTTTTTAAAAACAACAACAATCATTTGAACTAGCAAGATGCAAAAAGATGATGGAATTAAGAGACAAAGATCTTAAAATATCTATTACAACTAGGAACACAAAGTCAAGGAAAACATGAACACAATGAAAAAAGAAATGTAAACTATAAAAATTAGTCACATAAAATCTCTAGAGCTGAAAAATAGTTATTTGAACTGAAAAATTCACTGGAAGGGCTCAAGGTAGATCAACCATTACAAAAGAAAAGATCGAAAGACCTGAAATAAGAGCAAACCAAAACTACCTAAACTGAAACTACAAAACAATAAAATAACACAGCATCAGTGGTCCGTGTGCCAATACCAGGAGTCTAAAATATACGTGATCAGAGTCCCAAAGGAGAGGAAAGATGTGATAGAAAATAAAAGTATTTGAAGAACGAATTATTTTTCAATTTTGGTAAGAAAGTCAAAAACCAACCAGCAGCAGCAGCAGCCCAGACCCAAGAATCTACATGAGCCCCAAACAAAGGATGAAGGGAAACACAAAGAAAACACACCAAGGCACATCACAGTGAAATTATAGGATAGAATGAAATAAAAAGAAAATCTGTAAAAGGGCCAGAGGAAGACAACACACTAACAAAATCCAAAGATAAGAATGACCAGGGGCGCCTGGGTGGCTCAGTGGGTTAAGCTGCTGCCTTTGGCTCGGGTCGTGGTCTCAGGTTCCTGGGATCGAGTCCCGCATCGGGCTCTCTGCTCAGCAGGGAGCCTGCTTCCTTCTCTCTCTCTCTGCCTGCCTCTCAGTGTACTTGTGATTTCTCTCTGTCAAATAAATAAATAAAATCTTTAAAAAAAAAAAAAAAGAAAAGAATGACCAGACTTCTTATCACAAACTACACATGCCAGAAAACAACAAAATAACTTCTAAATGATCGAAGAAAAAAACAGTTTTCTACATCAAGAGCAGTAAGTAAAAAACAACAAAAGAAATACATTTTTACAACAAAAGAAATACATTTTTACCAAGAGCAACGACAAAAGAAATACATTTTTACCAAGAGCAGAATTTGTTGCCAGAAAGCCTGTGCTCCAAAACAACAACAGCAACAACAAAAAGTCAGAGTTCTTCAAATCAGAAGGAAAATACCAGAATCTCTGATGTACTTTAAAAAAAAAAAAAAAAAAAAGTGCCAGAAAGGGTAAATACAGTTGATCCTCAAACAACATAGATTTGAACTGTATGCAGCCACTTAACACAGCTTGTTTTTATAAATACAGTACTGTAAATGTGTTTTTTCTAGCTTACTTGAAGAATACAGCATACAACCCATAGAGCATACAAAGTATGTGTTAACTGTGCATGTTATCATTAAGGCTTCCAGTCAACAACAGGCTATCAGTAGTTAAGTTTTGGGGGAGATAAAAGTTATACACGGATTTTTAATTGCACGGAGAACAGCATCCCAACCCTCACGTTGTTCACCAGTCAACTATATATAAATATAAATTTTTCTCAAAAATTTTATTTAAAAGACGATTGGCTATTTGCAACAAAAAGTAACAATAATGAAGTTTGTAAATCAGAAGCTATTTTTTTTAAAAAAATAGCATAAAAATGGAAGAGGGACAAAAGAAGTGATATGATAATAAGGATCTAAAATTATATATGATGTGATCTATAATTTATAAATAGACTGTGTGGTAAGTTAAACATGTATATCATAAAAACCTTAAATAACTACTAAAATAATAAGACTAAAAAAAATAGGTACTAAGTCAGTAGACTACTTCTCCACTTTATTTAGTCTATTTATTCATCATTAAAAATTAGTTATTAAAAATCCAAACAAAATGGAATAGCAAAAATTACCCCAACCGAAAAAGGTGAGAAAAGGAAGAAAAAAATGAGAAAATAACACATGGAGCAAACAAAACAAATGTCAAGTGGAGGGCTTAAATCTAATGATATGGAAAATTATGTTGAATGTAAATGCTCTGTACTCCAGTTAAAAGACAGAAATCAAAATAGCAAAAAAAAAAAAAAAAAAAAAAAAAGCCAAAACAAATTATTACAATCTGCAAAAAACACACCTTTAAAACAAAGATGCAGAAGAGTAAAAAGACTGAGAAAATATGTATACGATATAAGCCACAAAACAAACTAGCTACACTGAAATCAGACAAAGCAGATGTCAGAACAAGAATTAATATTATGGTTAAAGACATACATTTCATTATACTCTTAAATGTGCATATACCCAGTAAAAATACATGATGTAAAAACTGGAAAAAGAACAAGGAGAAATAGACCAGTCCAGAATTATAGATGGAAATTTTACAACTCCTCTTTCAGTTAAATGTTACTCAGTATAAAGCTAGTAAAACAAACAAAAATAAAATCATGAAGGCTAGAGAATATGGGACCAATGTTATCAATCAACTTGACCTATTTAACATTTAAGAAACACTATGCTCAACAATGGGAGAAAACACATTATTTTCAAACATGGAACATTCACCAAGACAGACTACTTTGGGCCATTAAACAAACTTAAATGCATTTTTTAATACTGTAATTTTGCCAATTATTTTCTCTTAATGGAATTAAATGTGAAGTAAATAACAAAAAATTAGAAAATTACCCAATACTTGGAAATTGAAAATTTTTTAAATAACACAGGTGTCAGCAAAGAAATACAAGGGAAATTAACATACTAAAATGAGTGATATACATAATCAGATCTGTGAGATGTCAGTAAAACATTGTACTGAGCATATAGTCGATAAAAAGAGATTAAAGTCTATTAAAGGTACTTTCACTAATGTAGCAGATGGAAGGAAATACTAAAGGTAAGAGCAGAAATCAATAAAATAGAAATAATAATAAGAACATTGTTCACTAAGAACAGTGAAACCAAATGCTGGTTACTTGAAAAGATCAGTAAAATTAGTATGACTCTAGGCAAATTGAGAAAAAGGAAGATACAAATATCCACTATCAGTAATGAAAGGGAGATACAGTGCCAATCCTACAGATAACTAAAATATAGTGAGAAGCTGTTAAAAACAAATGGATGCTAATAAATTAGGCAAATTAAATGATATAAACAAAAATTCAAACTATACTTATCATCAAAACAGACACAAGAAAATAGAAAATCTGAATCCATCATCCATTAAATTATTTCAATTTATAACTAAAAGGTTTAAATAATATAAAACCTCCTAAGCTCATATATCTTATCTTTTGAATTTGCAAGATTTGTAATGAAGGCTTGGTTTTGATCTTACATAGGTTTTTTTTTTTTTACAGTTTTTTTTTTAACTAAAAAAAGAAAAAACATTTTCAATTCTCTCTACAAATCCAACACTGTCCTGATTCTAAAACCAGACAAAAACATTACAATAAAAGAAAATGACCAATCAAGATTTCTTATGAATATACAGACAAAAGACTTCATCAAAATATTTGCAAATAAAATCGTGCAATATCTTTTTTTTTTTTTTAAGATTTTTGTTTATTTATTTGACACAGAGAGAGATCACAAGTAGGTAGAGAGGCAGGCAGAGAGAGAGCGGGAAGCAGGCTCCCTGCTTAGCAGAGAGCCCAATGTGGGGCTTGATCCCAAGACCCTCGGATCATGACCTGAGCCAAAGACAGAGGCTTAACCCACTGAGCCACGCAGGTGCCCCAAATCGTGCAATATCTTATCGGGTATTCTACCACAACCAAGTGGGTCATGACATTAATCTAATATCATGGTAAATAGCTGCCAGGACAGCTGAGGTTATAGGGCAACCAACCAACTCAAACTTTAAGGAAAAACCAGGTGCCTTGAAGAACATTTAGGACATGAGCACCCTTAGGAAAACAACAGTGGATACCAGTCAAAGTAATCCCTTACAGCTGTTAATGAATTGCTAGAGGCTAAAGGTGTGCCAGCAAGAGATACAGAACCTATGGAGGCCACAAACAAAAAAGAGAAGGTGTATGCACCCAATGCTTCTTCAAAAACCTCAACAGGTATGCACACACACACACACACACACACACACACACACACACACACACAAAGATTAGGTGCAGAGTAAAAGGCACCGCAAGGCACCCCTCCTGGCATGGGAGTGGTGACAGTAGCAGCCACTAAGGGCAAGGCATAAAGTCCAGTCTGGCTCCTTTCTACCATCTCTAATACAAGAGGGGAAAAAAGGCCTGAAACCACTGAACGAAGTGCAACAAACCCTACCACTCTCTGGACATTGTTGAAAATCCATCAGAGCTAGGGTAAGGAAACAGCAAATAGAACAGAACAAAACAAAACCTATACATCCAAGGGAGGAAAAAGAATTAGTCCTACAAATGGAGGTAAGGAAGGGACATTGAGAAATCCCCTTTCCCAAAACCCAGGACACAGCGGTTGCCCGGTCCCTATGACAGCTCTGTTGCTATATCCAAAACAATAATGGATCTGGGTAGAGGTGGCAGCAAACTGGGCTTGAGTAAGCCAAACTGACTGACAACCACAATCTGTTTCCATAGTTTGCAGACCCAAAGAGAGATGTTTTTGATCTGCAGATCTTCTAAGTGGCACACCTGAAGGCTGGGCTATTGGCCACAGCTCGAGAAGTCCCGGGGTCCATAAGAACACCCACAATGCTCTTCAAGGGGTGTACTGGTCAGAGCTATGACAACAGAGTCAAGCGATGACATTCACTCTCAGTTTCTGTCGCTGGCCCTGGCTGAAAAGCTGCAGCAGCAAACTGGATACCACCAGCGTATATCTGGGCTGAACCCTAAGTGAACCAGGCCAAGGTATTTACAGGAACTTCTATAAATCAAGGGCTCCACTGAGCTAGGGCCTTTGCTTCAAGAAGTGAGAGATACTATTTCAGGATAGAGATACAGTTTCTCCCAAAAGGGGTCACTTTTGGGACACCAAGATGTCACTAAGGCCAGGCCCACTGCATCGCTAAATAAACCATCTGCACTTGATCAGTGCAATTTCTTGGGTCCTTTTCTTGTTAACTGTCAAGTCTGAGTCAAGCTACCCACAAAACAGCAATATCATGCTAGAGAGTTTGCAAGGAGTCTATGGGCCAGGTGCGTAGTTTTCCCAAGACCTGAACAGCAGGCCTCTTCAAAAGAGATGCACTTGGAAGCTGGGTCAGGCAGGTGGCACTGCTGTACTAAGAAATGGCCTGAGTACCTTAGCAGCCCTGTGTCTTTAACTAAAGCTGTGATTTTCTTTTCTCTCCTCTAGGGATAATCCATTGTTTGTGCTGGATCACTCAGGAAGGGGACATGCAGCATCCCACGAAGGGAGAATCTCCTGTGAACTCATAAGCATTCACAGTGTAAGCATATAGAAGTAAAAATGGCAATACCAAATATACATTTGGCAGAGGAAGCCAGAACAACAGTATATTGAACAGGCCCCCAGACTCCACCCACACTCTAGCTTTTCTTGAATTTGACTGTTTTCCCCCCTGCGGAAACACAGACCAAGGAATTTAACACATACACAAAAGGGACTATAGCCACAGCTGCCAGGAGAAGACATTATTTTCTGACCGGGAGCACGGGAGTACATCATAGTGGGGAAGTGGGGGAGGCTAGCCTGCGCAGGAGGACAGAAGTGGTGGGAGGCTTTTCTTCTGCTTGGCTCCTCACCCTGGGGTCAGTGTAACTTCCTCCCCCGTGCCTCCCAGCTCCTGCAAGAGCCTGGGCATCCTTAGTTTGCCCTGTGCACACTGCCACAGCTCCACCGTGCAGCCCACAGAGCCTTCAGCCTCCCTTGCCACCTCCAGTGCTTTCTCCCCATAGGACCAGGTAGGCTGGTGCTTGGGCCCCCTATCCAACAGAGCTGTAAAAGTTTGAATTCCCCCCACCCCCATCCTTGATGTTTCCCTACCATACTAGGCTTTACCCTAAGCAGCTGAGATTAAAGGGAAAGAGATGAATCAGAGGGTAAAAAGAAGGGCTCTGCACCAATAAGCAAGAGTTACGTATATGTTCAAACTGCCTACTTGACTTCAAAAAAGAAAGTTATAATGTATTCAGTCTACTCATACCCATTGCTGACACCTTTTGGCCCAGAGGCTTACTGCCTTATTGACATAATAACATTCTTTCCTTCTCTAGCCTAGAGAGTAAGCATCAACCAAAGCATCATTCAGGCAGCTCTGTTCTAGGTCTCACTGCTTAGCCTCTAAATATTCATCAACAGGTAAGTCAGCAGGGGATCTACTAGCTTCCCACTTCAACAAGAGCATTTGCTACTAAACTGGCCCACAAGGGCACTTGTCTTTTCTCTTGCAGGAAGCTATGTTTCTGTCAACATCACGTCTTTATTTTAAAAATGTCAAAAATCACGATGGGTCTATGATTTTACTCTACTAGCAAGTTATGAAGCTAGTCTGTTTTTGTCATGGATGCTGCCAGAAGACCTAAGATGCCTTGGTCACCAGGAAAGGGCCTTATCACCCATGACACAGCAAGAAGTAAGAGGACAGTTCACCTTCCCACCCAAGTTCCTTTGGCAGAGGGGCCTAGATGAATACTCTATATACAGTGGATTTGCATTATAGCCAAATGACACTGAGCTTTAAAATTGACCATTTTTATAACAAGTAAGGAGTCCTTACTGCATAGCTCAAGATTGCTAGCTTCAAACACAACCCTGAGAACTGGTCCAGACAAAGAACACTCAGGCTTTTGTAATCTTGGTATACCCAGCAATACCCAGCAGACCCCAGGACATTTAGGAATGCTCAGTGCTCCTGGCAGAGTACTTCTCCCAATACATTCCTATCAAATCTAATATCAGAATATATTATCTAGTTCATCAACTGACTCGGTTTCAGGATACAGAAATGAATGTGATTTTGCATAATAAACTACAAAGGAGAATTACAGAAAGAAAATGAAGTAGCAGAAAAGCAAGAAGAGAAGCCAATGAAAAAAAGGCACAAACATGACTGTATAATTCTTTGACATAAGTGTAAGAGAAAAATATCAACAAAAAGCATCCATAATATTTAAGAATGTAAAGAAGAAGAAAAGTCAGTGAAAATAGAAACCCAAAAAACTTGGAGCAGAGGCCCAAGGGGACAAGGCCCCCAAAACAACATGCCAACATTAGGACAACAAACAGAAATTAAGAAGTAGTAATAGTCACAGAGTCCAAAATCTATATTTGGATGAGAAAATGGAAGGGAAAGCCATGTATTTATTTTTATAATATATGTGATGCTGACAACTGACTTACAAATACATAGTGTAAAAATGAAAATGAAAAATTTTAAATGTCCAACTTAGGTTAAGTAGAAAGGCTGGGAGGAACATTTTGTGGAGTTTTTCTGTTAAAAGAATATGGTTCTTATGCATGTACTTTATCTAATTATAATCAGTTTTCAATTATTCTCATACCAATAATGAATCATCAAGATTATTGACTCTCTGCTACCTTGGCTACTCCCCATTTGATGAAGGTTTCAGCAGATGGTCCATTTCTATTTTTCTGGTAAAACATTTGCTGTGAAAGAAATTTAAAGTTGAGAAGCCAAATGAAATTTCTGAATTGCCTTTCAACCAAAATAATCCTTTCTTCATTGGGCTTTAGTATCAGAGAGAGTTGAGAGTTAGCTATATTAAGTATTCATTGAAAAAGCACCCTTGAAGCCATACAATTTAAAAAGTGCATTTTTCAGCAGTAAGGAACTGCTTTTGCATATATATTTTACAAACAGTTTCAAAGCACTTTTCAGTTGTCACTAATTATAATATTTCACAAAGTTGAATTTTTTTTATTTACAAACTCAGAATCATCTAAGAAGTAACATCAGAAGTAGACACAAGCTGGATAAAAATGACCTGATATGAACAGTGCAATGTAAATGTGAACAACAAATCACTCTCTCACATTCACGGCTGTTCAAACTTAAGACAACAGATGTATGCAATTAAAAATCAAAGACTTTCATATCAAAAATGTTAGGAATTGAAATTCTTATGCAATCAAAATATTTATAACAAAAAACTCCAGAACTTAGTGAAAGGATTTTAATGGAGATATTTGGGGCTTAGATTAATATCTATAACTTAGGTATCATTTGTAAGGTAAAACTGTTTTTCTAGGTCATCAATTAGCTAATTAATAATTAATCTATAAAATTATTTTATAACAAAATATCTGGTCTTAAGTCACCAACTGTTTAAAATTAGTATCTTCTATAGATACGAAATATATTAAATGCAAAAGTGTAAAAATTTGTTACTACGGAAATAAAAATCTTTGTAATTCTGACATATAATTTGAGACTAATTTTTTCGTGAAAATAGTATAATCTAATTCTGAATCATGTATTTTAGATATTTTCATCTGTGTTAAAAACAAAACAAATGTAGTTAGGATTATCCTGCTAATAAATCACTAAACCAATCTGTGATTTTTAAAAGGAAAATGATACTAACTAAATGTTGTGTGCAATAAAAATAATTGTTGTTTGTGGTATTTTGTGTATCCTTAATCACAAGTCACTTACTTGCACGGGGAATAAAGTGCAATGTCCAAATCTGAGCTTTTTTGCTGCCATTATTTCTTACAGAGATAGAATTTGTTTTTTTCAAAAGAGTCTAACTTGGGAATACTGTATTACAGAGAGCTAAAGAAAACACAGAAATAAACTTCCACAAAAAGAATCAAAGCTATATTGTGTCCCAAAGAATGCTTGATTTGCCAAAAGTCATATAACTAATAAGCGGTGACTGAACCCAAATCATCCAATTTTAAGTCCCAAGTATCTTCAGAATTTTCCAGAAAGGGGGCCAACTATGGGGAGATGGGGGAAGGGGGAGGAAGTCACAGAGGTCCAACACTGGCTCTGCTACTAACTTACCTAGACTTTTTCAAGTCCTTAAACTTCTTTGAGTCTTGGTTGCCTCTACTTCATAGGGGCATTTTGATGATCAACATAAGTATATTTGAACTCTTTGGCAGAAAAGCACTCTGTGCATTTCACTACATTAATGATTTCTTGTCCCCAATACAAGTTTCAAATGATGCTAATATCTTTCCTCCAATTTTAGTTTGAAGCTCTGGTTTTAGTCTGAAGCTTAAAATAACACGGTGTGTCCCTGTACTTGCACACTATCTTTCAACATGGTTGGCATTCTAACAACATCCTGTTCTGCAACCTTCAAAATGCATGAAAAGTAGCATAACAACATTTTAATATTTAGCATTACCAAGGCCGTGCATAAAATTTTAGGAATTCACATCAAAATTTTCCACATTACTCTCAACTTCTATACAAATGCAATTCAAAACTCACATACTACTCAGCCAGCCCCCTGTGAAGCTTAAACACTTCAAGATTACAAAAATGTATACTGCTTTTTTAAATTATAAAAGAACAATTCTAGTTACAAATTAAAAATTTAGCATACATTTTTAAAAATGAATTCTGATATTCCTAAAATAATGGAAATAGGTGATGATCAATATGCTAATAATTCAGTCATTTGCAAGGTCTTCTATTTTGTGAACACAGAATCCAGCCACTTTATATATTCAAACCTAAAAAAGCACTTTCCTCAATACTGAGTGTAGGTAAACAAAGTTAATAGAAATTTAATCTTAAAGTCATACTTTAATTACTTCTACTTGTTTTTATTCTTTTGACAATCTACCTTAAAATAGTTTAGCCTTATAACTTGTGAAGACACATAACTACTAGTTTCCTTTTTCCTTTACTGCCTTGTTTACCCGATAACTTTCACACACAGCTACATATACTATTTAGGGCACAGCAATCCATTATAACTGCCCAGGTTAAAAATAGAAATAGCCACGTGAAATAAAACATTATGGCAGTTGATCATTATATATCTACTAAATAAAAGGGTTACCAAAGGTGAAGACAGAGGAGTAATCTGAAAGGAAAGAACATGATTAAATCTTTATACATTGAGATTATGCTAATAGTAATAGCATTTAAAAAAAAAAACATTTTAGAGTAGAACCACCTTGGAACAATCTCATTAATATTCTGAATGAATGAATGGAATGAATGAACACCTGAATGAATACTGCAGTCATAACAAGGTTTAACACCTTGAGATGCTCACAACAATTTGAAATACACAGAAAAGATGACTTGAATACAAACAAACTAGTTGAAATTCAATGTGGTTCACAGTAAAGATGCAGTGGCTTTCTATTTGTAGAACAAAGAATCTCAACCAAAAACATATAGATGACGAAAATATTCCCGAGTGCAATCATCTAGGCTTCAGAAAGAATATACACTTTTTACCATGCGATTCTCTCTTACCCCCTCCACCCCCCTGTATTTTTTAATGTTTGGCATAAGTGAACAACAAACCAGAATAGAATACACATTTTTAAAAGACTAATTTACTCATATTCTATTTAAGAGCAGCATACAACAACTTATAAATATAGCCTTTTAAAAAAGCATTCTTATATAAAACAGTGAAGGGGGGGAATCCCTGCTATACATATGAAGCAGGGTTTAAGCCCAATACAACTGACCAATCAAAATTAGTGAACGCACTGCATCTCTCTGCAGTGGAGAGAAGCGACAAGGTAGGCTGTCATTCTGCAAAAGCTGCTCAGAACTGGCTTTCCTCTGAAAAGCAGTGCCATTCCTTTTTAGAGACTGAATCTAAATGTTGTCTCTGGAGACAAGAAGCCTTCAGTATGTTCAATTACTTCATTACGTTTTTCAGACGCTTATTGATTCCACAGTAGGAAGAGTGAGAGACTGCAGCAGCCTCTCGGCAGCACCACACGTCCCATACATTAGCAGGACCGCTGAGACAATGGCACAGTACAGACACATATTTTCATTAAGGTCTTTTCTGAAGAGATGTTTATGACCCTCTTCCCCCAGTCCTCTGCTAACAAGTGAACAAAATGAATCAATCAAAACTGGAAACGCTTCAACTACATCAGGAATGTATCAAATCTTTAGCGGAGGTAAGATGTGTTCCCTTATTAACAGTATAAGCTGCTTTTGAACTGGCATAGTGGGGTAAAATTACTTTGAAAAATTTCAACCTAAATTTTAACAGTTTATTTGCTTAATTCTATTTATTGCTAAACATGTATTGTTTAGATCGACTTATTTTAAGATATAACATTTTAAATGTAATTTTTTTAGGATGCAATGTTAAATACCAAAAATTTTCTTTGTTGATTCACTAGGGAAACATCACCTTTTAAGTCACTTCAGACCTACTGAATATTCTTAATGTCATCAGGATAGTTTTTCTCAAGTGCTCAAAAAATGCTTTTATTTCTTAAAATGACCAGGTTTACTATTTAGCTATTATTTATTACTCAGTTTTAGGTTAAGTTCATTATCGGGCATGTTCACTGAAAATTATTTAATTTGCAGTTACATTTTGCATTACCTTTTGCATTTCAACTAGATGAACAACCCATCAGTAGAAATTTATAAGCATCTTATCATGGGATATGTTTTAATCAGTTGATACTCAAACCATGTGCTAATAATTAAGCAAGCTACAATATTTCCCAGTAGGAAAAGTGTTAAATTTATTGTAAAGGCAAGAGAGAATGACAGTATGTGTAGTGTATGCTAATTGATCATAATCTCTGAAAACATAGGCTAGCTCTAAACTGAGAGCAGAAATTACTTTTAAACTGCAGCCTCTCCTTCATGGTTATATTTATAATGCTACCTCTATTACTAAATAACATAACGTTTGCAAAATCTGTTAGGAAAAGAAAATATTTAAAGAATCCCTTAAATTTATGTATGGGTGGTGGCTCTACTAATACAGTTTGCTTACTTTGATAACAAATTACTGTGTACGGTGTCGAAGTCAACAAAACTAAAGTAACTTGTGTTAATTGCAAATTATTAGGAACCCTATTTCTTAACCATTTTTTTTTTCTTTTTCACAAGGGTCCACAGCAGTTAATTCAGTATTTACAAGTGACAATATGAAGAATGCATCTGATCAAACACCTCTATAGCTGCCTGAACCAAAAACTGCAGGATATTCTTCTGACACATGAATTTAAGACATTAAGGAGTTAAAACCAGAAAATACACGTCCACATTACTGCTGGGATATAACACATGGACAGCAATCATCCTAAGAAGATGCTATATAAAATAGACACAAAAAGAAAAACAATTTAACTGCGAAAGCCTGAGAACAAAATGGTGAGCATTTTTAAAAGGGGAGTTTATACTTTAACATACCGGGATTGTGGAGCTGTTTCCTGAAGAAACAATGAGGCATGGAATGCCAAAAAGAGAATGCCATATATTAGCAGCAAGCTAAATAAAGCTTTATCATGTATTTTCTGCACTAAATATTCAGATATTCATAGCACTTGATATTACTAAAGGATTTTTTCATCTGAGTTTTAGGACTATGTATCCTCTTCTAATGAAAACAAATCAAATTAAATAGCAGATGGTTTTTATCAAAAGAACATGGACTGGATTTATAATACAAAGCAAGTTATGTGATCAAGAAATCATTTCAAACTAATGAGGACTGCTATAGATACAGATTTACATTTGTAACAGAAGGATGTCGAAATACATTTTAGAAGCTAGAAACCGTATGTCTCCTTTTTTGTTTGCACATGTTCTGGAAAATAAAGAGACACTATCATATATTCCCTCAAAGGGAAACACAATTCCTATAATTTGAGGAAGTTTCTCTTGGTCGTGACTTTTTAAGGCAAAACAAACACAAATATTTTGTACTGGTCTTTAGAAATCCATCAGCCAACTAAATCTCACAATTCATGCAGTTTGAAGTATTGGAGAGAAAATGAAAGAATTTCTACAAGACATGAAATAAAACACAGCTACTTCACTGTTGTCAGGTAAAAATTCATGTCAAAATCTGTCAATGACATCATGAATCAATTTGTGAAAACCTGCTATAGTGAGCCAAAAGGCCAATAAGGCAGCAGCAAACAGGTAGGTCAGAAGATGCATGCACCGCACCACACTGTTTAACATTTACAAAAGAAAACAATCTTGCTCTAGAGGAGACACGTTTTACTTAGTTACCCTCTAACTTGGCATTTCTGCTTTATCTAATTATAAATCTGATGACAAAGACCTGATGTTTAATCTGTCAGTTCTGAAAATCTGGCACACTTAAAATTTTCCATTTTCATATGATTTCACTGTTAGCTAAGACTTTCATTTGAGTATATGCCTTTAGTAATACTATATACCAAGCTCAAAGGAATTAATAATGTTATCATCTGTGTTTCTGAAATATCGCCCCTAAAATAATATGCATAAATAAAATTGTATTCTAAAAGCTATCAAAGATTACACCAAGTGAAAGGTTAACATGAATCTTGGAAATTATTAGTCTTTATAATTTATGTTTGATTATGATTTTGTAGTCAAAACGCTGTACTTGAAATGTGAAATATAGTTGGTTGTATGATTTTATGTTAACTGAATATAATTATTACTGACCTGTTAGCCCAGAAAGTCAGACATTATTTTTATAAATTATTCTAACCCCCTACATATTAAAATATAGATTTATATGAATTGGCAAAAGAGCTTATTTTTTAATTGTTTTTAATTGTTGTTTTCCTCAAAATTATACACACTGGGTGATTTATTTACAAAAGGTTTCACATGGAATGTATAACTTTAAAAAAGATTCCTCAGAAAATGGGCTTTCAGATACTCCTTTTCCAAAATTTCATGTTTTACTTTAAAAATCCTGTTTAAACATATAAAATCAAATGATATGGCCTTTTAAACCACTCCAAAAATGATTATTACTTAACATGATATTAAATTTCAATTTCTTTCTTCCACAATAAATGAGAGGGTGTGGTCACAAAATAAATCATTCATTGGAGTGATTAGTACTCATTTACCAAGTTTTGTGGTGTTCTACTTTAACATAATGTCCTTTCTCATCCAATTTTTATTACATAAGTTTGTCCATTATGAAGTTTGATGAGCATTTGCACTACAAAATATGGAATATTTATCATTTGCCTACTTTCTAGGGGAGAGAGCTCCAAATATCCCCAAGCACACTGTAGACTCCTGAATAAGAGTTTCAACCAAGAACATGGACAAAATGATTTTAAACAACTAGGGCTCTGTGCCATTTATCATTTTAAATGAACTCTTGTCCTTTCATTTGAAATCTCATGAGAATAATTACACCTACACTAATTATGCTAGAACATATTAAAATAGCATTTATTACCCACCTACTCACAACACTTTAAAATGAAATATTAAAACACCAGGCTAAAATTAGTTTTGCATACTGAGTAGTTTTATTGTACAAAAAGATACCATATCTCAAAAAGCCTGAAAAACCCAAATGAGGAAAATCTTTGGGGATCTTGAGTTATTTTCAACTATATAGGAGTTAAAGGGAGAATCCAATTCCCTGTTACATCAAAACAATGCAACCTCGATGTCTCCTAATTCTGCCTTTGCCATTAATAGTTTAGAAACTTAAAATTAAGCCAAGTACACAATAAAAAGACTTTTTTTAAAAAAAAAACAAGGAACACATGTTTTATACGTCATTTAAATTGCCAAATATCAAAGAGTTTATTCTATTTCACTTTCTAGGAAAAACACCAACTGCTCCAAAAGAATGTGTTTTTCTCCCATTCTGGAAATCAACATGCAGTCTGAATCTAACATTACAGTGCGAGATGACATTGATGACATCAACACCAATATGTACCAACCACTATCATATCCATTAAGCTTTCAAGTGTCTCTCACCGGATTTCTTATGTTAGAAATTGTGTTGGGACTTGGCAGCAACCTTACCGTATTGGTACTTTACTGCATGAAATCCAACTTAATCAACTCTGTCAGTAACATTATTACAATGAATCTTCATGTACTTGATGTAATAATTTGTGTGGGATGTATTCCTCTAACTATAGTTATCCTTCTGCTTTCACTGGAGAGTAACACTGCTCTCATCTGCTGTTTCCATGAGGCCTGTGTATCTTTTGCAAGTGTCTCAACAGCAATCAACGTTTTTGCTATCACTTTGGACAGATATGACATCTCTGTAAAACCTGCAAACCGAATTCTGACAATGGGCAGAGCTGTAATGCTAATGATATCCATTTGGATCTTTTCGTTTTTCTCTTTCCTGATCCCCTTTATTGAGGTAAATTTTTTCAGTCTTCAAAGTGGAAATACGTGGGAAAACAAGACACTTTTGTGTGTCAGTACAAATGAATACTACACCGAACTGGGAATGTATTACCACCTGCTAGTACAGATCCCAATATTCTTTTTCACTGTCATAGTAATGTTAATCACATACACCAAAATCCTTCAGGCTCTTAACATTCGAATCGGCACAAGATTTTCAACAGGGCAGAAGAAGAAAACAAGAAAGAAAAAGACAATTTCTCTAACCACACAGCATGAGACTACAGACATGTCACAAAGCAGTGGTGGGAGAAATGTGGTCTTTGGTGTAAGAACTTCAGTCTCTGTAATAATTGCCCTCCGGCGAGCCGTGAAACGACACCGTGAGCGACGGGAAAGGCAAAAAAGAGTCTTCAGGATGTCTTTATTGATTATTTCTACATTTCTTCTCTGCTGGACACCCATTTCTGTTTTAAATACTACCATTTTATGTTTAGGCCCAAGTGACCTTTTAGTAAAATTAAGGTTGTGTTTTCTAGTCATGGCTTATGGAACAACTATATTTCACCCTTTATTATATGCATTTACCAGACAAAAATTTCAAAAGGTCTTGAAAAGTAAAATGAAAAAGCGAGTTGTTTCCATAGTGGAAGCTGATCCTCTGCCTAATAATGCTGTAATACACAATTCTTGGATAGATCCTAAAAGAAACAAAAAAATTACCTTTGAAGACAGTGAAATAAGAGAAAAATGTTTAGTACCTCAGGTTGTCACAGACTAGGGAAAAATCTAAGTTTCATTAAGCCCACATTTAAATTGTAAAAAAATGAAATTACTGCCAAATATAAGAAAAAACATTTTAAGTATTGGTTATGTTGTAAATTTTTGATGTAAATGTCAAGATTAGATTAGGTCATATATATTCAATTTCTTCATTACAATGTATTTGTTGCATGGCAGTCTGTTAAAGTAATATTGTGTATATTTTGTCAATATTATGTCCATCAGAAGATATTCATGTAAGTCATATTTTCTAAATAATAAATACATAGCCTTAAAACAGTGTATAACTTTAAAATGTAACTGACACAGGTATCCCTTTCTTTTTTTTATGAGGTGTATTTGTTTCTACGCCACAAGCTATAGAGCTATTTATATAAATGACAAGTGGAATAGCACTTTAATATAAGAACAAAAATTATGGTCTCTAATCAAAATAATTCAGAATTTTCTATGTCACTACATTATGTTTTCTGGTATAGTATACTTGCTATAATATTTGATGCATCAAAAATAATGAACTATGTGTGAAACTTTATCCTTTTTTTTTGAATGCAGAAAATTGTAGAATTTATCAGGATTTTAAAATTTAAGAACCAAGAAACAACCCTGTATATATACTCTAAGATAGGGAAACTTTGAAATTCAAGTTTATTATGAAAAAGAGATTGATTTTCTAAGATCAAGGGCACTATGCCTATAAATATATGAATAAACCGACAATAAAGGGAAGGAAGAAAATTAAAGCACCAGCCTCTTTTCTTCCTTCCTCACTTTGCTTGAGTCTAAGCCAAATGTTCTGGATTAATATAGTATACTGGTAAAAACCAGTGCATTAAATAAGCTAACTTCCTAACTTTATTTAAGTCAGCCTTTTTGTATACCAGAAGTCAGCTGTTAAAATCTGAATAAAAGAAAGAAAAAAAGACTTTCTATCATTGTAGAGAAGCTGCACAAAGCCAATGATTTCTAATTTTAGATATATAGCAACTTTAGAGTTATAAAATTTACACAAGTTTCCTATACTACGATAACTTCCAAATGTTTCAAAGAACAATAGTTCTATTTCCATTCTTAAAATCATGTAAGTGGCAATAAATCTTGTCAATTTTTTTACTTTACTCCACTTAATCTAACTTTAATCTTTGTGTCTCCGATCTTCAATTCATGTTGGAACTCTATGAAATTACTAATCCTAACTACAGATAAAAGGTTTGGGAATCTCATATCAAACAAATATTTTCCAACTGTTACAATCCAGTAATCTATCAGTGAGTGCTAATTACCACTATATCAGAAAAACAGCAATAAGTTATTTTAAATAGGCAAATACAGTTCTTGCTACCTTATAATTAATAACTGGGCAACTTTTTATTCTATTTTTTTTTAACACTGTGTCCATCAAATTAAGTAACAACTCATCTTTAAATAAAATTCTATGTCAAGGAATTCAATAATACATTACTTTTACATAAGTAAGTAAGGTTGAGATTTACCCAGTCTAGTTTACTGAATACATTAATCCTTGAGAGAAATGAACACCATGCAATAGCTTGAATTTCCTGAGGTTACATGGGAAATTTAATGTGATTTATTTTTTATAATGTTAACATGTCAAATCTTAGCAAAGGAACAGTGTCCTTCTTTCTTGTTTTCTACTTTCATGGAATTAAAGATATACTTCAATTTGACAAAATTAGCATAAGAAAATAGACATTTTTCAGAACCCTGTAGAGAAATTAAGACTTCATAGGTAAGGGTATTAAAATTTTTTTCATTCAGTAAACATATTTGGCACAGAATATCTCTTAATATAGCCATTAAATTTTTTTAAACTAATTTTATACTTAAACTTCCAAGCAAAAATTATAATTGTATTTAGTTTTATAATCTTCATAAAAATTAGACTATTTTTAGAATTTTCATATTAAGAGAAACCCTTTGTGTCTTAAATATTTTTAGTCTTCAAGTCTATAAGCATGCCAAAGAACTTGGTTAAAAAACATTTTAAAATATATTTGCCTAAACTGCTTTCATGCCCTCTTGTGTTCTGTAATAAGAAATCTAACAAAATAATAAAGGGCAAATATTATAATGTTGCCTTCTAAACTGTTATTATTTCTACGCTTGACACTAGAACAGACAATTAACAAGCATTTTTGCCCTCCTGTAATGGACTTTCAAGTATTCAAAAGTAACATCCACTGTTTTACAACAAAGAAAATTCATACCTACCAAACAACTTCTAATTGCTTTTTAATGTTAAATAGTATGTAATATGTAAACCAAAATAATATTTATATTAGAGGATCAGCTTTTGAAAACAAGTCACAAATATGCTTAAAATTAATGACCTCAGCTTAAATAATTGAATGAGAAGCTTAGACAACTTTAAGTGTTTGTTCTATGAAAAGGTGAAGTATTTTTATTTTCCTCATGATGGGCTTCACCAAAATGTGTGTGTCTTTCACTGTATTTCTAATAATTTTATGGGAAAAATATAAATACCAATTTTTCATGTTAGAATGAAAACTGTAAATGCAAAAGCAACAGCGGTAACAGTAAACTCAATATGGATCCTTCTGCCACAAATCACAGGCACAGGCATCCATTTATGTATAGTTAACTGGGTTAGTTCTTCAAAACCACAGAAGTAAGAACTATTATTTTAAAAACAAATCAAACTTGAGCTCAGTAAGATATAGAACTCTCTTGCTTGCTAACTCCAGGAGGTCGTTAGTCTATCAATTAGTCTGAACAGATGTTCAAACCTATTATGAAAGTTTAAGAATTTATAATTATGCTTTATAAAAATGCCATCCATAATATTTCTGATCTCACCACGGTAAGTCAATTTTTAGGTATGTGGTCTATTTGTCTATTTTTTTAATCCCCCAAATAAAACGATAGCAAAATCTATGTTCTCTGGGCATTAAAAATCAAACTCCTCATTTAATTGAGATTTGACTGAAAGATGAAAACTGAAAGATAAGAAAGCAGGTGCTTAGTAAGACTTTAGTCAACACGGTAATTTGACTATTTTCCAAAGTCTTCTAAAAGACTATTTTCTGAAGTCAGTAAAACTTTTAGTTTCATTACATCTTGATTGTAAGCTTAGTAATTCAATTAATATTTGAATCCTTACAGTGTAGACGGCACTATGTTAGGTACACATATACATATGGAATACAGTCATTACCCTGGAAGTTTAACCTAGAATCAAGGTAGTTAAAAGTCTGGCAATACCTACAAAAAGGCAGAATGCAGTAAATTATATGGAAAAAAAAAAAAAGCAATGTTCTTAAACTTAAGAAGAAAGGAATTATGTTGGATTTAAGAACAATATAAATAAAAGCATTATTGAAGAAACCTACTGAAGCAGATTTAGAAATGGTAAATTGCTCTCTTTAGAAGGAAAGTTATACAATAGTGAGAAACTGATCTGTTAGGTTAAGCTGGGGCCAAGGACAGAAAGAAGGCTTTAAATATCGGCAGAGATATTTGAGCAGAGGAATAAGACAATGATAAATGGGTTATAAATCAATCAATCAATCAGTCAATCAATCAGCAATATGTAGAAAGGGTTGATTGAGTAAGACATGTAACAGGAAGCTGAGAAACCAAATCGCTGCTTGTATAAGACACAGAAGATGGAAAGCCATAGTTCACCCCAACAGGTAATGAAAGGCCTGGCAAAAAGTGCTGGCAGAAGCTGTGCAAAGGAGCATACATGTGTGACAGGCAACGTGAAGGCAGAATCGATAGAGTATGTCAACTGACTAAAAAGGCAACTGGTATAAGAAATTGAAGAATCAAAAATGATGGCCAAAAAAAAGACTAAAAAAACAGACTATCTTCAACAATCTAAGAACTTTTAAATTGTTTTGCATAAAGTACATGGATAATGAGGACAAAAACAGAAAGAATTTCTGGCAATGCAAAAAATTCAATTAAGTGAAATAAATGACATTATTCAAGAATGTTCTAGTCATTACAAACTATTCAAAATGAAAAATTCAAATTGATGTTTTAAAATATCTATATTTTGCATATTGGTTTATTCAGTTTTTCCACTAAGCCACATATTTTCTTCTCCAGTGATTATTTAATTACAAAAATTTATCAACAATGGAAAAATGCCAAGGTATATAAAGTAAAAAATATAAGTGGCATTCTTTGCTCATAATAATTATGAATATCTACCCAAGTCATTATATAGATGTCTCCTTCATTCTTTGTTAATGGCTCCATAAAAATAATTTTTTTTTTTTTTAAAGATTTTATTTATTTATTTGACAGAGAGAGATGACAAGTAGGTAGAGAGGCAGACAGAGAGAGAGAGGAGGAAGCAGGCTCCCTGCTGAGCAGAGAGCCCGATACGGGACTCGATCCCAGGACCCTGAGATCATGACCTGAGCCGAAGGCAGCGGCTTAACCCACTGAGCCACCCAGGCGCCCTAAAAATAATTTTTTAAAAATTAAAAAACAGAAACAATTCTAAAAAATGATAATGATAAAATATAAAATAGTTAAACCCTCTTCTATTATAATTAAATAATTTGAAGCTACACTTCAAGACCATCTTGAAAAGGGTAAGAAAGGTAACTTGTCAAATTGTGAGGCAGTCTATTTTTCTAAATGGAGAGAAGCAGCAAGGAAAAAGACAGAAAATTATATATTTTTTCCTTCCTTTTCACTAAATAAGATGAGGAAGAAAAAAAAAAACTGAAGAAAACTTGTGGAGCTTATTTTCTTTACAACTCAGAAAAGCACACTTGATGTACTCCTTGCGAATGCAAGCAATCTCCCTGAGGGACAGCAGTGAACTCAAGATAGCTAAACATGAGATTAATAATAAATGTTAGGGGAAAAGGGAGCTCAGACGATATTACAAAAGAGGAAAAAGAGGAGATAATTAAACTTAGACAAGGCAGGAAAAAGATCTAAAATACTCAGAGATACTCAGCTTTTAGAGAAATAAAATGGGAATACAGAATTGTGGGTTAGAGTTCATAGAAGAAAACTTGAAGACTGAGTTTTTCTTAAAGCATTCAAAAAGATTAAAGCAATTTTTTTAAAGGAAACTCCAGTTAACAAACTGGGCAGATTAGTAATATAATAATAGATTACACAATACAAAGTAGAATGCAAATTAGGATGATAGAACAACTCACAAACGTTTGGAACAGAGGGGTACTGAGATGGAGAAGTAAATGGAAATCTGGGCTCATCTTAATATGAAAGCTTTCACCTTTTAAAGAATATTCAGTTTCTGCAGGAGAGAAAGAGTTGAGCAAACTTAAACACAGTATTTCTTCCCTTGCTCACGTTAAAATAATGTGTGAAAATAATCCGAAGTATCTCTGCCCTTCTATTCACACATTTTTTTTAAACAGGCATCTATAAGCTATATCCATGGCTTTCAAGCATGACAGCTTTGTACTTCCACCAGCAAGTGGTAAAAAGTACTGTCATTCCTGTCACTGCCACCAATATCAACTCCTAGCACTATCAAACCCTGAAGCATCAAGTCAGATAAAGGAGGAGAGCGGACTCTATCTGCGACTGAGGTCATTTTCCTCACCCTGCTTCCATGACAGCAGTGTGTCATATATTTCTGAGAGGCATTATGCAAGGCGGGCTACCAAAGTACATCCACCAGTTTTTCAAGGTGGAAACTAAAAGGAGCAAGAGAATCTTATTACTCTTATTATGAAGTTCATAGATAACTGCTTTCCACTCAGACAGCTGTGGACATACAATAGCAGTAACAGAAGCAAACTGAAAAATTTCTAATTTAACATAAATTTTTAAAAAGGTTAATGCTAACAAGTGAGAGTTCTGACCACCTTAGACACAGACTGGAAGAGTGAGAAATACATAGGAGACTGAATCATATATATATACATATATATATATATAAATATATATATATATGCACATATATACACACACACATACATACACACATATAGCACATCCATTAATACTACATACAATCCCACCTGTCATATACTGTGTACTGTGTATATGTATATTTGTTATCTACCCAAAGATACGTATTTCACTCTAATATTGCTAATGTCTTAAAACAGGCTGAAATGTAACAAATCAAATGTAGTCTACATTTTTATAGTTTCTCCCCAATTGTTAAAAAACTGTAGTCTTTCTGCTATTAAATTTTTCCAACTATCATTTCTTACAAGCAACAAAATGCTAGCAAACCATAGCTACCTAACTTTATAAAACAGTCTTTAATCCATATAATACAATAATAGTCTGTAATACTACTGTAACCTTTGAACTACTACTTTCTATACTAGAAGATAGATTATGTGTCAAAGCGACAGACAGTCAAGTAACCCATAACAAAAAGGTACAGAAGCAGCTGTGAACTCAGTTCAGGCCATAATGCCTCCCTGAAGAAAAAAAAAAAAATTTTTTTTTAAGATTTTATTTATTTATTCAACAGAGAGAGAGAGATCACAAGCAGGCAGAGTGGCAGGCAGAGAGAGAGGGGGAAGCAGGCTCCCCGCTGCGCACAGAGCCCAATGCAGGGCTTGATTCCAGGTTCCTGGGATCATGACCTGAGCCGAAGGCAGAGGCTTAACCCACTGAGCCACCCAGGCGATCCCTGAAAAAAAATTTTTAAGCTTACTTCATTTTAACTAATAAAATTTTAGCTAAATTATATATACTACAATCCAGCAGGACATTTGCTTCCTAAGAACTAAAATGTATTTATTCATTGATTCATTCACTCATTCATCCAAGAAATATTTTTGAGCATACAGAAAAATATTTTGAGTACAGAAATAAGATCCAATGAAGTTTGAAATTAAGTTTGGCTTTCCCTGAACTTAGAGATGATGGTAAGTGCTAAGAGAAAGTAAAGCATGGTAAGGGAGAGAGTGATGAGGGTTTATTTGTGTAGCACTGTCAAGAAAGTGAACTATTGATACCCAATAAGTGTTGTTGCTTAAGATAATGAGCACGTCTTTACAGCTTTACACAGTCCTACAGTTATTAAGTTAGATGGTCCTTGAAGAACTGATGACTTATACTCAACAGGTGCCCTCTTCCCTGGGCATTTCCCTTTCAATGTGTTTAGTTGTTAATAACTCTTACATTATTTTCATGTTAGGAGGAAATTAACTATGGAAATAGGAATATTAATGACTTAAAAAAAGGTCTAGCACTGTAGCTGGCATATAGCAGATGTACTACAAGGCTCGTTGACCTATAGCATTGAAAACTTGAAATAGGACTGAATTTTGATTTTCTCTCTAGAATTCCACACTATCTCAATCCACAGTGTTCAGTTTTCTCTGTGAGAAATCTTTCAATAATCATAACTGACCTTACTGAATGCTTACTGTGATAATAAATGAGTTACTGTGTTAAATCTTTAGATTATCATCTTACAAATCCTCATACCAACACTCTGAGGGAATTCTTGCTGATATTTTTCCTCTGGATGAGAAAATATGCTGAGAGAACTTAGGTGACCTGCTCTGTTTCACATAGCTTGTTGGAGATAAAATAGGTTTGGAGCCAAGGTTATCTTCCTAAAGTTTTATTTCCCTAAAAGAAGCTATCTAAGCAAAAAGTTTCATTTAAAAATCATACAGTCAGGGGCGCCTGGGTGGCTCAGTGGTTTAGGCCTCTGCCTTCAGCTCGGGTCGTGATCTTGGGGTCCTAGAATCGAGCCCCACATTAGGCTCTCTGCTCAGCGGGGAGCCTGCTTCTCCCTCTCTCTCTGCCTGCCTCTCTGCCTACTTGTGATCTCTCTCTGTGTCAAAGAAATAAATAAAATCTTTAAAAAAAAATAAAAAAAATAAAAATAAAAATCATACAGTCAGAAGATTAAACATTACCAAACATGAAACATAACACTATAAAGTGCTATTTACTTTTACTACATTCAAACAAAATACTCAGTTAATTGTAAAACTGCACAGCTACCATTTGTTGAAATGTTACTTTATTCTATTCAAAAGGTAAGTACTATACAGGCACATTTTTGCTAATTTCAAAACAAAACTTCTATTAAAACATAATACTATACATGAGGAATAAGAATAACTTTTAAAATAATTGCAGTGGGGATGCCTGGGTGGCTCAGTCAGTTAAGCTGCTGCCTTAGGCTCAGATCATGATCCCAGGATTCTGGAATCGAGTACCACATCGGGCTCCCAGCTCAGCGGGGAGCCTGTTTCTCCCTCTGCCTGCTGCTCTCCCTGATTGTGCTTACTTGCTCTTTCTCTCTCTCTCTCTGACAAATAAATAAGTAAAATCTTAAGAAAAAATAAAAACAAAATAAAATAATTGCAGTGAAAATACTAAAAACTATATTTTGTGCATCTTTTGAGCACATATCACTCATGTCACTTAGATAGGTGTCACAAATTTTTTTTGTTATTATTATTTCCTCTGTGCCATAAACACAAGTAGAGAATATTTGGCTCCTCTTTGATAATTTATGACAACTTTAGTTTCCTTTCCTGTTTTATAATAATTAAATGACACTGATAAAAAATACTTCAAATGGTATTGCAGAAACACCACCTTGGAAACATTTCTTATTAACTTTTTCACTAAGAATTCCTTCCAACAACATTGATATTAATTATCACTCTCACTTTTTAGCATTTCCACTGAACCACAGAACCAATCCATAACAAGTTATCAATGAAAAGGGACTGCTACTAAATACAATTTAAATATATAAAAACAATAGTACAGGTAATCGGATAGAGCCACTGTACAGAAAAATATTTCCAAATAATATATTCCAGATAAACAATGAATTTGGTTTAGGATTCCTAGAGTCTCATAAAGTCCAATATACAAAATTCATGGGAATTTTGAATCTGTGCTTTTTCCCTGGAGCAAACAGTTACAAATTCATTAAGATTCTCATGAGAGTATCTAAAAACTAAAATCCAAATTGAAACCCAAATAGAAATCCCAAACTAAAACAAAAACTATTATGAAAGTGGGAAAGTAAAATTGGTAAATGCTACACGTTAATTACATCCAGCCTTATTTTAAGGAGAATGTAAGACAACTTTTAAAAGCATACAATTTTAGATACAATTAAATGAAAAAATAATCAGACCAATAAGGAGTATAAGAATGAAAAAAAAAACCAAAATTAACCTTGGTATAAAATGCAAAAAACAAAACGCTTATCATTAAGCCCTGCATTCTTATAAGAAATGAGTAAATGAGTAAAAAATTGTCCCTATATTTTCTATACGGTCAGATAAAAAGAGAAAAGAAATCATATGACTATTAGCACTGATAAAATAAAGATTCCCTCATTGTTCAATAGAAATACTAAGTGTTCATAATATTGAAAGCAGATTGCAATGCCTTTCATGGATCTTCTCAGAAAGTACATAACGTGCAAACAATGTTTTTATAACAACTTTTTTTTAATGCTTTTTGGGTTTTTTTTTTTAAGATTTTATTTATTTATTTGACAGACAGAGATCACAAGTAGGAAGAGGGGCAGGCAGAGAGAGAGGGGGAAGCAGGCTCCCTGCTGAACAGAGAGCCTGATGTGGGGCTTGATCCCAGGACCCTGAGATCATGACCTGAGCCAAAGGCAGAGGCTTAACTCACTGAGCCACCCAGGTGCCCCTATTTTTTTTAATGCTTTTATAAAAGATTCATTTATTTGAGAGAGAGTGCACGCACACATGAGCAGGGAGAGGGATAAAGGGAGAGCGAGAGAAACTCAGGCAGACTTCCCCCTGAGCATGGACCCTGAGATCATGATCCAAGCCAAAATCAGTATCAGAATTTCAACCTGCTAAGCCACCAAGCAGCACCCTAACGACCTTCTCTTTTAAGTTTATTTTTTAGTAATCTCTATACCTAACCTGAGGTTCGAACTCACAAATCGGAGATCAAGAGTTGCATGTTTTAAAAGAGCCAGACAGATGCCCCTTTATGACAAGTTTAAAGACAACTAAAGTCTCAGACAGTTACTGATGTCCTACAATGTACAAAAATGGCCACAACAATCTCACAGAAAAGGCAAGAAGTCTCATAAGGCTGATTATAATTTTCCTCAAGAATAATAATGGCATCAAACTAAAGGGAAATTCAGTAAAAAGAATTATTATATAGTAATACAATATAATTTTGGTTTAATCCAAAGATGGATTCCAGAAAATTAAACCAATGGATCTCAACCATTTCACACACATCTAAGAGGTCAATCAGACTGGCTGGAAGAGAGATGTGGCACTTCCAAATGAAAATACGACAGGTGTTCTTAAAAACAAAATGAAGTCTCCAGTTAATTCGCCCCACTCCCCAACCTTCTGAGATTCTCTAATCAAGAGAAATAGACAGAGTGATTAGCCATCAGAAAAAAGTATCCTTGGGGTGCCTGAGTGGCTCAGTTGGTTAAGTGTCTAACACTTGATTTCAGCTTGGGTCATGATCTCAGGGTCATGAGATCCAGCCCCATGTCAGGTTCTGCATGCAATACAGAGTCTGCTTAGTATTCTTTCCCTCTCCTTCTGCTCTTCCTCCCACCCTACCACACTCATGTCCTGTCTCTCCAAAGAAGGGAGGGAGGGAGGGAAAGAGAGGAAGGAAGAAAGGGAGGAGAAGGAGGGAAAATTGTGCTTAAATTTTCTCTCTCAACAAAATTCTAGAAAAAAACAATTGGCAGAAAAATAGTTAAGTGAAAAGCCATAAACGTGAATAACCATCTGAGCTGAGGGAAAGACTAACATCACGACACTCCACTCTCGCACAGAAGTGGTTGTTAGCAAATTCTGAAATGACAAGTTAAAGAACTGAATTTTTATCAACTAATTTGAAGATAAATCTACGTTGCCTGAAATATCTCGTCATTAAAATATCTTCCTACCAATGATTCAAAGATACAGTGAGAACAGAAACAATAAGAGCTAAAAGAAAAGAACTGAGCCTTCAATGACATGATAAAAGATACCATATAAATATTTCGTCACTGTTGTTAAATACAAGAAATTAGATATGAGTAGCTTTTACTTTTAAATATCATATTCTTCTATCAGCACCATTTATATTAAACACAACTAACTTCTCAAACTACTTAAATGTTTCTAAAAACTTTCATAACATATGTCACAGGATCTAGTAGGCAAATTCACAAAGTGCCCAGATGAATGTGCCAAGCAGCAATTACTATAAAATCCTAGTTACTCTCACAAGCAAGTCTGTTATCTTGGAGACTTTAAAAAAAAAAAAAATTAAAGTACTTTAAATGGCCCATTAGAATAGCATTTAATCCTCACCTGTCCAAGTGTGAACATTTCATAAAAGGTTTGAGTTGGATAAACTTACAAAAGTGGTGGTGGTAACACAAGTATGTCTACATCAGTATCACAAGGCAAAACAGAACCGCAATCAGAGTAGAAACGAAGAGAAAAGTAAAGGGAGCACAGGCCCAGCAGCACCCCTTCATCTGCAGTTTTGCTTTCTGCGGTTTCGGTCACCCTGGTCAGCCACAGTCCAGAAGCAAGTGATCGTCCCTTTGTCCTATCATTGTAAGGCCAGTAGCAGCCTCGCACATCAAAGCGCCTGCCTCATTCACCTCACTTCACCTCAAAGTGTAAGCATTTTATCATCTCTCATCATCGCAAGAAGACAACGGGGTATAGGCAAACCAAGTATCTTGAGAGAGACCACATTCCCATAATTTTTATTACAGTGTAATGTTAAAATTGTTCCCTTTCCTAATTATCAATATTAATCTCTTACTGTGCCTAATTTATAAATTAAATTTTGTCATAGAGGGCCGCCCGGGTGGCTCAGTGGATTAAAGCCTCTGCCTTTGGCTCAGGTCATGATCCCAGAGTCCTGGGATCGAGCCCCACGTCAGGCTCTATGCTCCGCAGGGAGGCTGCTTCCTCCTCTCTCTCTCTCTCTGTCCCCCTCTCTCTACTTGTGATCACTCTCTGTCAAATAAATAAGTAAAATCTTAAGAAAAAAATTTGTCATAGATATGTATGTATAGGAAAAGGCATGATACATATAGGGTTCGGTCAGTACTATCTGTGGCTTCAGGCATCCACTGGGGGTCTTGGAATGTACCCCTACAGATGAAGTGTGTGTCAGGGGGGAGCTACTGTACCTGGAAAAGCTGCAGAAAGGAAACAACAATTAAGATGAACTTTGACAGCATCTGGGCAACAACAGCATATCAAGCAGAGACAACAAGCATGAGCAATTACAGAGCAAAAAGAAAACAAACTCTTCAGACGGGACCAATTCAATTTGGCTGGTGCACAAACTATGAATATGAAAGCAGGGAGAGATAAAGCTGGAGAACAGGCGATATTCATGTTTTATCAGGCAAAACATTTTTTTACTTAAACCCAAACCCCAGTGAGTGTCTTTACAGATTTGACAACGTGTGATGACATCTAAAATACATACATATACTTACACTTCCTATCATCATAGTTTAGGCCTTTAACACCCAGACCACCATGTCAGCCTCTGACTTGGTCTCTCTACCTCAAGCTCTCACAATTTGCATTTTCCACTTCCTAAAATACAATTCCACTCATTTCTACCCCCTGTCACAGAAGATCTTCCATCAGATACCCTTCACTGAGACTTAAAATACAACATGATATTTAATAGAAAGTATTTAAGTCCAGAGGGGAGCAGAGTGGGGAAATGGGAGAAACAAGTGACGGGGATTAAGGAGTATACTTGTCATGATGAGCAGAGGGTGATAAATAGAAATGTTCAATCTCTAGACTGTACACCTGAAACTAACATAACAATGTATGTTAACTAACTGGGGTTAAAATAAAGACTTAAAAAATTAAAAATTTTTAAAAAAGGAAAATAACTAAATTCCAAAGAGTAGTAGTAACAGCTCAGTAGTGTTCAAACGTAGAATTAGAGATACCCTACAAAGTTATACAAACACACAGTCTTGAAAAAAATGTCCATGGAAAATGCAATATGTTCAATTCTATTTTCCTATTAAAAACAATAAAAAAAGAAACACTGGGAAAATAGTAATTAAAAAGTAACTTTAAAACAAATAAATGCAACCCCCCAAAAAACAGTTAACCCCAAGATTTAAAAAAGGAAATTAAGAATTTGACACAATAAATGTACATTATCTGATGAGATGTTTGTGGAAAAAGAAACCCATTAAGGACTAAAATAAAAGAATGTATTATGAAATATTAGGGTATTTCCAATGTGTGGTAAAGTGATGGATGATTTGTTAAATGATATTGGAGAAATAATGAAATGTTGGAAAAATAAAGTGGAACACTTGCCTATTCCCAAGGTCAGTGAATGAACAATTCCAGGAAGCACAGTTGACGTAATATTTCACGTGACATTGATTGGTACCGCCTGAAGTTGTGACATGGGGCAGTTATGAATGTACCATGCTTATGTGTTAAAAGCAAAATGTAAATCTTTGACTATATTTTCATCTTGTAATATTCAAAAAGAACACACTGAAATCCCAAACCAGTCTCATATCTCTTTTTTTTTTTTTAAGATTTTTATTTATTTATTTGACAGAGAGAGATTACAAGTAGTCAGAGAGGCAGGCAGAGAGAGAGAGGAGGAAGCAGGCTCGCTGCCAAGCAGAGAGCCCGATGCGGGACTCGATCCCAGGACCCTGAGATCATGACCTGAGCCGAAGGCAGCGGCTTAACCCACTGAGCCACCCAGGCGCCCCTTTTTAAATATATATATATTTTTTAAAGATTTTATTTATTTATTTGACAGAGAGAAATCACAAGTAGATGGAGAGGCAGGCTTTTTTGGAAAGAGAGAGAGAAGGAAGCAGGCTCCCTGCCCAGCAGAGAGCCCGATGCGGGACTCGATCCCAGGACCCTGAGATCATGACCTGAGCCGAAGGCAGCGGCTTAACCCACTGAGCCACCCAGGCGCCCACCCAGTCTCATATCTTAGCTGGGACAAACATTTGTTCAAAAGAAAAATGCAGGCAGCATCACAGAGAGGAGGCACTATAACAATTTTTAAAGTTTTTTTTTAAGTTATACAAGTTGACTTCCCGGGACGCGTGGGTGGCTCAGCGGCTGCTTTCGGCTCAGGTCATGATCCCAGTGTCCTGGGATCGAGTCCCACATCGGGCTCCTTGCTCAGCCGGGAGCCTGCTTCTCCCTCTGCCTCTGCCTACCACTCTGTCTGCTTGTGCTCACTCTTGCTCCTCTCTCTCTCTCTGACAAATAAATAAATAAATAAATAAATAAATAAATAAATAAATAAATAAAATCTTTAAAATTGTTATAATCCCTACCCAAAGTTTATGGAAGTCCCAAATTCACACAATACTTTTGTCTCACAGAACTTTGGTTTTCATCCACCAGAGTATAAGCAGAGAAAGGAAAGAAGTACTAAGTTCAAGTAGAGGCCCCCTTCTTACCAGCTGCCTGCTCCTGGGAATGTTACTTAATCTCATGAAGACTGTTCCCTCATCTGTAAAATGGTAACATCTACTCAGGGGACTGTTGTGAAGCTTCAGTGAGATAAAGTGTATATAATACTTAACACAGTACTTGCCAACAGAAATCAAATGGCAGGTTTTATCTTAAAAAATTAATAAACATACTTTCAATGATCAACTAAGTGATACAGTTATAAAACAGGAATCATTATGGATTGATTACTCTAGCTCCTCAAAAAAGTACAACTTCTAGCTTAAGTAGGAATTTGAGTCTTGATATTTACTTTTCTTAAATGTTTTTTATTCTCCTCCAGTAGACATCTCTAACCTGAAAATATTTACAGTAATACTTCAATATCTTATTGCCATAAAAATGCACAATGAACGTACATTATATGATGTGATTTTGGGGGGAAAAAAGATAGCATTTTTGCACATTAAAACAGTAAAACACAGCCACAGATGATATATACCCAATATGACCTTCAAAGTATCATAGAAATTTGTTCTTTTCTTCTATTTCTAAAGAATGAAAAGTAGGAAGAAAGCAATATTTGGGGGATCTATTATATACTAATAAACAAGGTGAAAGGTAGTCTGTAAATTCTCTCATTAAATCTACCCTACAGTCCTTTGAAGCCTAAGAGAAAAGTTAACTTGTTGATCTTCATGCAGTTATCACGAGAGATGAAATGGATTTAAACCAAGGTCTAGACAGTTTCAAAGCCTGTGTTCTCCTATCTCTTAATTACATAACAGGAAAAATTATGATATTTTATGGTATAATTTTACGATGTTTAGAAGTCTCTAAAGTATTAGTAAAGTGAATATTACCTTGATGAAAGAAAAGTTTATGAGTACTGTGTTGTTCTGGTTATTACATTAAAATAAGTAGCCTCTGTATACCCATTCAACAAGATTTACTCATAAGTTATTTACCCTCAGTAGAAGTGTTCCCCAAAACTTTCAGTTTTTATTTTGCTAAACAGTTAGCTCACTCTAAAATATCAATCTCATTATTTAGCTGTGGGTGGAAAGCCTCTATTAGATGACTATTCTTTTTTTTTTTTTTAAGATTTTATTTATTTATTTGACAGAGAGAGATCACAAGTAGGCAGAGAGGCAGGCAGAGAGAGAGGAGGAAGCAGGCTCCCCACTGTGCAGAGAGCCTGATGTGGGGCTCGATCCCAGGACCCTGAGATCATGACCTGAGCTGAAGGCAGAGGATTTAACCCACTGAGCCACCCAGGCGCCCCTTAGGTGACTATTCTTAAGTATCCCCAAATCTTATAAAGAAACAGCAAACAAAATACATTCTATCCTTTACCCTCTGTCAAGCAATTACCATAGTTGGAGAAAACCCGGCAGAGGTTACTCCTCTCCTTCATCTTACAAAGAGGAGATCATCATCTTGGATAGTGTTCCATTCCCAAAGCGTAACTGGATCAAGTTGGAGGATGCAGGTCATCATACAGCACATTCCAATCAAACACCAACTTATCCCACTAACACTCTCACTCTTTAAACTGTAGATAAGTATCTTAACCATTCATGTTCCCCTCTCTGTCCCAAGATAAAACTTTTCCTCAAGTCTCTTCCAAGTGAAGGTTTGGATTCTACAGATCACTCAATGATCTAATGAATCTCCCAAAAAATAATATGACCGATTTTCAAACTTCTTTAAGCAATACAACTTTTTCTTTTTCAAACAAATTATTTTACCAAACCCCAAATTTATAGATAATATAAAATCAGGTTACTCTCAATGAAGTAAAATTGGGGGATCAGAGTCAAGAAATACAACATTCCTTTCATCCAAATGGATGAATCCTCGGGCTCCTCGGGACACAGTGTAAAACAAACGTAATTTTGAGCTACTAACTTTCATAGGACACTCCATAGAAAATATTCTGCTCACTGCATCAAGATCCTAACTAAATATTATTCTTATATCTGTCAGAAACTAAGTATACCTATGACTCTGAACCAGACTCTACCACATCTGTAATCTAACCTGGTAAAACATGCTACAAGAATCCAAAGACCAAGAATGGATTTTATCAATCTGCATAACTCGAAACAGTCCTAGAGAGAAGCACAAAATAGGGTTTAAAATGTATCTACCAGCATTGAAATAGAAATGTAGTAGAATATACAAATCTGGTTAGGGCAGAAAATTTCCTTTAATTTCTAAATTATCTGTGTAAGAATCTTTAACATGACTTGAGGCCACTACTTATTTCTTAAGAGCAACAGGAGGAAAAATGTAGCATTAGTCATGATACCAGAAGAGTGTGCAGGATATTTTATATTTTACATTTGTTTACTTTAAAATCACCAATAAATAAAATCTTAAAAAAAAAAATCACCAGTGAACCTTTTGTATCTGTGTATAAAACCAGTGTCTATTCCCCATATAACTGTGGCACTTTTTTCTTCCATGAGGAGAGAAAAGACACATTAAAACACTATGAGTATTGGGCGCCTGGGTGGCTCAGTGGGTTAAGCCGCTGCCTTCGGCTCGGGTCATGATCTCAGGGTCCTGGGATCGAGTCCCACATCGGGCTCTCTGCTCGGCGGGGAGCCTGTTTCCTCCTCTCTCTCTCTCTGCCTGCCTCTCTGCCTACTTGTGATCTCTCTCTGTCAAATAAATAAATAAAATCTTAAAAAAAAAAACAAAAAACACTATGAGTATGTAGGTGGGTACGTTTTGTTTTGACTTCAGCCTCTTCCTAGGGCAGACTTTTAAAGATCAGTCATTCTCTTTCCTTCAAAAACAAATAATCTTCCTTTCAGATAATTGATTTGGTAAAAATGCTATGTGTATTAGTTTTTTATTTGCTACAGAGCAAATTACCACAAACTCAGAGGCTTTGAAAACTACCAATTTATTATCTTACAGTTCTGGAGGTTAGAAAACCAAAGTGGGTCCCAGTGGGCTAAAACCAACTTACTGACATGGCTGCATTCGTTTGAGGTTCTAGGGGAGAATTCAAGTTTTTTTGGCAGAATTTAGTTCCTCGTGGTTATAGGACTAAGGTCATCCCCACTTCCTTCTTGGCTGTCAGCTGAGGACAGGTCCCAGTTTCTAGAAGACATCTGCATATCACGGCAGATGGGCCCCCTTCATCTTCGAAGCCCCCAAATCTGGTTAAGTACTTGGATGTTTTAAATTTCTGCTTCTTCTATCATTACATCTCTCAGACTACTCGTCAACCTTCCTGTTCTACTTTTGAAAACATATATTTAGAATGGACCCACCTGGATAATCCAGAATAATCTCCCCATCTCAAGGTGAATAATCTTAATCTCATTTGCAAAGTCCCTTCTGCCATGTAAAGTGACATCCTCAAAGGTTCCAGGGACTAGGATGTGAACATCTTCAGGGGCCCATCAGATCTGTGCCTACCACATGATACTCACTGAGCTACTCTGACCTGAAGTCAGGAACAAAAACGCAGAATGTATCACGATCCTTTGACTAAACTGTAAAAGTTATTAGGTCCAAACAACATTAGAATTCAAAATGCTGAGCAACCTCCATTAAGCATGACCACTATCAGAGAATCCATCAACTTAGTTATTATCACTAAATCCTTACTTTTTAAATTGTTGAATATCGAAATATCTGAACAGAACTTACTTAAGATTAAGTAAACTAGATTTCTCCCTTTAAAATAGCACTGGTTCTTACCTTTAAGCTCCCTTCTTTGTTCACTTCCTCAATGTCCCACAAATCCTTATCTATAAGTAAGCCTCCCGTAAGGCTAACACCCCATTGGAAGACACACAGACTTAGAAGAGATTTTCTGGAAAGCATGATGATGCTTTTTGTATCACAGACACAAAAACAAGTTTGTGAAAATGGTAATAAGACCCATAAGTGCAAGGCAAAACATCCAAAATCTTAGAATTCCCATATTAAATATATTCGAAAACTAAATAAAGAAATGGTATTGCATTTGGGGCACCTCGGTAGATCAGCAGATTAAGCATCCAACTCTTGATTTCAGGTCAGGTCATGATCTCAGGGTCATGAGATGGAGCTTGAGAGACTTTCCCTCTCCCTCTTCCCCCCACCCCCACCCTGTTCTTTCTCTCTCCGAAATAAAATAATTGAAATCTTTAAAAAGAAAGAAAGAAAGAAAGAAAGAAAGAAAGAAAGAAAGAAAGAAAGAAAGAAGTGGCATTGCTATTTTAAACTACTTTAACCAAAGAGAAAGAATAATTTCTATATATATAATTTCTATATGCTCTTCTAAGTATTTACCTTAGAATACAGATTATTAAGTAGGGAGAATAATGAAACTGAGCCCATGAAACTGACTTGTCTTAAAGTAAAATTTTTCACAATACATGTCATCTTTTCAAAACAAAATGATAATTTTTAATAATACTCCAAAAGGAAAAATAATGATAGAAGGACATGAAAAATTTATTGTTCTAAGTCTGTATGTTACTTAGACTCTCTTAAACTTTCTTGTATCCATTAATTCTTTGGAATACTGAGATTTCATATACATATTTAAGTCAGGCATTTATCATTACCTCTAATTATATTTAAAAATTAAAAACAATGTATGAATTTCCAACCGACAACATTTTTTTTTACAGAGTGATTCAAGTTTAAAATGCTTGTTTAATTTTATGAACTCTGAGTGCATATGAGAAACAGGCAAATACAAATGAATTTAGTCCAGCATCCACTAATGGCAAAATGAGTTAGTCAGGCGTAGTTTCCTGAAGATAATTTTTAAACTTGGATAAACCATTTTTCAAAACACACTATTTGAGGGCACTGGAAAGTGACCAAAGGCAGGAAGAGACTAAAGAAGGTTTACCTTTGGATTACAGAACCTTCAATGGGTAAGAATTGCAAGTTTAGGTGCATTTTTTGCCTCAGGACACTCACTAGAACTACTTCCATCAACGCCCCTAATTCCACTAGCCACAACTCTCGCTGAAGAAAAATGCAGGCTTACAGTCTAGAGGTTGCAGCGGCAAATTAGCCACAAATTTAGGGAAGAAATTCTAAAAGCACCAGAGTCAGAGAAGGAGCAAGACTCAAATCCGTGGCTTACCACTGAAATACACATGCAGAGGCAAGATCCAAGGAGATGCAGAGTAAAGCAAAGCAAAAATCAGAGCAAAGTTTGAACTCCAAGGACTAGTAAGATAGGTAAGTTTCCTGCGCTTTTTAGACTGAGGGCATTGCCCTAACAATACACAGCTCAAGCAGCAGAAAGCTGCGACCTTATTAAGTTGAGGTGTCAGAGGGCAGAGCTTGTCGCTGAGGGAGCAGCTGTAAATTTAGGGAGGAAACTCAGAAAGAAAACAAAAAATGCAGAGAGTAAGGCCTATATTCTTAGTGTCAACTCTGCCAAAATTCTAGGTGACAGCTAACTACAGAGGTACAGAGGAGATCCATAGCTACAGATGCAAGAGCTGTAAGCTGAAAAACTAAGCAGGGACAAAGGCAACACAGGGAAATAGTCTGTTGCTTGTGACAAGTTTTCTGCCAGCTAAAATAACTGGCAATAAAATAAAATAAAAAAGCAATCCTCAGAGAACATAACAAAATCTAGAATGATTAAAATGTATTATCTATAATGTCTTACTTTTCAATCAAAAATTACTTTGCATGCAAAGAAGTAAGAGTGTGTGACCCATACTCATGGGAAAAAAGGCAGTCAATAGAAATGTACTCCACGAGCGAGCTCATATGTGAGATTTAGTAAACAACGACTTTAAATAGCTATTTCACCTGAAATAATTTAACAAAATCACTGAATACATTGTGCTAAATTAAAGATGTTGCTGTAATCCCTAGTGGAATTCCTACAAAAATAATACAAACATGTAGCTAAAACCTCCACAGACAAGTATTTGATCACCACAAAAGAAAGTGGGAAATTACAACAAAGAAAAAGTCCAAGATGAAATGGCTTCAGTGGTAAATTAAAGATTATGAACACTTCTCAAACCCTTCCAAAAAACTGAAGAGGAGGGAACACTGCCTAACTCATTCTATATGTTAACATTAGCCTGATACCAAAGCCAGATAAAGACAGTACAAGAGCACTATAGGCCAACATCCCTTATAAATATGGATGCAAAAATCCTCACGGATATACTAGCAAACTGAATTCAGCAGCACATTAGAGGATTACACACCATGACCAAGTGGAATTTATGTGTGTAATGCAAAAATAGTTTAACATACAAAAATTAGCAAATAATGCATAATGAAGGAGGAAAAAAATCACATTATCATCTCAGTTTGCAAGAAAGGGATTTAACAAAAATTCAACATCCTTTTGTGACAAAAACACTTATAAAATATGAAGAGAAAAGAACCTCCTCTGCATACTAAAGACTCCACAAAAAAAACCTACAGCCAACATCATACTCAATGACGAAAAACCGACGTTTTCCCCTAAGACCAGGAAAAAAGGATGCATGCTTTCTCTACTTCTAGTTAAAATTGTACATTAAGTTCTGGCCTCTGCAATTACATAAGAAAAAGAAATAAAAGTAATTCAAACTGGAAAAGAAGAGGTAATACTACTTCTGTTCACAGATGACAAGATCTTATATACAGAAAATCCTAAAGATGACACACACACAGAGAGAGGTAAAAAATGAATGCAGTTATATTTCTATATACTAGCAATGAACAATTAAAAAAATAAAAAATAATTCCATTTATATTGTATCAAAATGAATAAAACACTTAGGAACAAATTTAGGAGGAGGCTAAAAGCCTTATATACGGTCGCCAAACTATGGAAAGAAGCAAGATGCCCTTCAACGGACGAATGGATAAGGAAGATGTGGTCCATATACACTATGGAGTGTTATGCCTCCATCAGAAAGGATGAATACCCAACTTTTGTAGCAACATGGACAGGGCTGGAAGAGATTATGCTGAGTGAAATAAGTCAAGCAGAGAGAGTCAATTATCATATGGTTTCACTTATTTGTGGAGCATAACAAATAGCATGGAAGACATGGGGAATTAGAGAGGAAAAGGGAGTTGGGGTAAATTGAAAGGGGAGGTGAATCATGAGAGACTATGGACTCCGAAAAACAATCTGAGGGGTTTGAAGTGGCAGGGGGTGGGAGGTTGAGGTACCAGGTGGTGGGTGTTATAGAGGGCACGGATTGCATGGAGCACTGGGTGTGGTGAAAAAATAATGAATACTGTTATGCTGAAAATAAATTAATATTTTAAAAAAAGAAAAATTTTTAAAAAAAGAAAAAGAAAAAAAAAGCAAAAAAAAAAAAAAAAAGCCTTATACACAGAAAACTACAGAAGACATCCAAAAGAAATTAAAGACCTAAATAAAGGAGGTTAAAAGCCTTATACACAAAAAACTACAGAAGACATCCAAAAGAAATTAAAGACCTAAATAAATGGAAACACTGTCTTCATAAACTTGAAAACTAAGTATTTTAAGATGACAACACTGGGGCGCCTGGGTGGCTCAGTGGGTTAAAGCCTCTGCCTTCGGCTTAGGTCTTGATCCCAGGGTCCTGGGATAGAGCCCACTGTGGGGCTCTCTGCTCAGCAGGGAGCCTGCTTCCCTTCTTCTCTCTCTCTCTGCTTCTCTGCCTGTCAAATAAATAAAATCTTAAAAAAAAAAAAAAAGATTATATGTGTCAACATACAGGTCATAAAGACCATATCACTATAAAGTATTAGTATTACTATCCAGAAAAGTTTAAAAGAAGTGTAATCAAGAAAGTGAAAGAATCAAGAATCTTGATTCTTGGTTGAATCAAGATTGAATCATGTACAATCTTGTAAAAACCTTGTACAATGTACAAGATTACAAAGAATCTTGTAATCAAGAAAGTGAAAAAGAAGTGAAATCAAGAAAATGAGAGAACTGACTGAAATGAATGAGATCTGATACCTGTTTATTTGTTTCATACAGGCAAGCAGTAGGTCTCAACTTCAAAGTTTAGACAGAAATAGGGATAATATCTAGTCACTAACTCTAGTTCCTCCTTTTCGCCTGCATCTATTTGCAAAGAAAGGCTTTCCAAAAAGTTTGGAACTGCTCAGCTCACGTCCCTCAAATTCCCTTAGCTCAGATGAGATCACATGTCTATAAACAATTACAGGAAAGAAAGAAACTACCAAGACCAATCATGATCTAAGCCCTGGAGTAAGGGCGGCCTCTTCCCTGAGCCCAGGGTTACTAAGATGAAAACTCAACAAATCTGCCAGAAAGGAAGAAGAGGGGGAGAAAGGATTTGGGAAGACAATCAATAATGTATTATTACACTGAAGGAATACAGATCCATAGTTCTGAAAACTGAATTAAAATGTAAGAGTTGGCATCCTGTTTTGAAAAATAAAGATCCTATCCAATTGCTCTTTCCTGAAACAGATGAAGGAGGTGTTCAGGAATAGCTGCAGACAAATTCAACATTTTCCTCCAGCAGCAGCTCTGGATAAACTTGAGAAGTAAAGAAACTGAATCTCCAGAGATGTAGACCATATAATTTAGATACAGAGATTTTCAAAGCAGATGTTACCAATTCCTGTAAATGCTAAGAAAAATCTTTATTAATCTCCATGTACCATCTCATTCTGAGCATCATGCCTTTTTAATGTACTCACCAGAATAAATCTGCCATAAGATATATCCCTACCTAACAAACTTGGCCATTTTGAGTTATATGGTATTAACTAATTGGATTATAGAGAATGGTTTTCCGACAGAATGATATCAGATTTTTTCTGCAAAGTGGAATTATTGTAATATATTGATATATTAATCTTATTTTTAATATGTAAATAATATAGACCACCACCACTGACCAATGAACATACTCCTAGTTGTGATAATAAAATTATATTATCAGCATTATCTTCCATTTAGATATGGTAGAAAAGTACATTTCTGATTCACTGCAATGGATTTCAAGTCTGTAACGTAGAAATTAAAACAAATGACTGAAACTGCATCCTGTTTTACTGCACACATCTCTCAGAATCTCATACCTGCCTACCTACCCTGTTGTTTATACAGTATTAATATGTTAAACTCTGGGGGGCATCTGGATGGCTCAGTCTGTTAGGCATCTGCCTATCCAGTGCCCCATCTTGCATCTGGCCCCCTGTTCAGTGGGACATCTGCTTCTCACTCTCCTCACTCGCGCTCACTCCATCAAATAAATTAAAAAATAAAATAAAAAATAAAATGCTACTCTATAAATATACTTACAATCATAAATTTATATCACTTTTAGCTCATTTACCAAACCAAAGACTGATAAAAATGTTTCATGTAGTCCTAGGCTTTTTTTTATACATAAAGTAATGAAGTATAATGGCAATGAAAAGCAGAACATCCCACTTAAGCTTCCCACAAAATATGAGACTGAGAGATCCAAATGCAATTCACTAAGAAGTAGGCTAACACCATTTTTAAGGAACAGTCAATAAAATAATCCAGTAAAAAAAAAGTCAGTAAAATAATAAGCCTGTATTTCAGAGGCACTGTTCATATACATTTAAAATAGACTTTAATTTTTAAAAACTAACATTAACTGTATGTATACTGAAATGGAAAAGAGCTTGAGATCTACTAGACTAAGCATCCAAATGGAAAAAAAAAATAGAACCCAGAAATAAAAAAAATTTTGATACACTACTAGTCCAAAGAACCTTACACTAAATAAATCACTCTCAAATACTCATAAATGTTATAGCAAGGGATGACAAATAGTAAGGTTTAATACAGAGCTTCCATAAGCATTAAATGACCATATAGAATAAAACATACACTTAGAAATGCTACTGTAACTTTGAAATGTATGAAAATATTCTGAAGTTTATAAAAAGTAAGCTGCGGGCACCTGGGTGGTTCAGGTCACGATCTCAAGGTTCTAGGATCAAGTCCCACATCAGGCTCCCTGCTCAGGGGGAGCCTGCCTCTCCCTCTCCTGCTGTTTCCCCCTACTCTCGCTCTATCTCTCCTTCTCTCAAATAAATAAGTAAAATTAAGGAAAAAAAGTAAGCTGCTTGTTTTGTCTGGATGTTATCCTGCTTTTTTGATACTGTGTGATAAAAGATAAAACCAATAAGATACGATCATAAATGCTGTGTGGTTATCATCTGTTAAATATAAACTTTAGTAACACTGAATATCATCAGTTAAAAAGAAAGCTAGTGTATAATTTTAATATGCTTATCTCTACAACAGGCAAACCCATACCTAAGCATAAGGTATGTGGATTTGAACACAGCAATCACCCCCACCTGGTGGCAGCTGAACCAGTCACATACGTAAGTAATTTAGAGACAATCTAAAGCAAATGTACTTACTGAAAAGGTTTATCATCACAGGTGATTACAATATAGTTTGAAAAATGCATATTGAGGGAGGGAGAAAAACCATAAGAGACTCTTAATCTCAGGAAACAAACTGATGGTTGCTGGGGTGGGGGTGGGGGGAGGGATGGGGTGGCTGGGTGAAGGACACTGGGGAGGGTATGTGCTATGGTAAGTGCTGTGAATTGTGTAAGACTAAGGATTCACAGAATCAAATAATACCCCTGTAGCCCTGAAGCAACTAATACATTATATGTTAATAAAAGAAAAGAAAAAGAAAAATGCATATTGAACTCTCCATATTGGAGTTGTCATCAAAAAACCTATGCATATATTAAATGCATTTAAGAAATCACCTTGGGGGTAATTTAATACTGGAAAGAGTTATATGCATATTTACAAACTTTCCTAACAGAAGAAAATTTTAGTAAGCTTGAAATAATAAAACTTTGTGAAATTTTCACTAACTACATCATCTTGTAGACATCTCTAAAAACTAATCAGTTCAGTAAATTATCGGTCAGCTACTACAGGTCAAAGTATATAAATCATACTTCTCTCACCTCTGCATAAATCAGAAATGTTTGCTTGTAAGTACTGTTTTATAAGATTGAGAAAGTATATCAGTTACAAAAGAACAGTAATAGAGGAAACACAGAATCTTTTCCTTCTACATTAAATATTTCCCAAAATACTTCTCTGATAAATTTGGTTTACAGAATATTTTCTCATGATACACAATAGTAATGTATCGCAGCTTAGCAACGAAATTATAAAATTAAGAAAACAGGACATAAATAAGCAATAAAAATTAATTTTTATTATATCAACTACTTAATTATAACTCATGCTTGGTTATGCTTTTTAAAAAATGATCTTTAAATGTTAATTAAGTAAAACTTTAATGTAGAAGTTACTAACAACAGCCAACCAATAATCACAACATAAAATACATTATAAAAATATGGTATATCTCAAAGGTCATTTTTTTACCCTTTTTTTTTTTTTTAAAAAGAACCCTGGGAGATCTACTAATGACAGCAATGCCTTTTGTAAAGTAATTGAATGATGCTATAGAGTTTACGGAAAAGAGTATCACTGATGGTTAAGAATTCAGGCTCTGCTATCAGATTTTTACAGATATATCAGGCATGTGACCTTAGAAACCACCAGAATATGAGGTCTTATAAAAAGGAGAGGAACTCCTTCTAGGCTTTGTTCATTGTACATCTGCAATACCAAGAACAGCACATGGCACATGTAGCAGGCATTTAGTAAATACTGACTGAATGAACAAATTAATTTATCTAAGTCTTATGGTGAGAAATTGACTGGAGTTTCTTTCTGATCATTTCATGGAAAAAGCAAATGAACCAAGAGGAAAAAGGTGGAAAGAGAGGAGACTGGTTTCTCCCATGGTTGATGAGAATAATAATAACAATAACATCATCGTTGTGATCAGTTTTATGCTTCATTTCAGATAAGAACATACCTTAAACTTCCCAAACATAAAAACTATATTTACTCACATTATACCAGGTTTCTACCAAGTCTCAGGGCTTATGTGTACTACAACCTGTTTGCTAAATAAACTAAACAAATTATAAATTGTGATTTCCATGAAAAGACTAGAGAATATCCATACGAAAGACTGGTCTGCTTACTTTTTTATGAAAAATTTTTTCTCCTCCAATCCTTATTTGTAGGATAAGTAAAAATTAATTAGTTACTAAAATTTTTTTTAACTACCTAGAAGTAAAGCTAATATAAATCAATATAGATGACACACATATATTCTTTTTAAAAATAATAAAAATCTTTGAAGATATAAAAACAGACTGGAATGAATGAGAAAACATATTTCTGTTTACAAAGCACCCATACTATAAAAAGATACAAAGTTTATTATATTAACCTATAAATCTGAAGTATCTAAACACTAACAAGTTTGTTTCAGCAAGTGGGATTAGCAGAAAATCATTCTAAAATTCAAGAGACCAAATGTATGATGGAAATTTAGGGAACTCTCAAACTCCCAATTCATATCTGGAATATAACTGTACTCAACACTGACATATAATTGGAAGCAAAAACCTAATCAATTTTATTGTGTCCTACTTGGATAAAATAATGTATAAACTAAAATATGGAACAAATAATTCTAAAATTTATATGGAACCAGAACGGGACGGTCAACAACATGAAGCATAAAAGAAGAAATAAAAACTTAAGAATCAAAAGATTGATGAAATCCCAATAGTTCATTTTTGCCCTTGCTTCCCTTGCCTTTTGCGTTGTTCCTAGGAAGATGTTGCTGCGGCAGAGGTCGAAGAGGTTGCTGCCCGTGTTCTCCTCAAGGATTTTGATGGATTCCTTTCGTACATTGAGGTCCTTCATCCATTTTGAGTCTATTTTTGTGTGTGGTGTAAGGAAATGGTCCAATTTCATTTTTCTGCATGTGGCTGTCCAATTTTCCCAGCACCATTTATTGAAGAGGCTGTCTTTTTTCCATTGGACATTCTTTCCTGCTTTGTCGAAGATGAGTTGACCATAGATTTGAAGGTCTATTTCTGGGCTCTCTATTCTGTTCCATTGATCTATGTGTCTGTTTTTGTGCCAGTACCATGCTGTCTTGATGATGACAGCTTTGTAATAGAGCTTGAAGTCCGGAATTGTGATGCCACCAACGTTGGCTTTCTTTTTCAATATCCCTTTGGCTATTCGAGGTCTTTTCTGGTTCCATATAAATTTTAGAATTATTTGTTCCATTTCTTTGAAAAAGATGGATGGTACTTTGATAGGAATTGCATTAAATGTGTAGATTGCTTTAGGTAGCATAGACATTTTCACAATATTTATTCTTCCAATCCAGGAGCATGGAACATTTTTCCATTTCTTTGTGTCTTCCTCAATTTCTTTCATGAGTACTTTATAGTTTTCTGAGTATAGATTCTGTGTCTATTTGGTTAGGTTTATTCCTAGGTATCTTATGGTTTTGGGTGCAATTGTAAATGGGATTGACTCCTTAATATCTCTTTCTTCTGTCTTGCTGTTGGTGTATAGAAATGCAACTGATTTCTGTGCATTGATTTTATATCCTGACACTTTACTGAATTCCTGTATAAGTTCTAGCAGTTTTGGAGTGGAGTCTTTTGGGTTTTCCACATATAGTATCATATCATCTGCGAAGAGTGATAATTTGACTTCTTCTTTGCCGATTTGGATGCCTTTAATTTCCTTTTGTTGTCTGATTGCTGAGGCTAGGACCTCTAGTACTATGTTGAATAGCAGTGGGATTTCATCAAGATCAAAAGCTTTTGCACAGCAAAGGAAACAGTTAACAAAATCAAAAGACAACTGACAGAATGGGAGAAGATATTTGCAAACGACATATCAGATAAAGGACTAGTGTCCAAAATCTATAAAGAACTTAGCAAACTCAACACCCAAAGAACAAATAATCCAATCAAGAAATGGGCAGAGGACATGAACAGACATTTCTGCAAAGAAGACATCCAGATGGCCAACAGACACATGAAAAAGTGCTCCATATCACTCGGCATCAGGGAAATACAAATCAAAACCACAATGAGATATCACCTCACACCAGTCAGAATGGCTAAAATCAACAAGTCAGGAAATGACAGATGCTGGCGAGGATGCGGAGAAAGGGGAACCCTCTTACACTGTTGGTGGGAATGCAAGCTGGTGCAGCGACTCTGGAAAACAGCATGGAGGTTCCTCAAAATGTTGAAAATAGAACTGCCCTATGACCCAGCAATTGCACACTACTGGGTATTTACCCTAAAGATACAAACGTAGTGATCCGAAGGGGCACGTGCACCCGAATGTTTATAGCAGCAATGTCCACAATAGCCAAACTATGGAAAGAACCTAGATGCCCATCAACAGATGAATGGATCAAGAAGATGTGGTATATATACACAATGGAATACTATGCAGCCATCAAAAGAAATGAAATCTTGCCATTTGCAACAACATGGATGGAACTAGAGCGTATCATGCTTAGCGAAATAAGTCAGGCAGAGAAAGACAACTATCATATGATCTCCCTGATATGAGGAAGTGGTGATGCAACATGGAGGCTTAAGTGGGTAGAAGAAGAATAAATGAAACAAGATGGGATTGGGAGGGAGACAAACCATAAGTGACTCTTAATCTCACAAAACAAACTGAGGGTTGCTGGGGGGAGGGGGTTTGGGAGAGGGGGGTTGGATTATGGACATTGGGGAGGGTATGTTCTTTGGTGAGTGCTGTGAAGTGTGTAAACCTGGTGATTCACAGACCTGTACCCCTGGGGATAAAAATATATGTTTATAAAAAATAAAAAATTAAAAAAAAAAAAAAAGAATCAAAAGATTGGCAGTGACCAAAGAGAGGGTTCCCCATTACCCAACACTTATTCAGAACTCCAGGTAAAAGTACGCACGTTATTAATGTGAAGCTGTAATAAGCATCAGGCTTATCACAGTTTGCGCCAAATATCTGAATCATACAACCAGCTTCCCTTGATCTAACTCAAATTGTACCAACAAGTCTCTGATTACAAATTTGTTTTTCCATTTAATCCATCCGGAGAGAAAATTAAATGTGTTCAGCCCAATGAACAGCACATATCTCATTGCAAATTAATGAACAGTGTTCTAGATTACAAACCAGTATCCTGTGAATTTGGTTAATGTGAAGGGAAAGATGAAGCATTAACATAGATTTGTAGAATCAAGAAAATTTCAGAAGTATGAGCTGTCATTACAGTTTGTGAGAGGTCCAATCACCCCGACCTATGTATGAATCCCCTACTCCATTTCTCCCCAAAAGCTGTGAAAAGAATGCCTATCAATGGGAGAAGGAAGAAGAATCATGAATCATCTCTGCCTCAACCCAAGACTCACAAAAAGCTAGGCTGTGATCCCCCTAAGGATCATCCCTTTTTCACTCATATTGCTGGTCTTGGATTTGTTGCTCATTCTTATTACATATATTTTTCTTATTATATATTTTTACAAGTCAAATTAATGCCTTCTTTAAAACAAGTCAGGCAATGAAATATCCATACACAATTAATTCTCGTCATTAACAAAATAAAGTTTCTAAGCCAGAAAAAGTGAGAGAGAAATAAACCCTGAATTACAGGAACTTTACAAGGTAAATATTGGCTCTTGGTAGTCATGACTCTTCAAAAACCTTTGGTAAATTTTAAGATAATTAAGGATTCATGGTTTAAAAAAAAAACTTTCAAAAGTAAGGGTCTAATACAAGTAAGGAGAAATAAAATGGAAGGAATCGAAATGAAATCGTAAGTAGAGAGGAACTAGGTTCAAACTGAATTTCTCAACTACTCCAAGGCAACTAGTTATACAAGAAAAGATTCATCTACCTAAAATTGAAACAGTACAGATTTACGTCTTCCATGTTCTCTCTACATTTACATATTCTAATCCAATAGTATCCAGCAGAATTTTAACATTTGATAACACTAAAGCAGAGAGTACACTAGATTCCTCACCAATAAGTGTATGATAGATAGGTCAAGGTATCTCTATTATAGGTA